>NC_066617.1:93412256-94029571 GCF_025201925.1 Gopherus flavomarginatus | reverse complement strand
TTTCCATTAAAGTGTGTTAGGGCAGCCCTGGGGGCTGAAGCCCTCTATTTGCTCTCAGGAAGTGTACAGCCTGGGCAGCAACAGTACAAGCTTTCTGCCCATCTACCGCTTTTAGCAATGTGCCTTAACTCTGCACTGTAGGGATTATCGCTGGGGGAGGGAGGAGGACTTCAGTGTGTCTGTACCATTCAGTTCTTGGTCTTTCTGCTAACACTGCTTGAAAGAGAAGAAAATACTATCAATTGTGATATTGGGGTTTGTGCTGTGGATATCTCTCCATTCAGAACCAGACTGAGACTCACTCAAGTTATTTCCCATAAACTACCCAGGAGGGAATGAATTTTGGTTTCTACCAACAGTAGCCAGATTAGTAAAATTTCCATTTCCCATTTCCAGCCCCCTGAGCCATCCAGTGCTCCAGAATCAAGTCCTTTTACTGCTAATACCCTGGAACTTTAACATTGGCGGTAAGGTGGGAAACACCTCCTTTCCTTCAGTTGAGTGACTTCCTGATTATTATTTTATCATATTTGGGCTCTATGCATCAGGTACCTACAAATAAATGATTAGCTATTTACAGGCTTATAATTAGATTCATTAAAGAACATATGCACTTTCTGGTTTTTTAAATTGAAATATTTTTTCCCCTAGACTTAATGTTCTTACTATCTTTCAAGTTTTAAAAATAGGAACTGCTGGGTTGCCATGGCTCCCCGTGCAACTCTGAAGCAGCTTTCCCTTCCCTTTGATGCAGTTTCACTTCAAAATGTGGTTTGACAAGACACCAGCTCAGTGCGTCCCCTAGTGGCTCAGTCCTGAGGGGAGGCTCTGATAATATTCATGATCATTAAAAGATCCTGTGGTACTTCTTGCAAAGAGTTGAGGTGTTAACCCTGACGTGTCCTGGCCAAATTTTCATTTGATTAATGATATTGTGCCATTCTAAATTCTCCCCTGCAGTTTCAGTTGGGATACATCATTCTTTTCCAGTTCCTATCCTGAACTCTTGTGTAATGTTGCTGAACCCTGTTAAACAGCTGGCATATTCCTCTTCAAAGGCACTTGCAATTCAGTGGGATATGAGTGTGTGAACTGATTCCTGCTTTATGGCCCCAGTTCAACAAAGCACTTCTGCCCATGCTTAAAATTAAGCATGCACTTAAGGTCTTTTCTGAATCAAGGCTTATAGCAACACAGTGTAGAAGCTGCAGATAACCTTCTGAAGGCCATTCCCTTCCAAATCCCTGCTTTACGGATGGTTTTGAACCAAAACCCAGGGTCCAAACATCCCCAAACTTTGAAAGTATGTAGCTCAGTCTATGGACCAAGATCCAATGTAATGGCCAAATTTTCTCTCTCTAATGGGCTGAACTGAACTCTGGATTTAAACATCCCCTCAACTTTGGGAAATTTCACAGTCCAGAGTCTGCAGTTCACATCCATCTCTACTGGCCTATTTTCAAGCAGCTAGAGCTTTCTCAATACATTTTGTTTCAGGCTGCAACTTCTCATGTACATTCTCAGCCCAAAGGGGAATGTTTCGGAAAATCTGAGCAAAAAAACAGTTCTCCAATTTTGAGTTATGAGAGCGTGAAATAAATGCATTTGTTCTGCTTTCAAATAATTATTCAGCATAAATAACTCAAAAATGGCTTCCTTTTCAAACTTCAACCTTAGTGTATATGTAATGCTCAAACTAAGGTTGGAAAAATTTGATTTTGGAAATAGTTATTACCATTTGAAGACAATGTGCATTGCCTTACCATAGGATTTTTAAATTTTGCACTATACAGGTGTCACGGAGTGTGGGGGAGTCCGGCCCTGCACCCCTCTTCCTGGGACCCACAGTGACTCTCGGCCAGCCAGTAAAACAGAAGGTTTATTGGACAACAGGAACACAGGTTACAGCAGAGCTTGCAGGCACAGTCAGGACCCCTCCACCGAGTCCTTCTGGGCTTTCAGGGTGCTTGGATCCTAGCTAGGATACCCTGAATTCCGCCCACACAGCCCCAAGCCCAAACTCAAACTGCTTCCCTCCTGCCACCCCCTTCCTTTGTCCCCTTCCCGGGCAAAGGTGTTGACCTTTCCCCTCCCTTACCTAGCTCAGGTTACAGGCTCTGGCCTCGTCCATCTCCTAAAGTCCTCCCCTGCTCTCCCACTCCCCACACAGACAGTCCCTACTGCATCACATCTCTCCCCCCTTCGAGACTGAACTGAGCGGGGTCACTCTGCCCAGTGACCTGGGGAAGTTCAGGGTCCCCTCTCCGGGACAACGCATCCGCTGTCAGGTTGGCACTTCCCTTCACATGGACCACGTCCATGTCATAGTCCTGCAGGAGCAGGCTCCACCTCAGGAGCTTGGCGTTGGCTCCTTTCATCTGGTGCAGCCAGGTCAGGGGAGAGTGGTCGGTGTACACGGTGAAGTGTCGCCCAAAGAGATATGGCTCTAGCTTCTTAAGGGCCCACACCATGGCCAGGCATTCCTTCTCGATGGCCGCGTAGCTTTGTTCCCGGGGTAGCAGCTTCTTACTCAGGTACACGATGGGGTGTCTCTCCCCCTTTTCATCCTCCTGCATTAACACCGCCCCCAGTCCCGTGTCTGAGGCATCGGTGAACACCATAAAGGGTTTGTCAAAATCTGGGTTTGCCAGAACTGAGTCGCTAACCAGAGCCTCCTTCAGCGCCCGGAAAGCCTCCTGGCACTGCTCAGTCCAGATCACCTTGTCTGGCTTCCCCTTTTTGCACAGTTCAGTGATGGGGCTGGCTATGGCACTGAAGTGGGGCACGAACCTTCGATAGTACCCCGCCATCCCAATAAAGGCCTGGACCTGCTTTTTGGTTTGGGGAGCAGGCCAGTCTCTGATCACCTCCACCTTGGCTGGTTCTGGCTTCAGGCAGCCGCTCCCCACCCGATGGCCCAGGTAAGATACTTCAGCCATCCCCACCTTGCACTTCTCAGCCTTTACTGTTAACCCAGCCTTTCGGAGTCGGTCCAGGACTTGTTTAACCTGGGACACGTGGTCCTCCCAGGTCTGGCTGAAGACGCAGATGTCGTCAATATACGCCACGGCAAAACTCTCCATCCCCCTCAGTAGCTGATCCACCAGGCGCTGGAAGGTGGCCGGCGCTCCCTTGAGGCCGAAGGGCAGGGTCAAAAACTCATAGAGCCCCAGAGGGGTGATAAAGGCCGATTTCAGCCTGGCATCTGCGTCCAGCGGCACTTGCCAGTAGCCTTTGGTAAGATCCATAGTGGTGAGGTACCGAGCACCTCCCAGCTTGTCTAGGAGCTCGTCAGGCCTGGGCATAGGGTAGGCATCAGATACGGTGATGGCATTGAGCTTTCGATAGTCCACACAGAACCGGATTGACCCATCCTTCTTGGGAACCAGCACTACTGGCGAGGCCCAAGGGCTGGAAGACGGCTGGATCACCCCCAAAGCCAGCATGTCCCTGACCTCTCTTTCAAGATCCTGGGCAGTTTTACCAGTGACCCGAAAAGGGGAGCATCTTATAGGGGGGTGTGACCCCGTCTCCACCCGGTGGACAGTCAAATTAGTGCGTCCAGGCTGGTTGGAAAACAGCTGTCGGTACAGATGCAGCACCCCTCTGATCTCAGCGTGCTGGCCCGGGGTCAGTTGCTCAGAGAGGGAAATCGCCTCCAGGGGGGAACCAGCTTTTGTCCCAGGGAATAGATCCACTAAGGGGTCATCTCCCTGCCCCTCCCAATGTCCACACACGGCCAACACCACATTCCCCCTGTCATAGTATGGTTTCATCATGTTCACATGGTACACCCGACGGTGATGTGCCCGGTTTGACAGCTCCACCACATAGTTTACCTCATTCAGTTGCTTGATAACCTTGAAGGGCCCTTCCCAGGCGGCCTGGAGTTTGTTTCTCCTCACGGGGATAAGAACCATCACCTGATCCCCGGTGGCGAAGGCACGGGCTCGTGCTGTGCGGTCATACCAGACCTTCTGCCTCCTCTGGGCTCGGGCCAGATTCTCCCTGGCCAGGCCCATGAGCTCGGCCAGTCTTTCCCGGAAGGTCAGGACATACTCCACCACTGACTCTCCCTCGGGAGAGGCCTTCCCCTCCCATTCGTCCCTCATCAGGTCTAGGGGCCCCCTCACCCGCCTTCCATACAACAGTTCGAAAGGTGAAAACCCGGTAGATTCCTGGGGTACCTCCCTGTACGCAAACAGCAGGTGAGGTAAGTACTTGTCCCAATCTTGCGGATGCTGGTTCATAAATGTTTTTAGCATCATCTTCAGCGTCCCGTTGAACCTTTCTACCAGCCCGTTGGACTGGGGGTGATACGCTGAGGCCCAGTTGTGCTGGACCCCACATTTCTGCCATAAGGACCGGAGCAGGGCCGACATGAAGTTGGACCCCTGGTCCGTTAAGACCTCCTTGGGGAACCCCACCCGGCTGAAAATTGTCAGCAGCGCATCTGCCACTGTGTCTGCTTCGATAGAGGACAAGGCCACCGCCTCGGGGTAGCGAGTGGCAAAATCCACCACCACCAGGATGTATTTCTTCCCTGACCGGGTCATCTTGCTGAGAGGTCCCACTATGTCCAGGGCCACCTTCTGGAAAGGTTCTTCTATGATGGGTAAAGGCCTCAAAGCCGCTTTCCCCTTGTCCCGGGCCTTCCCCACCCTCTGGCAGGGGTCACAGGATTGGCAGTACTGTCGGACATGGGTAAAGACCCCAGGCCAGTAAAAGTTCTGTAGCAGCCTCTGCCTGGTGCGCCGGATTCCCTGGTGCCCTGCGAGAGGGATGTCATGGGCCAGGTACAACAGCTTGTGACGGAACTTCTGGGGAACCACCAGCTGCCTCCTGATCCCCCATGACTCTACTTCCCCTGGGGGAGCCCATTCTCGGTACAGGAACCCCTTCTCCCACAGGAACCTCTCCTTGCAACCTCTCCTCATGGTCTGTACCGCACTAAGGTCAGCCCGGTCCCTGTGCTTCCGCAAGGAGGGATCTTTCTGCAACTCGGCCTGGAACTCAGCAGCTGGGACAGGAATGGGGACCGGCTCTCTCTTGCTGGCTGGGTCTGAGGCCGCAGCCTCTCTGCACCGTGCCCCTGGGCGTTCCCCGCTCCCTGAGTTAGGGTCCTGCACCTCAGGTCGAGTACCTTCCCCGTTTTCGGGGTGCAGTGCCCTTTGCCGACTCTGACTACGAGTCACGACCAGGGCACTCTGGGTGTTACTAGGCCAGTCCTCAAGGTCCCCTCCCATTAACACGTCAGTGGGCAAATATTGGTGTATCCCCACATCTTTGGGGCCCTCCTTGGCCCCCCATTTCAGGTGTACCCTTGCCACGGGTACCTTGAATGGGGTCCCACCCACGCCCATCAGGGTCAGGTAGGTGTCGGGCACCATCCGATCTGAGGCCACCACCTCGGGCCGGGCCAGCGTCACCTCTGCGCCCGTGTCCCAGTACCCAGTGACCTTCCTCCCATCCACTTCCAGGGAAACCATGCACTCTTTCCGGAGGGGCAGCCCCGCGCCCACCCGGTAAACCAAAAACCCGGAACCGGGAGCATCCATAGATGGTATGTTGCCAACCCCCCTTTCCTGGGAATGTAGCCCCTCCTCCGATTGGGTTTTTACCCAGTCCACCCTCTGCGGGTTGGGTCTGCTTGGTCTGTCCCTGAGCTTGGGGCACTGGGCCCGTATGTGACCTCGTTGGCCACAGCGATAGCAGCCCATATCTCGTGGGTCCCCTTGAGTGGGTCGGAGGGACCTGCCGCTGGATGTTCCCCTTTTGGGGGGGTTCTCCATAGGCCCCCTTTGGGAGGTCCCATGTTGACTCTCTCTCTGCGTTGAGGCAGGCCTGCTCCTTCGAGACTCCTCCCTGCCATCCCCTGCCCGACTGTCCACAAATTGGTCGGCCAGCTGGCCTGCATGCTGCGGGTTCTCCGGCTTCTGGTCCATCAACCACAGCCTCAAGTCGGACGGGCACTGCTCGTACAGGTGCTCCAGTATGAATAGGTCAAGCAGGTCCTCTTTAGTTTGGGCCCCAGCTGTCCACTTGCGGGCATACCCCTGCGCCCGGTTGACCAGTTGTAGGTATGTGACCTCACGGGTTTTACGCTGGCTCCGGAACTTTTTCCGGTACATCTCAGGAGTCAGCCCAAACTCGCGGAGCAGGGCCTGTTTGAACAGTTCGTAGTCCCCTGCCTCCGCCCCTTTCAGTCGGCTGTACACCTCCACGGCTGTGGAGTCCAGTAAGGGGGTGAGAACTGCGATCCTGTCTGCAGGGTCAACCCTGTGCAGCTCGCAGGCATTCTCAAAGGCCGTCAGGAAGGTATCTATGTCCTCCCCCTCCTTACGCCGGGGCAGCAAGTGCTTATCAAAGCTCTTTGTAGGCTTGGGTCCCCCCTCACTCACCGCAGCCGGGGCCTCACTGCTCCTCAGCTGGGCCAGGTCCAGCTCATGTTTACGCTGTTTCTCCTTCTCCTCCCACTCACGCTGGCGCTGGTTCTCCTCATGTTCACGCTGTTTCGCCTTCTCCTCCAGCTCTCGCCTCTTTAACTCGAGCTCCTCCCGTCTCAGCTCCCTTTCATATTCCAGCCGCATCCGCTCCACGGATGCCGAGCGTTGCCGGGAGGATCCCCTGCTGTGGGGTGGGCTTCGCCGGGCGGATCCCCTGCTGGCCGGGGGTGTCACGGTGCCCTCGGTATACACTGGGCTCCTCCCTGCCCTTCCTCTACGCCTAGGAAGGGGGGGTCTCGGGAAGCCCTCGTCCGCCGGCTGACCACTCCCAGCGGGGACAGACACTGGTGCCTGCGCTGCATCTACCCGGCTGCTTCCCTCAGAGACAGGGCTCCGTTCATTCATGCGGTCTCCCTGCTCCAGTTGGGCAATCAGCTGGTCCTTGCTGAGCCTCCCTGGGTGCAGCCCCCTCTGCTTACACAGCTCCACCAGGTCACACTTGCGCTGCTTGGCATACATCTTCCTGCTGGCCACTCACAGGCCGGGGTGCTCGCCGCTCCCCACGGTTTCCAGGGGGACCCCTAGTGCACCAGCCCTTCATGAGGTCACCACCTCTCTGCCAGGGTCGAGCTTCAGACTCCTCCGCCCCTGGGACCGCTCGCTGCAATCCCCCGGGGGACCCTGTTACTGCAAAGTCCTTCTCACTGGGCACACACTCCCAGGGGTTAACCACCCCTTTGTTTTACTGCTCCCCAGTCACTTACTGCAGGAAGCGCCGTCCACGGGGTGCAGTATATCCCACCGCTGCCACCAGTTGTCACGGAGTGTGGGGGAGTCCGGCCCTGCACCCCTCTTCCTGGGACCCACAGTGACTCTCGGCCAGCCAGTAAAACAGAAGGTTTATTGGACAACAGGAACACAGGTTACAGCAGAGCTTGCAGGCACAGTCAGGACCCCTCCACCGAGTCCTTCTGGGCTTTCAGGGTGCTTGGATCCTAGCTAGGATACCCTGAATTCCGCCCACACAGCCCCAAGCCCAAACTCAAACTGCTTCCCTCCTGCCACCCCCTTCCTTTGTCCCCTTCCCGGGCAAAGGTGTTGACCTTTCCCCTCCCTTACCTAGCTCAGGTTACAGGCTCTGGCCTCGTCCATCTCCTAAAGTCCTCCCCTGCTCTCCCACTCCCCACACAGACAGTCCCTACTGCATCCCAACAGGTACTGTGTGGTATATTTTAAAAAACATTTGCTTGAACAATGCTATTGAATTCTGATATTACCTGTTATCTGAAATGTGGATAAAATTGTAAAATAAAAATCAGCATTAACAGAACTCCATTTTATCATCTAATCCACCATCCTCTCACCTATCATGTAATATCTATTTTGATTTAAATAATAAAAATGTGCCTAGACAAGGCTGCAGGTGCCTTAACACGTAATTAATATTAAAACGTAACCCCAGCAGCATTAAGGAATCATTCAGGCAGAACTCTTCCTGCCAACCACCTACAAAAAAGCTCTTTTCTACTCCTATTAAGACATTCCTTAGCATATTGTATCACGTCAAAAAGGCCCCCGCACCTGTCTTGGTCAATTGAGCAAAGATCACAAGATGAGGGAAGCTCATCTCTGCAGGAATATGCTATGGAAAATGTTTGAAAGGCAAAGTTTGTAAATTACAGTTGGCATTTCTGAGCCTCTGGAAGGTGGCTGCCAAGTTGAAGCGGTTAATAATCGATGAGATAGGCGGTCTGGGTGAAGCCTGGAAACCATTGCCAAACTGTAACGCAACTTCCTATCTGCGTTAATTGTGGGTTAGCAATTATTAAAAACATGAATGCTGAATATTTAGTGTATTTGTTTTAATATAAAATGTTACAGTTTTCTGTATGGTTTCTAAAGCTGTATTAAAATGAGATGGAAGCAAGTTTCTAGTGTTGGACCCATGATATTGCTAATGTCATAAATGAAAGATGGCTGCCTCTATCAGGAGTGTCAGTGCCTTACGTTTATTTGTGATAGACAATAGTATTTTATTTTTACATCTTTTATCTGTAATTCCAAATCACTTTACCAACTACAAAGAGATAACTTAATTTATCATTGAAATTCAGCCTTGTTGGGGTGAAATATTACAGCTGTTTAACAATACACCCAAGGAAGCAAAGACAAATACCACATCCCATAGAAAGTTCAGAGAGAATTTAGATTGGCAGAGTGTAATTGCCAGAGGTGGTCTTTGACCAAGGCAGCAGGGATCTTTAACGACCACAAGAGATTAGTGGCAGGAAATTATGACACTCGTACTTCTGGTATGACTATACACAGCAGACCACAAGCAGTTCTAGAAATGTTCTCAGAGAAGAGCTGATATCGTTTCCTAAGTACTGTTAAATGAGGTACAGAAAATGAGCTGATTCTACTAGTACCTGACTTTTGATGAAGGAGGCACAGGGGTGGAATCATCATGGCATATCACAGTAGCACCTGCAAGAGGAAATGTATAGGAAGTGTGGTTGTTCTGCAGCTGGGGAAAAAGCAGCTGATCCATGAAGAGAGAGAGAGAGAGAGAGAGCGAGAACTGCAATGAAACAATACAGGTCTGTCAGTGGATATGGCCACAGATAACTGCAGCCACATGAGTAGCAGGGGAGGGGTTTATTTGCAGGCAACAAAACTCATGACGCTTGTGCAACTGCTTTGAGCAGGGGGTTGGACTAGATGATCTCCTGACGTCCCTTCCAACCCTGATACTCTATGATTCTATGGCAGGATAAAGGTCAAAAAAGGGACATGTTTTTCACAGAATTTTTGCTAAAAATTATCCCTTTCCCCCTCTTGTTTTGGACCAGGTCTGCCTGTACCCCCCAAATACCGTGGATGTGTGTGTGTCAGGGATACACATGCAGTCAGCAAACACTGTCCACTCATCTCCAAGAAATGCTATATGCGAAGGTAACGTCATGTAAGAGCCATGAGGCAAACATGCACTGGAGGCATGTATAACCACAAGAAATGCCCTCCAGGTGATTTGCATGGATAACCACTGTTTCCTGATGCATCCAACAGGAGAGATAGGGAATGGGGAGAGCTCAAGCAAACACATGGTTGTGAGTCACAAAGTCACTGGTTAGGCCAAGAATAAATATGCTCACCAGCAATACAGCTGTTCTGGGGGACCACAGAGCCACCAGGGTGGAAGGTATAGATGCCAAGGAGATCACAGCCAAAGGTGTTTTTGCATAGATCAAAACGCCTAGAGGCTGCTCTGCATTGTGCACTGCTTGATCCTTTGCCAGATATGCACAGTTGAGGGAGCATATGGCATTATGGTTTCCCCCTGACCATTTCCTCTTTGCCTGAGATCATTACCCCTGTGTTCACTGAATTCTGTGGACATACAACCCCACCCTGTTTCCATTGAGTTAAAGAGAGCACAGCAGTGCCAGGCTTTTTGTGCTCTTTACACCATTCCACTCAATTTTTCTCATCTCTTCCCTTACATGTGGTGTAATGGATGGGATTATTTTGGGCCCGTATTTGCCGATATATATCAGGGTGTAATTCTTTGCTGTGAGGGGGCTTCTTGCCTTTTGGACATGCACGTTTATTGGACTGAGTGAATAAGTGTAATATAGACAGAACAGAGTTGAATGTTACCTGATGCTTTAAAAAGATGTTAGAGAGCTACAAGAAATGTTACTTTTTTGATTGGTTAGGGAGAAATGTTTACTTACATATTTATATTTATTTCTGTAAGTGATTTTTCACTGAAAGCTCAAGTATGAATTGGTTAAGGAGTGAGCTTAGGAAGGCTGTGGAATTGGTTAGGGAAAGTTTATGATAATGCCATGAAATTGATTAAGAAGAAGTTTTGGCAGAGCTAGATAACTGACTGAGGAGAGGGTGCGGCGCTGGCAGTGCCATATTTGTGTTGTCACCAATGGGTGACACTGGAGGTGCCATGTAACTCATTAAGTAGTGTGTTTAGTAATAAAAATAATGCCATGAAGGCTGTTTTTTTAAAGAAGGGGTTTTAGAGCAAAGGGAGTGAAGGAGCACGAGGGTGGGGTGCAGGGCCTTGACTTGGAAGTGATCTCAGTGCCTAAGACAGAGGTCCGTGCTAGTATCCATTTTGAATCTAGATGGTTTTCACTATGACTCATGTGTCTCGTTGTGTTTTTTTCCCTTCCGAATCTTCCATGCCTCATGAACTCAGGGAAGGATGTTGCGTCTCCACACTCAGCTGCCCCAGCCATTAGTCCGCAAAGTGGAAGTGTGTCAGGAAGGCCCTGACAGAGGAGACAGTAAAAAAGGGAGAATGGGGATGAATTGCTGAAGGAGGAGTGTCTCGAAGAACTAAATCACCATTAGTGCAGGCTTAGGGCCCCAAAAAGGGAATGCTGAGATAATATGGGTCTCTGCAGATGCCCCATTCCTTATATGGTGATGGCTATGGACAGTATTGCATCTTTGTGCCACAATGTTGTGCTAATATGATGGCTTTAATTCAGAGCCCAGCTTTTCCACTTGTGTAAATTGGTGTATATTCATTGGGATCAGTAGAGCTGATGATCTGGCCTATAAACATTATGATTAAATTGGGCGGTGGGGTAGAGTAGAATTCCTAAAGCCTTTCACTACTGTCAACCGAGAAGAAGTGAAAACTCAGTAGTGGAAATGTACCATGTTTCTGACAGAAGCTTCTTCTGGATGCTTCACAAAGGATTACAAAGAGAAGTGCTATTATTAGTTATTAATTCTTTGTATTATAGTAGCACCTAAGGGCCCCAATGGGCTATATTGTTATGGACCCTGTACAAACATATATCGAGGAACAGTCCTTGTCCCAAAGAGGTTACTATCTAAATCTGAGAGGAACTGGGATGCGTGACTGGTTTAGGAGGCAAAATCAACCGGGGATGCTATAAAATTCACATAGCCTTCAGTTACAGTGCTTTGGGCTGCGATATTTGGATGGGAGACCACTGAGGGCAATCCAGATGCTGCAAAAAGAGAAGGAGATGACTCAGTATTGCAGGTGATGCTATGGCTTTTAAGTGAGCCAATGCTGCACTGTAGAGTGGGGTGGGGTGGGGTGGGGGAGTGCTGTTTGTCAGTAACTATGCATGCCTCACACAGGATACCTTGGCAAAACACATGGACTTAGGCAATGGCACTGGAACACTTTTTATAGTGAGGGTGCTGAAAGCCAGCTAAGGAAACTGTAAAGCAGTGTTCCCCAAACTTTTTACCTCATGCCCCCCCTTACTCCTGTCCCTATCCCCTGCCCCCCAGAGCTGTAGCTCCGGGAGGCGGGGACATGGACAGAAGTAAGAGGGCTGAGGCTGGGTCACAGCTCAGAGGGGGCGCGGGGCCAGGAGCGGAGTCCCAGGCATGGGGCTGGGAGCCAGAGCCAGCAGCCAGGGCTGAGAGCAGAGCCCCGGGCACAGGGCTGGGAACTGGTGCCAGTGTCTGGGACCCTAGGAGTGAGCTGGGGGTGCTGCAGCATTCCCTACTCCTAGTTCCTGTGACTATGGTGTTAAGATAAGCAACATGTGCTCAAATGGGGGGAAGTGTGAAAGGATTGGGGAGGTACAAGCAGGGAGGGGAGAAGTGAGGTCTTCCAGTCTGTCAACAGCTGTTGGTTATCCTAGAGGAGCAGGCATTGAACCATTATGAAAGAGATTTGGGTTGGTGGGAGGAACCATGAGATACTGGTTCAACCTCTCACTCCTCTGTCCTAAAAGAACCAGCAAAATCTCTCTCCCTGGAAATAATAATAATTTTTCCACCCTGCTGCCGAGCACATGGGGGCTGGCTAATTTGTGCAGGTGAGTAGGTGGAAGGGACTTAGTTTAAAAAGGTTTTTGGGACAACATAATTGAGTTCATAAGTGGTCAGGGAGCAAAATAATAGAATTAATTCTGAGATGGGTGGAGTCACTGGCAATGATGTGACCTTCCCCCATCACATTTGGTGCTAATGGGCTACCTCATTGTTGGTAGTCTCAGAAGAGAGTTGGCGCGTGAAATGAGCATGGAAAATGAACTTTTGTCTTGCTTTCAGAGATGGTCTCTCCAGGTGAGGGCTGAGGCCCATTGATTGCCAAGGGTTGATATGAGGGGAAAGCTTGTGTTGCTGCTGCTGCTCCAGCTGTTCCTGTTTTGTGGATAATTGCAAGGCTTCTCCAAAGCTGTCAGTCAGGCTTTGCAATTCACTAACCACATGTTTGAAAACAGGGAGAACATTCTGGAGACAGACCTGCAGAAATGTGACTTTTTGTTCCTAGGTGACTATTCACAGAGCAAAGACTCAGAACTGTGTACTGAAGTACTGGCATTTCAGCTCTGGGGGTGGGTCTCATGCATCCAAGAGTAGGCCCACTGCATATTGTGCTCTTTCTTGCTGACCATTCCCCACCAGCCTGGTGTGTCTTTCTTACTCCCATCGCTCTCTCTCTGCCTCCTACCTCTCTCTTTCCATAGGTGATTTCTTCTCTACAGGAAAAATAAATCTTGTTTTAAAATGAAAGAAACATCTCATTTCTCCCCCCTCCTTTCTTTCTTCTCTTTCATCTCTCCTTCCCATTTAACTGTTTGAAGTAGCACATTCCTGAGAGAGGCATTTTTTCCCTTTGAGCTTTGCTTCTGCATCCTTCTTCGTTATATCTTCCCTTTGTTATTCCCCCCCCCATCTGCCTCATTTCTCTGTTTCTCTCTATCTCTCATCCCTTCTTCAAGGCACTTTCTTAATTAATATGTTAATTCCTAACCCAGCGTTGCTCCTTGCAGCTGGAGCTGTTCGCCAGGGAGAGTAAAGGAGGAGGGAGGGAGAATAGTTGGAGAGTAATTTACAACTGGGCTGGACAAAGGATATAATCTAGGGGAAAATCTTGCATTTGCTGAGGGTGATGAGAGAAAATCTATAGAGATGAGGATGGACCAGATGACTTAACAGTAGAGCTTGGTGAGAAAAGATTTTCCTGTCCCATGAGAGTACTAGAAATGTCAAAATCTCTTCCCATCACAAAAAAAGACACTGTCAAAATTTTGAAAATTTTCATGAACCAATAATCTGGAAACAAATTTCAGATTGTGTCAATCAAAACATTTTGCTTCAACAATTTTCAAAACTGTTTCAATTTTGACCTTTTAAAAAAGTTAACTACAATTTCAAAACAAGTTGTTCGGAATTTAAAAACAAAACGTCTTCTTTAGAAAATGTTGAAATGGGACATTGAGGCAATTTTGAACCTTTTTTTCACAAACTTTTTGAACTGAGACATTAGTCTAAACTAACCCTTTCCTTTCAATGGTTTAGGTTTTGACAAATTGACATTTTCTGACCAAAAATGTTTTGTTGGATAATTTGTGATCAGCTCTGTGTAATAGGTGTAATATGCTGGCAGTGTTACCTGAAATGCCCCATCCTGTTAGCAGGTGTTAACTCTTCTGGGACAGAGTCAAGTGGGTTCTACTGATTCTCTGAGCATGTGGATACAAAGGAGGTGGGAGTGGCTTTCTGGAGGGAGAGGAGCCAGAGTGTGGGCTGAGCAGTCCCAAGAAAAGGACTCTAGAGACAGCAATGTTAGGGAGGCTTTGAGCAGCTGTTTATCTTAGTTATTTTCTTTATTAATCAAGCCAAATCCACAAAAGATGTGTGCACTGTGTTTACAGAGCAGACTGGGAAAGGTGCCTGCTCATAGAATGTTTTTCCATTTCATAGATAGGTGGGAGGGGCGGGGTTGGATAAGCACAGCACAGGACTGTTCTCTGTACTTCTTTGTTCTGAATGATAAGTTTTGCTCCTCATTAGAGATGCCTCTTGTTTCATCTGGGTGGGGAACACTTTATGAATCCTCTTTGCATGTGGGTTTTGGTATTTTTTGCTTCTGGCTCAAAGCCTGCAATGTGAAAAAAGAATTAAAAACAAATCAAAAGCAAACACTAACTTGTTTTCCGGTCAGAAATTATCTACATATTCAGATCTTTTTTCTGCTTTGGGTGAAAGGTTCAGGTTAGTTCAGCTCCTGTCCCCAGTAAATATAGGTTGATCAAGACTCCATGCCTGCAGAAACTGAAGAGCAGGTTACAAAATATATTAATGGGATTTGTGTTGTGAAATGCAAACAGAGGTGGAGAAATCAAAGAGATGAGCCAAAGGAACGTTTCTGGCCCCAGTTACTGCCTCTGTGATTCTGCAGAGCAGATGGGAGCTGGGAGCAGATTATGGAGGCAGGGAAACTCCAGTAACTGTGCAGCACAGACCAGAGTTTGGAAGGTCTATAGACTGCAATGCAGGTGTAAGCTGGAAGATATGGGCAAATGGGGAGAATGTCTGTATTTTGTTCTGGGTTCATGCAGCACCTAGCACAACGGGCTCCTGGTCCATGACTGGGGCTCCTAGGTGCTACCCTCACCCCAATAGATAATAATAATTAATGAACAAGATAGCAGAGAAGGTCTGTGTTGGGGAACAAAGTGTAGGGGTGGGCAGTTGAAAGATGGGAGAGAATAAGAACTTTCACCATGTATGTGTTATGATACAGTCTTTAATTGCACACACAATCACCTACTATTTTATTGACAGGACTTCTGCCTCATTCAGTGCACAGAATGGATAGTGCGCAATATTTTGTTTCTCCTAATTGTTCAGTATGTTGCCCCTGGCCCTATTTACTGTACACTAATCCAACCTGCTTTGAAGACAGAATTATTAATTTCTTCATGGGCTTTTCTATGGCGCTCAGCACTACACTATCTGAGGGCTTCACAAACATGAATTAATTTATTTTCACAACCACCCTGTGAGGTGAGGGGATGTTATTTCCATTTTATAGCTGAGAAACTGAGACACAGAGAGATTAAAAATGTTCACTAACTTTGGGTGTCCAGTTTGAAATTCCTAGGACCTGATTTTTCACTACACTTAGCAGTTGATAGCACTTAACCTTAACCATGAGACGATCCTTTCTCTTTTGTAATCTCCTGCCTCTTTCACTACACGCCTTCCAGCTTTTGCAACAAATAAAGCAGGGGTACTAGAGACAACAGTCTCCTTAACTACACATCCCTGACTCATACCCAGAGCAGGACTTGTGCACTGAAAGAGGCAGAGAACCTGTGGAAAAAACCAGTATGTGATCATGTAATTAAAGCCTGTCTCATAAGACATACGTACAAGAGGGGGAAATTAAGGTTGCATAGGCAGATTTAATTCTGGCGTTTCCTAACTTCTGAGTGCTTGACTTTGCAACTTTAATAATGTTCTTTTAAAGTAGTTTGATGTGTGTAATATCCTATGGTTTTAAAAAAGCAAACTAAGAAAACAGAAATTCCATCATGTAGCATCATATTGACACGTACATGGTACATCAGCAGGATTGGACCCTTTAGGTCAACTTCTCAGATCTCTGCCCCGGAGCAAATGGAGTAATTAGTAACAATAGTAGCTTGTCATCTTCTATGTAGACCAGCACTAGAGGAGAATGACACACTTGGGTTTCATAGGTATTTGCTAACAGCAGAGGAACAATGAGATTGGGAATCTTAGATTCCATTCCAGGCTCTGGAGGGGAGTGTGCCCTGGGAGGCACAGGTTTCAGAGTAGCAGCCGTGTTAGTCTGTATCCGCAAAAAGAACAGGAGTACTTGTGGCACCTTAGAGACTAACAAATTTATTTCAGCATGGGCTTTCGTGAGCTACAGCTCACTTACCGCCTCCTCTCCAACCTGTCCCAGTCCTGTCTCTTCCCCATCTTAGCTCCACTCCCAGTCCCATTCTTCTTACCTAGCCAGTCCCAGTTGTAGTAGGAAGAGAGCCTGAGACATAAGCCTGGGCTTATGTCTCAGGCTCTCTTCCTACTACACCAGTCTCCACCCCTCAAGCTTCTCATCCCGGTCCCAGTCAGCTTGCCCAGCCATTTCCAGTCTCCCACTGCCGCAACTCACTCTCCCAGTTTCCATCTCCACCCCCTGCCTCCCGTCCCAGTCTGTCTCTCCCTCACCCAAGGCTTCTTATCCCGGTTTATTTCCTAACCCCTCCCAGGTGCAGGTCTTGTCCTCCCTGGATTTGAATTGGGTAGCTTCCTTATTAACATTACCTGGGCCAACTGGAGGGAAGGGCATTGGCAGCATGAGAGAGAGAGAGTCTTCTTGCTGTCAGTTCTGGTGCCCATACCCAGACCTGGCACTGGTCCAGCCCACGCTAGTCCAGAGCTGCAATTTCAGGGAAGGTCATCTTGCTCAGCCCTTGGCTGGAGCATGTTCAGTATGTATGGAAGATTTGATGTTTTTAGCTGTGAAGCAGTAACAAGTCTCTACTGAGCATACGTGAATTGTGGTTTTTCAAAGTCTTATAACTTGACCAAATTTGGGCAGATTTTCACAGGGATGGGAGAAGCCACATCCCTGACACAGAGGCCATCCTCTGGCCAAATTTCAAATACCTGCTCCAAAGCATGGAGGAGCTAGAGCTTTTCAAAGAAAAGGCCTCAAGAATGTGTTAACATGGGGAAAACAATGCATTTTCCTCTAGCCTCATTCTTGGAAATAGCTGAACTGCTTTTGCTGAAATATTGAAGAAATATTCAGCCTGAGGCAAACACCTTACATGGAAAATTTCAGCTGGAATGGTTAAAGTTTTGTTAAGTTATAAAAAACTAAAAACAGGGTCTTTTAATAGGAATTGTCAGGCAATCTTATTAATAAGCAGTGCTACTAACCCCAGCTATAATACTGCATCCACCTGAATAAGTGGACTTTTGCAACAATTCCCAGGACAGGTACGGTAGGTCTGCTCAGCAACTGGGCATATCCTTATACCTGGGCACTCAACCTGTGCCTTAGTCTGGAGGCAAAGGAATGATTCGATTTATTTATTGAAATTTGATTTTTATAAATGACATTTTTAAAAAGTGCCCATGCCAGGCTTTAGGCACCTTTAACACTGCCTTAAAAATACATTCACACAACAAAGGAAAACCCAGTGCCAGTCGTCAACATGAAAATAAAATAAACCAGCCAAATACTTAAAACAAACAAATTAAAACAGTGGAAAAAATCCAACTCGTAATGGACTATGTATCTCTTCATCTACCTGCTTTACTCATGGCTGATAACCTGTAGGGTCCTAGTTTCCAATGTTGCCTCCGTCCAGAGAAGTTAAACGCTGCAGTTCATGAACCAGTCTCACACATTAAACATCTCATCTGAAGAGAAACAGCAATAGAATTTTTCTTCCCACTTACTGTATAGAGATTTCAGGAGCTCAGCAGTGTGGCAAGATCACAGTCTCAGAACTGATCACGGAGGCTGAGGTGCAATACTCTCTCACCCAGTTAGTTGGTAGAGGTGGGAGGACAGAAATGGCAAATGCTTCAGAATTTTTCTTTGGGGTGATCAAGGCAGGGACTCCCAAGACCTCTGCAGAATGATTAAAAGGTCATTAGCGTGCTAAGGTCCTGAGATCAGGGCTACAGGGAAGCGGCAGATTAAAATATGGGACTTTATTCTGTGCCAGCACTTGACAGCAGGGATTATTCTCCCCCTCGTGGACAGGACAACTCCTGCCACCTATAGGCATGTTTGCCAAAAAATTCACAGTGAGCTCAATGAGACTCTTAACACACAACTTCCAGGGGCTACTTGTACACAGGGACTGATCAGTTGGCAAGAGTAAACGGGACAAATTCCCACTTTTGTCATAAAAATGGGGTGCAGCTGAATGTGCAGGGGGCCAGGCAGGGCTCATGTGAGCAGCAACACCAACCCCAGCCTCACTTGGGCAGCGACACCGGGCCCAGGCAGGGAGCAAGCAGGGCTTGGCCAACCCCATGTGGGAAAGGGGACTCAGGCAAGAGTCTTGGACAGCCCAGGGCAGGGGTGGGATGAGGGCTCGGGCTACCCCATGTGGTGTCCCATTTTCCCTTTGGGAAATAAGGTCACCATAGTTAGAAAGGCCAAAGACTTGAATGGGCTATAATACTGAATTATCATCTCTTGACTAGAGGTTGTCCTATCTGTTCAGGGGTGGAGCGTGTTAGTGGGCTGGTGTGGAGGAATCTTCCACAGTCACTACCAGTGTTGTACCTCTCTTGGGAAGAAAGATAGGTCTCCAGGGCTTTTAATCTAGCTCATCACATGAGCACTAAATATACTGGTTTTTAATTTTTTTTAAACTTCTTTTTAAAAAGAAGAAACAGATGCAATCTCAGCATCTGAAATGATGTGAGAGGGGGCTGGTGCCTGCGGGGCTGCATGAAGTCGATTTCATTGCTCTGTATTTACTTCCCTTTCCCCTTTCTGGAAAGGGAACTGTTAGGTACTTTGTTAAATGGATTGAGAGGTCCGTCTGATTTTACTGATGTTCCTGTAAATGCCTCCATGTTATTCCTCCACTCAAATTCTTCTGAGAGATTTTGTGATGGCTCTTGGCAGATCAGATACCTTGGTGTTCAGTTGCAGGCCATGCTCTCTTCTGGGGGTCCCTTAGAAGGAATAACTGGAACTAATATGATGATGTTTTATAGCAGTGAGTGCCCTAATCTTGGAGAATATAGCAATCATCCAATTAATTTAGATGCAGGCTATCGAGTGGCATGAACTCCTAGCTATAGGAAGCATGATTTCTTTCTCTGGTGTGATCTCTTTGTGACATGGAATTTATTTGCTTGCTAACAATTCAGTGAGGGTACTATTGTTTGTACACTTTTGCAGAAAGCCCTTCTCTGGAGACAGAGTTAAATTCTGACCTAATTTACACTGATGTGAATCCAGAACACCTGTGACACTACAGAGATGAGTGCCACATAAGTACATAAACAGATGGAGTTAAGTGGAGTTATTCCAGATTTTCCCTTAGGTGACTGAGATAACAAATCTGGTTCTGAGGCACGAACAGTAGAAGGAGAAAATGAGTGAGCTAGCTGAATGTGGGAATGTGCCTCTTGTGATTGGCTCTACTGACTGGCTTACTGAATGCTTTCTCGTCCTGGGGTGGGGGGGCAGCAAACAGGTGTCAAGGAAGGGTGGTGAGTAGCCTTCCCTTCTGGTATTGCTAAATAGGAAGAGGTCCAGGCTCGATCCCAAAAAGATGGGATGGAAGATTGCAGGCTGGTCCTGGTGTGAAAAGGAATGAAAGCTCCTCACTTGATTGAGAACTAAAGCTGGATGGAAAAATTCGGATGCAACTTTTTTTTGTTGAAATTTGACAAATCATCACAATCAAAACCTTCCACCGAGATGTTTTGATTTTGACATAGTCCGACAGAGCCCAGGCAAGGTTCCTTCAGAAACCTGCCTGGTTTCTTGCCAGCTCACCTGCCCAGATCCTCTGCAGCCCTCTTGGCAGGTTGACAGGGTGCTGAGAGCCTAGAAGCTCTGGGAGTCCTGGGTCACAGTTCTTCAGGAGTCAAAGCTCCCAGGGCTTCCAGCGCCTGTGAATCTAGGGCAGCCCACCAGGCAGACTGCCCTGGAACCCAGGTGCCATTCCCTTTTGAAGAGAATTTAAAAATGTTTGGTTTCCATTCCAGATTGGAACAAAACCAAATTTCAAGATATCAAAATCCTCCGCAAAGTGGAATGACTTTTCTCTGCCCAGCTCTGTTGAGAAGCATGAGCTTGCTACCAGCTGCGAATTGTGCGCATAACTAGTCTATACGGAAACATCCTGTTGTTGTTCCTTCGTCCTTCCTCCCTCCGCTTGTTTGTCTCATCCATCTGTTATGTCTTGCCTTTGACAGAGCTGAGCAAATAATTGATTTTTCGGTTCAATGGCCAAAATGGTTTGTTTAGAAAATGTCAAAATGAATGGTTTCATTTTTTTTTCAAAAATTTCCTTAATTTTTTTTTATTGGGCTGAAACTACTTGCTGAATTTGACCTGAATTTGCAAATAGTTTTGGTTGACCCAGAATGGCATTTTTTGGAGAATTTACTATTAGACCATCTGTAGTCTTCAACCTTTTTTGAGTAGAAGCTGCCATTCACCATCTATTTGTAGGGTGGCTGGCACAGTGGGGCTCTGACCTGCCTGAGCCTCTAAGGGCCAGATTTTCAAAAGAACTCAGCTCCCATTAAAGCCTCTAAATAAGGGTCAGATTTTCAGAAGTGCTCAGCACTCAGCCCCTCCCATTATGACACTTGAGGCCAGATTTTCAGAAGAGTTCAATACCCATCAGATTCCTCTCTTTTGAAAACCTAGCCACTTATTCTGGTGCCTAAGTGGAAGTCGAGCTGTTTTGAAACTCTGGCCCTAGGTGCTGCCAATGTGTAAATAATGAGAGAATTCCTGAGTTTTCAACTATATTTGTGAGTTAGGGAATCAAATTCTCTTCTGGCACAATGCTATCACAACTGGTGAGTTACTTCAGTGGAGATTTTGGCCCAGACATATACGTGGAGGAGCGTGCAAGAGGGAGTTGATGAGTGTCTTGAGGGAGTTTATGTGAGTGAATCTGTGAATGTGAGGAGGTGTTTTGGTGGGAACAGGACTAAGCATGCAATAGCGGATTTGTGAATGGTGAAAGAGCAGGTGTGAATTGTGATTGGGTGTGAATGAAACCGGGTGGCTGTGGGTGGGTGCGTGAATGAATTCTGGCAGTGGTGGGTGCGTGATATGGCAGTGGGTGAATGAGCGTGTATGATAGAATGTATGTGTGGGTGGGCGAACATGCATGAGAGATTTATCAAATTGTTGCACATATGGCGGTATCAGTATGGGGGCTGGATGGTCAGCGAGGCAGGTTCTCTCCTGTCCTTCTGGTCATGGTGTGAAGAATGTGGACCCTGAAACTTATGCTTGGATTTATGTTGTAAATCCATCAGGGACTTCTAGAGAGCAGTACCTGGGCACGGGATTAACTCTTTAGCTATGCAGGACATTACAGCTTCCTGATTCTCACTAGGGTTTTCTGGAGAAGCTTCCAGCAGTTGTCACTCGCGGCAGGGCAATGAACCCATTTACATCTGGGTAATAGAAACTAAATATTGCACCATCGTCTCTCTCTCTCTCTCTCTCTCTGTTCATCTCACTCTCTCTGCTGTGCTCACTGTTGTGTCTTTGCTAGCCCTTTCCCTCTGCCACTTTGAGCTAGAATGATTTTCCTGTTACAGCACTGATTCTGTTTTTAAACCGAGTTAGCAGCGCTTTTGCTCTCAGACTGATCAGTACTGTAAAGAGATTGAATTGCCACTTTGAGAAGGGGAAAGGCAAGGAGGAAGGGAGAACGGGGGAAGGGCCATACTGCCCTGGAGAAGTGCGGAGAGTTGGAGTAAAAAGGCTACCAATGGTGAGGGCTGGAGGATGCATTGATATGAGTGTTGAGGAGAGAATATTTGCTAGGGGGAGCTAGTCGAGCACTGGGGGAGAGGGGACTGTAGATAGAAAGCTGTGAAGAGGAGGCAGAAATATACGGGAAGGGAAGGATGCTGTTTCCCAATTGTCCCTCTTGTTGGGACCTCCATTCCTCTCTCTCCGCATGGACTTGCTGTGTTGTCACTCTTTGACTGTGAAGAGTTGGTATCAGGAAAGCTGCCTCCAGAGACAGAGGGGGAGGAAATTGTAATTCATGTGAATGGGACGAATCCCACCTTGTTTTAAGCATCTCTCATCAGTGCTCTGCTTGATTCTTCCTTTCTCACATTGTAGATGTCTACTCCACTTTGACCTAAGGCAGGTTGAGAGTGAGTGTGTGAGTGTGGAGAGAGCACCCCAGGTAGGACTTGTTGGCAACAGCTTCATTGGAGGCTATGGGCACATGGGCGGTTGCTGATACCATTCCCCCATTTATTAGTTATTGGTTGGTCTACATCTCATTGCATGGCATTCTCCCTCCAAAATCTCCCCTCTGTCCCAGGGGCATGGGACTGTCACTGGGCCTAGCATCAGCCGCCTCTGATTCCAAATGGTTGTTTTCAACCTTTAGCCTATCCTAGGTCTTTCGCTGCAGGGTCTTCTCCCTTGGAAAACAACAGGCCTGGTTTTCCAATGTGCTAAACACCCACAATTCCAGTTGTAACTGTGGGCGCTCAGCGCCTCTTAATATCAGGCCCCAAATCCATCTAATCTTGGCGAGTTATTATCTATCTCTGTCTTAGTCCTACGACACCTATCCCTGTGTAATCACCACTCCTCCTCTGATGTTTAGTGATCTCTGATGCACACTGGAGGGGTGCTCTTTCCCCATCTCTTATGGGGCCAAGCTTCCTTCATGAATGTTTCCCATTTTCCCTGCTGATTCCATCCCTTTTTCTGGAGGAGGTTACATGTGCTTTCCCTGTGTTGGTGTAAATTATTGGCATGTTCCGTCCCTGCCCCTGTCACATCCTGTTCAATAACCCAAGAACAACAAGTACTCAATGGAGTAAAATGGCAGCAAATGTAAAATGGATAAAAGGAAAAACTACATTTTTTTCAGTGTCTAATTAGACTGTGGAAATTGCTGCTGTAAGAGGATATTGCAGCAAATAGCTTAGCAAGATTCCAAAAAGGATTAGCTGTTTCTCTGAATAGGACTAACCTCAGTAGTTATGCTAGGCTGGATAGAAACGATAAGAGCTATCAGCCCCCAAGTTGATTACCATCAATGTTGCAAAATAAGGCACAGGATGGTGGTAATAGGGGTGGTGAGAGGAAATTGCAGGCATTGGGCACAGCCAGAAACAAGATACTATAGTAGATGGACCACTGGTCTGTGCCAGTGTGGCAATCTCTCTGGACTGTTATCAATAATGAGAAGTAGCGGACGGGTGTAAAAGCTTTGCCTGGCAAGAAAGATGAAGTATTTTGGAATGGGGAAGAACAGCTAGGCTAATAACAGGCCAGTCTTTTTAACTGACTCATTCTAGACCCATGCTCATAGCTTGTGTACACACAAAAGCTGCATTGGTTTAGCTTCTAGTGATTTAGTCACATCGATAGAACTGTTTAAATTGTGCTCACTCACACTGTTGCACTTCCACTGGTGCAAGCAACATTTCATTTCAAGGCTTGTGTCCACAGAGCACCACACTGCACTCATTGCAGAGCATTGTGGGGTGGGAAGGTAGCCCGGCATCCCTTGTACAGCCTCCTCTCCGTCACAGCATTCTGAGCAATTTTTTGTGGCACGTTGTAGGACATATATAGGCATCCAGGGGGATTGTGGGAGCAGGAGTTATGCATCCCTCTGCTTTTCTGCTATATCCTAGAAGTCACCTGGTGGCTGTGTTGTTTCCAAACTGCACTTTGCCAGCCTCTCTGTGCTTTGGCCATCCACTCATGGTGGACTTGTTCATTCTACCCTGGTTTGGGAGGTAGCACAGATGTCATGGTCAGTGGGGCTCTACCCTAAGGGACAAGAACGAGGAACTGACAACTCTTCAGTGAGTGGATCTCAAAAAGTTCAGAAGTTCAGTTCAGCACCCAATATATGAATGCTTAGCTGAAGTATTAACTCCTGTTGGACTTGTAAAGTGGAGCTGGAAATCCCACAGAATCAGGGTTTTCTCGTGAGATTTCGGGTAACTTCTTGTAACTGTTCCGATTTTATTAAAACCAGATGCAAAATGTCCCCTAGCCCTGATCGTTCATTCTTCCTTTCTCTGACCCCCTCACTCTCTTCACTTCTTTCCTCTCTTGGTCCCAGCCCCCTTCTATCCTTTCCCCCCAATCTCATCATTGCTATTATTAGATTTATTTTTAACATTCTGCTTTTCAGAGTAATTTGAAAACTTCATAGCAGCTGTTCACATCAATGGTTTGATTTCAGGATGGCTCTAAACAACTCATTTTTTGTGGGGAGGGATGGGTGAGGTGATTGTGACATGTGAAACAGATGAGCCAATCATCACAGAGTTGATGATGAGTCAGTTCAGTTGCATATTGCAGTCTTATTGGTTGGAATGCTTTGGAAGTTGATCTGAAACATCACATATGTTCTAGTGACATCAGTCATGAGAGGTGATCTTCTTCTCACCTTACAGTGTGGCATCATCCAGGCATTCTAGTGGAAACAAACAGTACCCAGCATTCATTTCCCTTGGGCACAGAAATCCACTTTTTTCTCCCCTCAGGGCCTGAACAAATATTGCTTTCTAGTTGAGCATGAAAGTAAAATTCACGATCACCTTCTAAGGGCTGCACTCAATTGTGTCTATCTTTCTCCCATCTACCCAGCTGCCCATGTGTCCTCCTTCATCATAGTATCTCAACGCTGTCATAGAAACACAGGTGTGACATCACAGTTTTTCATGGCAGAATAAACTGAGGGGGGAGGAGTGGTAGTCTTATGGCAGCCTGAGTCTATAGTAGAGTTAATCCCCTCACATTTTTCTCCACTGAAAGCTATTTTCCTAAAGTTTGGTTATGCTGCTATATCCTGACGTTTGGTTTTCTGCAAAGACTCTGAAAGGGATTTTTAGTAATATCAGACAATTAATTTTTTTAAGACATTAAAAAAGTGGGCCAAAGAATCCTATTTTAAATGATTGGCTTTTTGATGTACCCTGAAAATTTACCGCTTATAGCCACTTGAGGCATAGCTAGTCATTATATATGCCTTCCCTGCTATTCCTTATCAGAACTGGTCTGGATGGAGTGAGTGTGGGCTTGATAGATGACATTTCCAACTTTAGGTGGTCAGGGATGCTTGCAACATTATTCCTTGGGGACATTACTGAGCCACACCCCATCCAACCACTACTTTATAACCTCCCTTCCTTCAGCCCCCTTCCCTCACTCTTGGTCTTGATGGCAGTTCCAACATTACATTTGGCTTGGCACTTCAGAGAATTTCAGGGGCCCAACTGGGAAGTCCGTTTCCTAGGCATAAAAAAGAAATGTGACCCTCACGTAAACCACTCTCTGAGACCAGCATCATCTGTGAACTTTTTGTAGCCAGCAAAGGCAGCATTTTTTGGAGTGGATCAGCTCCCCCTCTTCATCTCGAGCTATTGGAAGAGCTGACTACAAACAGATTTTCACTGACCCAGTGTGGACTTATGTCAGGCAGAGCCCAATGAGAGCTGACAAGCTGACAGACCCAATTCATCAACAGAGAATGGGGCAAGGGGGAAAGTCTGCCTTAGAGACAGAGAGTGATGCCATGGATGTGCCAGTGGAGTTCCTGTAAGCAATATAGGTCCATATTTAGATAGAACCCAATTTCTGTGATGTACTGCAGGGGGAAGAAAAATACACAGATAAAAAAGTTCAACATGAGTTGTAAATTGTAAATCATTTAGTCAGAAGTAGCCAATAGGAATTGGTCTTTCAGAGAGATTTTCCCCTTTGGTATTACATATGACCAATAAAACCTTAGTGTCAAGTGCTGATGATCAGAGCCTAGAATGTGTTACTCTTCAGTCTGGTAGCTTGGCAACCCTGCATTTAGTACTGACATGGGAAAAAACTGAATTCAGAGGGGGAAGGTATTTGAGTCCAGACTCCCAGCCAAAAGAAGGCTCTTGGGTTTCCAGTTGCCCCTTTTCATTCCTGCACACCCAGACTGGGAAGTATGACCAGAATCAATGTTTGAACCAGCAGAGGAGCCTCTCTAGGTTTAGCAGATTGTTCACCTGAGAAGTAATAATGATTGTGGGGCTGAGGGGCAAATGTTCAGGGCTGTCTCCTTTGCTAGGTGCTATCCTGTTAGTTTGCTCCCTGCCCAATGAAGTGCTCCTAGCTGAGAATTTTCCTTGTAGAACACTAGTGGTGCCTGTTTGGAACTTGAAGTTAGAGAGCTCTTGAAGAAGCGATCTTGTCTGTGGACTCAAAACTCCGTTGAAGCACTCCTGGTTGGGGAAGGGGATTATCCCTTTTGAAGAAGAGTTTGGGTTGGGAAGAGTTCGGAGCCAGTTTCTGGGACTGAGCTAGGTTGAGAGTTGGGGCTGGGTTTTGAGCCTAGGTCAGGGAACTGGTCCCAGCCCCACTCCTAACTGGGGCTCAAACACTTATCCCAACCCATGAAACAGCACCAAGGTTACCCTTACCTTGAGCTCAAAATCCAGTCCACAGTAACCGTAGCCTGGGCCCACAAACTAGCCCAGTGCTAACAGATACTGCAGGAGAAGACAACCTTCCTCCAAAATCCGCTTAGCCAGAGGTGCAGTTGAGTGGCAGTGGATTCTGTCCTGACTTATGCAGCAATCTGCTTACATCCTAAAACATGTAGCTGATTGTCTTTATCTTTGTAGGCACAACTATACATGAAAATTTTCCATCTCCTTTAAGTTCTTTTCTTAATGACTTCCTATGGCAGAAAATGGCAGGCATTGAAAATACACAGCATAAAGGAAAATTTCACAGTGTTGTCCTTCCTTCCTGTACTGTAGGACAGGGATAGAGGATGCATTAATCACTTTTCATTATGTGCTTCAATTCCATCTGTTGAATGCCTTCTAATTCTTGTCTTTTCCACAATATGGTGACATTTGTATCAGACCTCAGTGATGTTTTGGGACATTTGCAGTGTTCTGTGTGATAGGCACACTCAAAATTGGGAGAGTCCTATGTAAGTTGGGATGGCTCAGGGAACTCTGAATCACATGAAAACCTGTTTCTTTGTTTCTATAGCTAACTTCACAGAGAGGTAACATTTCCATCTCAATTTCAGAGATTACAAATGACATCATCTTTCCTCGACCATCTGGGGTGTGAAAGCAAATACATCTGCGTGGTTCAGATTGATCCAGAAAAGTGGAAAGCAACTGATGGCTATGGAAAAATTCATTCTTTCTTTCTTTCTTTCTTTCTTTCTTTCTCTCCAGGTCCTTACTTCCCTCCTCCTACACTCCACAGCTCTACCAAATTTGGCTCAATCTGGCAGAGGTGACTGTACCAGTCTTTTCAGAACTGCAGGAAGGAGGTCTATGTGAATTTCTTAGCATCCACAAAGGATGAGATGTTTTCCTTGTAGAGTGTGAGAAGGGGGATGCATGCCCACAAAGGTGGCTTCTCTTACCCAGATAACTGGTACTCAGTCCCTGTCCCCTCCTCCCTTCCACCCCCCAACTCCTTCCTACACCCTTCCTAAGATCTTGACTTACTTTGGCAGTTGGCTGCATATGTAATAGGGTTGCCATGGGAACATTACCCAGCACAGTGTGCTCTATCTCTCAGTTCTCTCTCTCTCTCTGTCTTTCTTTCCCTCTCCTTCTTCCCTTTCTGATGCCCGTTGCCATGGAAAACTTATAATTCACCACAAATTCCAGACATGTTTTTCCTTTAGTTCATAGTTTACTTTTTCTTTTAACATCAGAGCGGGGGGTGGTTGGGAATGGAAGTTCTATCTGCCTCTTTAAAGCCTTGCCCATTGGAGTGGGGAAAGGTTTATTGTCCTGGACTCTAAAGCCCTCTTCAAAGAAGGTGATGGGAGGCTGGGTAGGGGAATTCAAGACTTAGGGACGCTCAGTCATTATGTGAGGTTAATTTTCAAAAGCACCTAAGTGATTTAGAAGATTAAAGTCCCTTTTTCAAAAGTGTCTTTGGCATTTAGAATCCTGTCTTATTGAAAGCCAATAGGATTTAGGTCCCAAAGTGTCATATGTGTTCCTGAAAATTTTACCCCACGGTGTCTGCTTTTGTGAAATGTTAAATTGAGTGTTACAGAATGAAATTGGTACAGATTATTCATTACTATTTACTGCAGCATAAGGCCATATGGTGTTTACAGTGTACTTTACAGGGATGAAATATAACGAGATACTGGTCCTGAGACAAATCGGAACTAGTCTCAAACCTTTTGCTGTTTCAGACCAAATCCTAGTGCTATTTCTAAACCTCTGAATGTTCAGTTCATATTCCCCACCTACCCCATCCCCTATTTCCACCTGTGATGTGGTCACACTTCCTGGTTTGGGAGCTGGAAATCAAAAGTACCAAAGTAACTGTGGAAAGATGTTAATTGTGGCATTCCCTACCCATCCAGTCCCAGGAAGCCTGGAAATCTTCTGAGGAAAGATTTGTTCTGGGGCAGTTTTCAAGTCTTACTACCAGGGAGGGAAGAGTGAAGAGATTCAAACAAACCTTTCCAAATTTTGTCTCTTTACCTAAATCAAATCTCTACACTTCATGAGAGTCTAATGAGGAATCCAGTATCATAATCCAGACCTCTTAAGACTGACTTCTTTCCAGGGAGTGAGCAGAGAAGTAATTCAGGGCCAAATTTATTCCTGGACTAAGTCGGAACTGCTCCCAGTGGTTTCAGTGAAGTTGCACCTCCTTATTTTGTGGCTGAATTTGATTCTCTCTCTCTCTCTCTCTCTCCACTTCTTTGACATGTATGTCTCCTCCTCATGAAGCAGTGGGGATACAGGAGAAGACTTTCATGTACAGCATTTTTATTAGACCATTAGTAATATTAGAAACCTAAAAAATGTTTTTCTCCAAAATCATAATATCACAATGCTGCACCTTCATATCTCCTTCTTTACTGAATTAATTCACTGCACGTGAAAGGTAATGCACTGGCAGCCCCTGCAGATTGAAGTTCTTTATCTGTGAATGAGGTAAGGCATGACCTAGCAAGAGTGCAGGCTCCTCCCATTTCCCGCTTAGCCTGTCAATGTGCCTTGACTCCGCACAATAGGGGTTCTCAAACTGGGGGTTGGGACCCATCAGGGGGGTGTGAGGTTATTACATGGGGGGGTCGCGAGCTGTCAACCTCCACCTCAAACCCCGCTTCGCCTCCAGCATTTATAATGGCATTAAATATATAAACAAGTGTTTTTAATTTATAAGGGGGGCTCACACTCAGAGTTTTGCTACGTGAAAGGGGTCATCAGCGCAATAGTTTGAGAACCACTGAGATGGACCAGCTCTTGGGGAGCTTTTTCTCTTTCAGTCCTTGGTCTCTTTGCTGACACTGACAAAAAAGAGAACCAGTTAGATAGAGTGCTGTTGTGGACATCTGTCTAACAGAGACTGTCAATGTGTTTCAGAGAGGCTGCTGAACATCAACCAGAAGAAAAACACTGAAGTCACTACCAGTCTGGGACCGGAGTTGAACTGGTCCCTTAGAAGTGAATATTTTCTTTCCTCTAGCACCTTTCATACTCCAGGGATTGATCCTAAAGAGCAACGAGTGAGAAACTGAGAGTGCAATGACCGTGTAGGCAAATGACAGCCGTTCTGTACTCAGCAGTAGCTCACACAGCCTCAGACATCGGAGTCTTTTACTGAGAGACAGAAGGCAACTTTATTTAGCATAGTGTCTTTCCTACAAACCACCACACACAACATTTTACAGAGTTTAATGATACAGGTCATCTGCTGGGAAGTGGTATAAATGATTTAAACACATGAACCCTGGGTAGGACCTTAGTGTTGTCCCCAGCTCTTTTCAAAATGGGCCCAGTATACCTGTAACTAGGATTGTCTGGAAAATAAGAATTATGTTTCACAAAACTTTGAGGTTTTAAATTTTGTTATAATTCTGCATTGGGGGAAATTAGACCATTTGAAATTTTTCATGAAAAATGAGAGACAGACAGCTCTACTGCAGTACAGCAAATAGCCCAGTGATTAGGCCATTCACCTGGGATTGAGGAAGCCCAAGTTCACTGGGCGGTAGAGTCAGTCTCAGTCTCTCCTGTTGGAGCTGTTCCACTTCGTATAAAAAATGAAATAGTCATTGGGCCAGAGGGAGAGGCTGGCTCTCTAGGTCGGTGGGGGGGAGGCTAGAGCACTCACCTGGGATGTGGGAGATCCAGGATCCATTCCCTACTCCAAATCAAGGACAGCAAGTAGCAGGACCTAGGTCTCCCACACCCTGGATGAGTGCTTTAACCCCTGGGGTATTTGCTATCTGTGGTTGAACCAGAAATTGTGTCTTGAACCTGTGAAACCTTTCTAGAGAAAAGCTTTGATTTTGACAAATCAGCATTTTCTGATGGAAAAATTCCTAACTACTTCTAACTCTCATTTTGAGAGTCTGCCAAAGGCAGGCAAAAAAGAGCTTGCTTGAATTTATCATCCAAAGGATAGCTCTTCACTTTACAGTAGCACTCGCCTTCATTCTTCTGCTACACTGGGAGCCCAGCATAAGAGCTCTGCTGCGAGAGAGATGTCTCTTGAGGATGTGGGTGATGTAGTTGGAAAGGCATGGCTGGGAGACTTGTCAGGCTGGGTAACTTTGTGGGCAGACAGAGGGAGTGCATGAAATCAGGAAGCGGATTGAAAGTCTGGAAAGGGGAGTTAGGACCACAGATTCCATGGCTGACCCTCTTTCTTGTAGACCTCACTAATTTTTACAGGGGTGGTTGAGATCATGGGGAGGATGGCAGCAGGTATAGTTGCAACAGAGATTACAGCTGTGATAAATCTGCTGAGGTCAGCAGACAGCATGGTAATGAGTCTGCCGAGGGTGAATGTGCTGCTGCCCCTGTCCGTCTGTTGGGGAAGGACGTAAATTGCCAGGAGTGGAAGGTTCTGTGGAGGGTGGACAGGGTGTAGAGCCCTGGGAGGAGTTTGGTGGTGGGAGAAACGCATAATGGGACCCATCAGCTGCTAGAGCCCTAGCAGTTCCAGTGCTTGGCTGAGCCATGGTTCACCTGGCATGCCAGCAGGGACTGGTTTAGGGCCAAATGTGGTGGCCACAGAGCCCCAGAGACCCCCAAAGAGGATTATGCAGTAGTGAGCCTGCAGAAGCGGAGAGTTATAAAGATGACATAATGAGGGTGGCTGTGATGAAGGCAACGGGTAGAGGGTTGCAGCTGTGCTGGAGCTGATGGTGAGTGTGACAGCTGGTATTACAGTGCTAGTGATAAGGATGCTAGTGATGACAATGGCAGACGTTTGGGTGGTGAAGATGATGTTAATAGGAGAAGTAGCAGAGATGAGGGTGCTGGTGGTGATGAGAGCATTGATTGCCCTGAGCATAACGATGGCAGTTTGAGTGGCAGTGAAGAATATAGTGGCTAATTACGGGCATGATTATGAGGAGGAAGAGGAGGCTGGCTGGAGAAAGAGTGGAGATGGTTGTGATTATGACAGTTTGCAATGAAGATGCTGCTGCCCACTGTTGTTACAACTGATTTAGTGCTTCTTCCCTGATATTTCCCCAAGCTGTCACCTCACTGCGCGAGGGCTCTCAGCTTTGTTTCTTCCTAGCTCTCCCACTCCACTTCTTTTGCTACAAGCATTTTTCCTGTTTGGGTGTGGAGAGACATTTCAAGAGTGGTTTTACATAAAAATAAAAATAAAATCAGTGAGTTGTATAATTAAAATCTTAAATCAGACCATTCTGTAGACACAGCCTCCCCGCCACCCCCACACCCAGCACACACCACTCCACATCCACTGTAAGGTGAATACTGGATGTGCTGTCTTCTCAGGACTAGGAATGAGGCTTTCCTAATTCTTTAACAAAACAATCTCAAGGAAGTTTTAAAAGGGGAAACAAATCTTTGCGGCCTGCCTTGGTCAGGAAGGGGTTAATACTTAAACTGCAATGTAATTTCAGAGGCATTAAAGAACACGTTTCCATGGAAACATCAACCCATAGAGGGAGAGATGAGAGAGAATGGAAGATAGAGAGAGTAGAAAGAACTGGTCCTCTGACAAAGGAGGAACAGCAGAGTTCTAACCCGCACACAATACTGACAGAGCGATTACCTGTTTCTTCTAATCAACTCCCCAATGAAAATGTTGGAAGGATTTAAACCACTACCATGCTACCTTGTGTGTTTAGAAAGAGGATGCACCACTTCAGAAAAGTAATGTTGAGTCAAGACTTCTTTGGTGAACCCTTTAGGATAGTGACTGCACCAAATTCTATGTCCTTTAAAGTGCAGTGCACGTTTTTGGTGTCAGCTAAATGATTACTAACCCAAAGCCCCCAAATGTTTTTTGATGGGTTGAAAAAAGTTCATTTAATTTGCTGATTTAAAAAAAAATGCTTTATTTCAGTTTCCTGAGCTGCCTCAGCATTGCTCAGTTCCAGACAGCACTGAAATGCTGGAAGGAAATGTCTTCTGGCAGATTTTAATAGCCCAACTGGAAAGAAGAAGGACCTGAAATCTCTGGAGGAAAATCTGTTCTGCTCACAAAAGTTCTGGCCCTGGTTTCCAGCTCAGAAGTTGGAATGAGTTCCAGATAAACATAACGACATTCTGGTACTTAGATATCATGGTGGTAGGCACCTAGAACATACCAATGGTCCGGATCCTGCAGACACTTACTACTTGATGTAATACTGCCATGAATAGTCCCAGTGACTTCAAAGTGACTTTTCTTGGTGTTATTCCTGGTAGTGTTTGCATGATTGGTCTCTAAGGCCATGTTACTACAGAGTTAAGTCGACTTAAGTTATGTCGATGATCATAAACCGCCGTAATTACATCACTTGTGCATGTTCACACAATCCTCCTTGTGTGGGCAGAGTGTGTGTCCACAGTTGGTGCTCCAGCACCAATAGAGAGCAGTGTACTGTGGGTAGCTATCCCACGATGCAAATCACCACCTTCTCCCACTTGGAGTTCTGGGAATCAATCACAGTGCATCATGAGGACTGGATCACCACCACATGATTTTCTCTGTCCCATAATTCCAATGGCTTCTGACTGCATTTCGCACCGGTTTTCAACTGCCCCTACAAACTTTGCGCCCGCCATCCCTGCCTGAAAGCATGGATCCTGCGCTTCTCACCAGACTTGTTACAAGAGTTATGAACACAATGCGGCTGATCCTGCAGTATTTTATGACCTATGAATGTGAACAGGAATTCATGCTGTCTGCCCTTTTGTGTGCCATGGAAAAAAACAATTCAAGATTGATATTGGCATTCATGGAGCAGCTGCACATGGTGGGCTGTTGCTATTGAGCTCGGGAAACAAGCACTGAGTGGTGGGATCAGATTGTGATACAGGTATGGCATGATGAGCAGTGGCTGCAGAATGTTTGTATGTGCGAAGCCACGTCCCTTGTATTCTGTGTGGAGCTCATCCCCACTCTGTGGTGCAAGGACATCAGAATGAGAACTGCCCTAATGGTGGAGAAGCAATCGCTGTGTGGAAGCTGGCCACTCCAGGCTGAATCAGTTTGGAGTGGGGGAAATCCACCGTGGAGGTTGTGGTAATACAAATGTGCAGGGCCATTAATTGCCTCCTGCTACGAAGGACTGTAACTCTGGGCAATGTGCAGGAAATAGTGGATGGCTTTGCGACAATGGGATTCCCTAACTGTGGTGAAGTGATAGATGGCAAACATATCCCAGTTTTGCCCCAGATCATCTTGCAATGGAGTACATCAACAGAAAGGGCTACTTCTCTATGGTATTGCAGGCGCCAGTTAATCACCAGGGTCATTTCACTGACATCAATGGTCAGAGAAGGTGCTTGACACATGAATCTTCAGGAAAACTGGCCTGTATAGAAAACTGCAAATGGGGACTTTCTTTCCAGACCAGAAGATTCCAATAGGAGATGTGGAAATGCCTATAGTGATCCTAGAAGATCCAGACTACCCCTTACTCCCATGACTCATGAAGTCTTACACCAGAAACCTTAAGAACAGCAAGGAGTGCTTCAGCAACAGGCTCAGCAGATGTAGAATGACTGTAGAATGTACTTTTGGCACATTAAAGGGTCGCTGGTGCTGCTTTTTGGCAGATTAGACCTCTATGAAGAAAATAGTTCCATGGTCATAGCAGCCAGCAGTGCTCTGCATAACATTTGTGAAGCCTAGGGGGAAATGTTTTCCCATGAGTGGAGTGTTGAGGTCAATCGCCTGGCAGCTGTTTTTGAACAACCAGACACTTGGCCTTTTATAGGGGCTTGACAAGGGGGAGGGAAGGGAGGGTGCTATTCAAATCAGGGAGGCTTTGAATCAGCATTTTGACAATGAGCCCCAATAACGTGTAGGTCACAAATAATCATAGTCTTTGTAAGCCTAAATTTTTATTAAACTGCAATACACAAATTTACATTTCTTACAAGGGACATGACAGTGAGCAGTATCAGAGGGGTAGCCGTGTTAGTCTGGATCTGTAAAAGCAGCGAAGAGTCCTGTGGCACCTTATAGACTAATAGCCATACTGGAGCATGAGCTTTTATGGGTGAATACCCCACTTCGTCAGATGCATGTAGTGGAAATTTCCAGGGGCAGGTATATATATGAAAGCAAGAAGCAGGCTAAGATAACGAGGTTAGTTTAGTCAGGGAGGATGAGGCCCTTTTCTTGCAGTTGAGGTGTGAAAACCAAGGGAAGAGAAACTGGTTTTGTAGTTGGCAAGCCATTCACAGTCTTTGTTTATTCCTGAGCTGATGGTGTCAAATTTGCAGATGAACTGAAGCTCAGCAGTTTCTCTTTGAAGTCTGGTCCTGAAGTTTTTTTGCTGCAGGATGGCTACCTTTAGATCTGTTATTGTGTGTCCAGGGAGATTGAAGTGTTCTTCTGCAGGTTTTTGTATATTGCCATTCCTAATATCTGATTTGTGTCCATTTATCCTTTTCCATAGGGACTGTCCAGTTTGGCCGATGTACATAGCAGAGGGGCATTGCTGGCATATATTACATTGGTGGAGGTGCAGGTGAATGAACCGGTGATGGTGTGGCTGATCAGGTTAGGTCTTGTGATGGTGTCGCTGGTGTAGATATGTGGGCAGAGTTGACATCGAGGTTTGTTGCATGGATTGGTTCCTGAATTAGAGTTACTATGGTGCGGTGTGCAGTTATTGGTGAGAATATGCTTTAGGTTGACAGGTTGTCTGTGGACAAGGACTGGCCTGCCACCCAAGGCCTGTGAAAGTGTGGGATCATTGTCCAGGATGGGTTGTAGATCCCTGATGATGCGTTGGAGGGGTTTTAGCTTGGGACTGTATGTGATGGCCTGTGGAGTCCTGTTGTTTTCTTTCTTGGGTTTGTCTTGCAGTAGGAGGCTTCTGGGTACACGTCTGGCTCTGTTGATCTGTTTCCTTATTTCCTCGTGCGGGTATTGTAGTTTTGGAAATGCTTAGTGAAGATTTTGTAGGTGTTGGTCTCTGTCTGAGGGGTTGGAGCAGATGCAGTTGTACCTCAGTGCTTGGTTGTAGACAATGGATCATGTGGTGTGCCTGGGATGGAAGCTGGAGGCATGAAGGTAGGCATAGTGGTCGGTAGGTTTTCAGTATAGGGTGAGGTTAATGTGACCATCACTTATTTGCACTGTGATGTCTAGAAAGTGGATCTCCCGTGTAGATTGGTCCAGGCTGAGGTTGATGGTAGGGTGGAAGCTGTTGAAATCATGATGGAATTTTTCCAGAGTCTCCTTTCCATGGGTCCAAATGATGAAGATGTCATCAATGTAGTGTAGGTAGAGAAGGGGCATGAGCAGACGACAGCTGAGGAAGCGTTGTTCCAGGTCAGCCATAAAAATATTGGCCTATTGTGGGGCCATGCGGGTGCCCATAGCGGTGTCACTGATCTGGAGGTATATATTGTCATCAAATTTGAAATAGTTGTATGTGAGGATAAAGGCACAGAGCTCAGCAACCAATTGTGCTGTGGCATCATCAGGGATACTGTTCCTGACAGCTTGTATTCCATCTGCGTGTGGGATGTTTGTATAGAGAGCCTCTACATCCATGGTGGCTAGGATGGTGTTTTCAGGAAGGTCACCAATGCACTGTAGTTTTCTCAGGAAATCAGTGATGTCACGGAGATAGCTGGGAGTGCTGGTGGCATAGGGTCTGAGTAGAGAGTCCACATATCCAGAGAGTCCTTCAGTGAGAGTGCCAATGCCCGAGATGATGGGGCGTCCAGAATTTTCAGGTTTGTGGATCTTGTGTAGTAGATAGAATAACCCTGACTGGGGCTCTAAGGGTATGTTGATTTGTTCCGGTGTTAGTGTAGGGAGCATCCTGAGTAGATGGTGCAGTTCTTAGTGTATTCCTCAGTGGGATCTGAGGGAATTGGCCTGTAGAATTTGGTATTCGAGAGTTGTCCGGTGGCCTCCTTTTGGTGGTCAGACCAGTCCATGATGACAACAGCACCTCCTTTATCAGCCTCTTTGATGATAATGTCAGGGTAGTTTCTGAGGCTGTGGATGACATTGCATTCTGCACAACTTAGGTTATGAGGCAAGCGATGTTGTTTTTCCACAATTTCTGCCTGTGCACGTCGGCGGAAGCTCGCTGAAGTGAGGATCTCACATCTGTGTGTAAGTCCAGCTGTTGTTATGGAAAATGTCCGTAAGGGTGATGTGCGAGGAGTACTGTGATGGAACGAGAACATGAGACGAATATGGGGAGGGAATTTGGGAAGGGCAAGAAAGGCAGTTCTGCATGGGCTGCAGGGAGAGTCAAGCATGCATGTGTTCCACTTGCAGCACAATCAGGGACCTCAGCATGTCTGTTTGGTCTTCCATGAGCTTTATTATCTGCTCCTGACCCTGTTTCCTCTCCTGACTATCCATTTCTAGGCTTTCATTTATTGTCTCTCTCCATGCTCTGTGCTCGCTATTGGTCTGATTTGACGATTGCAGCGCTTCATGAAACATGTCCTTCTTACTCTTCCTCCTTATCTGATGGAGGCAATCCACCAATGTGTAGGAGCTGGCCCTCAAGGGCACATCTGCAGAAACAAAAGAAACAATACACTGAGTCAGTATTGTGCATAAAAGTTGCATATACCTCGTTCTCATTTTCCCTTGGCAAGCACAAAGCATGGGCACAACACTAAGCATGGTGAGTTTGTCCTGGGGTGGTGCAAGATGGGACAAAGGGTCTGGATGGTTTCAAAAGGGGATCAATGCAAGCGCCTAGGGACACTATTCTGAATACTGGCATCATTTTCCACAGGCAGCAGTGATTGAAGCTGAAATCACACTACTGAGGGTTACCGAAGATGCAAGGATGCAGCTCCTGCATGTGTGACTTCAGACCGGGTCTGTATGTTGGTCGCCTGTGTGCTGCTTTGGTTTTTGCAGAAGTAATTGTTGATTGGTGTGGCAGAGTTTCCCACAACGGGGAAAGAAACAAAACAGCTCTGCGAAGGAACCTTTGGCAGAGGATTGCAGAGTATCTGCAGGAAAGTTTCCTAGAGATCTCTATGGAGGATTCCGGGGAGATCTTGGAGTGCATCAACCAACTTTTCTACAGGGCCCCAGCTGCGTAGCTGCACAGGGGAATATGACGCAGATGTAAATGGAACTTAGTGTTAATTTTGATCCCTTAATTCATATGTAACTGTGCACTATCAAAGGAAAAGGAATACTTATCGGTGCTCCCCTCTCCTGCTTCAGGCACACCAAAACCAGATGGCTGGGACTGGCTAGACCCCTCCAGAGTCAAAAAGAGGTCCTGGCTCACCATGCCTCTAGACGAGTCTGTTGCCTGTCCCATGTCCTCTTCCAGCATGACCTCCTCATCCACGACTTCATCCTTAGGGCTGACTGTGCTGGCCACTGCCTCAATCTCCCTGAAGTATCCACAGGGCTCTTGGCAGTGTAGGTGGGGGTCCCTGCCAAGGATGGTGTGCAGCTCCTTGTAGAAGCGGCATGTTTTTGGTGCCACACCAGAGCGACGATTGGCCTCCCTTGCCTTTTGGTACACCTGCCTCAGCTCCTCAATCTTAGCACTGCACTGCTGTGTGTCCCTTTAATACCCCTTCTCATCCATGCCCCAAGCAATCTGCTCATTAGTGTCAAAGTTCCTGTGGCTGTATCGAAACTGCAACCGCACAGCCTCCTCTCTCCACAGACTCAACAGATACAGCAACTCTGGTTTACATGAAGAGCCTGTTTGCTGTGGAAAGCCAGCATTGTCAGCTGGGAAGATGTGATGTGAGCTGTCCACGCCAAACAATCAGGAAGTGGAATCTCAAAAAATTCTCTGGGCTTTAAAGGAGGAGGGGCGCATGCAGGGCTGGCTTTAAGCCAATTCACCTGATTCCCTGGAATCGGGCCCCACACCGAAGAGGGTCCCACACCCGCGCCTAAGGGGACCCCACTCCGGGGGTCTTTGGTAGCATTTCAGCAGTGAGGGGTCCGCTCCAGGGGTCTTTGGTGGCATTTTGGCAGCGGGGGGTCTGCTCCGGGGCTCTTCAGTGGCATTTTGGACGCCCCACCATTGAGTATTCTAATCAGGCCCTGTGGGTCATAAAGCCGGCCCTGGGCGCATGCCTGTGTTCCTGGCTGCAGGGCAGCGGAGTAGAAACTGCTTACCAGACTGGTCATGATGGGCATTGTGGGACACCTCCTGGAGGCCACTTAGGGCACATAAGCAAGAGCAGTGTCCACACTGACACTGTGTCACTCTAACTTTGTCGCAAAAAGCTCTATGCTGCTCATCGAGGTGGTTTTATTATGTTAGTGTAGCAGGAGAGTTAAATCGTCGAGAGCTGCGTTATTGGGTGTACACCTCTGCTGTTTTGTCAGTGAAACCTGACTTTTGTCGACAAAACTGCGTATTATAGAGAAGACCTAAGAAAGATAAATAGATCTGAAGCGCATCTCTTGGCCTTTCTGTATTTGCCTTATGTCAGGAAGCTGTTTGGTGAGTGCCAAGGAGTAATTATTGCCTACTGACAGGCCTTCTGACAAATGTGATTTTTCCATACTCTTGCTGCCTGGTGCAGCCTAAAAGAAATAGATTTCCAGTGCTCCAGTTTCCAGTTTGGATAGAAATGCGCAGGAGAACAGTGATGTATTAGCACATTCATTCCTACTGACTGAGCAAGGAGGGGCAGCTTTGGAAATGAAAAATAACATTTAAAACCAAAAATTAGTTAGCCAGAATTTTTTTAAAAACCTGAAAGGTGTGTGGCTTGAGCCATGCTTTGGCTGATGGTTTTGTTTTGTTCATATTTCATCTAACCAGCTTCATTGCCCCTTGTCTAAAGTTCCTCTTTCATACGAGCAATAGGGTGAACCCTGAAGTGTTGGATGTTCAGTTAATCTAAACTTCTGGAGCTAGGAAAGCTTATGAGAATGGGTTGATTTCCCATGAGATTTATAGGACTTTCCAGCTTCAGCCAGATCTGCTGCTTATTGGCTAGGGCTCCCAGGATGGAGTAAATCTGCTATTTCCCCTGTTGCTGACTGCATCATGTGGGTCGCTGGCCAGTGCATCATGGGGGTCGCTGGCCAGCCACCCCGAATCATGGACGTGAAATCTGGTTGGGGACCTGACCCATAGAGGAGAGTGGAGGTAGGAGGCACCCAAACCACAGTCTTCACATATCACTCTGGTGGGATTTCAAAATGAAAAATTTCTGTATTTTGGCCAAAATCTTTTCAATTTTCAGATGTTCTTTTTTTTAATATAAAGCTGACATTTTCCATGGAAAGCAGACACTTCTGTGAAAATTCGTTTGAGTAGAAAACCCTTTTTTTCCACTGAGAACAACTTTGAAAGACAGTTTTTGGTCAGCTTTGGTGTGGACAATATCTGTAAAAATAAGTTAATCAAAAAAGACTTTGGTCTTTGCATTTGGGGGAGGTTGGTCTGGGTTTCAGGATTATTTTTGGTGGGATGAGGAGGGAAGTGAAGATTTGAGCCTGCTGTTTATTCTAAATCAGATCATCCCATCCCAAACTGTATCTGCTTTTCTGACTAAGGGCCTCATTCTCCACTGCCTAGCCCTTGTCATTTAGGAATATAAAATACCACCAGATCAGAGTGGGAGTTTCAAGTTGTCCTGCAATGACTCAAGAGCGAATACCAACTTCAGGATAAACTGTTAAGAACCATGGCACAAACCCCAAATTGGTTGTGAGTGATTTCACCAAACAATGATCAGGTGTAAACTCCCCAGGCACTATAACAAAGCATGAACATGGAGTCACAGACAGTCCCCTTGGGTGCTTTGAATTCTGTCTTGCCACCAGCAATGAGCTCCCAAAATCCTAAGAACTGGTTCCCTACTGGATCCTCGGCAGTTCGATGGCAGGGGAGTCTTCACTCGCTCCGGGTTTTTGGCGGCAGGTCCTTCACCCGGAGCGAGTGAAGGACCTGCCGCGGAAGTGCCGCCGAAGACCCGGTAGGGAACTGCATGGTGAGTACAAGCCCAACCTGCCTGTCTCCCCGCCAGCCACCCACCCATCTGACCTTAAGCCACGTCCTGCCCCCAACTGTCCCCCTCAGAACCCGCAACCCATTAACCCCCCACTCCTTGTCCCCTGACCACCCCTTTCCAAGACCCCTGCACCCTAACTGCGCCCTGGACCACACCCCCTACCCAACTCGCCCCACTCCCTGTCCCTTGACTGCCCCAACCCCATCCACCACCACCCTGACAGACCTCTGGGACTCCCATGCCTACCCAACCCCCCTGTTCCCCAGCCCCTAACCGCCCCCCCAGAACCTCCGCCCCCTCCAACGACTCCCTACCCCTTATCCAACCCCTCTTCCCAGCCCTGGGTGGCCCCCTTACCATGCTGCTGTGTAAGGATGCCACACAGCCGCTGGAGCTTGCAGCCTCACCCCCTTACCCAAAGGTGAAAGTAAGCCAATATGCCCCCGTACGGCATATCGGCAAGAGCCAGTGCACCATACCAGGGTGGCCCGGCTTCCCCAGGGGGTGATGTAAAGGGCCTGGGGCTCCCAGCAGGGGCTGGAGCCCCAGGTCCTTTAAATTGCCACCAGAGCCCCACTGCTGGAGCGCTGGGGTAGCAGCAGCGGGGCTCTGGGGCTATTTAAAAAGTCCACGGCTCCCACTGCTTCTACCACCCTGACCCTTTAAATAGCTGCTGAAGCCCCACCACCACTACTCCCGAGCTCCGGTGGCTATTTAAAGGGCTCAGGCGGTAGAAGCAGGGAAGCCCCAGGCCCTTTAAATAGTCCCCAGAACCCTGGGGTAGCGGGGGGCTCCAGCTGCCTCTGCCGCTCCAGTTCTTTAAATAGCCGCTGGAGCCTCGCTGCTTCTCTGGGGTTCTGGCGGCTATTTAAAGGACTGGGGCAGTAGAAACAGGGAAGCCTATCTTTGTGATAGATGGTTCCTTGCACAACGAATCACAGCAATATTCTGGTTACTCCCAGTCCCAGTGGTCACTTAGCCCAGGTCAATTGTACTCTAGATCTCATACCAAAGACAACACTTGTAGCCAGGGGCGGTGAGTTATATGGGGGGTTCTGGGTACCACGAACATTTCTACAAACCTGCCACCCCTGCTTGTATCCGATCGTATAATAAACTATCTAAAGATTTATTACATACGAAAATAAAACCAGAGGGTTATTTACAAAGTTAAAGCCAGTACACCTCCACCCCACACAAATGAATTCCAGTGTTGTTTCAAAAGATAATAGAAGCATATATAATCAGCAAGCTCTATATATCTGTTAGGGCTAACCCAGGCTAGGCACTTTGCTTACGCCTAATAATCCTTGCTCTGCAAAGTCCAAGCAGCATATTGATACAGTTCCTCCATGTTAGGGGCTTTTATTCCCTTCCTCCCTTGTGCTTTGAGCTGCAAACTCAGCTGATGGGAGGAATTCACTTGCATTACTCATCTTCATGGAGAAGGGAAAAGTAAGCAAAAAAGTCTTTATTCCTCTTTAATGTTCTACGCTAGTTCATCTGGTGTCAATGGGTCTTCCTTGTTGGGCAGGCCATAACACTGACTGTTGTAGACCAGCATTTCATACTAGTTAATGTCTCTCCTGTCTGGTAAGATTTACATGGTTACAGAGGCTTGCATGCAAAGGCTTAAATAATACCTTACAGTATGGGAGACAGATGTTATAAGTGAGATTAATGCAGGCAGCAACATATATGCATTCCATAAACACTGAACACATTCTTATAATTCTTATACTTATTTTAGCAATACTAACACACAGGAGAGTCAGACTGATTCCAGCTCTGTGTTTGTCAGTGTTCAGCTGAGACATGGGGACTTTGGCATGGGGACTTTGGCACCTGGTCTGCCAGCGTGGCAAGCAGTGTCTTTCAGCTATTCCTTCCTAGGGGTAAATGACTGTACAGGGTGCCAGGCACTGAAGAGTCAGGCTCTGGATGTTCTTTGGTGGATGAAAGAAAGTTACTGAGGAGACTGGGTGGCTCAGGGAGATTGTGGGATGATATGTCCTTTCATCTTCAGGTCATCAGCATCAATCCTTCCTCAGGATGGTAGTGCCTGAAATCTGTTATTAATTGATGGCTATTCAGCAGCCTTTGCAAAATGAGTCCCATCTCAGTACAGTTCCTAATGGACAGGCATCCACATTGCAGAAACAGCCATTACAATTGCCAATGATAGGCCTTTTTGTTAGTGCTCTCAATGGAGGGGCAGAGGACTGTGTGGGCCATAGAAACTGAACTTCTCGTTCATTCCCAGGGACAGTCTCCTTTAGTTAGGATTGCATTGGGGGGGGGGGGGGAACTTGCCCTGCCATTGTCCATGATGTATGGATTCTGGGGATAAATATGAACACCATCTCCAGGTGCTGTCATCTCAGCATCTTTCCCAAGTGATAAATTCACTGAAAATAAATAAGTAGAAGAAAAATGCAATACACTGTTGTTAACTTCTATGTTTGCATTTATTTCTATTGCAGGAGTGATGGAAAATGCTCATACTTAAATCCATTTGCCTTGAAAGTACACATAGCAGTAGCAAGAGTATGGAAGTATTAGCACACATTTTTTAAAAAATGTCTTCCAGGAGATAATGGAGAAATAGCAATAAGACATAAGTGATAATGTCCCTTCTGATATAAATGAATATTTTACAAGTCAGGATAAAGCATCAGGAAAGCCAGACTTCATCAAAACTATAGGCCAGATCCTCAGCTGCCCTAAACTGGTGTAGCCCCTCTTGTTTTCAATGGAGCTACACCCATTTACACCAGCTCCACGTGTTTTACATAGAAGTTGATGGCACATATAAACTAAACTAATGTCTTACATTTCTGTATTGCCATTTAGCTTGACAGAGCCTAAAGAGCTTTACCAGACCAGGCACAAAATCTGCTCATCTACCCTTTTTCATGATGATTGATGAGGTTGAAAAAATGATGTTATACTCGCCCATTAAAATAAATAAATAGAGATGACTGCATGAACAGGCAAGGAGAATTTTACAAGGCTGCCCCTAGCTCTGAATGGCTCACTTAAACCAGCGGTGAGTGTTTGTTTCACTAGTCACAAAGTGGCTGTAACTTGGACAGCTTTTTGGCTGCCTTTTCTCAGGATACCTGCACTATGCCATGCTTCAGCCAATCCCTTTGCTGCCTCGTTTTCCTCTATCCTTAAAATACATCTCATCAAATTCAGTGGAAAATTTGAAAGAGAGACAGAAAGGAGTAGAAGAGAGAGACAGACTGTGAAAGACTGTTCCTTTAAATTTTAATCTGATAATTAAATGGCTTCTGCTGTCGTTTCCTCTTGCAGTAGAAGGAGCAGAGTCCAGGCCCTGTACCATGTTAAATAAGCACTGATTGGGCTTTCTACATGGAATTATTTTGCCATAAATTGCACCTGACAACATCCAGATGCTCCATGAAAACAGCCAGACGTGTCTGCATTTCTCAGCAATACAAGCCATCAGCACTGCAACAGCCGATGTGGCACAGAATGCAGGTCGAGCATGGGGTGAATGAAAGATGGGTGAATTTTCAAAAAGTCTGGCAGATCAGTTGGGTTAAGCACCAGAAGTGCAGGAGTAGAGCTGGTCTGGAATATTTTGATAAATTGATGAAGGAGGCAGTTGGCCAAAAATGCTGATTCGTCAAAACAGAAACTTTTTGTGAACCAAGGTAAGTGAACAAATCGCTTGACTCAAAAGAAATACTGGGAACAAATCAGTTGTTCAATTGAAAGCAAGGCAACATTTGAGTGAATTTAGACAAAAAGATTTTTTTTGATTTTTGTTTTAAAAAAATGTTTTGAGTTACAGAGTTTAAGGCTGGAAGGCATCACCAGATCATATAGTCTGGCCTTCTGGATACACAGGCCACCAACACCCACCCACTAAACCCAACAATGAAAATGAGACCAAAGTATTATAGCCCACATGAGACTAGACTATTACATGCTACAGGCAGAGAGCAGGAGGGCACCTGGGTCCAGCGGTGCTCAAGGCCCCTGCAATGGCAGGGAATGATAATCCTGGCAAGCAGCTTGCACTTCTGCAGAGGCAGGCAAACCCCCAACAAGGTCCCTGCCAATCTGAACTGGGGGGAAATTCCTTCCCGACCCCACATAGAGCGATCAGTTAGACCCTGAGCATGTGAGCAAGAACCAGCCAGCCCAGCACCTGAGAGACAGAATGCTCAGTGTCACCTCAGAGCCCTGGCCCACCCTATCCAGTGTCCCATCTGCAATTGAAATGAAACATTTTAAGTGACCCAGACCAATTTGTAATTATTTTATTTTATTTTTTGGTTTGTGAAAATTTTTGAGACACCTGCTTTTCATCCCAATTTAAGATGTCAAAAAATGTTATCTCAAATATTTTTGGAAGACAGGATTCTCTACCTAGCTCTGCTTCTGGAGGCTAATCTAGACTGTGGGTCGGTGTAATTGGACTTGATAGCTCACGATCACAGCCTGTTTCAAGAGATTTCAGATGTCTCCAGCTGGGCCTGGAATGCTCATGAGAACCCTTTTGCAATATTTGAGCATGTTGAGCCCTCGTCAAAATCCAGAAGCAGAGAAGTGGTTGTTAGAAGTGTAAAAAGGTGGTGTGGGAAGGGTGTTATCCAAAATGACTTTGAACCTTCAAAAAGGTTTGGGGAATTTAGATTTGATTCAATAGTGAGAGGGGAGGTGGGTTGTTTTCTTTTGTTAACTACATGATTTGACTCTCATCTTGTGTGTGGATGGAAATGCTGGGTGACACTATAAGGGGGTTTGAGGACTAACTGTCCCAGGGATTCGAGAAGGACTGGATGAAGAGATGTGGGTCTGTTGAGAAGGTGCTGCCAATGGAGTGGTGGTTTTATTTTTATAAGGTACCTAATTAGGGAAAGCAGCAGATATTGGGATGATTGTGCCGTTTTCAGACTGGCTGTTCATCGCTTCTGACTGTAACATGGAATGACAGGACACAGGGGTGCATGTGTGTGTGGGCATGTGGTGTGTTGTAGAGAGACCTCTACTGGCTGAGCTGGGTCATTTTCCAATTCAGCTCACCTTGTCTGTAGCTCCGGGAATAAAGAATCCGCAGTCAAGCAACTAGAGACAAGAGGCAGAACTGGTTAACTCAGCATTCAGACTCATCCACTTCAAACCTGTATCTGAGGTTCAGAAAAGTTCAGTTAACTTTTTTCTTTAAAAACATTAATTTCCCCACATTTTTTCCATCACTAGCCGAAGCCATTTAAGTTGTCCTAGTAACTCATCTGCAACCGTCGAGTCCCAAACTGGCCATTCTGTATGATTTTAATGCTCTATTTCCTGTTCCATGAGGCTTTGGAACAACTCATCATTAACAGCAGTGCTGACGATCTCAAATCTAGGAAAGTGAATGTAGCTTAGTGGTTAGAGCACAGGAGCAGGCGTTATGTCTCCTGAGTGCTATTATGGGGTCTTCCACTGACTTGCTATGTGACTAGGGTCAAGTCGCTTACCTTTCTTGTTCCTGTTTGCTCATCTGTAAAAGGAGGATAATATTGTGTGCATCTTAATTTCCTAAGGATTCTGCCTTTGCACTCTTGGCAGGTCCACAGAACCCAAATGGGCAGCACAAGGTGTAAATGAAGGCAGGATTTTTGACCCTTTAATGTTTGAAATTAGGTGCTAGAGAAATGCATGTATTATGATTATTCCAACAAACAGAAAGCTTTGTTAAAAGGCAATTAAGATTGCTCAAGTGCCTGTATCATCAGTTAAAGCATTAAAAAACCCCAGGATATCACTAGTTAACTACTCACTCAACCCTTGCAACCTACAACCATGATTTTATCTTCTCTGAATTACCTCACCCCCCATCCACCACCCACTGCACACGTCTCCTCCCTCCATAGCTAGTGCCTCCGTGCAGACATGCTGAGCAGTCTCCCTGCTCACCCTCATTCCCACTCAGCTCCTTGCTCACGGGAGGTGGTGTTCTTGGGGGGTTCTGGCAGAATGTAGGTCTTACTTGGGAGCAGCTGGTTGGAGGAGACGAGGGCTGTTTGGGACACATACCAAGACAGCAATGCGATGTGTGGGCCCTTAGTGTGCTGATGGTGGTGAGCACAGTCAGTCTTGTACACAGTTGGCTTGCTGTGCCAGGGAGCCTTTCAGACACTAATACATTGATACAGAAGCACTGGGCTTCCATCACTCCAGGCTGTCTACACAGCTGCAGGGCCCCATCTGCCCTTCACACAAGCCACCTTTCCCTCAGGTCTCTCACGCATCCCTGCTCAGCCTCTCATCCCTGTTAACCAATAGCCACACCCAGAAGCCCATCTCCCCATCACCATCCACCTCCCATACCCTCGGCTGCCCAGCCTATTTGCCTGGGTCCCCGGGATCTCTGTGCCAAACAGAGCTCGTGAATGAGGGAGACAGGCTGGCAGCAACAGAAAATGGAAGTAGCCGACAGATCTAAGCAAATCCATTTGGCTAATCTTGGAGTAGTGAATGTCCATTATCCCAACGAAGGAGAAAGACTATGGGTTTAATTTTAACATTTCAAAAGTGGCCTATATCAGAGATACTATTAGAGCATGCAAGTCTGTGTCCAAGGTCTGGAGATCATGGGTGCTGCACAGTAGTTGTTTGGATACAAGTATCTTAAGAAATGTAAGGAAAGCAGGGCAACGTTTCCAGGAGGGAGCACGTTTAAGTATTCCCTCCTGTAAACATTGGTAAATATGTTATTACAGGGCTAGAAGAGAACTCCCTGAAGAGTTCTGTACCAATTTTGGAGACTAAATTCAGTCATTAAAGTGTAAAACAGAGGGACTTTAGTGCTGCTTTAGGTGCAACTCTTGACTCCTCCCTAATTAGTTTTATGGTTCTGATCTTTGCAATGAAAAATAAAAAGAAAAGAAATCCTGTTGCCAAATAGCTCTTGCTGATTTCCATGAACTTTCCATGCTGTGGTGAAGGAGATTCCCCCAATGTTATTGCTCTTGGGAGGTTGTGAAAAATATTTAATATTGATGCATAGTTAATCTCTCTTTTTTTGCCACTGTTTTCTAAACATTGAAACAAAGCTGCCTCTTAACCCACATTGAAATAGTTCTCATGCTGGCCTCACACTGAAGGGATCTTATCAATTTTTCTGGTGCTCTGAGGGAGCCTTTCACCTAGAATACCATGTGCTATTCTGGACACATCAGTACCAGAATGATGCAAAATAATTGGAGGGAATTCAGAGAAAAACAAGAAAAGTTGTTCTGAGATTGGAGGACTTATAGCATGAGGAAATGTTCCATACATTACATGGCCAAGATTTTAAAAAATGACTAGTGATTTTGGGTGCCTAACAGAACTCATCATAAAAAAGACCTGAATTTTAGAAAATGATAAGCACTCGCTCTCTGAAAATCAGAACCTTTGGACTCAAATTGGGCACCCATCAAGGGAGGAACCTCAAATTACTAGTTGCTTTATAAAAACTTGACTGATTGTGTATACAGTCATTTGGTTAAATTATAATGGGGTTAGTAATGGTAATCCTCTACAAATGTTCAGAGGGTTTAAATAGCTCAAAGGGAGAGGGATTTTTTAGGATTGTTCAATGCAATTAAAGGGAAAATTTAGGTTGAGTATCAGGAAACATTTCCTAACACAATGTGTTTGTTAAGCTGTCCTGCAGAGGCTCAAGAGTGAGTATCAACCTCAGGGCAGACTTTTAAGAGACAGAGCACAAACCCTGAGCTGGTTCTGAGTTCTATACTTAGATTTTGCCAACCAATGATCAGGTGTAATCTTCTCAGGCACTATAACGGCCTTAACATGGAGTCACAGACAGTCTCTTTGAGCACTTGCCAGCCAGGCAACCGGACCTTTGTGACAGATGATTCCTTAGAAGGAGAATCACAGCAATAGTCAGGTTACTCCCAGTCCCAATGGGCCAGTAATTTATCCCAAGTCAATTACACTTTAGATCTCACACCAGAGATGCTTGTAGCCAGTCCTATAATAAACTATGTAAAGATTTATTAAATAGGAAAAGGAAGCCAGAGAGTAATTTATAAGGTTAAAACAGGCAAGCATACATACACAAGTGAGTTCCAATGTTAAGTTTCAAAAGATAATAGAGGCTTTTATAATCAGCAAGCTCTATATGTCTTTTAGGACTAACCCAGGCTAAGCAGTTGAGGATCCTTTGCTTATGGCTAGAAATCTTGCCCCCAGAGTCCAATCAAGCATGAGATACAGTTCCTTCTTGTTAGGGGATTTTATTCTCTTCCTCCCTTGTGCTTTCAGCTGCAAACTCAGCTGATGTGAGAAATTCACTTGCATGTCTCATCTTCATGGGGGTGGTGGTGGGGAAAGCAGTCAATAAAGTCTTTTGCCCTCTTTAATGTTCCACAATAGTTCATCTGATGTTGATGAGCCTTCCTTGTTAGCCAGGATATAACACTGTCAGTTGGAGCTCAGCACTTTATCTGTGATTTACAGTCATAGAGGCTTATAATACAAATGTTTAAATATTTTCTTACAGTATTGGATAGAGATGATACAAGTGAGATTGTAAGCATTCCATAAAGTCTAAACTTTAACCACACATTTATAATTCTAATATATGTTTGAACCATACTAAGACACAAGTGAGCCAGGCTGATTTCAGCTGTGTATTTGTCAGTGTTCCATTGAGGCCGAGGATGCTTGGCATGAACTGGCATCTGGTCTGCCAGTGTCACAGTGGTGTATTCGAGTGGAAGAGTCTTTTGATGTAGGTGATAGAAACACTGCTTGAGTAATTTTAAAATGGGACTGGACCAAACACCGAAGAAGTTGTTATTGGGGCCAACCCTGCCGATAAGATGGTCACCTCTAGCTTTTACGATGATGTGACTCTACTTGTGATATAGCAGGTGTGTAATGAAAAATTCTAGTTCTGCAGGAACAGGATAGTGAGTTGAAGTGAAATATACAAACAAGAGACTTCCAAAGGTTTCTTATAAGCCACTGAGCTATCCTCTCCCTCACTCCCAGTGTCATTTCAAAATAAAACACGTCATTTGGACATCCTAATGGTTAAAAACAATAGACCTGATTCTCATGTACAACAGGACCTCTTTAAAATGCTTTGGCAGTGTCAAGGAGTTTTGAAGTGAGTAGAACTGCAAGCTATGTCTCCTTGAAAGCCCTTTTCACTGACAGAGTGGTGCACAGTTGCCTTAGTGTAAATGAGTACGAGGCCCAGTCTGTTTAATAGACCATTTTTATTTTTATTATGGGATGGCCCAAGACTGGACTGGGCTGCTCATCAATGAGGCACCTGCTATAGACCAAATGAGATCTTGAGAAGGTGGTCCAGTGATTTGATTGGCTGCTCGTCTTTGTGAGTTTTATTGTTTGATCCCACTACATACAATGAACTATTCCCTCCTTAGAGAAAGACACTTTTAACTGGCTATGAGAGCCTTTATTCTGTGAATTAATCCTATGCCACACAGAGCTGCTTTTGGCCTTGTTCTGCTGCCATTGAAGTCAATACCAAAAAGTGCACTGATGTCTATGGCAGTTGAATAGGGCCCCTACAGGTGCATCTCACTTTCCTTACTGTGCTCCCTGCAGTCCCCTGCCTCATTAGCTGGCCACCTGACGAGAGCAGTATCTCCACCTCCATACCCCCGTCCCATCACAATCTTTCAATGATATGTGAAGGAGATGCCTTTCTGAGAGATAGGGAGGACTAGAGTCTGGAGCACATGCAGAATATTCATGCCCTTTATGGTAGGGGGAATTAAGTACTGTGGGCATGCTTGCACTAATGTGGTTATGATGGGTACTACTCACACAGCAATTCAGCAAGAGCCAGAGAGGAAAGTGATCATCCTACCACAGCGACCAGTAATGACACGTGGAAGATTGCCTTGGTCTGTGTCTCTCAGCTCCTTAAGTAACTGCTCTCCTGTTCCCCCTCTGCCACTGCTACTTCCCCCTGTTCCCTCTCCGATTCCCTCCCTGCTGCTTGAAGTCTGTTGCAGTGTCACTACAACCCTCATTTAAACTGTGGTCAGAGAGGTACGTCCTTGTTCTGTGTGTGGTTCCTATGTGTTTAAAATCTTCTATCTTTTTTCTCTCTTCTAGGTACCTGATTAATGTCACCTTTGAAGGGAGGAATTTGTCCTTCAGTGAAGACGGCTACCAGATGCACCCCAAGCTGGTGATCATCCTTCTGACCAAGGAGAGGAAATGGGAGAGGGTAGGACATGTTTGGAGACTCTTGGACTAAACTGGGAAGGAGGAGGGTGGTGAAGGTGTTCATCAAGTTAACCCCTCTCTCTTCAGGACTTCCTTGTTCCAAAGGGTGACCAGCTCCTTACTTCCTCTGAGGATCTGTGGGAGCTGGATTCAGATATCTCCAAATAATACAAGGACACCCCATCTCTTCTCAAATGTAGGCCACTAATACATTATCATATTAGTTTGCATAAAACATTCATAGGTTCACTTCAGCATCCATTACTTAATAGAGTTCAGCTCCCTACAGTCAGTTGAATGGACCCCTGGCTGTAGACACTGCAGTTACCAACTTCGCCATATGTATATGACGTGAGGACTAGCACTCAGGAACTTCAGCATCAAAATCACAGGCCTTTACTAACTGAAAGAGATACAACATTAGCTATCCTTTGTAGCAAGGTTTTGGACTCCAGCCACTAGAGAGAGACACATGCAATTTGCAATGGGATGGGGTATTAAGGAAGATGCATAGGTGCAGCTCTATGTGTGACATTTTAGGTAAATTATTTAATGAGTTCATTTGCATATTGGAAGATGGAATTTCAAGGTAGAAGGCAGCTTGGGTGAAAGTAATCATGAAATGATAGAATTCATAATTCTAAGGAATGGTTGGAAGAAAAAAAAGCAGAATGAAGAGAATGAACTTAAAAAATGCAGATGTTAACAAACTCAGAGAACAGGTAGATAATGTCCTCTGGGTAGCAAGTCTAAGGCAAAAGAGTTCAGGAGAGCTGGCAGTTTTTTAAAGTGACATTATTAAGGACATAAGAGCAAATTATCCCAAAGCATAGGAAAGATAGGAAGTCTGGTTAAAAACCATCCTAGCTTAACCAGGAGATCTTCAACAACCTGAAACTCATAAAAAAAGAGTCATACAAAATGTGGAAACTTGGTCAAATTATGAAGGATGAATATAAAAAATCCCTATAAGCATGTAGGGACAAAATTAGAAAGGCCAAGGCACAAAATGAGATTAAACTAGGTAGGGACATAAAGGGTAACAGTAATACATTCTACAAATCCATTAGAAGCATGTACGGACAGAATAGGCCCATCACTCAGTGAGGAGGAAGACTAACAGAAAATGCAGCAATGCCTACAGTATTAAATGTCTTTTTTGTTTCACTTTTCACCAAAAGGGTTAGCAGTGATTGGATGACTAACAATAGTGAACATCAGAATAAATAGGGTAGGATCCAAGGCTAAACGAGGGAAGGAAAAAGTTAAGACTTAGACAAATTAGATGTCTTCAAGTCAGCAGGGCCTGATGAAATACATTCTAGTATACTTAAGGAATTGTCTGAAGAGATCTCTGAGCCATTAGGCATTATCTTTGAGACTTTGTGGAGGATGGGCGAGATCCCGCGGGACTGGAAAAGAGGAAATATTCCTTTTTCTGTAGTTAGGCTGACTAGTCCTTACAGTACCTAACTTCAGTACCTGGAAAGATAATGGAGCAAATAATCAAACAAACAATCAATTTGTAAGCACCTAGAAGACAATAGGTGATAAGTAACAGTCATGTCAAACCAATCTAATATGCTTGACAGGGTAACAAGCATTTTTGATAATGGGGAAGCAATAGATATTGGGAGTGGACTACATCCACCCTGATTGAATTGGCCCTCTCAACACTGGTAAGGTAACTCCCTTCTCTTCATGTGTCCGTATAATAATGCCTACATCTGTAATTTTCACTCCCATGTATCTGAAGAAGTGGATTTTTTTACCCACAAAAGCTTATGCCCAAATAAATGTTAGTCTTTAAGGTGCCACTGGACTCCTTGTTGTTTTAATAGATATCATATATTTCAACTTTAATAAGGCTTTTGATACTGTCTCATATGACTGTATCATAAACAAACCAGGAAAATATAGCTTAAATTAGCTTACTATAAGGTGGGTGAATAACTGGTTGGAAAAAGTACTCCGAGAGTAGTTATGGTTCACAATCAAGCTGGAAGAGCATATCAAGTGGGGTCCTGGAGGGATCTACCCTAGGTCTGGTTCTGTTCAGTATCTTCATAAATGATTTGGAAAATGGCATAGAGAATACACTTTTAAAGTTTGCGGACAACACCAGGCTGAGAGGGGTTGCAAGTGCTTTGGAAGACAGGATTAGAATTCAAAATGATTAACACAAGCTGGAAAAATGGTCTGCAATAAATATGATGAAATTCAATAAAGTCAAATGCAAAGTACTACACTTAGAAGGGAATAATCAACTGTAAAATAAAAAGTGGGAAATGACTGCCTAGGAAGGAGTACTGCAGAAAAAGATCTGGGGTTTATAGTGGATCACAAAGGAAATATGAGTCAACAATGTAATACTGTTGCGAAAGAAGTGAACTTCATTCTGGGATGTATTAGCAGGAGTGTTCTCATTCTTCCATTCTACCCAGCACTGATAAGGCCTTAGCTGGAGTATTGTATCCAATTCTGGGCACCACACTTTGGGAAAGGTGTGGGCAAACTGGAGAAAATCTGGAAGAGAGCAATAAAAATGATTAAAGGTCTAGAAAACATGACCTACATGAAAAAATTGAAAATCTTGTGTTTGTTTAATCTGGAGAAGAGAAGACTGAGGGGGCACAAGATAATAGCCTTCAAAGTAAATAAAAGATGGTTACAAAGAGGAGGGTGATGAACTGTTTCCTTTAACCACTGAGGACAGGACAAGAAGTAATGCTTTTAAACTGAAGCAAGAGTGATTTAGGTTAGCCAATAGGAAAAACTTTCGAATTTTCAGGATAATTAAAGCACTGGAATAAATTACCAAGTGACGCTGTACAATCTCCATTACTGGAGGTTCTTAAGAACAGTTTAGAAGCAAACATCTGTCAGGGATGGTCTAGATCCTTAGTCCTACCTCAGTGCAGGGGACTGGACTAGATGATCTATCGAGGTCCCTTCCAGTCCTACAGTTCTATGATATTTCTAAATAATTTGCATCTAACCCTAAATGTCATCTTAACAATGACGTGGATTTAGTGCTAGTAGAAGGCTTGGGTCTATTTGATCTGGGGCAGGGTGGGCCCTCCCCCAGAGTAAAGGAGGGATCAAAAAAGGAACTGCGGTCAGCTGAGTACGGGGGACAACTCAAGAGGGCTAGGCAGAGGAATGAGGTAAAAGGTGCAGTAAAAAGATGTTCGGGGCACACCGAGCAGAGAACCACACACAGTGCCCACTGATGCAAGAAGCTTTAAAAAGGGGAGTCAGTGGATGCTGCCCAAAGGAATGCTGTAAATTTTAACAGCGAGGGTAATTAACCATTGGCAATTTTAAAATCAAGAGTTGATGTTTTTCTAGAAGATCTGCTTTAGTTCAAATGGGAATTATTTCTGGGAAGTTCTGTACCATGTGTTGTATAAGAGGTCAGACTACATGATCAAAACGGTCCCATCTGACCTTAATGAATCTAAAACTGGTACAAGGCAGGAAAATAGCCCCACAGTCAGAGGGCATTTTTATCAGTGATCTTTCTTCTCCTGCATTTCTAAGTGGTCAGCTTGACCAGTGCCATAAGGAAGTCCATGGGGAGACTTTGTGGGAAAGTCTGATACATAGGGGCTACTATACATCTATTATGCAGGAATACCTTTTAACCCTGACTGAGCTGAGCTGGATTCAGACTGGTGACCCGCACGTGAAAAGCTTTGTACCTCATTAGCAGCACCCTAGATTCATAGATTCCAAAGCCAGAAAGGACCATTGTATAACACAGGTCAGAGAATTTCCACAAAATAATTCACAGAGCACGTCTTTTAGAAAAAATCCAATCTTGATTTTAAAAATTGCCAGTGATGGAGAACTGATAAATTGTTCCAATGGTTACTCACTCACTCTGTTAAAAATGTATGCCTTATTTCCAGTCTGAATTTGTCTAACTGCAACTTCCATCCACTGGATTGTGTTATATACCTCTCTCTGCTAGACTGAAGAGCCCATTATTAAACATTTGTTCCCCATGTAGGTACTTATAGACTGTAATCAAGTCACTCCTTAACCTTTTCTTTGTTAAGCTAAATAGATATGGTGATTGAACTCCTTGAGTCTAAGGCCTGTTTTCTAATTCTTTAATCATCCTCACGGCTCTTTTCTAAGCCCTCTCCAATCTAACAGTCTCTTGAATTGTGGACACCAGAACTAGACACAGTGTTGCAGTACGGGCTGCAGCAGTGCCAAATACAGAGGTAAAATAACCTCTCTACTCCTACTGGAGGGTCTCCTGTTTATGCATCCAAGGATTGCATTAGCTCTTTTGGCCACAGTGTATCATTGGGAGCTCATGTTCAGCTGATTATCCACCATGCCTCCCAAATCCTTTTCAGTCACTGTTTCCCAGGATAGAGTCCCCATCCTGAAAGAATGACTTACGTTCTTTGTTCCTAGATGTGTACTTTTACATTTAGCCCTATTAAAAAACATATTGTTTCTGTGTGCCCAGCTTACCAAATGATCCAGATTGCTCTGTTTCAGTGACATCTCTTTATTATTTACCACACCCTCAATTTTTGTGTCAGCTGCAAACTTTATGAGTGATGGTTTTATGGTTTCTTGCAGATCATTAATAAAAATGTTAAATAGGGTAGAGCCAAGAACCAATCCCCACAAGATCCCTCTTGAAACACACCTGTTTGATGATGAGTCCCAATTTACAATTAAATTTGGAGATCTATCAGTTAACCGGTTTTTAATCCATTTAAGGTGTGCCATGTTAATTTTGCATCTTTCTAGTTTTTTAATTAAAATGTCATGCATTACCAAGTCCAACGCCTTATAGAATTCTAAATATATTACATCAACACTATTACTTTTATCAATGAAACTTGTAATCTCATCAAAAATAGATATTGAGTTAGTTTGACAGGATCTAGTTTCCATAAACCCATATTGATTTGTGTTAATTACATTACCATCCTTTAAATTTTAATCATATCCTGTATCAGCTGCTCCATTATCTTTCCCATGTCACAAGTGAGATGTGGGCAGTCAGATCTAGTGGTCAGAGCAGGAGTTGGGAGTCAGGCTGAGTCAGGTACCAGGAAGTCAGAGTCTGAGATGGGCCAGTGGGCAGACCAAGAGTCAGACATCAGGAGGAAAGGAGGATTAGGTTACTGGGAGAACAGAGTCCAAGACAGGCCAGACGATGAACTGAGAGTCAGGCATCAGGTATGATCAGATTGCCAGGAGATCGGGGTCAAGTGCCAGGTTACAGATGGCAATTGAATAGCAAAGTTGAGAAAAAAAACAGGGTTGGAAGCTGGAATCTAGGGTGAATCACAAGCAGGGTCTGGTGCAGAGACAGGCAGACAATCTGTGGTGTTGCTCAGACACCCCTTCATGGCTTCCTGGTTTAAGTACTGGCCCCAGCCAATCAGTGGGCTGTAAGAGGCTGCCATTCAGGTTCTGCTGGGCAGTACTTCCTGTTAAGCCCAACCTCACAAGATCTTCCCATGGGATCCTAGCCTAAGCCCCCTGTGGTGATGCAGAGGCATCAGTAGCCCAGAATCCTTATGGTCCCAGGTTCCAGCCCTGTAGACTGTAACATCATGCCCTCTTTCAGGCCTCCTTTTGTGGTAGTGCAGGCCCAACCTTGTCTGGGTGAGCCTGGTGGAATTCTTCCAGCAGGTCGGGGGCGTAGATGTGGGAGGCAGGCTCACAAGTACGTTCTTCGGGGCTGTAGTCTTCCCAGTCCACCAGATAGTATGGGCAGCCATCAGGAATTGAGGCTGGCACACACTTTGTATTCCTTGTAACCCTGGATTTTAACTGGTGGAGGTGGCAGTGTGGTTCAGTCAGGGAAGGAGTTCTTAGTATAGGAATTCAGAAGGGAAACATGGAAAACTGAGGAAGACAGAGTTTGAAGATAACTAGATTATTCTGCTGGCATACTCAGGAAGGATCCCAGGAACGGGTGGTCCAATTTATGGGAGGGTTGCCTGGTCTGGACGTGTCTGGCGGTCAGCCATACCTTCTGGCCAACTGTAAATACTGGAGCTTCTAGTCGCCGATGGTCTGCATGCCTCTTGTAGGCCTCCTTTGCCTCTTCTAAGTGGTTCTTGAGTTCTTCCTGAATAAGATGCATCTGTTGTACCCAGATGTTGGCAGCAGGATTTGGGGAGGCTGCTGGCACCAGGTGGAAACCAGGGTGGAACTAGGAATTAGTGAAGAAGGGACTCTAACCTGTAGAGGGATGGTCAACATTGTTGTAATTAAACTTGACATATGGCAGGAGCATAGACCACTTACCTTGATGATAATTTACAACGCACCTCATGTACTGCTCCAGTACTTGGTTCACCCATTCTGTTTGTCCATCTGTGGGAGGTTGGTATGCAGCTGTCCAGCAGCCTGAATGCTTTGCACCAGAAGTGAGAGGTGAACTGTGAGCCTTTTTGGGGGAACTATGTGGTCTTGGAGTCTGTGGAGCTGGACCACGTTGTTCAGTAGGAGCTGGGCAGTAGTCTTGGCAGAGGGCAGCTGGTTGCAGGGAATGAATTGAGTCATTTTGGTCAGGCACTCCACAACCATTAAGATTACGGGGTGACCCATCAATCGTCTCCAGCAAGTCTGGTGTATGTTTCAGCTAGAGAGGGATCTGGAAGGTTCTGGCTGCCTCAGCATCTATAAAGTTGGCAGCAGCCCTGGAGTCTATCATTGCTAATTTGTTGGGGGATCTGCTGCACCTGCCCCAAGACCTGGAACTGTAATAGCAACTGGGAATGCAGAGAGGCGCCATAGTTCCCAGGTCAGCATGGGCGATGCGTGAAATGCTGCTGGGAGAGGCTAACCCCCAGCCCTGCCCTTTCTGCCCGAGGCCCTGCTCCTTCTCCACTTTCTGCAGCCCAGAGCGCCCACCCCCAACTGTGGCCACCAGCCTAGTCCCGTGGCTAGCCTCCCAGCCCCAAAGGAGCACCCGGAGGGCGGGTGGCATGTGGCCCCAGCCCCAGCTGGAGCACTGGGGGCTGGAAATGCTGGAGGACTGGATTGACTTGATGATGGTGGGGTGGTTCTAGAGCAAGGAGGTCTGGTGATGCCCAGGCTGTATCCCCCTACTGGGCTTGGGCTGGTCTTTTTCCCAAGTTCTTCCAAGCTGGTCACCCCCTGCTCCCTCACAGTAAAAACAGGTTCAGCTTTTGTTGACGTTCTGTCTTCTCCAGGGTCAGATGTTGGTGACTCAGGTCAACTTGCATTGGTTCAGGACTTGGTTCTACAGGCATTGGTGTAGAGGGAGGGCATGGGGTGTCAGTCCATCCCTCCCTTCCTCCTTCCATTTGCACAGCCAGGAGTCAATGCACAGGGTAAGATCAATAAAGATGTCTAGGTGGGTGGGGGTTTTGAGGAGGGCTAGCTCGTTCTTTACCTCATTATTGTGCTCCCATCAAAGTTGGTAAAGTTGGGCTGCCTCATTCCATTCAGCATCAGCCACAAGCTGTCAGAAATAGGTGGTGTAGGAGGTGGCTGGCCTTTGCCCCGGTGAAGCTTCCGGAGGGCAGCCTATGCAGAGTGGATGTGATAAAGGCTATTGAAGATGGTCACGAAGTCTTGCAGGAAAGCGACCCAGCTGGAGAGCACTGGGCTGTTCTGCTCCAGCCGGGAGGAATCCCAATCAAGTGCTTCACCAGATGGCAGGCTGACTACTAGCCCCGCCGTAGTCTGGTCTGTGGGGGTACACTCGGGGGCAGAGCAGGAAGAGCGGCCTGCATTCAGGTAACCCCATAATTTCTCATGATTGGCATTGAAGTGTTTGGGCAGTGGCACCACAGGGACCGGTTCAGGTGATGGATGGTCTGTTCAGGCACATAGTGACTCTGCTTCTCCCTGTGAGTGCGCCTTGGCAGTGAGCTGTGCCATCTGAATCTGTGACCAAACAGTTGCTTGGGCAGGATCTGTACTTTGAGTGCACACTGCACAACATGGGTCTGTAGTATGAGGTTCTCCTCTTGTAGACAGGTGACTTGGTCCTGCAGATCCTGGGCCCTCAGGGAGCCGCTGGTGGAAGAGCAGTCTGCCTCTTCCATCATCAGTGGAGGGGATGGATGGATTGGAGTAGGGGGGCAAAGGTGGTCTGAGCAATCTGAGACATGGGTGGCCAAATGTAGTGGTTGGAGCAGGAATTGAGAATCAGGCTGAATCAGGTACCTGGAGGTCAGAGTCCAAGACAGGCCAGTGGGCAGACCAAGAATCAGGCGTCAGGAGGAAGGCAGGGTCAGGTTATCAGTAGGTCAGAGTCTGAGACTAGCCAGAGGGTGAACTGAGAGAGAGGTATCAGATAGGGTCAGGTTATCAGAAGAATGGGGTTGGGTGCCAGGTTATAAACAGCAATCGAATAGTGAAGTCAAGGACAAACAAGGGTTGGAATCTGGAGTCTAGGTTCTATCGCAGGAGATGTGGTGCAGAGATGGATAGGCAATCTGTGGTGTTGCTCTGATAGATCCCCTTAGTGGCTTTCTGGTTTAAGTATTGGCACTGGCTAATGAGTGAGCTGCAAGGATCCACCACTCAGGTCCTGCTGGGGTGGTACATCCTGCCAATCCCAGCCTCACAGAGTCCTCCCAGTTGAATCTAGCCTAAGCTTCCTATGGAAATGCAGAGGTGTCAGCAGCCCAAAACCCTCATGGTTCCAGCCCTGCAGGTTCTAATGGCCTGGGATCAATGTCAGGCCTGTAATCATGAGAGTCATCCTGTTTACCTTGGCCCAACATTAGCTTTCTTCTAGTCTTCTGGTACCCCCACACTGTTCCAAGACTTATTGAAAATCAACATTCTCAGTTCAGCGGGCTCCTCAGCCAGCTCTTTTTAAACTCTTGGATGCAAATTATCCAGACCTGCTGATTTACAGGCATACCCCTAAGGCATCCAGTACGCAATACATCCTAATGTTATGCCTTCACGAATAAGCCTTGCTTCCTAAAAAGATAAATGTATTATATCAAATCCTGACGTTTTTGGAGCTTACAGAGGCAGGCTCTTCCATTCCCTGAATAGATAGGGTGAATTTTCCCATGTACAGCTCTGTCACATACAGACATATTCTATAGTTCAGTGCTCCACCTTGTTCTTAAAGGGATAGATCCCATTAACAAAAATACAAACAACCTTGTGGTGCCTTAGTAGTTGTCCCCCACCAGTTCTAGGGGTGTTCTGAGCAGGGGTGGGGACAGGAGGAGGCATGGCCAGAATAGTCCCTGTCAGTTCCCTGCTGTTGCAAGCTCTATAGAGGCTATGTCAGTGGTGAGTGCAACTTAGGGCAGTGCATAGGCTAGCTTGTTCTGGGGGCCAAACTGGATTTTGCAGTGTCTGAATAGAAGAGGCAGTCATTCCCTCCCCTGTGATCCTAATGCTGGCACATTGATGAATCTCCTCCTGTGTCTTTAAGACAGACTGATGCTACAGAGGGCTGGCGGTCATGACAGAACAACCATAGCAACCGTTTTCTGGAACAGATCTGTATCCCTGAGCTCTTCAGCTGATGTACTCACAGGCGGTATTTACTGTTATAAGTAAATGTTCCACATTCATTTATTTGACTCACTTCCTTGTACACAGCTTTTGTTAAGGGCAAAAGTTCACATACTAATGGGGCATGTGCTCCCTCTCTACTTTTTAATTAGTCAATTAGTAGAGCTCCCTCTGCACTGGCCAGGCTCACTCTGTGTATTTATGTGTGTTTAAGTTTACGTGCACCACAACCAGAACTCAAATCAGGACCCTACATTGTTTACTAACAGTGGGGCTGACAGTCATCTTGTCAGCTCTTCAATGGCCTTGTCTGGCACAAGATGCGCTCCAGGACATGTTGGGGAGTAGGTACCAGGGGATTCCAGAGAAAGAGTATTCCAGGTGCTTCTATGTCCTGGCTAGTTGCCAGCTTCTGCAAGGTCAATATTGACAATGGATAGTTGGGCACCAAGAATGGTGGGAAGCAAATCCACCACTCTGTCCCTATGCAGGGCTGTGCACCAGTGTGAGATAAACTGAGGCCACAGTCTCTACTGTGAATCCAAAAGGAGCCTCCTGTACTGGGCTGAGCCATTAGACTGTAAGCTGAGTTGTATCTGCTGGAAGTCACTCTTCGTGTATCTTCCAGCAGGCAACAGCTGGTGCTCCTTATGAAAGAGCACTGAGTATTCTAACTGCAGCATGGGCAGTTACTGAAGAATATGTTTTACTTTTTATAGGGGAGGGAGGTACCTTTTAGGATGTGTACATCTCCAGGTCCTACTGACATTGTATCAGTATGCACAGTGCCACAGAATCAAAGGATCAAAGACATTAGAAAATAGGTTGATTTATCAGGTTACCCAGCCCTCTCTACCCACGGCAAGTGCAGCTTTGTTTCCTTTACTACACACTTCCATGCTTTGTCTAGTCTAGTTTTAAATGTCCTAAGTGATGAAGCTTCCACTATTTCCCCTGGGAGACTCTTTCATGGCCTAATACAGCTCACGGTCAGGAAGTTTTCCCTAAAATTTCCCCTTTCTTAATTGCGCCCAAGTTGTCCAAAAGTACAAGTAGTAACAGACACTCATTCTTGGTGTGCAGTCCTGGTGTGAGAGCAGGACAGCACTGCCAATGTTATAACTTTGTGATTACTGTTGGGCTCCTCCTCCACTCATGACCATCTCACTTAAAGGCAGCATCAGTCCCTAATTCCCTAGGCTCATAGCTCATCTATGGCTGGCTGGGAGTGGAGTCCCCCTCCACATTATCTGCTGCTCCTTCAGGAGTCTTTCAATCTTCTTCAAACTAATTTAAACTTATATTTTCCTCAGATTTTCCTGCCTCTCGTTTATATGGGGTTTTTTTGTTTGTTTTTGAAAGGAGTGTTGTGCAGAAGTCACTTGAATCATTACTTTGTTCAGTTCCCCTTTGTAAATGTGTTTCTCTGCCTCTTCGTTCAGGTTAGTCACTGGAGATTTAAATCCTCTCTCCAGACAGATGTTGACAGCGCAACGTGGTGTCTGACCAAAAAACTGTTTGATTCCTAGGCCCCCTGTGATATTTCTTTCTGCTGCACACTCTAGGGACTTCCTTCTCACAGTTATCTGTGGTGTCAGAAGTTACAAAGATCCATTCCATGGTTTTTCAGGTATCCAGAGTGTCAGGGAAGAAGTCCAGGCTCATAGATAACTCACAGCTGATCAGCAAACAAATGGGTTTGGTCTAGGAGTGCCATCAGCACTGCTTTCAGTCTCTGCAGCCATTAGGCCCACATCCTGGCAGAAGTTACAGACCCATTCTTTGTGGTGCACATCTGGGCCTGGGCCTCTTGAGGCAAGGACAGAGCTGGCATCTCACAGCGCAATGAGGCCTAGACCTTCTGAAACCAGTCCAGGGGCAATGCTACCCAGAACATCATCATGAATAGCACTGCCAAGTGTGGAATCAGGACTGGTGCTTCCTGGTGCATGGTTCGGTCCACACCTCTTGAGACAAGTTCAAGGCGATTGCTTGTGGTACATCATGTGGACCAGTAGCTCTTAATGCATAACGGGGCTGTTGTTTCATAGAATCATAGAACTATAGGGATGGAAAGTTCATCTTATCCAGCCCCCTGCACTGAGTCAGGACCAAGTAAACCTAGATCATCCCTGACAGGAGTTTGCTTAACCTGTTTTTAAAAACTGCCAGTGACTGGGCTTCCACAGCTTCCCCGGGAAGCCTAGTCCAGAGCTTAACTACCCTTATAGTTAGAAAAATTTTCCTAATATCTAACCTAAATCTCTCTTGCTGCAGATAAAGTCCATTACTACTTCTCCTACCTTCAGTGGACAGGGAGAACAGTCAACCACCATCCTCTTTATAACAGCCCTTAACAGATTTGAAGACTGTTACCAGTTCCTCCCCATCCGTCTTCTTTTCTCAAGACTAAACATGCCCAATTTTTTTAATCTATCATAATAGGTCATGTTTTCTAAAACTTTTATCATTTTTGTTGCTCTCCTCTGGACTCCCTTCTCCAATTTGTCCACATCTTTCCTAAAGTTTGGTACCCAGAACTGGCCACTGTACTCCAGGTGAGGCCTTATCAGTGCCAAGCCGAGAAGGACAATTATCTCCCACGTCTGGCACATGATACTTCTGTTCATACACCCAAAATGATATTAGCCTTCTTCACAACTGCATCACATCGTTGGCTCATTGTAGACATCCGCTGTTGGGGTCACCCCCCTCTGGGGTGGCTGGGAGTCAGGCCACCTCACTGCATGAGTCCGGTGAGTCGGCGGATTAGCCTGGTGATGTAGGAAACAGTCAGGCCCTCCAGGGAGGGCTGAGTAAATAGTTCAGTATTTTAAGCCCAGGCCCTAGGCCAGGGTGGGGCAGCAAATAACAGTTCAGGGCTCAGACCCTCAGGCAGGGGCTGAGCAAACAGTTCAGTATTTTAACAAGCCTAGGCTCCTGGTCCTGAGCATTGGAGCGAGGGGGAGACTGCCACTCGGAGTGGGGTGGCAGGAGGGACACAGGCCCGCCCACTCCTCTGCGTCCCAGCCCAGGGCCCTAACAGAGGCAGGCAGCCTGCTGCTGTGTCAGTGGGGATTCTGGCCACAACACACTGACATTGGCTCTGGGTGTGCTGCAGCCAGACTAGGGTCGGCTGCCCCTAGGCTACTTCTGACCTTCTCCTCTACCAGTTCCTGCGTCTCAGCAGTGTCTTCCACGGCGTCTAGTACCATGGGCTCCTCGGGATACTGAGCGAGGGGTAAACTGGGCAGCTTCTCTGTGTCCCTTTGTATCGGTCGGCTTACTGGCTTTTCTGGCGTCTGGTCGGCGTCCAGCCTCCGCAGGTATGGCCAGTCCTCGGGTCGGTCACAGGCGGCGGGCGGGAGTCTCCCCAGCGGGAGCTGGGGAATCAGCGTCTGGCCTCTCTGGTGGCCAGCCCGCTTCTGAGCCCTGGGGTTGGGCTTTTATACTTCCTGCCCTGTGCCTTGACCTCTGGGGGGTGGGCGCAGGCTCCAGTGACTCCGCCCACTTTGGCATCCGTAGGGGCTCATCCCTCTCTAGGGCGGCTGGAAGCCAGGCTGCCTCACTACACTCATATTCAGTGTGTGATTCACTATAATCCCCAGGTCCTTTTCAGCAGTACTACTGCCTAGATGGATATTCCCCATTTTGTAGTTGTACATTTGGTTTTTTTCTTCCTAAAAAGTACTTCACACTTGTCTTTATTAAATTTCACTTTGTTGATTTCAGACCAATTCTCCAATTTGTCACAGTCATTTTGAATTCTAAGCCTGTCCTCCAAAGTGCTTGCAACCCATCCCAGCTAGGTGTAGTCCGCACATTTTATAAGCATTCTCTCCACTCCATTATTCAAGTCATTAATGAAAATATTAAATAGTATCAGACGCAGGGCAGACCGCTGCAGGACCCCACTAGATATAGCCTCTTCTCTGGTCATCTGGGACCTCACCTGTCCTCCATAAAGTCTCAAAGATAATTGCTAATGATTCAGAGATTGCTTCCTCTAATTCCTTAAGTACCCTAGGATGAATTTACTCAGGCCCTGCCGAATATATCTAACTTATCTAAATATTCTTTAACCTGTTATTTCCCTATTTTGGCTTGCATTCCTTCCCCCTTGTTGTTAATATTAATTGTGTTAAATATATGATCACCACTAAACTTTTTAGTGAAGGCATTAAACACCTCAGACTTCTCAATGTCATCCATTATTAGCTCTCCTTCTCCACTAATTAGTGGACCTACACTGTTCTTCCTCTTTCTTTTGTTCTGAATGTTTTTATGGAACCTCTTCTTACTGCCTTTTATGTCTTTTGATAGGTCATTTTGTGCCTTAGCCTTTCTGATTTTGATCCTCCATGCTTCTGCTATTCTTTTGTATTCACCCTTAACAATTTGTCTGTTTCCATTTTTTGTGTGATTCCTTTTTGATTTTCAGGTCATTAAGAGCTCCTGGTGAAGACTGGCCCCATGTGATTATTTGGGACCATGGCTCTGTGTGCCATCCATGCTAACGCTTCATGATACATCTCTGCTGGTTGGCACAAATCTCAACACAGCTTTGGTGCAAGCACTTTTCAAATAGCCTGTACAGAATTATAGTTTCCTGTCCACCTTGACTGGGAGCTGCATGGGGACTATAGCTTACTCTGCTCACATCTGCTTCTTTCATCTCATTACCCATCTCTTTCATTGACTGGTACAAGGCAGGCGGGACTGGTTGGAATCTCTCCTGGATCAAGGTGTGATCTGTGATAATCCAGTGCTATATGTGAGTTACACACCCAAAATTGGCCAGGTGCTTGGAGATGGCAGCAAAGTGTTTCTGAATCAGCTAGGTCAATTCTCTCTGTTCTTTCATAATCTGTGCATTAACTATATCTGTCTCTTGGAGTCAGGCCTCCTTGGGGCCTTTGCTAATGCTGTCTGTAAGGCAATGGGGGAAATCCCAGCATCTGGTCTCTACATCCTCCCAGTCTGGTCAGAGAACCTGTAAAGTGGTTTGATTGAGGAACAACTTGATGCAGGACCCCCAGTTGGCACCTTCCCCTTTCTGACGGGTAGCAAATTGTGAGCAACCAAAATTGAGTTTGCCTGTGTGCCAGGTACAGATCCACCTGGGTGTTATAATATTTGCCCCCAAACCAGTCCTTGTCTTGCTTAAGAGGAGAGTTTTTATGTTCGGTTCTGTCTATAGAGTGTGAATGTCCCAAATCCTGGTGTCAGGCTGTCCAGAGTAGCTCATGATCATAGGAGCCAAACTCAGGGCAGACTGTCAAGGAATAGGGCTGGCTGTATGTTCTATAATTAGATTTCACTAACCAAGGAACAGGTGTGAACTCCTAAAGTGCTGTAACAGTCTTAACATGGAGTCACAGACAGACCCTTGGGCACTCTGGTCTATCTTGCCACCTAGGCAGGCCTGCCTTTGTGATAGTTGGCCCCTTACACCAAAATCACAACAATATTCAGGTTACTCCTAGTCCCAAAGAACCAGTCACTTACCTCAGATCTCAGACCAAAGACAATGCTTGTAGCCAATACTGTTATAAACTAACTAAAGATTTATTAACTAGGAAAAAGAAATGAGATTGATTTACAAGGTTAGAGCAGGTAAACATACACACACAAATGAGATTGTCTTAGATTCCAAAAGATAATAGTAACTGCTATAATGTGCAAGGTCTATATGTTTTTTAGGGCTAACCCCAGCCAACCAGCTTGGGGATCCCTTTCTTATGCTTAGAAATGTTGCCCTCTTCAGATTTCAAGCAACATAGTGATAATAATTCTTCTTTGATAGGGATTTTTTAACCTTCCCCGTAGTGTTCAAGCTGTGATGGGACGAGGGCTTGTGCACATCCCCTCTTGGTGGGTTTACGGGAAGCCATCAACAAAGTCTTTTGTCCGCTGATGTTCCTCAATGGCTTGTCAGCTGTCTATAGACCATCTTTTGTTGGGCAGGAGATGACACCTCTTTTGGTAAACTAGTATTTCACACTTGGTAATGCTTCTCCCCTGCCTGAGGAGATTTACTGTTTTAGCAAACACTTTTTATAGTTACAGAGCAAACACCTACTTATTACCTTTATGACATGGGATACAGATAATATAAGTAATAATAATACATGCAGCATCCTACAAGCATTTCATAAAGTCCAAACACTGAACATATTCTTATAACTCTATCTATTTTAACACACAGGTGAGTCAGATTGGTTTCCAGCTATGCAGTTGTCAATGGTCAGTGAGGCCCAGGGGTCTTGGCCTGAGCTTGCGTCTGGTCTGTCAGTGTCAAACTTGGCCTTCTCAGTTTTGCCCTACTTGTTGGTGAAGTGCTGGTAATTGTGTATTTTTTTAGTGGTTGTCTGCTGCACCCTGCAGAGGTCGTGGAGGCGCACAAGCCCACAGGGCCACTCACAGTTTGTCATAGCCATGCTGGAGCAGATTTATGCCTAGACCAACAGAGGGTAGCTCATAGCTGTTTGCATCACTCACAATGATCCCCTGTTGGTGAAGCATCTTGGAAACATGTATCCCACAGAGGGGATGCTGTGCTCATTCCCAGCAGCTAACTGTATCCAGTTTTGTGGGGGCTTGATAAGATCTCTGGCCACCAGTACTGGAGAAAGTTTCCCTTCTGGATAGTAGACACCAAGGATCCAGTGTCCAATAATGCATCCATCTGCACATCACTGAGGACAAAAATAATGATTTCACTTGCCAGTGAATTTAGGCCACTCCCAGTCTGGAATTGGATCTAGTAGTTCTCCCTTCAGGACTAGAGCCCGCACCCTGAGGACTCCCCGTTTTAAGGCACTGCCTTTTGTGAACCCCCCTCACAATTTGGCTAGCTTCCCCACACTGCCAGCAGATGGGTTGGCCATTCTGGTCAAACTGGACAGAGAGCCTCCTCCCAGGGCTTCCCCTGGCTTCTGGGCTTTCCCTTCATTGCCAAGTTTGCATCAGATCACTGGCCAAAATCTTCACCTGTTTACACGCCTCATCTGTATGCTTAGGCATTTCAGCCAATGACTTCCTTAGGTTGGGCCCCGGGGGAAACTGATAACTCTGTCTTGGATGCTGAGCTGCTTGTTGCTTGTTTCTGTGTCCCAAGTGGCGACTGTCACCCTGTCTACAGTGGCTCACGACCATGAGTGCCTATCTCAGGGCCAGGGCCGGCACTTCCATTTAGGCGACCTAGGTGGTCACCTAGGGTGCCAGGATTTGGGAGGACGGCAGACTGCTCCGGTGGACCTCCCGCAGGCATGCCTGTGGATGGTCCGCTGGTCCCATGGCTCCGGTGGACCTCCCGCAGGCATGCCTGCGGACGGTCCGCGGCTCCGGTGGAGCATCCACAGGCACGCCTGTGGCAGGTCCACCGGAGCCACGGGACCAGCGGACCGTCCACAGGAACGCCTGCGGGAGGTCCACCGGAGCCGTGGTACCAGTGAGCCGGCCCTGCGCCTAGGGCACCGAAAACCCTGGCGCTGCTCCTGCTCAGGGCAGACTGTCAAAAACAGGGCAGACACCCCAAACTGGTGGTATGTTCTATAATTAGATTTCACCAAACCAATGACAAACATGAGCGCCTGGATCACTGTAACAATCTCACCATGGAGTCACAGACAGTTCTCTTAGACTAGCATTTCTCAAGTGCGGCCACCATGTCTACATGCGGCCACCAGAGGGGTTTTTTTGCAGCCATGTCAGCCTCCAAAGCATGGGGGGAGATTGGGAGCGGGGCAAAGCAGCAGCCCTTCCCTGCAACATCCAACAGTAACTCCCGAATAGCTGTTATCAAGGGCGGTGAGGTGTGCTGCCTTGTTGTTTTGCACTGGCACTGCCAGCAGGGATCAGAGTCCTGCACTGCTCAGTCTCCTCAGAGGCTCTGGGCAGCATCTCTGGAGACACATGGGGCTGGTGTGCATGGCACAGGAGGTGACTCTTGTCAGCAGGGGCAGCTATGGCATTCAGACATTGGGGTGCTCCCCTGGACAGCAACTCTGCTCCCACCCAGCAGAGGCACAGGGAGCCTGGAACTCTGCAGGTGGCCTGTGAGTTCCCAACCCACCTTTCCTGGGTTGGGCTTTTGCTGAAGGGCCATGGGAGGCAGCGACAGAGAGACAGGTTTGTCAGAGCAGCCACCAGCAAAAGTTGTTGGCCATACTTTGCAACCACTAAAAAAACTGCTGTGAGAATCCCTGCCTTAGATTCGCCAGTCTATCTTGCCACCCAGGCAAGCTGGACTTAGTGCTAAATGATCACTAACACAAAAAATCACAAATATTCAGGTTGCTGCCAGTCCCCAAGAGACCAAGCACTTACCCCAGATCAGTTTGTATCTGAAATCTCACACCAAACAACACCTGTAGCCAATCCTGTAATAAACTAACAAAGTTTTATTAACTTGGAAAAAGAAATAAGAGATTTATTTACAGATTAAAATAAGCAAACATGTACACACAAATGCATTGCAATCTAAATTCTAAGAGTGACAGAATTGTAGTTATCTATCAATTCAAAATGTCTTTCAAGGTGGACCCAGGAGGCAACCCTTTGGGATCTCTGGCTTTAGTTTGGTGTCTCGGGCTCTGTGAGAGTTCAAAAAGCAAGGAGATAGAAAATGTTCATGTGACATTGTTTTATTTCCTTCCTTCAGCCTCCAAGTCCCTAGGATGAGCATCTTTGCATGTAGCATTTCCAAGATGTGACAAGGCCATTCACCAGTCCTTTGTATTATGATGTTCTCTGATGGCCCATGTGATTTTGGTAGTTTTTCTGAACAGGTTCTTCCCATCTGAGTTCTCAAGTTTAGAGCAAACATTTTCAAAGTTATTAAGCAAAACTTACTTATTTCTTTATAGGCTGGAATATAGACATCACAGATAAGATTAATACATGCAACAATTTACAAACATTCTATAGAGTCTAAACACTGAATACATCCTTATAAGGCTAATACCTATTTTGAGCAACACTACATAAGTGAACTAGTCTGGTGTCCAGCTATGAGTTTGTCAGTTCTTAGCTAATGCCTGCAGCCTTGGCAAGAGCTGGCACCTGCCCTGCCAGCATCATACCTACCTACAGTCATTTTATGGCAATGAAAGATTGGATTGCCATTGCCAATCGTCCTTGTTTTGCTAATTTCCATGTGTGCATGGGGATTTATGACTCACTGTCCATGGGGAGATATGGCATATGCATTTGTTTTACACCCTCTTGGCTATAGTAATTGATTCTCTTCTGACTTAAATCAATATTTACATTGGTGTAACTTCACTAAAAGCAGATGGATTACTCAGAATTTAAACAGGTGTAGCTGAGATCAGAATTTGGACCTATATATTTTTTCTTTTTGCAGAGTATCTTTTGGGGACCTTAATCTTAGGGCTTGTCTACGCTGCGATGTTGTCGACAAAACGTTTGTCTTTCATGGGTCCTTAAAAAAGCCCCTCCCCCCCGCGATGCAAGTGGCAATGTGAACGCAGCTTTGTCGGCAGGAGCGCTCTCCCGCTGACAAAGCTACTGCTGCTCGTGGGGCTGGAAGTATTTTGTGGGCAAAACTGTTGGAAAAAATACCAATAGAGAGCATTCACATGCACTGACTTTTAGTGACAAGGCTGTGTCGAGACAGCCTTGCTGCTAAAAGCTGCGTAGTGTAGACAAGCCCTAAGAAATAGTAATTCACTCAATCCCTTGTTTCTCATCAGGCAGTAGACTTGCATCACAGAATACACATTTTGTGGGTACTTCACACACAGGTGAAGGTTCCATAGACACTTGATCTATCTGAAATGTGGTGCCTCTGCTGATTATTCTGATTCAGTCAGAAAACAGGATCATCTTAGCTCTACATCGACGCTCACATCTCCAGACAAGGCACTACTTTGAGGCCAGCTGTAACCAATCAGCAAAAAACACTCAAGACTTTTTTTCATCAGTTTGATGAATGGAAAAAATCCCTTGAGATCTTTAGATTAGATTTTCCCATCCTACTGTAATGAGCCAGTTCGTCTTTTTAACACAAGCTGGATTTCTCCTCATAACCACTGCACTGTGCGGGTGTAAGCTGTTTGTTCTTTCCTTTGCATGTTGCAGAAGGGGCTTCCAGTTTCATTCACTTCTATTGTGGAGCATATATTTTATGATTCAAGAGCCTGTAGAAAAATATTATGGCTTCTCTTTGCTAGGCCCTACTTACTCCCTGGCTACTAGAGAGATTCTTACATTGAAACAGTGACAACTTTCTGGAGGGACCTTGCCTTTACTGCGAGTCAGATCCTGGAAAATCTGAAGATCTTCATTAACAAGTGTCCACACTTAACATGTCCATTGCAATTTAGTTGCTTGCTTGACTCCTTGGTCAGGTGGACACAGTGATCAGCCCAGGATTGTGTTAGATGCACTGTTGAAATTGTGCTGTCTAGACTCAGAATAAACCTGTACTTGTCCTCTACAGTGTTAATACATATTCTGATAAGAAGCCCATCTCCCTCACCACTTATGTACTTTTAACTGTGGGCTATCACTATTATCTATGGCTAATTTGTAAACAAATATCTGTAAACACTATTATCTGTTGCGTGTTTGCTTTAAGATCCTTTGATAAAAGGTGTCACAGTGATGAGTATTATTTATTGTTATAGGGTCACCACGCTTCTTAAAATTGATGGAACAGCCCCGACTTTACTGGGAGCCAGAGAACATAGAGGGCCAATCTTATTCTAGATGTCAAAATGTCGAGACAACATCGAACCTCCATGGCAGTCACAAGTGATGGAGTTGCATCACTGTGAGGGTGTGTTTGCACACTAACAGGAAGTTCTTGACATCACAACCCAACATCAAACAGCCGCAGCATGTCATGATCTCTTCCCCTGCCCATCTCCATATATGAACAATGGAAACAGATGACAATCTAACATAGCTAGTATTAGCACACTGTACAGCACAACTCACGTTCCCCCCTCGTCCCCAAAGGGAAAGGAGGACAACTAACAAACTGAGGCCAGAGAGGCTGAAAATGTGGGCCTAGCTTTTGCTTAAGAAGACTCACAGAGAATGAAAGTACTCCCACACCCCAAGGACGTGTTTTCATCTGTTCTATTGCATTTGCTTGAGACAATATCTCATGTCGACGTCTTTGCTTGGCCTATGAGTCCTCTGCTTTTTCTATTTTTACATTTGCTGAGTTTTATTAACTGCAGGTGGTTGTTTCCTCCTTTGGGTTTGGGGAAGGGGCAGGGATGCTGTTGCTCTCACTTTCATATTCAAAGGGTCCTGGGTTTGTTTTCCTCCTCCTCCTTATTTTTTAACAACCTGGATTTGGTGTCCAGGGTTCACTTTCGCTGGTATTTAAATATGTTTGGCCAAGATTGCTTTTAGATGCATTTAAAATAAGTTTCCCTCATGCTGGCATGGGTTGAATTAAATTGTTTTTGCAAAGATGAGCTATGTTCGTCACCACACTGCTGACTTTGTTTCTCTGCACTAGGGCTACATCTGTCACACTGTCTTGGTGGTTCCCTGATTGGTTTTTACAACATTCATCAAGTTTGCGGTGGTGGCGATTGTTCCATTGTCAAACAGTTTTATCTTGGTGCGTTTCTGGACAGTCATTTTTACCAGATTGGGACTGTGTTTCTCTCTGTGGTTGTCACCATGTTGGAAACGCTTGTCATCTTGTCTGGTGTTTCTTGGTGTGATTTTTTTTTTGTAGTGCTCACATCATGTTTGTCACCCTACTCAACATTTCTCAGGGTGGGTTTCACAGTGTTAAAACTAGTTGTCACCACAGCTCCTGTGTGCTTGAATTATTCTTATTGCTTGTGAACTCTGTCATGTACTTGGCGTCCTCAGTCCAAGCGTGCATTATGTTCAGTGCTGTTTGCTTTCTTTCTGTCTGAATTGTATTCTCCCCAAGTAATTTTTTTCAGCCTGCCTTTGGTAACATTAGACCCCGGTGTTCACTCTTTCATTGGTGTAGAGTCCTCCTGGAGTGTTTGTAGCTGTTCTTTGGACTCTCTTCTGTTTGAAGGTGTCAGGTGCTGATTGACCTGTTTCTCATTCAAACATGCTAGGGGACTGTGCTCTCTTTTGCTGAGTCAGGAATTTGTCCAGCCTACTTAATTTTCTTGTGGTGGGCTGATTGTATTCCGCGGCACCTCTTGCCATACCAAGTCTGGCATATTGTTTGACAGGCTTTTTCTTGTTCTTGTTTAGCTGTCCGCTTGGTCTGCATTTTGCGTGACAGTTTCTGATACTTCTTTCTTTTGTGAGGAAATAACCTCACAACTGTAGATGATAATGACTTACATTTCTGTTGTGCCTTTCATCCAGAAGGATCCTAAGTGCTTTACAAAATTTACATACAAGTATCATTTCACCGTTACTAACATTCAGCCACCTTTGGGGTGAAATGTGCTGGTTGTTTAATGATACAAAAAAACACAGCACCACAGTCTAGGATAAGAAGGAAGGAAGAATACAGTATCTAACTGAATGTGAGAGAGGAATTTTAAATAGACTGCATGGATTTAGTTATATTGCACTTTTCCCCACACATGTCTCTTAACACCTTTGCTTATGGGGAAAGTGACATGTTTTTTTTTTTAATGACCATGAGTAGTCAAGACCTTGTCTTTATCTCTCAATCAAAAGATAGTAGCTGCAGCATCAGAACACTCTTTAGCACCATGCTGGGGCATTGCTTCAGTAATGATGCTGACAGAGGGAAGATTGCCACCTATAGAATCACCAGCACTACTTCCAGCACTACCTGAGGTTTCCTTGAAGATTTCCCATCCAAGGGATGACCAGAACTGATGCTGCTTAGCTTGTGATAGCTGACAAGATCATAGAACACAACGGTGCAAACTGGAAGCCAAGCAGTGAATTCAGTTCTCCTGTTGCCCGCTGTCTGAAATATTCTACCATCGACTTACTGTTATTCTGTGTGCCCTGAGTCTGAGCTCTGTTGCTTTACTGAGTCTGATCTCTTTCTAAGCCTGGCCTGGTCACTTCCTTCAGGCTGAAGTTTTATTTTCTTCTTTGTTGAAGTGGGAAATATTTGCTTTCCTGCTTAGATGTTTGTTCATTTTCACTAAGCCTGGGCTTCTTTGTAACACTGCATTTAATTATGTTTGTTCTGTAAAGATTGCTTGGATTATAGCCATGTCTAAAGTCTATAGGCCTTCTTCCTAGGACTGAGGTTAATCTGTCACCTGCTACCTTCCTTGTGATTGATCTTGTAGCTAGACTCGTCTTTATCTATGTACTTATACATACCCCTTTCCCTCTTCTTACCAGTGTATTGACACTGCAGACAAAGGCATCATGAATGACTGAACTGCGGCCTGTTGTCCTGTGCAGGATGTGTACCCATATTGTGACAAAGTTCCTCTTCTACCTTGGTGGGTCCTGCGCTTATTGGCAGATTTGCTCACCTCAGTGATCTTCCCCACAGTCTGGATCAACTCCTCCTGTGTCTGATCAGAAGTTGGGAGGTTTGGGGGGAACCCGGGCCCGCCCGCTACTCTGGGTTCCAGCCCAGGGCCCTGTGGATTGCAGCTGTCTATAGTGCCTCTTGTAACAGGTGCATGACAGCTACAATTCCCTGGGCTACTTCCCCATGGCCTCCTCCAAATACCTTCTTTATCCTCACCACAGGACCTTCCTCCTGGTGTCTGATAACGCTTGTACTCCTTAGTCCTCCAGCAGCACATGCTCTCACTCTCAGCTCCTTGTGCCTCTTGCTCCCAGCTCCTCTCACACACTTCCTCTCCTCCAGATCCTCCCCTCCCTGACTGGAGTGAGCTCCTTTTTAAACCCAGGTGCCCTGATTAGCCTGCCTTGATTGGTTGCAGGTGTTCTAATCAGCCTGTCTGCCTTAATTGGTTCTAGTAGGTTCCTGATTACTCTAGTGCAGCCCCTGCTCTGGTCACTCAGGGAACAGAAAACTACTCACCCAGTGACCAGTATATTTGCCCTCTACCAGAGTCCTGTACCCCACTGGCCTGGGTCTGTCACAATATTTAAACTGTTGACCTACCCCTTGTCTCTTCTGTGTGTTGGCTTTGGAATAACTTCTGTGCGTGTTTGAATCTTCCTGCTACAGGGATCTGTCTATTGTTCAGGCACCTTGCTCCAGCTTGGGAATAGTGAGGAAAGATTAAAAAAAGCACAATAATGAAAACTGCATGAAGGACCATCTCCGTTAGAAAGTCCCATCTCAAATAACCACTTTAAAATAGTCCTGAAAGTTTTCAGTGAAATTTTATTTGAACGGTAGCTAAAACCAACGTCTTACTAGACCCTAGATTGGTTGACAAAGAGAGGTTTCACTGTCTGTATAGTATTGGTGAATAGGGACTAAGGGGGAATTTGATAATTGTCCACAAGTATTTATAAACAGCAAGGAAGGAAAGGCCTTCTTTAGGATGATCCAAGTGAGTATAATAAAGAGTAATTGGATGGGATGAAATTAGAGCAGAGGTAAATTTAGACTGAATATCAGGAAACATTTCTGAATAATGAGCTCTGGTAGGCCATGAAATCATTTTCCAGGGAAAGTGGTGAAAGTCCCATCATTTAAATAGTTTAAAATGTGACTGGACAAACACAGTGGGGCAGAGGTGGGGAGAGGGCGTGGGAAGAATGATCTAACTTGTATTTCCAGAGGATAAGTTCTGTTATTTTGTTATGTGTGTGAGCACTCAAGGCTTGCCTATTCTTGCAAGTTAATTCAGATTAAGGTAGGGTGTGAATTTAAAGTGCAATTTTTGTTTCTGAATAACTCCATGTGTAGACACCCCCTGGGGAAAACTTTTCCTTTCAGTAATGCCCTCTCAACCAGTCCACCTCTCCGGCTCCTCATTGGAGCCTGTGTTTGAAAGTTCTCTCACTCTCTATTTAAACTTGACTCCTGGAATGCATCCTCATACAGCTAGATGACAAGAAAGTTTATCTGAACTCTGAAGAGCACAGCCAGCCTCAGATCCAGCTATCCATGCTCGGCTTACACTAATGGAATTTTCCAGCGACTTCTTCCCCACCCTATTAAAAAATTTAAGAGAAGCAACTCATGAAGATGCATTTTTAGCGCACAGCTGAGATTGTCAACATCTGGATTCAAAACAAAGTATCTAAAATATCTGGAAGGATTTGAAATTGCTTCACTATCAAAAATGACTTCAGGGTAATCTTGGGTAGAGAACACTACAATTTAATTTTGTACAGTGTGTTTCTTACAGACTGTACCCTCATTCTTCAGGGAGCTAAATAATACAGTTAGAGGGCAAATAATAAATGAGAGGTGTAGGTAAGGCAGAGAAAACATGTTTTTGTTGAGAGATGAAATGAAATGGAATGTGGATGGGGAGCAGAGACACAGTAAACCTGCGTCGGAGAGCAGGAGCTGCAGAGAAGAGGGCTCCTGCACTAGACCTGACAAGACTGTGTAAAGAGAGAGGAAAGGACACTGTGAAATGAGTGAGGAGGGAAGTGGATCAAGGTAAGTCCAAAGGTGTGGACTGGAGCCACTCCTTAGAGAGGTCTAAAAGCAAGAGGGCGGTTTTGAAGAGAGCTTATTGATGGTGGCTGCCCTGTTTGGAACAGCATTTAAAAGCAATTGGGGTGCTAGGCTAGGAGTGAAAAATAACACAGGAAACACTATCATCAGGGCCACTTTATTGTGCCTAAGACCTGATTTAGCATGAGGACTCATCTGTAGCTGAAGTGGCTGTGCTCCTGGCAACAATCCCCACCCGCAGGGAGTCAGCCCTCAGAAAGGAACCAGAGAGCCTTGTTCGGCCAGTGGTAGCATCTCCTCTCTGCTGTACGTGGTGGTGTTGCTGGGATGGCTCTGCCGAGTGAAGGTCCTGGTTATGCTGTGTGTTTGCTGCATAAGCAGGAAGCAGAGACTCCTGAAGTGAGGCATCAGCACCCTGAGGGCAATGGCCCTGCCCCCTGCCAGGCAACACCCTTTAAAGTAAGCAAGTTCCCTGATGGGGAAATGGGGGTTGGCCAAGAAAGAGGACCTGGAGAGGTCCTGAATAGGGGATTGAGTGAGCCTCAGAGGGCCAGGTGGGGGTTAGGGAGAAGCCCTGGAGGTGTCAGAATGCAGGTTGGGAGGAGTCTTCAAAGACTGGATGGTGAATCAACATTTGGAGTTCCTGGGTGCAGTAATAAAGAGTAGTAAACTTAGGGGGTGATTTGGAGTGTGTGTTAGTGGAGTGAGTTAGAGCTACAACAGCAGAGGGCTCTGTGGGGCTGGTTGTTGCTCCTCTGATACATGACTATAGATAGGGCTTGAAGGGTTGGGGCTGCAGGGGCCTCCTGTAGAAATTAGGCCCTTACTCAGGATCCTGGATTGCATTAATATAACCTCATATTTGAAACAGATACTCCTGTTTTGTAATATTTAATCCAGTTTTGGTTGCCTCAACCCAAGATGATAGAGCTGAGATTCAGAGGTGAAGAGAAAGAAAATGAAGGTTAGCTAGAGGTATTATAGAAGATCTGTACAGCATAGCAAAAGATTAGAAACTGAGGGCTTAGTCTACACTGGGAAATTTACCAGCAGAATTATGCTGGTACAGTTATACTGGTATAACGCCCCTTGTGGACACACTTATTCTGCAATCAGTGCGCCTTATTCCGGTTTATTTTATACCACTTTCAAAGTGTCATAAGTTAACTGGACAAAGGCGCTCATTCTGGAATAAGAGTGTCCATGTGGGGAATTATAGGGATAAAACTATTGTGGTATAATATCAGTATAGTTCTTCTGGTAAATATTCCCACCTAGATGAGCCCTTTGTATGGTTTTTGTCTGGAAAGAAGCACTAGAAGAGGTATAATTAAAATATTCATATTGTGAAAGTGTGCCTGAGAAATGCACTGGGGAGAGACCACCTATTATGTTCACAAAGGTTGGCCTCAGAGAGCTTATCTGGAGTCTTGTTAATGCTGACACATTACTATGTACTGAAGGGTAGACCCACAACGCATACGTATGGGGACGTGTACATGTCTGAGAGCATCTGTCTGAAAGTGGCTCCTTAATAATAGGGCTAGTCAAACATTTTCTGTTGAAACATTTGCATGCAAAGTGCTGAACACTAACAACTTTTAAAAGTTTTTGTATTTCTTGAAAACATTCAAAATATTTTGCAGGCAAAAAATTGCAACCAGCTGTACTTAATAGTATGTTCATAGATATTTCTGTAAGTTTGAGAAAAGGAAGAAACATGAGTCAGCTAATTCTGCTATTAAAAGGCAAACTAACTTCCCTCAAAGGAAATTACAATCTTGGTCTGGTTGGAAGATTCTGTAATGCCAACTGTTTAACTGGGCAGGCACTGATGGATGCCTTTCAGAGATTAACTGAACCTTGGGCCTGGTCTACACTGGGGGGAGGAGGGAATCGATCTAAGATACGCAACTTCAGCTATGAGAATAGCATAGCTGATGTCAACATATCTTAGATCAACTTAGAATCACTTACTTCGCATCCTCGTGGTGCAGGATTGATAGCCGCTGCTCCCCTGTTGCCTTTTCTTCCACTCCCCGCCGAGCTGGAGTTCAGCAGTTGACGGGAGAGCAATCGGGGATTGATTTATCATGTCTACACTACACTCGATAAATTGATCCCCGATAGGTTGGTCGCTACCCTTGGTCTCTGAGGAGAGAGAAATCGGCGTAGGTAATGGCTGAGGCACAAGGTCTTGGATGAAACTGAGGCTGCAATCTCTTTCCCCAAAGAGTGTAACCAAAGGGCTGGTGAGGGGCATCATGAGCACTGAAAAGCTGAACAGTACTAGAAATGGTTGTAAAGAGTATAATAATAAATATTTATATAGCATCATATCTTTGCACAATATTTTACAGAAAGTAGCTCAAAATAATCCATGGTCCATAGGAATGGCCATACTGGGCCATACCAAAGGTCCATCTAGCCAATTATCCTGTCCTCCAACAGTGGCCAATGCCAGGTACTTCAGAGGGAATGAATAGAACAGGCAATCATCAAGTGATCGATCCCTTGTCACTCATTCTTAGCTTCTGGCAAACAGAGGCTAGGGACACCATTCCTGCCCATCCTGACTAATAGCCATTGATAGACCTATCCCCCATGAATTTATCTAGGTTTTTTTTTTAACCCTGTTATACTCTTGGCTTTCACAACATCCTCTGGCAAGGAGTTCCATAGGTTGACAGTGTATTGTGTGAAGCAATACTTCCTTTTGTTTGTTTTAAACCTGCTGCCTATTAATTTCATTTGGTGACCCCTGGTTCTTGTGTTATGAGAAGGAGTAAATAATGCTTCCATATTTACTTTCTCAACACCAGTCATGATTTTATAGACCTCTATCATATCCCTCCTTAGTCATCTCTTTTCTCAGCTTAAAAGTCCAAGCCTTATTAATTTTCCTCATACAGAAGCTAATAATTTTTGTTGCCCTTTTCTGAACCTTTTCCAATTCCAGTATAGCTTTTTAGAGACGGGGTGACCACATCTGCACACTTTAAAGATTCATAGATTCATAGACTCTAGGACTGGAAGGGACCTCGAGAGGTCATTGAGTCCAGTCCCCTGCCCTCATGGCAGGACCAAATACTGTCTAGACCATCCCTGATAGATGTTTATCTAACCTGCTCTTAAATATCTCCAGAGATGGAGATTCCACAACCTCCCTAGGCAATTTATTCCAGTGTTTAACTACCCTGACAGTTAGGAACTTTTTCCTAATGTCCAACCTAAATCTCCCTTGCTGCAGTTTAAGCCCATTGCTTCTTGTCCTATCATTGGAGGCTAAGGTGAACAAGTTTTCTCCCTCCTCCTGATGACACCCTTTTAGATACCTGAAAACTGCTATCATGTCCCCTCTCAGTGTTCTCTTTTCCAAACTAAACAAACCCAGTTCTTTCAGCCTTCCTTCATAGGTCATGTTCTCAAGACCTTTAATCATTCTTGTTGCTCTTCTCTGGACCCTCTCCAGTTTCTCCACATCTTTCTTGAAATGCGGTGCCAGAACTGGACACAATACTCCAGTTGAGGCCTAACCAGCGCAGAGTAGAGCGGAAGAATGACTTCTCGTGTCTTGTTTACAACACACCTGTTAATGCATACCAGAATCACGTTTGCTTTTTTTTGCAACAGTATCACACTGTTGACTCATATTTAGCTTGTGGTCCACTATGACTCCTAGACCTCTTTCTGCCATACTCCTTCCTAGACAGTCTCTTCCCATTCTGTATGTGTGAAATTGATTGTTCCTTCCTAAGTGGAGCACTTTGCATTTGTCTTTATTGAACTTCATCCGGTTTATCTTAGACCATTTCTCCAATTTGTCCAGATCATTTTGAATTTTGACCCTGTTCTCCAAAGCAGTTGCAATCCCTCTGAGTTTGGTATCGTCTGCAAACTTAATAAGCGTACTTTCTATGCCAACATCTAAGTCGTTGATGAAGATATTGAACAGAGCCGGTCCCAAAACAGACCCCTGAGGAACCCCACTTGTTATATCTTTCCAGGAGGATTGGAAGCCATTAATAACTACTCTCTGAGTACAGTTATCCAGCCAGTTATGCACCCACCTTATAGTAGCCCCATCTAAATTGTATTTGCCTAGTTTATCGATAAGGATATCATGCAAGACCGTATCAAATGCCTTACTAAAGTCTAGGTATACCACATCCACCGCTTCTCCCTTATCCACATGACTCATCGTATCAAAGAAAGCTATCAGATTGGTTTGACACGATTTATTCTTTACAAATCCATGCTGGCTATTCCCTATCACCTTACCACCTTCCAAGTGTTTGCAGATGATTTCTTTAATTACTTGCTCCATTATCTTCCCTGGCACAGAAGTTAAACTAACTGGTCTGTAGTTTCCTGGGTTGTTTTTATTTCCCTTTTTATAGATAGGCACTATATTTGCCCTTTTCCAGTCTTCTGAAATCTCTCCCATCTCCCATGACTTTCCAAAGATAATAGCTAGAGGCTCAGATACGTCCTCTATTAACTCCTTGAGTATTCTAGGATGCATTTCATCAGGCCGTGGTGACTTGCAGGCATCTAACTTTTCTAAGTGATTTTTAACTTGCTCTTTTTTTATTTTATCTTCTAAACCTACCCCCTTCCCATAAGCATTCACTATGTTAGACATTCCTTCAGACTTCTCGGTGAAGACCGAAACAAAGAAGTCATTAAGCATCTCTGCCATTTCCAAGTTTCCTGTTACTGTTTCTCCCTCCTCACTGAGCAGTGGGCCTACCCTGTCCTTGGTCTTCCTCTTGCTTCTAATGTATTGATAAAAAGTCTTCTTGTTTCCCTTTATTCCCATAGCTAGTTTGACCTCATTTTGTGCCTTTGCCTTTCTAATCTTGCCCCTGCATTCCTGTGTTATTTGTCTGTATTCATCCTTTGTAATCTGACCTAGTTTCCATTTTTTATATGACTCCTTTTTATTTTGCAGGTCATGCAAGATCTCGTGGTTAAGCCAAGGTGGTCTTTTGCCACATTTTCTATCTTTCCTGCTCATCAGAATAGCTTGCTTTTGGGCCCTTAATAGCATCCCTTTGAAAAACTGCCAACTCTCCTCAGTTGTTTTTCCCCTCAGTCTTGATTCCCATGGCACCTTACCTATCAGCTCTCTGAGCTTACCAAAATCCACCTTCCTGAAATCCATTGTCTCTATTTTGCTGTACTCCCTTCTACCCTTCCTTAGAATTGCAGACTCTATGATTTCATGATCACTTTCACCCAAGCTTCCTTCTACTTTCAAATTCTCAACGAGTTCCTCCCTATTTGTTAAAATCAAGTCTAGAACAGCTTCCCCTCTAGTAGCTTTCTCAACCTTCTGAAATAAAAAGTTCTCTGCAATGCAGTCCATGAACTTATTGGATAGTCTGTGCCCCGCGGTGTTATTTTCCCAACATATATCTGGATAGTTGAAGTCCCCCATCACCACTAAATCTTGGGCTTTGGATGATTTTGTTAGTTGTTTAAAAAAAGGCCTCATCTACCTCTTCCACCTGGTTAGGTGGCCTGTAGTAGACTCCTAGCACAACATCACCCTTGTTTTTTTACCCCTTTTATCCTAAACCAGAGACTCTCAACACTTCTGTCTCCTATGTCCATCTCCACCTCAGTCCAAGTGTGTACATTTTTAATATATAAGGCAACACCTCCTCCCTTTTTCCCCTGTCTATCCTTCCTGAGCAAACTATACCCATCCACACCAACATTCCAATCATGTGTATTATCCCACCAAGTTTCAGTGATGCCAACAATGTCATACTTGTGCTTATTTATTAGCACTTCCAGTTCTTCCTGCTTATTACCCATACTTCTTGCATTTATATATAGGCATCTAAGATACTGGTTTGATCTTGCCTCCCAGGGTCTTGCCCTGACCCTCCTTTCTCTCTGCCATTATAGCCCACGCTCCCTCTTGTTTCCGACCCATCTCCCAGGTCTTCATGTTCCCCACTTACCTGTGGGCTTTGCTCACCTGTCCCCGTCGAACCTAGTTTAAAGCCCTCCTCACTAGGTTAGCCAGTCTGTGTGCAAATAGGGTCTTTCCCCTCCTCGAAAGGTGAACGCCATCTCTGCCTAGCAGTGCTTCCTCGAATAGCATGTTAGATGTTACAAGATGTTACAGTCTAAGGTCTGCACTATTTGAGCACATGTTGCAGATGATGCCGAGCCATCCCTTCCAGGAGGAGCATCTAGAAGTATTCTGCTGCCAAAAAACGGAATGCCTCTTGGTGCTCCCAGACATGCTGAGGCTGCGAAACTGCTACTATGCCTTCTTGTTGGGTAAAGCTTACTCTGCCCTGCAAGGTTGGCCAATATGGGGCTGTGGAGTTGTGGTCTCACCTTTTGCCATTCTCGTTCAGCTCTACAGTGGGTTAGTGATAGAGAAGCCTTTATGCCCCACTAAGTGCAGGGGTTGCAATTCTTGCCTTGCCCATAAAGAGTTCTCCACATTGCACAGCACATGTTATGTCCTCTCCCACCATTTTACCTCTGTTTAAGGTCAAGCAGAATATGGTCCGAAATCAAACAAACCTAGAACATGAAGCTAGACAAAGGAAGTGTGAGGATTAAAACAAATAAAATATAATGACAGTGGTGCAGAAAATTGATTAGTTGTTTCCATGACGGCAGATATGTGTTAGGAGAGTCGGGGCTACACACACATGATCCTCTTTGCCTGGGTTTTGGCCATTGTCATTCACTACATTTCTGGAGGTGCTTTGGAAGCAGTGAGCTACATATTTCAATCTGGACCTATTTCCTGCTTGACTAATAAAACATTGATAAATTGAGACCCTCACTGGTAGAAATGTAGTGCGCTACTCTGTGGAGGTAAGGCTTCTAGCCTCTCATAAATGAGTGACTCTTAGGCTTGTAACTCAATGAACCATGTTTTTTAGATGGATGATATCACCAGTTATCATCCGGTCTACAATCAAGCTTCCTTTTTGGGGAAGATTATTGTTGAGAAGTTTGTGAAAAGCAGATCTGGCAGTATCCGGAGTCCTCCGATTTCCTTGGCCTGTTTCAGTCTGGGTTTAAGACCAAGATTAGCACAGAGGTTCTGATGGTCTCCTGTTGGCAGTAGACAATGATCAAGAGTCAAATACCGCCCTTTATTATACATGTGCCTCCCCCTGTCTTCCACCCGTCTTCATGCTTGGGTATGCTACTGAGGCTATTTTACACTACAGCTTATGTCGGCATAACTTATGTCACTCAGGGGGGTGAATAAATCACACACGCCCCATCCCCAAGTGACAGAAGTTACACTGACATAAGCACTGGTGTGGACAGGGCTATGCTGGTGAAAGAGACCCTCCTGTCACCACAGCTACTGTTGCTCGTGGGAGCTGGAATAGTCAAGCTGATGAGGGTGCTTTCTCCTGTCAGCTTTAAAGCAGCTACATTCGAGAGCTTACAGTGGTGCAGCTGTGCCGCTATAAACTCTCTTCTGTAGCTGTGCCCTGAGGCAGCGTTAAGTTACAGCTGGTTGAAAGACAGTGAAGCTTTATCAGAAACAAATTCAAAAATTTTCAGAGAAAAGTTCATTGAAAAATGTTGCCCATTTTGAGTTGTGCTGATGGCTAACCTTCTAGCCAGGACAAGGAGCAAGTATCCATGCCTGTATGAGTAGATCTATCCGCAGTCTTTGATTCTGCTGATTATGAGGTGAAGTTGCTTCTCCTGAGACTCCTGGAGTGAGAGACATCCTATTGAACTAGTTCCCAGATGGTTGTGGTTCACAGCTGCTTCTCTACCGTGCATGCTCTCACCTGTGGAATCCTGAAGAACTCAGTCCTATCCTCCATTTTCTTCAGCATACATATAAAACTCCTGGGGCAAACTGCGAGAGGACATGGAGTTCAATGCCAGCCACACACAAGTGACACTCAGTCCTATATCTACTTCATACGAGACACAGAAATCAGCTTTCCTGTTGTCTGAGAGAGAGAGGGGGGAAGTGCCTGGGATGAAGAGCAGCTGGCTAAAGCTAAACACTGGCAAGATAGAGTTGATGCTGGTAGAATGAGGAAACAGTTTGAAGAACAGGTCAGAACCATAACATGTGCCCAGTCTAGAACATCTGCCCTCTAATTCTGAATGTGAAACACGGTCTTGGGGTCTTTCAGATCCCTTTGCTGCTCAAAGTGCATTAGGGGCCAGAAATATCTTTTTATTTACAGCTGCTTAGGAGGCCATGCTCCCTGTAGGGGTTGGATGTGTCCATGCTATTAATGCGTACCCTCCAGGCTGGGTTTCCAAAGCACTGAACCTAACTATGGCAGGACTTGACCTCAAGAAACCCCAGATGACTGAAGATGCATTGGCCCATCTTCTGAGTAGTACAGGTTGAGATGAGCCCATGGCCCCAGTATTGTGCATGTTCCAGTGTCTCCCTGTCAAATACCATGGCTTGCTTAAAATATTAAACCAAATCTTTAAGGCCCTTAGTGGCCAAACACTGGCTATCTTCAGTGCTGCCTCTCCCTCTGCTACCAGGACTGGCCATGACAGCAGTGGTCAAATGGGATGATGGAGTTATCAGTGTGGAGAGTGAGATGTGGCAATAGGAGACTGGGCATTCTCGACAGCAGACCTGCAGATTTAGAACTGTCTTCCACCAGACATCAGAGTGATCTGTTTGTAATACCTTTACCTTAATAACACTTGAAGAATGACTCCAGTTCTCACCTCTGAATACAGAAGCACGAGAAAGGGAAGGAAAGACATTTTAAGCTTGTCCCAACTGTGTTTATCATGAAGGGATGCAGAGTGTGGTCTTTGCTTATTTGATTTTTGTTAGTGCTTGGATGCAATACTCCAATAATGGGCATGTTGTTATAATAGAATATGTCAGAGGAAACTTGCACTGCCACTTCCCATGCTATCACCAACACTGATTGCACTGAAGAAGATACGTTTGGAGTTATGTACTTGTCCTGTGGGTTAGGCTCATAAGATGTGGGACTTTTCCGTTGGAAATTCCAGATAGATTGTTCTCCTGTTTGGAAGAGGATCTAGGCACTCTAGAAGAGAAAGGGAACTTTGTGCTTCTAGATGATTGCCTCACTGGCTGCTTTTTGTGGAACATTTAGCTCCTCAGAGATTCTGGTAGGACAGGAAAACTAGCCCAAGTTTCACCTTCCCATTATTCATATGTGATGATTCTCTCCTTCCTCACAACTCCTCCATTACTTTGCCTCCACCTGCCGTGTTGGAGTTTCCTTCCTGGCTCATTCATGGACAAATATCAGGTGCATGTGCATGAAGTTGAAACGCCATGTCCTGTATGACATATCTCACACTGCAGGCTTGGTTGTGGCCTGGCACTGATTCTTGCCTGCCATTTTCACTCTTGTAAAACAAATTTTAAATGAACAGACACTTAGAACAGCCACAAAGATGCTTTGACAGCAGCCTGCTGAGAAGCTGGGCCTGTCTCCCTGACATGTGGCACTTGGTTCCCAAGAGACACAAGCTGAGATGAGGTAGGAGGAGGACAGGCAAAACTCTTTACATAATGTATTATGAGAGAGACAAAGATGAACAGTGTTTTGTGCATAGTCAGAATAGGCAGTAGGAGTGTTTATGTTTATGCTGGGGTGGGTAGAGGTGTCAGAGAACCTGTAAAGTGTGTGCCGGTGTGTCTGAATACGGCTGGTTCAGTGTGTATTATTATTTTACAGCAACCACAGGCATTCTAGGTAGCTTCACAGAAAACACATTGAAGAAAGCACCGTTTAAAAGTACCCAGGAATGTAAAAATTGCCATGATGGCTCAGAGCTGTCTAGTCTAGTATCCTGTCTCTGATGCTGGGCAGTACCAGATGCTTCAGAGAAAGGTGCACGAAACTTTGCAGAAGGCTGTTATGGAATGACCTACCTCCAAGGAAAGTTTTGCCCTAGACCCCATTAGTTCGAGGTTGACTTGTACTCTGAAACTAGAGCGATATGTCTTTTCCAAAACTCTAATTTTTTTCTGTTTGATTTTAATCCTGGCTGTTATAATTCTGGACATTCCTGTTACGTATATAATTGCACAATCCTTTTCTGAATTATGTTAAGCTATGGCCTTCACCTTCAGTCATATACTGTGGCAGAGAGTTCCACAGGGTAATTATGCATTGTGTGGGCAAGTATTTCCAAGATCCCAAAAACTTGTGTGTGAGATCCTAGAAGAACACACGAAAAAGAATATATCTGCAGCTGGTTCTTAAAGGTGAAGTAGGCAGGCTCTGGTTTCCAAAGATGAGTCACTCATCAGCATCCCTGAATCCTGAGTAATCTGATCTGCAGACATCTTGGTTTCTCTGCCACAGTGGTATCAGATCTTCCATAGTCTTATAGCTGAAAGAGCCCTATCTTCGAGGGCCCCTGTCTTTGCTCCCTCATGATGATCAAAGTTTCTCCTTTTTGGATGGTCTTGGTCCAGAGGTGATTTAAGAAACCCAACCAGTACAAACCTATTCAGTAGCTTTCAAGTGATATGAGCATCCCTTTAAAAAAAAATGCTGATGCTTTTTAGAGCTTAGATAACTGCACAATGGGATCGTTTTTTAAACTTTAGACTTATTTAATGGGGACAAGACCCTCTGATATGTCTGAAGAAATTTGGGTATCAAATTAAAAAGTTCTAAGCAATTGTAAAAGACATGCTAGAATGCCCAGAGATTTGTTTTCATTACTGTTTTGGAATGTGTATTGAGTGTAGATCTCCAGAGACAGCAGCACCTGGATGTGTGGCTTTCTGGAGATCGGTATTCAGCATAGTCTCCAGGACAGTAATGAAGATAAAGTACTGAGCTATGACCAAGTTACAGGGAGACTGAGTTTAGGGGAGATTAGAAGTGCAGGAGATGGGTGTGATTGCTCTATCTGGGAGAGCTGATATGAAGACAAGTTTCTGCATATGGGAACTGGAAAGAATCAGGGAGCTAGTTAGAGGCAGGGAGTGGGAGGATATGTCTCCTTTCCCTTAACTGAGGGGAGACACAAAGGGGCCGATCAACCCTCTGTTCTCATGCAGTGATAGTTTCTCCTTAAGATGCTTTGCAGTCCTGTTGAACCAGCTAAATACAGCAGTGCTTAGAAAGGGTCAGTAAAATCTGAACAGGCACTGCCTAAAAATGACTTACTGCTTGCTGACATAATTTCTCTGGACAGCAGAATCACTGTGACACAACTGTTTGCACTGCACAAGTGTTGCGTGCAACTTCCATGTATACTCATTCAGCATTTCACCCTGATTCAGAGCAGAGAGTGTTTAATCGCCTATTGAGCTTGCCTCAAGGGATGTGGATCAGACCTGGGAAAGTTAGGATGGACTTGCCCTCTGTCTGGAAAGCAGGATGGGTAGGGAATATGGTTACTGTACTGGCATATCAGCACTGTGAGGTCCTTTCCTGTGCTCTATGTAACCTCTTCCTGTGAGGGTAGAGCAGGGGTCAGCAACCTTTCAGAAGAGGTGGGCCGAGTCTTCATTTATTCACTCTAATTTAAGGTTTCATGTGCCAGTAATACATTTTAACGTTTTTAGAAGGTCTCTTTCTAGAAGTCTATAATATATAACTAAACTATTGTTGTATGTAAAGTGAATAAGGTTTTTAAAATGTTTAAGAAACTTCATTTAAAACTAAATTAAAATGCAGAGCCCCCCCGGGACCAGTGGCCAGGACCCGGGCAGTGTGAGTGCCACTGAAAATCAGCTCGCTTGCCGCCTTCGGCATCCGTGCCATAGGTTGCCTACCCCTGGGGTAGAGGAACCTCAGTATTTCCCCTTTCTCTTTCCCCATCCCCATCTCCCACGTCTCTTTCTCTCTTACTTTCTCACTGGCTGTGAGCTCTGCTTCCCTTTCTAAGCCCTCGTCCAGACTAACCCGCGGCATCGGCGGGTTAAAATCGATTGCTCGGGGATCGATATATCGCGTCTAGTCTGGACGCGGTGTATCGATCCCCGAGCGCGCTTACATCGATTCCGGAACTCCATCAATCCGAACGGAGTTCCGGAATCGACGCGGAGAGCCGCGGACATCGATGCCGCGCCGTCCAGACTGGTGAGTACCTCGATTTTAGAAATTCGACTTCAGCTACGTTATTCTCGTAGCTGAAGTTGCGTATCTAAAATCGATTTTAATTCCTAGTCTGGACGTGGCCTAAGAGCAGTTCAGCTGGGACTGAGGTGGAGATGCAAACCCACCTCCTGCGCACTTTCCTAAATGCCTTTTTAAACAATCTCAATAATTGATGAGCACCCGGGCCCAGCTCCGCATGAGCGAGCGCACACAGTGTTTAGAACACGAAAATGCCATTTGGCTCATCAGAGCTCATCCCAGGAACAACACCATTTCCCCAGGATACCATTTAATTGTTCTCTCCATGAAACCCAGTCGTTTTTTGTTTGTCTCAGTGGTCTTGGTTGCTTGACTTCTTGCTGGCATTGCTCCTTCTTCCTGCCTAGAGCCTGGTATCTGTTCTCAGTGCATCTGTGTTAGCCCCACTCTGCAGATAGGAACCCAGCTCTTGTGCTGCCAGCTTCCCTTTCTCCTTGTGCTAGAAGCAGCATCTCATGCACTGCTGGAGAACCTACCTTTAGTCACAAGTCAAACGAGTGTCGCGGGTGTCAGATTGCCCCCTCACTGCCACTTTCCCACCTTGCAAAAGATACCACACAATTTTGCTTGAGTGGTGCCCAGTGTAAGAACAAGGGGTGTTGCTGGTCATACTGAGGTGCGGTGATGTAGCTAGGGGTGTGCCCTGTATTGCAGTTGCAGGAGATGCAAGATGAGGCTCAAAGGCTGCACAGAGCTGTGAGGGGAAGAGTGGGGAGTCTGCAATAGCAAAGGATGCTTCAGGCCAAGACTGAAATGCATTGACAAAGCCTTGTGTGGGTGGGTGGGATGGGGTGGGGAAAGATCTGTATGTGCTCAGTATCTGATGAGGCCCTGGGGCTCGGGGCTTCAGCCCCACAGGAGGCACCTGCGAGGTCTCGGGGCTTCAGCCCTGCGGGGATGGGGGTTTCAATTCTTCAACCCTGTAGGAAGTGCCTGCTTGGGGCATCAGCCCTGCTCCTGCAGAAGCCTCGAGACTGACCTCCCCACTGAGCAGAAGCCAGAGGCAAAATGTGGGGGGGGCGCATGCCCCAATGATTTTTGCCAGGGTTTGCTGGCCCTGCTTGGTCACATGGTACAGCTGGGCCCCCTGCCTGCAAGGCAGCAGCTGGAGCTGGTGAGCTGGAAGCGGCGGCGGCAAACACCTGGGAGCTGCAGGGAGAAATGCTGCTTTTGCTGCTGCCTCTCCCCATGGAGCTAAAGCAGCAGCCCCTCCCTGCAGCTCCCAGCTGTGTGAGGCTGCCTCTCCACGGGGAGCTAACAGCTGGGAGCTGCAGGGAGGGGCCGCTGAGAGTAAGAGTGGGGAGTGCCTGGGAGGAACATGACTCAAGCTGTTGGGGGAGGGAGTAGAAACTTTAAATTGTGCTCCCAACTCTCAGCAGGCAGCAGTCATCTCTGGCAGAAGCCCCTACCCCCACCAGCCTGACACAGAACAGAGCAGAAGCCCTGAGCTCCCCACCCCATATGAGAACTATGAGACATAAAATCCCCTTCACAGTAGCCAGCCTCCTGCCCCATACATCATGTATTCCATCTCCTTCTTTAACCCAGACCTCCCTTTGGCCTCCACTGTGTGCCTTGGTGTCATCCTTAACCCTGACTACTACTTCCTCCCACATGTCTCTAAATCTGCCCCTCACCACATTACCAATTAAATCATTGTTCACCTGGGCCACTGCCCCAGCTCCCCTTCTGCTGATGTTCCTGTCCGTTCCTTCATGTCCTGTCATCTGGGCTATTGTAACTCCCTATGGCTTCCAAATCCAGCTTTTCATTTATGATAGGTTTAGTAGTAATAAGGTTCCACTGTGCTAGGCACTGTAAAAACACATTAGGAAGACAGTCCCTGCCTCGGAGCCTTTACAATGAAGGATACAACAGAACACCCAAGGTGGATGAAACAGAGTATGGGAGTGTGGAAGCAGTATAATATACATATTTTAGCACAATAAGTGTTAGCTATGGCTTGTCATGTGACTAGACATTGTCGGCTGGGCTGACTATGTAGTATTGTAGGTGTCATGGCAGAGGTGAATTTTGAGGAGGCATTTCAAGGTGGCTAAGGTGGTGGCTAGATTGATTTTTGTTCAGGCTCTAAAGAGGCAGAAGTCTGCTGCTTGCCTTCTCAAGGGGGCCTAGAAGCAAATATGTTTTCCCCATCCTCACACAAAATCACTGGCTCCCATTTGTTTCATGGTCTAGTCCTAAATTGGTCTCCAATATGTTTGCTATGCAATGTTTTTACACCACTCTTTTCTGTTATTTATATTCAAGGCCCTGCATATCATGTAGCACATTTAACCTACTATATGCATTAAGGGCCCTGAATTTGTGTGGTTAGGCCCTGATATGGTGAAATTTACGAGCTCCATAGGGCAGTCACTTTCCCGAAGGTGTGTAGGAGATGTTTGGGGTGTGGGAGTAATGTGCTTGCGTCTTGGCTCCTTTGAGAAGGTCTGTACACTGTGGCTGGTTATAAAGGGAGCAGCAGAGACAGCTCGTGCGAAGGCACAGAACAGTAACAGCATTTTTTTGTGGATTAATGAGCTTTTTATGCAGCAGCTTCAAACACGGAAAATTATGTGGCCAATTGTATTGCCTCATAATGGCTTAGTGCACCAGATCTTCTTTATTCCATATAGCGTTTGCTGTCGTGTATTTAACTTTGTAAAGCTGTGTGGGATGAAAGATGCTGTATAAAACACAACTTGATTGTATTTAACTGTTTGAATGAGAGGATTTCCTCTGGAGTTCAGTGCTTTCTGCTATTTTCTGCCCATGTCTTGTACCCTCCTGAGCTAGTTGAGCACTATGCTTGAGTTTGACATATGACTCGTCTGCTCTAGCCTGGTTTTGGCACCAGTATCACAATGTGGCTGTTGCATTTGCTTGGGAAGTCATTATCTAACCCGTTGCTTGAAAAAATTCTCTGGGGCCAAATTCGACTCTGGCATAAGTGGATGCATCTGTACTGAGTTCAGTATAGGTTCACCTTTTTACGTCATTGGTAAATTTTAGACCTTGGCTACCAAGATGAATAGTGCAAGAGAATAATGGAGTAGTTTCTGTCCTTAAAAGGACCCATCCACTGGCTTAACTTGATTGTCTGATATTCTCCATTTTCCCATGTTCTGGGCCCACTCCTCCATTTCTTTGCATTCTGGCACCTCTTCATCTCTGCTTCACCATATCTATGTCTTCCCATCCCAGCTCCACTCCATTTCCCCATGTCCCAGCCCCCTTAGGGGCTATCCTGCCACGCCCCCAAGCTTTACCCCATGTCCTGCTATCCCTTTTCAGTGCCATTTCTCTGGGTCCCAGACTTTTCCCAGGAGCACTGGCTGTGCTGAGCGCATGGCAACTTCAGTACCAGCCTCTCTCAGTGGCAAGCATTGTAGGGACTAAGCTAGGAGAATTGACCTTGAGAAGCTCAATATTAATACAGTCCTAGCTTTAGCCAGTAGAAGGCACTGCAGGAAACAGTACAGGAATGCTGGCTCACTGCTCTTCCAGTCCTGGCTTCTCTTATTAGCCGTTGTCCCTTGGAGTGATGGAAGGGCTAGGCTGTATGAAAGCCTCGTTACTCCAGTGTTGCAAATCAGGAATATTTTCAGCAAAGTGTGTCCAAGTCTTAGCTGTCATCTCTTTGAGTGCCTTGCAGTCCTGTGGCCTACTGGACAAACAGCACCAGGAGTTGTTGAATGTGGGGATAGTGCAAGCGCAAGTTGGCAGAGGCTAAACAGATTGACTCTTATTGGCAAAGAGACATTTTCGGGAGCCAATGATGAGAACATCCTGTACTTCTGAGAGTTTGGCTCTGTCTTGCAAGGTTATTATCTGGGAGTTTATTCAGAGACTGTCATATATATGGAGTGAGCAGCTAGCGTCTTAAAGAGCATGTTTCATGCTGGAGAAGCCTTTGAGGTATAAGTACAGGCAAACATAAATCCATTTTCCTTTCTTGGGTTGCTCCAATATCCACCTTTGCCATTTAACTGTATATCTGCTTCTTTCAACCAAGAGCTGTCATTTCCCTTTATTCCTGCTCCTCCAATCCAATCCTTCAATGATGTCAGACAGCGGCAAATCTGTGACACTGCAGGCCTTCTATTTCTATTGTTCATTTTATCTTAAAGGGTCTCAAAGCTCTTTGGAGAAGCTCTGTACACAAGCATCACTTCGTTCTCCATTAAAACGCAGCCACCTCTCTTTGGAACGAAACGTGGCCGTTATTTGTCAATGCACTGCAGCGCCATGCCACCAGTTAAGACATGAACTGAAAGTGGAGGGGTCATTTTGTGGAGGAGGCATTTAATGATTGGTACTTATGTTGGAATAGGGCTAACATCCCTGCTCTTGCAAAAAGTGCCCACTGCTTGTGTGGCTTAATACATAAATTATCCAGACCTGTATTTCTAATCCCATCTCTGCTGCTGACCTGCTGTGGTGACCTTGGGCAGGTCACTTCACATCTGTTCTCCTTCCTACTCTTGACCTGACTTGTTTATTTCAATTGTAAGTGCTTCAAGGTAGGGACTGTCTCTATGTCTGTGCAGGTCCTGGCACAATGAGGCCCTGAGCTTGGTTGGGGCTTCTAGACACTACTGTAATACAAATATATAAATAATACCAGCAACAATACTGGATCTTTAGAGACTAGGACAGGTCACGAACCTGGTTTTATATCTTCTCTGAGAGACAGCAGCACAGTGCCCTCTACCCGATGCTGAAGTGTGGCCTCTTAGGCTGTACCTACACTGCAGCTGGGAGCAGGCCTCCCAGCCCAGGAAGACAGACTCATGCTAAAGCAGCAAAGAATCCTGTGGCACCTTATAGACTAACAGACGTTTTGGAGCATGAGCTTTCGTGGGTGAATACCCACTTCCTCAGATGCATGTAATGGAAATATCCAGGGGCAAGTATATATATGTGTGCTAGCAAGCAAGCTAGAGATAACGAGGTCAGTTCAATCAGGGAGGATGAGGCCCTGTTCTAGCAGTTGAGGTGTGAAAACCAAGAGAGGAGAAACTGGTTCTGTAATTGGCAAGCCATTCACAGTCTTTGTTCAATCCTGAGCTGATGGTGTCAATTTGACTTGGGCTCAAATTCACTTGGGCTCAAATTCAAATTCAATTTGACTTGGGCTCAAATTGGGCTCAAATTCACAGTCTTTGTTCAATCCTGAGCTGATGGTGTCAATTTGACACCATCAGCTCAGGATTGAACAAAGACTGTGAATGGCTTGCCAATTACAGAACCAGTTTCTCCTCTCTTGGTTTTCACACCTCAACTGCTAGAACAGGGCCTCATCCTCCCTGATTGAACTGACCTCGTTATCTCTAGCTTGCTTGCTAGCACACATATATATACCTGCCCCTGGATATTTCCATTACATGCATCTGAGGAAGTGGGTATTCACCCACGAAAGCTCATGCTCCAAAACGTCTGTTAGTCTATAAGGTGCCACAGGATTCTTTGCTGCTTTTACAGATCCAGACTAACACGGCTACCCTCTGATACTAGACTCATGCTAGATTCCTGAAAGCTAGCCTGCTAAAAACAGCACTGTGGATGTTGCTGGTTGGGTTGAGATTCAGACTAGCCACCTGAGTTCAGACCCGAGGGGTTGGATGGGCTTGAGAGCCCAAGTCGCAACGTTTCCACTGCTATTTTTTAGTGCACTAGCCCAAGCCTGTTAACTCAGGCTTGGAGGCTTGCTTCCAGCTGCAGTGTAGATATAGGCTCAGGGAAGAGCGCTCTATGAATCACCAAACATGGCTTCCTGCAGCTCCTTTGGAGGTTTCCTATCATTAATACTGACAAGACCTGACTGCTACTTGGCTTGTAAAAGCTGATGAGATCACAGACACCCAAGGCAACAGGTTTATGCTATCATAGCTGTAGCTGTAGCGGGATAACAGCATTATGGTTTCCAGCAGAGGCTAAGGGTATGTCTACACTACCCACCGGATCGATAGGCAGCGATCAATTCAGCAGGGATCGATTTATCACATCTAGTCTAGACACGATAAATCGACCACCTAAGCGCTTTCCCATCGACTCCTGTATTCCACCGCCACGAGAGGCACAGGCAAGTCAACAGGGGAGCTGCAGCAGTTGACTCATCGTGGTGAAGACACCACAGTAAGTTGATCTAAGTATGTCGACTTCAGCTACGTTATTCACACCCCTTCCCTGCCCCTTCTTTGTGGCCCCAACCCCTGCTCACTACATTCCCCGTCCCTTGGTGGCTCACTCTCTCTCACCCTCACTCACTTCCACTGGGCTGGGATAGGGGGCTGGGGTGCAGGAGGAGGTGCGGGCTCTAACTGGAGGTGTAGGCTCTAGGGTAGGGCCATAAATGAGTGGTTCAGGGTGAAAAAGGGGGCTCTGGGATGGGACAGGGATTTGGGGTGTGGGGAAGGGGTGAGGGCTCTGTGGTGGTGCTGGGGTGAGGGGTTTGGGATGCAGCAAGGCGCTTCAGGCTGAGGGGTGGGGCTGAGGGACTCGGAGTGCAGGAGAGGGCTGTGGGTTGAGGCAGAGGGTTGGGGTACAGGAGAGGGTGAGGGCTCTGGAATTGGGCCATGGATGAGGGGTTCAGGGTATGGGAGGGGGCTCTGGTCTTGAGCAGGGGGTTGGGGTACAAGGAGGTGTGGGCTCGGGTGGGGCCAGGAATGAGGGTTTGGGGTGCAGGAGGGGGCTGTGGATTTAGGGGGCTCAGGGCTGGGGTAGGGGGTTGGGGTTGGGCTGTGGGCTTTTTTGGGGTGGCTCCTGGTCAGTGGCACAGCAGGGCTAAGGCAGGCTGCCTGCCTGTCCCGGCACCATGCTGTGTGCATTTGTAAGCAGCCAGTAGGTTCAGGTCCTGAGGGGGATGGGGCAGAAGGCTCCACGTGCTGCTCTTTCCCACAGGCACTGCCCTCCACCAGCTTACATTGGCTGGTTGCCAGCCAATGGAAGTGCAGAGTGGGTGCTAGGAGCGGGGGCACAGCACAGAGCCCCATGGTCCCCTCACCTAGGAGCTGGACCTGCTGGCCGCTTCCGGGGTGCAGCGTGGTGCCAGCCAGGACAGGTAGTGATTAGCCTGTTTTAGCTCCTCAGCACTGCCAACGGGACTTTTAATGGCTCGGTCAGTGGTGCTGCCAGGGTCCCCTTTTGACCAGGTGTTCTGGTTGAAAACTGGACACTAGATCACCTTATCAAGGAGGGTGCTTCTTTTTATGTCCCCTAGTGCACACTGCTGAGTAAGAGGACTCTTTCTCTATACTGTTCCAGCTGCTTAGGGAAGGGCTGTTTCTCCTTCTAACCCACTCCCTATATGCTCAGGGGAAGGAGGTGCATTTCTTTATATTCCTTGCTGCACAGAGCTCAGGTAGGGAGCCTCCCTCTCTGTATATTCCCTAATGCATGCTTGTTTCCACATGCATGGTGGGTATATTTTACATAAGCAAAAAACCCCATGTCCATCTGCAGAATGGACACATTCTTGCCTCATTTTTGGTGAGGAACTCTTTCTCCAAAGTGACCCACAAAAGGGGGGTTGTTGTGAAACATGGGGAAATGGTGACAAAAACACCTTGCTAAGGTGGAAGAAAAGCTGCAGAAAACAGCTGAAACAGACTGACAAAGATTGCTTTGGCTGGCTTCCCTCATTCAGACCTTAAGCTCCTGTTGACGTCACCTCACGCGCCAACAAACAGGAGCCAGAATATTAGTACCTAGAATAGAAAATAAGACTAGTGAATCTGAAAGGGGGCCCATGCTGACGTTTTCAGCTCTCAGGGAAACATACAAAAGTCTGGGACAGCATCTTGAAGGAAAGATCTTCAAATCCAGTTGAAGGCTTCACTGTTTGAGAGCTGCATGCCAATGCACATAGAAAGACTTACCATCAGATCGTTGTAAGTGTTGTAAAAATGTGACCCCCCCCCCAATGTCTTGGAATTGCAACCTTTTCCAAACAAAGTGGTGCCAAACTGGCCTTCCTGAAGGCTTTATAGGTTTATTTTCCTGATTCAGTCAGGAAGTGCACAAGTATTTCAGTTTCATGAATGGTCCATAAAAAGGAAAATAGGAGTTGCCATATCAGATTTACCATTGTGGTGACACCCCAACTAGTAGAGCAGAACAGACAATGATCTCTCTTGTGTTCATCCTGTCTCTGAGAGATCCTTCCAACCACCATCTCCATGAAATGTAACTAGTGTGGAGGACATTTTAACTGAGTCAATATTGGGCCAATATTATATATCCCTCATACAATAGTGGAACTTATCTAGAGAGCTATGGTACACACTTTCAAAACAGTGTGGCTTGGATGGGATGGACTTGGCTAATTCTTACACTTCAAACAACTATCTATTGTGATCTCTCCAAAGAGACTCGTGAATTCTATAGGGTTTTGGAAGAGGGCTTGTTAAGAAGCCCAATTCAGCCTCAAATGCAAAGGTTCTAGCAGTGCACGGTATGGGATCTTCAAGATGATGGTACCATTTATGGGAGATAGGGTCAGTTTCCTGGCATGGTGGCATCACAAGTAAGAATTTTGACATGTGATCCCTCACATGTGTGCACGTATGCACAAATCATGATGGTAAAATCATGAAACACATGACAGTTCACTACTGTGATTGCTCCCCCAATTCTGTAAAATACTTGTTTGTACTGTTACTCAGGCTGCATCAAAATCACTGCACTCCAACTTGATGCAACCAAAATGAACCAAAGTCTAAACAAGACAATCCTGGTTTAGGTAAACCAACCTCAGGGAACTAAACGCAATTTCACCCAGTCCAACCAAAACAAAGCCAAGTCACATTAAGACAGTGCAAACCCTGCCCATGGAACTGAACCCAAATAAATAAGAACCAAGTTCATTCTGACTGGGTACAAGCATAACACCAAAGTGAAACAAAGCTAATACATGCTAAATTGAGGCAATCCTCATCCATGAAACTCAAGCCAATTTAATGATATTAAACTCAGTTTCTACCAACATAAAAGCAGTGTGATCTCATCCTACAAAACCTAGACCAACCTAGCAGAACTGATCAAATTACAAAACCAATGACACCTAGCAAATGGAACCACAGCAATTCCAGCCCCAACTCAAACAGACTCAGCCCAAACTGCAGTGCCACCAACACATCCAGGGGCACGCCCTGCCCACCCTACACCCTAGGCCCTCCAGACCTTTTCATTGGGCCCCTGCCCCGTGGACCTACCTGGCCATCCCACCTCTTTACTGTGAGTGAACTGCACAAATTGCAGCCAGTTCTGTTCTGGACCACGGCTAGAAAACATCTTTACACACTCGTGCTCCACACTCTTCACGTCCTCACCCTCGTGTCCCACCCCGACATGAAGTGGCGGGACCTCCTACCATCTCTGGAGGTGGAAGAGCCCTGGTGGGCCAGCCTATATTCCACCCTGGTCCCGAGGCCCACTGGGGACATCAGCTGGTGGCTCCTTCATGGAACTGTGAGCATGGACATGTACTTGGTGTGGTTCATGCCCCTCCCAGACACCTGCCACTTTTGCGGCATGAGGGAGACACGGGCGCACGTATATGTGGAGTGTGCCAGGTTTCAGCCCCTATTCTGGCTCCTCCTAGATATATTATTACGTTTTTAGCTGCACTTTTCCCTTCACCTTCTCATCTATGCACTCCCTATCCGTGGCCCCACAAAGTCGCGGGACCTCCTTGTCAGTCTCCTCCTAGCACTGGCCAAAATGGCCATCTACAAGACCAGGGAGAGGAGGTTGGCCAACAGGGTTTCCTGAGACTGTGGGACCCATTTCTGCTTCTCAGTCCGTTCACACATCCAGGCAGAGTTCCTCTGGGCGGCATCCGCTGGCTCCCTTGACACCTTCGAGGAGCAGTGGGTGCTGTCCGGGGTTCTCTGCTTGGTGTCCCTGTCAGGTTCCCTTCATATAGCCTGTGACCTCACTCCTGTCCCTGTTATATCTTTAATTGTCCTCCATAATCACTTGGAATCCTGGACCTGTGGCTTCTCCCCTTTGGCCGGTGGGAGGTCCTTTAGCAGTAGGCGGGCTTCTGCTCGCTCAGTTCCTGGATCCCAACAGGACCAACACATCCAGCTCTTGATTACAATAGGTTCTCCTAAGTAGCAGGCCTTGTACTGTGTGCACTGGGCTTTATGGCGCCCTAATAGCTTACAGATAGACACCCGCTACACACCAGTTAAGGAGGAGGAATATAATTAGGCAGAGAACAACATATGTAAGTGGTAAGTAAACTGAATGTATAGATTGATAACATGAAAAAAATATATGGTGAATGAGGGTCAGGCAGGAAGATTCTACAAGGACAGCAGTGAAAAGACAGAGTAGCCTGTACATAAAGTTTTCATTGGATGTACAAAATACACATTTAAGAGCTGTATCTTAGTTAAAGGCTCTGTCATATATTAATCTCTCGTCTTTCACCAGTCAGACATGTTCTTGGTTTTGGATTTGTGCAGCTTCTCACGTAGACTTGTCCCCTCTTCAATCAGTTAGCCCCAGCTAACTTAAAACAATCTGCTGTGCTGAATGAATGGGGGGACATTTGAGTTTCCGAAGCAGAATGCATCAAGATTTCTCTCTTTCTTCTCTTCTGAGAGATGCCGCCATTCATTCCCCCTGCACCCTGCCTTCTGCAGCCAAGTCTCCTGATTTTTGCATCTTTTGTGGCTTAGTGGCTGCTTAAATATTTATTTATGTAGACCGTTCCCCCAGGTAGCAGCTTCTGGAGGCAAAGACTTGTGTTGGGAGGGAGGGAGGGAGCAGTTCTTCCCCAAGAAGGCTCAATATAGTCTCTTGCTAAGGGACAGCAAAGGAACAAAAAAGCCTTGTCTTAAAGCATAAGATTAGCATACAAAGAACAAACCATGCACACACCCCAGAACACACTGGCAACTGAAGATGAGGGGAAGGAAATGTTTGTGTCAGCCAAGTAATTAGAAAGTCAGCTCCTGTGTTCAGTCATGGATTTTCTTTTCTTTTAGCCCTTAGGACACTGGCATGTTTCAGCTCTGCCAGCCAAATAAATGATTAGGATGTTGTGCTGCATATATCACACTGTCAGTGTGGTTTGGGCATTCTGACTATATGAACAGTTGTTCATAAATTCCTCTTATGCTCTTAGGCATTGAAGGTCATGCCATATGTAATTGGGAAGGTACTTAAGAGTTTGGATTTGACCAGTGACCTCACTGGTAATGATCTCTGTATAGGTGATATACAGGTAAAACTGCTGAGGCGCAGCTGAAGTAGTTAATTATGATGCAGACATATTTTAGTTCCCATTTTAGGTAAATATATGATTTTTTGTTGTTGATTTGCTTGAATTTTAATAATAGACAGGGATAAACTCAACTAGCTGAATTAATTAATTAATTAACATGTAACTTATTCAAACAGCTGAATTCTCCGCTAGATAGATCAATATTTATCTATATATATATTCATGTGTGTGTTTAGTGTATGTATTTATTCCCACAAAGACCTATATTGAGAGAACGTTTAAGTTGCATAGTGTGACAAAGTTCCTCCTCTATCTTGGTGGGTCCTGTGCTTATTGGCAGATTTGCTCACCTCAGTGATCTTCCCCACAGTCTGGATCAACTCCTCCTGTGTCTGATCAGGAGTTGGGAGGTTTGGGGGGAACCCAGGCCCGCCCTCTACTCTGGGTTCCAGCCCAGGGCCCTGTGGATTGCAGCTGTCTATAGTGCCTCTTGTAACAGCTGCATGACAGCTACAACTCCCTGGGCTACTTCCCCATGGCCTCCTCCAAACACCTGCTTAATCCTCACCACAGGACCTTCCTCCTGATAACACTTGTACTCCATAGTCCTCCAGCAGCACAGCCTCTCACTCTCAGCTCCTTGTGCCTCTTGCTCCCAGCTCCTCTCACACACACTTCCTCTCCTCTAGCTCCTCACCACCTGATTGGAGTGAGCTCCTTTTTAAACTCAGTTGCCCTGATTAGTCTGCCTTGATTGGCTGCAGGTGTTCTAATCAGCCTGTCTGTCTTAATTGGTTCTAGCAGGTTCCTGATTACTCCAGTGCAGCCCCTGCTCTAGTCACTCAGGGAACAGAAAACTACTCAGCCAGTGGCTAGTATATTTGCCCTCTACCAAACTCCTGTACCACACTGGCCTGGGTCTGTCACAATAGTTAAACAGTCAAAAGCCAGGAAATGACAAATATTCAACCTTAACTCTGCCCTTTTCTGCTTCATTAATAATAACAACATAGCTCTAGATCTTCAGCTGCACTCTAGATATGCTTGGCACAACTGAGCAGAGATGACTGTAAACTGTCTTTGTTTCCCCAGGCCTGGGGCTGGCATCAGGGCTGTTGCCCACAGCCCCAGGGGCTATTCTGGCAGCTTAGGTTCACTGTGTGTTCGGATGCCTCAGCCATGCCCCTTCTTTTCCCCAAGATTATTCCCTGTGCTGAGGGCCAGGAGAGAAGTGGTCTAGAGGTGCTAGCAGATTTGTGGCACCCAGGGATTCCTCTTATATGAAAGGAATCCTCAGGGTGCCAGTTAAGCTGGCTTTTCAACTGCTTTGTCCCACTCCAAAGTTCAGAGCAGCTGGCAGACACCTGAGAATCAGGCCCCAAGGCTTTAATTAATTACCCATTCTCAAACTACTGCTTAGTTAATATAATATAAAATCATGCCTTCTTTTCCCACAGATGTAGATACAAATGGATAGCATGCTGTCCTATTATTCATTCTTGTTTACTAATGTGATTTTCATTGTCATAGCTCCAATGTTGTAGACTTTGTATATGATAAATTCTCCTTTCTCTAAGGTAAGTCTTCTGATTAGTCAGTGAGCACCCATGTGCTACACAATTGATTTTAAACCAGCTGCTCTGCCTAGCTGAGGCGCAGTTGAGGTGATGATGTAGTTAATTATGATGCAGATATATTTTTTTTCCCATTTTAGGATCCCCTTTAGATGAACTAACTGACTGCAGAAGAGGAAGTGTTGTTATTCCCATTTTACAGAGCGGAAGTGGAGCCTCAGAGAGGTTAAATGACCTGCTCCAGGTCACTCACGTCTGTGACAGAACCTGAACTCGGGTCTCTTGACTCCTAAGTCTTTGCTGCAAGATTATCTTTCTTCTCTCTAGCTGCTGCAACCACTTGCTCCCTTCTGTCTGTTATAAGCATGCTCTTGCATCTTCAGTGCCAAAAAACCTTCTGTCAACCCCATTTGCCTAATTACTGCCCTGTCTTCCTGTTACCTTTTTGTCTCCAAGAGTCATTATAGAACTACCTTCATCCCACTGTATTGATTTCCTCTCCTCCAACTCTCTTCTTACTCCCCTCTAGTGATAAGAGGGACCCAACACAACTTGGTTGGAGTGAATGAAAGACTGCCTTTATTTCTTCTTTAAGAAGACGGTTACCTCCTTGCTCTATGCCCCTCAGTGCTGCTCTGAAGATTCACAACTAACAATGCACCTGTCCTCTCTGCACCATGCAGATCCCTCACCAAGGCTGAGATCAGATGGGAGCACACTTCTGTCTTTTCCTTATTTGATTGGTCTGATGCCTTTGTCTGTCCCATCAGTCACTCTTTCTTTACTCCCTTTTCCTGTTTCCTGGTTCTCCTGCTACTTCACTGAAAGCTCCTTCAGCAACTTCTATGTTGCTTTCTCATTCTGCTTATTTGTTTTGCAAATGAACATTTATGGAACTGCATAAGTAACTACATAATAAAACCTACGTTAAAAGAAAGTTATTTAGGTTGCAAAGTCAAGTATTTGTGATTGCCTGTGCCTGTGCTATCTTATTTCTGCCCCTGTATGCATTCATCTTATCCATGGAATGAGGAGGGGTGCTGTGGGGAAAAAACCATGCGGTCCTGTACTTTGAAGACCTATCATAATGGAAATGCACAACAGGGTTGAATTAAGGTTGTATGAGCAACTGTACACCTGGCATTTCTTAACTTTTGAGTGCTTGCCTTTGCAACCTAAATAATGTTCTTTTAATATAGTTTTTGATGTCTAATCTCCTAGGCTTTTTAAAAGGAAAAAGGTAAACACAAATCCTTGTACGTACAACTGTAACAAACTCTCAACACACATTATCAGCAGGGTTTGAATCATGGACTGTCAGCATTGCAGCACAGACTTGTACCACTTAGCTTACAGGACTAGCTACCAGCATCCTCTCCTGCTGGCACCAGAAGGTGGCTATTATTCTAGAGGGGTAGTGGACAACTGATACAATGTCCTTGGTCCATGGGACACTCATGGGGAGCCCAGCCTGGCTTGATTTTCTCTCTTCCCCACCTGGGAGATGTGGGGCTCCTGTCGATGATGGTGTCATGAGAGAGAGGGGATGGGCTGCTTGGGACATGTACTGGGTCCAGGAGGGCATCATATGAGGAGTCCGATCTGGCTTTCTCCCCCACCCTGCTGCTACCACTGCTCTGGCAGCTTCCAGGTGTTCCTTGTATGGTTTGTGGCGTTGGTGCTGCTGCTGCATTGATGGCACCATGAGCCTGGCTCTTTAGAACATTCATGTTCAGTTATTATTTTGGCAGGTTGCCAGAATTTTTCCTGAGCAATGCAAATGACAGAAGGGAAATGGCAATTATTTAACTGTCTAGAGCACAGCTGAACCCAAATGGAATTTCATGGACCAAAGAAAAAACACTTCTCCAGTATGAGGATTTTTTCCCTGCTCAATTTCAAAGGCTTGCTGCAAAGAATGGAGGTGTTAGATTTTCTCAAAAAAAGGTCCAGAGAGAGAATCTTATAGAATGAAAAGTGTCAGGCAACCTAAATATAGGGCTTACTACCAACTCCCCCATAGTCCTAATAAATATGCAGTACACACAGGCTCCCTCCTCACACACACACAGACATACACACAGATTTAAACACGTGTACGAAGTCACCTAGCTAAATTAGGCTGCGTAAAGTCACTCCCCATATATGTATTACCATTTGCCACATGACTCTCAGGCCCCCTCTCACAACCTTCCAAGAGCCTCAGCTTCATCTCTTGTTGGCAGGACCCTTCCTATTATTCTTGCCCTTCCACAGCATGGCATCAACTGAGACATCTTGCAAAGCTAAGCATGCTGTATGTAATGTGAGCTTTGCACTGACATGCTTCAGACACATCATCCCTCAGCTGAGATTCTGAATATCTGATGAGCCTATGGAAGATGTGAGCTCCAGAGATCTACCAGTACTGAGAAAGAGTCAGCTTGCTTTGGTTGTAGAAAGGTCAGGCCCCCAGGAAAGCAGTCCACAGCTTTTCCCTTCCTTTTCTCCAGCTGGGGTTGGCAAGTACACAGCCCTTCCTCCCCTCTGTGAATTTGCTTTGAAACTTTTCGCTCTGTACAGCAGTGCCTAAGGTGCTCACAGTCTGCTAGTGATCTCCAGTTGGTGAGAAAGCAGCAAAAGATGCCAAGGTTGGTTTCCAGCCACGGCCTGTTCAGCTTGCTCCCTACTGGTTCTGCCAAGAGGAAGGGGAGTCCCAGGCAAGACCAGCTCACTAAGCTTGTGCTGTTTTAGTGTGGGTTGCGCCAAAGAGAAACTTTTAATCTCCTTGGCAGAATCACTACTTCCTGCCCACAGCACACATGTAGAGAGCCTGGCTGTCTGATTGGTGGACTCTGCCCAATGGTGAAATCTTGTGGATGCAGCTGGCCCTGACAGAATGCTATGGAGTGTTATGGTAACATCGTGCTCCAGCCCCGCTTACTCTAAAATGAAGCCAAGTGTACAAGGGAGTAGGAGTGGGATGAGTAGGGGCCCCTAGACATTGTTCCTCTCGCTCTTGTAATCACGTCTCCAACATAGAAATAATACCTATTTACAGTCTGAATCAGTGGCTCAATCTGTCACCTTTGACTGCCCTTGGTCACTTGCATGTGTGAATGCACTTAGAGATGACACCTCCTGACCGGAAGTGGAACATTCAGCCTGACTTATTTCCAGAAGAGCTAACTGATGGTAGGCCAATAGGCTTATTGAAGCTCAAAACTCTCCAAGTTATTTAAATGACTACGGGCCAGGTCACCCCACCCTCCCTGGAGGAACCTGAGATGACTAGAGGCAGGAAAACTCAGTCTGCTGAAAAACATCCCCTTAAGGGGTTAGAGCTGCTTGTGGAGTCAGGGGCCAAGGTTCGCCAACCAGTGATGAGCTGCCAAAATATTAAAAACAGGTTCCCTCCTCCTCACCCCATGAGGGGGTCGTGCCCCCCCAGGGGGTCATGCCCCATCCAACCCCCCATGTTCCTTGACGCCCGCCCCAGAACCCCTGACCCATCCACCCCCCTTCCCTGTCCTCTGACTGCCCCTCACCACCTCATCCAACCCCTGCTCCTTCCTGACTGCCCCCCCGACCCTTGCACCCATTCAATCCCCCTGTTCCCTGCCCTCTGACAGCCCCGACCCCTATCCACCCCCCTACAACCCACCAAACTCCCCTGCCCTCTTCCAACACCCCCTCCCTGCCCCCTTACCGCACTGCCTGGGGCCGGGGCCGGGTCTGCTTGGCTGGGACCGGGATTGGCACCGTGGGGCCCGACTCCCTGGGCTGGGCCGGGCTGGAGCCGCTCAGCCGGAGCCAGACTGGGCCGCACCGTGCCTCCCTGGAGCCCTCCTTGTGCCCCCCACCCCAGCTTACCTGCCTGCCTGCTGCTTATTTCAGGCTTCCTGCGAACATCTGATTCGTGGGAAGCAGGGGACGGGGAGGAGAAGGAGGGCGGAGCATTCAGGGGAGGAGGGGGAGGTGAGCTGGGGCCGGGGACTGGGTGGACAGCTGCCCGAGCTTTTGTTAAATTTAAAAGCTTTTTTAGAACTGGTTGTCCTGGAACAACCAGTTCTAAAAGGGCTTCTACATTTAACAACCGGTTCCTGTGAACTGGCTCCAGCTCACCACTGTCGCCAACCCCACTGATCCCAGGGATCCACAGAGGCCAGAGCCATGCTGCATAGGTCTCTTTGATCAGTCTGTGAATGTGCTGGAGCCCCCTGCCTCTGAGCAGCCATTGCATGAGTAGCTGTGCTCCTGCCTGAGTGCACCGTATGTCAGTGCCTGGGTGAATTTCTCTGCCTGAATGTGTCTGTGGCCTAGAGTCTGATCTCAGCTACGCTAGTAAATCCACAGTAATTCCACTGACGTCTAATGGTGATTCTCCTGTTTTCACTGCCCTTTGCATCTCTGTGCAGGAGCATGTCTGTGGGTACCTGTTTCATGGAGAGTATGTGCCTCTGTTAAGGGTGCCCTGGTGTGTGGGTCAGCCCGTTCCATGTAAAAACAATTGACTTAGGGAACCAAAGGGTTTTGGGTGGTGCTGGAGGGCAGGGCTGTTGTTTTTTGCCTGTCTTGCAGAAGGCAGGATGGTATTTTGCAATGGAGGCACCACAGCAGGTGAAATTCCCATGTTTGATAGTCCCATCTCCAATTCCCCAGAGGCACCTCGCAAAATGTCTTCTTCGATCTGCCTTGCTACTTCTGACAAACAACAAAAAATGCAAGCAAGCCCCTTCCTTTCCATTGGTTCCTCTCCCAGCATCACTGTGACTGGCTTGCTTTCAACACCCTGCTTGTCTTAATACAAAGAGACACTTTCAACCTTCTTTAGGTCTGCATTTTTAAACCTCCCATCAGCACTGGATTGCAGGAGAGCCCAGAACAGAAATTCACTCAGAGTAAAACAGCCATTGCCAATGCCTTACCTGAGCATTCACTGGGTCTTGTACACCCCAGTCCAGTGCCCATATTCATTAATCCCTCTCAATAAAAGGGTTAAACTGTCTCCCAGGCTGTGGCATAAATTGGTGAGCTCCTCTTTCTCTGTAATATGTTTAAAATATTAATTGAGAGAAAAGAAAGCTCAGCAAAAAATATTGCTCAACAAGAAAAGCCAAGGGGGAAAAAATCGTTAGTCAGGGCATTACATGCATGGCCACGTACTGTATGCAGGCACCCACCTGCACAATGCGGACCTACACACACCCAAGAGAGGGAGTATTTTTTATAAGGCAATTTAAAAAAAAATGTCTCCACCACAATAAACCATTGGAACAGACAGGACCACCCTGTTCTCAAAAAGTTTACCACCTCTTTCCCCTGGGCCACACTACCACAGTGGAGAACAGCAGAGGGCTGAAGATGAAGCCCTGCTGGTCTGGTATTCTCTGTAGGGGCACCACATGCCTTTGCAGTTTGCTTGTCCTGATCTTAATCCAAAATAAGCTGAATCTCATGACCCTTAAGAGATGGTGCAAAGCTCATCTTTCTTCCCTCAGGCATTTCAGAGGCAGTGGGGGCTTGCCAAAGTGCAAAATTGTTGCAGAGGAAGACTGAACCTAGGTTTGTGTTGCTTGGTTGGCTGGAGGTGGTTATATTGGACAGTGTGGCTGCACTTTAGTTATAGTGGGGTATTATTTCTGAGATATGGTTAAGTTTTATGTAAAGGGAGCTTAGAGCATATAGGGGTGGGGAGGAATAGCTCAGTTGTTTGAGCATTGGCCTGCTAAACCCAGGGTTATGAGTTCAGTCCTTGAGGGGGCCATTTAGGGATCTGGGGCAAAAATATGTCTGGGGATTGGTCCTGCTTTGAACAGGGGTTTGGACTAGATGACCTCCTGAGGTCCCTTCCAACCCTGATATTCTATGAAGAGCTGTTCCATTTGTATAAATCCAGAGAACCCTAGAATCATAGACTATTAGGGTTGGAAGAGACCTCAGGAGGTCATCTAGTCAAACCCCCTGCTCAAAGCAGGACCAACAATAACACCAACCATCTGCTGCAGGATAAGCCACACACTGTTCACCACAGTACACCACATCTTCACCCCACTAGAACATGGCCTCCACAATCATAAATGACACCCTCTGCCACCATATTAAGCTATGACCTCCACCCCAGTAAGATATGTTCATCGCACCCTCCATTACCATAAGACAAGGCTGCCGCTGTTGTAATCCATGAGCTCTACATCTGGAAGCTATTCATATCATTCACTAACACTAACTATGCCTTCAGCTACCAGAAGCCATACAGGTCCTCTGCCACTGGTACTATGAGCCACAACCTTCCATGCAAAAAAAGGACTCTCTACCACCATTGAATATGAGCTCTGCTACCAGAAGCCATGCCTTCCACTGCAGTAAGCCACGAGTTCTGACATCAGCAACATTTGACAGTTCTCACATCAGTTCTGGCATAAAGAGTAATTTACAAAGGCGATCACCTCATCATTCATGTAGCTCTCCCCCTATGATACCAGAGAACACTATATTTCGTGACTTTACAAAACACAGGAGCTTTTAGTGTTCACCTCATTAACATTCGTGGGCTAATTAGAGCAGAGGATGAGACTTAAACACCTACAAAGAAGCAAGCAAATATACCAGTAAGGAAACAACAAATTGGTGGTATTTCAGCGAATGCCAAGAGTGGTGTAAATGCCATTGAAGTGAGCAGAGGACTGTATGCCTGGGAAATGATTTTATTTGCAGAGCCATAGAATTGAGAGATGGAAGCAATAGCAGTTACTTTATGCTGTGTAGTGCCCACAGAGTGCTGGGTGCTGTACAAATAGAAGAAGGAGCAGTCCCTCCAGCCCTGCAGTCATCGTTTTTGCTGAAGCGAAAACCAATTAGAAACAATTCCCTGGTGTGCAGATGTAGTAAAGGCATCAGACTTCACCAGGTGGTTGTGGAAGGTGAACTTGATGCTTGAGAAGGGATGTTGTTTTCATGTTAATTAATTTTGCATATGGAACATTCACAAATATTCTTCTTTTCCTTTGGCTGATGTGGCTAATTAATGAACCCAAGTGTTTGTAAACAGGAGAATTTTGCTCTCAGTGGTATTTCTTCTCCCCCTGCTTGTTCAGTTGCATGCCAATGCCTCTGGTGATGTACTTTTATTACATCAGAGGTGTTCCAGAGGGAAATAGCTGTGTATCACCCACGGAAGTTTACAGCTAGTGACTGACAAGCCTCAATAAAGGTTAGGATTGAGGGTCTATTCAAGTGGCTGCATGGGAGGCATCACTGTCTGTCTAGTGGTTGAGGCACAAGACTGGGAGGCAGGAGACCTGAGTTATAGTCTGTGCTTTAACATCCATTAGCTGTGGGATGCAGAGCAAGTCACTTGACAGCTCTATGCCTCAGGGTATGTCTACACAGCAACTGGACACCTGCAGCTGGCCTGTGCCAGCTGACACAGGCTCGCGAGGCTCGAGTTCTGGGGTTCTTTCATTGCTGTGTAGCCATCTGAGCTCAGGCAGGGGCCCTGGGCTCTAGGACCTTGTGAGGTGGGAGGGTCCCAGAGCTCAGGCTCCAGCCTGAGTCAGAAAGTTTACACAGCAATGAAACAGCCCTGAAGCCTGAGCCCGGGGGACCTGAGTCAGCTGGCATGGGCCAGCCATGGGTTTGTCTTTGCTCTGTAGACATACCCTTAGGCGTCATTCCCCCACCTGTGCAATGAGGATAATGATGCTTACCAACTAATGCCTGGAGATCTCCAGACTGAACCCCCCACACCCCCGAGAGCAGGCTTGCCTCACAAGATTTAAGGGCCTATTTCTAATTCTAAATTAGGAACACAAATGTTTCCTCGTCTTTCTATTGTGTGCACTTATATGGCCCCCGATGCCATAGTACCTGAGCACCTCAATGTAACGCTGCTGCAGTGACTCAAGAGCATGAATTCCACCCTCAGGTCAGACTGAGGAACCAGTGTACAAATCCCAGATAGGCTGCGAGTTCTACACTTAGATTTCACCAACCAATTATCAAGTGTCAACTTCTCAGGTGCCATGACAGCCTAAACACAGAGTCACAGACAGCCTGCTTGGGGCCTTCTATCTAAGTCACCACACTGGTGAGCTCACCTTTGTGATAGACAGTCCTTACCCCAAGAATCAAGTTACTTCCAGTCCCAAAGGACAGTCACTTATCCCAGGTCAATTGCACTTTAGATCTCACACCAAAGACAACGCTTGAACCAATCCTATTATAAACTATCCGAAGGTTTATTCAATAGGAAAAGGAAAACTGAATTATTTACAAGGTTAAAGCAGGTAAACACAGATACACAAATGAGTTCCAATTTTAAATTTCAAAAGGTAATAGAAGCTTTTATCATCAGCCAGCACTATATGTCCTTTAGGGCTAGCCTAAGCTAAGTAGCTGGGGAATCTCTCACTTATGTCTAGAAACACTTTGCCCCCCAGAGATTAATCAGCACAGAGATACTAAATTCCTTTTGTTTGGGGCTTTTATCCCCCTCCTGCCATGTGCTCTAAGCTGCAAACTCAGCTGATAGGAGGAATCTGCCTGCATGACTCATCTTTATTGGGAGGAGACCAGGACAACAAAAGTCTTTTGTCCTCTTGTTGAGGGTGCATAGGAAAATTCCAGTCCCAATTTCCCACAATAGTCCATCTGGTACCAACGGACTTTCCTTTTGGGAAGGGTGTAACACCTGTTGAAGATCAGCCCTTCACATTGATTAATGTCTCTGTCCTGTCTGGTGACTTACACAGGGACAGAGGCTCACAATACAACAGCTCAAACACTTCCTTACAGTATGAGATACAGATGTTATAAGTGAGATCAGTACATGCAGCAAACTTCCAAGCATGCCATAAAGTCTAAATACTAACATTAATGTGATTCTAATACCTATTTTAACAATACTAACACAGAGATGGATTCCAACTATGTGTCTGTCATTGTTCAAATGAGACATGAGGACCTTGGTATGAGCTGGCACCTGGTCTGCTAGTGTCACACTCAATGCATTTTGTGTTTATCTTCACAATACCCCGTTGAGCTAGGAAAGTAGTATTATCCCCATTTTACCGATGAGGAACTGAGAGACAGAGAAGTCCCTAGCCAAAGTCTCTTAGGAAATTTTGTGGCAGAGCAGAGAATTAAATCCAGTTCTCCTGAGTCATAGGCTGCACCATCCCTCTTCTCCTTCCTTATGGTATTTCAGCACTGGAATTAGGAAGCACAAAGGCAGCTGTGAACATTAAAAATGATAAGGGGGAAATATCTGAGTTTTTTTGAACCTCAGGAAGGGTTTGGATTCCCAAATGAGTTTTGGGTGACCTTTTTGGTCATTTTTTAAATGCAGCTGAAATACCCTCATTCCTATTTGTGACCTCTTATGAACTGTAGGAATAGGGGTGGAAGTGGTATAAGACACGGTGCAAGGAGGTGATCAAGCCTGGATAAAATAAGAACCAGAGAGAAGCTGTGCTAAAATTTGATCTTCCAGATGCTTCATGCAGAATATTAACCACAACATTGTCCAGTCCCCTTTAATCTTCACCCAAACAGGAATCTGAGCCTCCTGAATTTTTTTATCCAAAATTTGAACCTGTACCTCTGGACCCTTCACCCAAAATAATATCTAGAAGGAGCCTTGACCAGAATGTAAAACCCAAACCTCTGAATGGTCACGTTCTTTAACTTTCAGTTAAAGAGTTCCCCAAGTGGCCTTTGTGTTCTCCAGGCCAGATAAAAATGAAATGCTAAGAAAAACACTAGGGATAGCAGTTCTCTGACCCAGCTGAAAGGAGAAAGTCTTGGAAATCTCACTGGAGTGACATGCTTTTGGTTATGCCCACATGACAACTTTTAACCAGGGTTTTTGTAATAGTTAGATGAGGAATGATCATCTTAACTGGTAACAGGTTACAAAGTTCAATTTGTGTCACACAGCAGCTGTGTTTGTGTGTCCATACCTGGTACACTGCCTAGCCTTGTTTGCCTAAATGCACTCTGGAAACTCTGAGCAGCTATCCTATAGTGCCTCAACAGAGAACAAAGTACTCTGATGACATCAACAGCATGTGGGTTTCTGGCTGTCCTACCACACAGGTAGCTGGGAATAAGCAAGACCATCCAAATTGGTTACACAAACATGATTAGTGTATCATGTCAACTCTGTAAAAAAAAAAAAAAAAAGTGTCCTGAAGGGTTACAGGAAGACAGCTATGTGCCAGTCCAAGCGTTTGGCAGGAGCAGAATGCTGCTTATTAGCCTTTGTTACTAATCAAGTTTGAGCAATCATGTATGAGCACAAACTATGTTTAGAGCCAGCCATACTAACCTTTGCAAGCTCTTTGGTCCCAGTTCCAAGACATGGTAGGTGCAGAATTGTTCAGAGATGTTTCTAAACTTTGGAAGCTTTTTCAAACTCTTTTAGGTCTCGGAAGGTTTGAGTGGTCTTCAGGGACTGCAATTTGGGGACAAAGTTCTGTCCGGTTATGCATCCCAATTGTTTTTTTCCCTCCCTTATCATTAAATTTCCTCCTTAATAATTATTCAAGGGAGTGGCCTGTAGTGAAAAAGAGTGAAGTGATTGACAATGGTATCTATCCAATCTGAGGTTCCATATTATTTACAAAGAGATAATATTTGTTTGGGTTTTGTTAGCTTGGGATTGGTTAACTTCCTGCTTTTGACCGTGTACTGTATAAGATATTCATTAGACCAGTCCATCGTCTCCTTTCTGTTTTATAAATATCTTACTGACTTGGTAACACTAAGAAAAAAGAAGTAAGGGGAGATAGGAGAATGTATACTCCTTTCCTTGATACTTCCTGTGGGGAATTTTGGTGGCTGATGTCTGATTGGATGAGGTTTTGGTGTTACAAGTGGGTGGGTTCTCAGAACTGCATAACAAGTAACAAATAGGATGTGGGGCACAAGAACCCCGAGCTTCTCTGCCTTAGCAGGAACTGAGAAAAGACTGGAATAATAAGCATTTACAAGCTGCCCCAAAACACACTGAGATGTCAGAAGTGCCTCTCTCTGCTTTGCGCTGGCTGGCAGGTTATATTCTTTAACTGTAGGCATCACCTTTAATGACTTGGCCAAGACAAATTTGTGACATTTAATTTTGTTGAGACTAACCTCTGTCCTCATAACACATTACTCCTTCACGCTCGCATAGATAGATACCATATAAAAATGCATGCAGATCTTCCTTTGCTTGCATTCTCTCTCCCCCTCTCTCTCTTTCACAGATGTGCACATGCACAAACATTTCTCTCACCCTTCTCCCTACGCTCACACTGCCTTATGTGCCCACTTTCTTGAATACACACTCATACCCATGAACTCTCCCATATTCACACTTATACACATTAACTCTCTCAAATGCACATTGTCTATCACAAACACTTAAAGACATTGCCCCATCCCCCCCAGTTTTCCTAGGTTAGCAGGCTATACATCTGCCTTTGTACTCTCAAATCAGCATTTACCTATAGACATAGAAATGCTTGTTTTACATGCCTGAGTGTTCATTTGAGCACTGAAATATAGGATTTGGACACGTTATTGATGCACTTATCGTATACTTGAAAATTTAGGCCAGCCCACTTACATACCTTCTCTTTTTCCTCCTCTTTGGGCAATTTATAAAAAGCTTATTGGAATGGAGTGGTTTTTAGGTTGTGCTGATATTTCATTACTCTCTGATGGGCAGGTGAACAGGTTGTGTAGTGCTGTGTTTGCAGTTTGGGTACTTCAGTGCTCATGCTGTGGTGTTGCTGGACTGCCATTCCCATCTTAACTCACATAAATTAATCCTATATAATACAACAAAAAAAAATGTTCCTGGCCTACCACTCTATGATCTCCTCATCTCTTTCATCGGGAGCCTTTGGGTAGTGATGAGTCAGGCCTGACTCCTATGTCTATCTGGTCTAGGCTATGCTTTAGGGGTTTATACATTACTGTGGGGTCTATGTGTTGCTATGGTGTGGAAAGAGGTCTCTTTCATTGACCACTTATTGATAATGTTAACAAACATTCCTGAATGTATGTCTGGGATGGATGTGTACTGGGGATGATCTACATAGCCCTTTTCCTGTAGATCACCAGTGCCAATCCAGCCACAAGTCTGTAATTTAAGTGAAAGTTGTTCCTTTCTGCCAGTTTGTTTGGTGGCCTGAGTGAAATGACCTTCTGATCAGAGCCCAGTTCCTCATGAGCATAAGTCCAAACTGCAGAAACCACCAGCACAAATGGCCCTCATTGGGCTCCTTGTTGTCATTCTCAGCAGAGAGGCTAAAGAGACAGAATGGATCACAGAGAAAACTGTCCTCTGCCCCTCAGAAATGGGCCGTCTCAATTAGGGCTGAGGTATGAGATTAGGAGGAGAATTTTCTCTTTTGTTGCCAATGTTGTACTTGTTCTGAGGATAAACAGAGGCCATCAGTCTCCCAGGGTATTAATCTAGCATGAAAATGCACTTAAAAAAATAAGTGAAAAAATTGCTAAATTTGTTTCCTATTTTGAATATGGCAATCCCTCAGGATCATGAGAATGTCAGATGCAGCCCACTCCTGGCATCTGCTGCCAGCTTCTGATCTTCAGGTTCCCAGGGGCTGACCCAGCTCCACCAACTGCTCAACCTTCTGACAGCATACTGGTGCCATCCCCCTACCGGACTCTATTGGCACTAGGAGAGGGTTATGGGGTCACTGCTTCCCGGAGTGACTTTTTTGTTCCTTTGAACAATTTACTGAATAAACTCACTCTGGGTATTTGCTCTTTTTTAAATCAAATGAAGGTTTTTAAAAAGCAATAAATGTTTTATGCTGGTTCTATATGCCATCAAATGCAAAACACCAGAAAAGCTTTGATTTTATCGAATAACCTTTGACACCTAGAAAGGCTCTAATAAGTGCTTTTTTTCCTGTAATTTTAAAAATGAAATTCAGTGAAAGGTTGACAGCCGCTGGAGACTCCAGCCCTCTATTTACCCACAGAGCAGGTATACCATGAGCAGCAGCAGATCATGCTTCCTACGCACACATGCTGGCCCCATCATCAGTGTACCTAAACTCTGACCTGGAGGTGCTGCTTCTAGGAATGAGTGAGGAGTTCATTCTCAAGGCCCATTCAGACCTCGCCTGCTCAGCTGAAGCTGCCAAGCAAGATGCTTATTAGTGTCAATTGTGATGGGATGGGTGAAAATGTGAGCAGAGGTGAGACTTTTATGTTTGAAAGCATCATAGGTAGGTTTCTATGGAATTTCTGTAAGGATTATTTTGCCATGGGTAGTGTGTGTTCTAAATACATTACCTGGTGGTAGATTGCAATGGCTTCAAAATAATAACTCCTATCTGTGGGTATATGTAGCACCAGTTGAACGAAGGAACCCCCTGCAACAAGGGAGTCCATGTTTACCCAAGAAATGAGAGTAGTGGCTGAAGAGGTAAGATTGTAGTATTTCCTTAAGCAAAAGTAACATAAATAAAAGTAGCAGAATCTCCCTGAAATATCTTCTCATGCATCAGGAAGACAGAGCAATGATTCTTTATCTGCATCTAATCTGTACAGCTATGCAATGTAGTGATTGTGAAAGTGCAGGAGTGATAACAATGGAAAGATTTGAGCTGGATTGTGTTGGAAATTGTTAAATGAACTTTTCCTTCAAAGCTCTGCTTATATATGGTCAATCCTGACTTATAGCATCCCCAGCTGTTCCAGCGATGGTCCCCTCCACCCAGGGGAACTCAATCCTGACATGCACTTCTCCTCTTATTTCAGTCTTAACCCATCTGGGAATAGTGTCTGATTATTATGCCAAAGGTTACCAGATTTGTCAGTGGTTTTGTGATAACTCTCCAAATTCATTTCCTGTGTGATCTTCTCTGCTGTTGAACACATTTCCCCAGGGTCTGCTCCCCAAAAGAGTTCTTGCACATGTGAGTGGGCTCAGGCACTCTGAGAGCCTCTTGTCTCCAGACAATATGCTACAGGGTAACTTGGAGAGGGATCGGGCAGTCACGTGTTTCTGTGTTATTTGTGTCTCTGCAGGTGGGGAAATGGAAAGACAAGAGCCTCCAGATGAAGTATTATGTGTGGCCCCGCTTTGAGCTGTACCCTGATTCTGAGGAGCGTGAGGATGACCATCTGAGTATTGTGACCCTAGAGGAGGCGCCATTTGTCATTGTGGAGAGTGTGGACCCACTAAGTGGCACCTGCATGAGGAATACGGTCCCCTGCCAAAAACGCGTCGTGACCGAGTAGGCACTTAGAGGATCTTTCTCCTGGCTCGCTGTTCTCCACAAAGCAGGTGGAGCCTTCTTGGCTTGCCCTGATACTCTGCTCCAGCTAAGCCATCTGGGCTCTCTCAACCTGGCCCACGCTGCCTCTTGTCACTGGTACAGCCAGCCAGCCAGCCAAGCCCTGCATGCCTGGCTCCTTTTGCCCCTCAGCAGTGGTACCACAAGCTAGAGTCTTCACGAGAAGCATGTTCAGAGACTGAGGGGAGGTGTTCTGGGAATGGAGGGGGGTTAGCAGAGGGAGTTCTCCTCAAACTTAATCCCTTATTATTGTGACTGGTCAGGAACAAGACGGATGAGGAGCCTGATTACGTCAAGAAATGCTGCAAGGGGTTCTGCATTGACATCCTCAAGAAAATCTCCAAGTCTGTTAAGTTTACCTATGACCTCTACCTGGTGACCAATGGCAAGCATGGGAAGAAGATCAATGGGACATGGAATGGAATGATTGGGGAGGTAAGCAATGAAGGGTGGGTTTGAGCTTTACCCACAGGCTGGGCTCTGGAGTCAGATCCTAGTCCAAGTTCTGATTAGCTCTCCTTCCTGGGAAGGGGCAGATGAGACCTCATAAAAATGATTGTCCTGGTGTGGGGATCCATCTGGCTGTTGGGTGAATGAATCCATTGTGGCATGCTCACTGCTGAACAATAGCTACAATCCCTCTCATTTATTATTTATTATTTTCTACTGCGCCACATGTGTTTGGCACTTAACAATCAGATAAAAGGAGATGTCCTGTGACACTGACAAGGGTACAATCTGGACTGTTGGACAGCTGTGTCTCCTCAGTTCTCCAGTCTTTTATGCTGCTTCACTGTGAGAGCAGCCACTCCTGGCTTGCTCTCACACAGCCTTCAGCATGTAAATTACCCCTAGCTATAGTGCAAGAGTGCTTTAGACAGCCTGCCACCCTGGAATTATACTGCAGAGTGACACCAGCAAATTCCCAGTCCCAGACTTTCCCCCAGAAATGTGTGTCTTGTACTGCCCAGTACCCTCCTGGACAATGCATGCTCATAGAGAGTCCGTCATTTCATTAATAAAAAATGATATGCACACATTTTGTTACCTCAAATGACGTTCCCCAAACACTTCAATCCAAACACACTGGCTTAGATAAAACAATAAAACAAGTCTATTAACAACAGAAAGATAGATTTTAAGTGATTTGAAGTAATAAGGCATAAAAGTCAGAATTGGTTACGAAGAAATAAAAGATAAAATGCAAACTAATACCTAACTTAGGACGCTAAGTGAATTTAAAGCTAAAAACTTTCTCTCACCACATGCATGCAGCAGTCTGGCTGGCTTCCTTTAGCCAGGACCGCTCATCCAGTTCAATTATGTTTCTTTTGTCTTTCAAGTGTGCTTGATGCCATGAGTAGAGATGAAGGGAGAGACTGATTTGGGGACTTCTGTTCCTCTTTTTTATATCTCTTCCTCCTCTTTGAGAATCATCTCCATATGGGGTTCAGATGGCAGGCAGTCTGTTTGCATGGGAACCTCCAGTTGTTCCATTGCCAAGATGTAAATTTCTTGCTCACACCTTTCTTCCTGCCAAAGAACGGCAGCTTAATCAGGTGATAGTCTGTTTGATTATGTTGACACCTGGCTGAAGCATCAGTTTGCCTTTTGTCTCTAAGTTTTGTGCTAGGTTTTCTAAATTTGGAACATATCTTATATGATAGAATTTTATAACTTCACATACAATGTTGGCACACATATTTTACCAGGACAATAATGTTCAGCAAATTATGAGTTTTCAAATGATACCTCACAAGGCATACTTAGTACAAAATTTATCATGGTCCTGTAAAAAGGATGAACATATGGTTACTGACTATCATATGTCCCCACACCAGAGAGTTTATGATCTAAATTAAGGCAAGACATATAAGGGGTAATGATAGACATTCATTGAGGGAAGGGAAGACAAGGACAACAGAAATAAGATAACTTGTCTTCTAGACAGATGATATGTTTATCCTGAGAGCTACACAGGTATACTTTAAATATCATCTTTTTAATACATGCAACATGCTTTGAGTAGAAGATTAATATTTATAAATGTCTTGGAAAAAGTATGTCTTGAAGAGAGATAAGGAAGAGGAGATGATGGAAGTAAGGACAGGGAGAGAATTCCAGGCATAAAAGAGTGTATGAAAAGATGGGAGTGGGAGAAGATACTGATGTGAGTGGGGTCCTTAACTGTGAGGCATGAGTGGAACCAGCCTCAGTAACTGTCCGTCTTTCTCCTTATCTGAGGTGGTCACCAAGCGAGCCTACATGGCAGTGGGATCCCTCACCATAAATGAGGAGCGTTCAGAGGTGGTGGACTTCTCTGTGCCCTTCATCGAGACAGGAATTAGTGTCATGGTATCACGTAGCAATGGGACTGTCTCACCTTCTGCCTTCCTCGGTAAGCTCTTCTCCTGAGGTGATGGTGAGGGGGGACTAGTGTAATGAAAAAACAGCCAAAAAGTCCTTGTGAGTCTCCGGGGCATTCCCAAAGAAGAAGTTTCAGGGAAGGATTTTTTTCTTCAAGTTGTTTTATTTCAAAATCCCAAACAAGCAAAATCCAGGCAAATTCAAATACTCAAGGTCCAGGAGTGTGACCTTTAGGCACAATGCTAGCAAGGAGGTGACTCACTTACAGCTCTCACCCTAGAGTACACAGTATTACCGTGAGTCTGTCTACCCTGCTGTCAGAGGTTGACTGCAGCACGTGTGCACATACCTGACCTAGCTTTGAGTTAGCCAACTCCAATAAGAATAGCAGTGAAGTTAAGCCCACCCAGGACCATGAGTGCCTACTTGAATGACTAGTCCATGCTGCCGTGGCTTTGCTTCTATTTTTATGGGAGCTAGCTAGATCAAAGCTAACTTGGGTATGTCTACATTGCTGCAGTCACAGTTCTGATTGCTGGGTAGATGATGTGCTTGGTGGCTCAGCTAGTATCACTCCCAGTGAGTGTGAGCCCAGAAGAAAAGTGGTACAGGTCCTCCTACCAGAACTTGTGCCTGTCATAGAATATCAGGGATGGAAGGGACCTTGTGAGGTCATCTAGTCCAAACCCCTGCTCAAAGCAGGACCAATCTCCAGACATTTTTGCCCCAGATCCCTAAGTGGCCCCCTAAAGGATTGAACTCACAACCCTGGGTTTAGCAGACCAAACCATTGCTAGCACTTCTGAAAAAGAGTAGGGCACAATCCCTGTGCTAGGCCAAGATCCCATCCCCTACTTCTAGGGTCCCAAGATAGTTGAGAGTGATCACTGAGTCCTGAGTTTCTGCTGTGTTTCCTCAAACAGTTACTACATTCCTAATATTTACCGCTTTGCTTTATAAAATATGTTGAGATATAGCAAACCATAAAAGGTGAGTTATAGGATCAGTCTGCTTTCTGACCCTGATTCTGCAAACACTTATCCATATGAAGTTACTCATGTACCTAAGGAAGATTATCTAAACTTCTTTGGGCTGGAATCTCAGGAGATAATGCTTTTCTTATAAGCTTTCCTGTATTTTCTGGCTTTGGACAGGTCCTGAAATATCAGCAGGAAATTTAAAACAGCAGCAGCAACAAAATTAACACAACATTTTTGAATTTCAAATAGGTTTGAGTTCAAACTTTGAGTGAAGGTTGGAGCAGGGTCATATTTGATCTGAACTTGCTCAGCCCCATCACTGCCCCTTAAGCTTGGAGAAGGGCAGAAGCTAGCTTCAGTCGAATGCTCACAGGCCATGAATTGTAGCATTTCTAGTGCAGCCTGGTGGTCTCAATTGCCAAGCAGCAGGCTGGAACATTGGTAACGCTGCAATAATTCTGGCTGAACTGCAAAAACTTCAGGGATAGAGTTTGGTTCAGGCAGGCACCCCAAAATTAAGCTGCTTAGCTGAGTCGTATCCAAACCTGTTTGTTCCCCAGAAATGGGCTGAAGGACTTAATGGGATGAGCATTTCATCATTGCACCTGATAACATCTGGGCCTGGTTCCAGGCAGAACTGGGAATTACTGATCCTGTGATGAAAATGGAATAAAAAGTGAACTAACTTTTTCCAGTCTCAGAAGCTTTGAGGCTTGATTTGAGGTGGGGGCGTGAAAGTTTGGGAGCCGATTCCTATTCTACACAAACCAGTCCCCCAGTCCCCACCCTTGACATGGAGCCCTGTGAGTGGGACAGTAATGCTGGCTGTAGTGTGTCTGGCATTTCACCCTGTGCCCTGTTTTTCTCCTTTCCTGCCCAGAACCATTCAGTGCTGACGTATGGGTGATGATGTTTGTCATGCTGCTCATAATCTCTGCAGTGGCTGTCTTCGTCTTTGAGTACTTCAGCCCTGTGGGTTACAATCGGTGCCTTGCTGATGGCAGAGGTAAGAGGAGCCTTCTTCATTGCAAGTTTCTTTCCCTTCTCATCCCGGCTCCTTAGTCAATGGGAGTTCCTTTTCCCCCTACACATGCTCATGGATCCAGTCTGCTTGGATCTCTGTATTCTAAGAAGGGAAGGGAGGGAGGTGGGAAGATGACTCTTAGGATAATAATGGGTATGGGGATAATGGATAATCGGCTTGGCTCAGGAGACTGTTATGTAGAGCCTTTCATCTATAGAGTGCTAACTCCAGACTACTTCTAGCTGGCGGGGATAGGAAATGGATACGAGTATCTAGCACTGGCCCTGCTGTAAGCCTTTTTGGAAAAATTAGAGGGTCTGCACAGCCAGTCCACCTTTCGTCAGTGCTACGTTTCACTTAGAAAAAGTAAAACTTAAAAGCCCAGAGAAAGAAACTCTCCCCTATTATATTCTTCTATGCCCCAGACTTGATATCCATTACCTGAGTGTGTCCCTACCCCATTTAAAGCTCTTTTGTTGACCAAAGGTTGTGAGAGGACTGGGAAAGTGAGACATTGGTTTTCCTAGGGCTGAATGAGGAGTTAGTTTGCAGGGCATGGGAGAATGGAGGGGGCAAGTCTGATCTCTCTCTGTGATGCTCAAAAACCTTCTTCCCTCAGAGAAGAGATGAGTCAGAGAAGAGGACAGAGAGGGATTTTTGCATTAGCAAAGATGGAATGCTCAGAAGTTAAGGTTGCTACTCTCTCCTTAATCTCACTCCATTATGAATTGGTCCCCAACCTAAGGCCTTCTATTTTGTCAGCACACTGGTCACTTAGCAACAGCTGAACTCAGATATTTGTTTGAAAATATGTTCACTTGCCTGCCAAGCCATTGCCTCCAGCTTATTTATACCACCAACTTAGACAGCACTGAAAAAAATAAAAAAGAATTTGTAATGGAAATACAGACAGAGACTTAAGTATAACTATGCCAGTGGGGACTTCTCTAATAACACTGAACTGTGGACAGCATGTATGGGCAGATGCACATATCTAAACAGATGTATGAGCAGATGAAAATAGCTATGAGGTTAAAATTAGAGACCATACAGATGTGCAATCAGCTGCTGATATTAATACAGCTGTGCAGCCAGATGCAGATATTAAACTAGCTGTATGAGCAGATGCAATTAATAGTATGTCTGAATAGTTATAAATATTACATGTTTGGACAGATGTTTTTGTTAGTACAGGTGTGTGTAATAGTGCAGATGTGGATGTTATAGTGTTTGCTTGGCCGCTGATGTTCTAGTTAAGGTTACTTTGATACTCCCATCTAGGATGACCAGACATCCTGATAAAATCGAGACTGTCCTGATATTTAGGTATTTGTCCCAATATTTCGCTCCGCGGGCAGCACTCAGCTTTTTTTTTTTTGCTCTGCTTGCGGACTGCCCTCCACCCCACACCCCATGTGTCCCGATATTTTCTTCCTCTCATCTGGTCACCCTACTCCCATCACTGTGTGGTTCTGGGGTTGACAATGCAGCTGTGAAATCAGTTGAGAGATTAGTGTTTTAGGGTGGAATTTTCAAAAGTACTTACGGGTATGTCTACACTGCAATTAAAAACAGGCAGCTTGCTTTTGCCAGCTGATTCAGGCTTGTGGGGCTCAGGCTAAGGGACTGTTTAATTGCAGTGTAGATGTTCAGACTTGGGCTGCAAGGTGGGAGGGTCCCAGAGCTTGGGCTGCAGCCCAAGCCCAAAAGTCTTCACGGCAATTAAACAGCCCCTTAGCCGGAGTCAGCTGGCACAAGTCAGCCGCAGGTGTTTAATTACAATGTAAACAGACCCATAGTGACATAGGCACTGATAATCAGTGGGACTTGCGCCCCTAAGTTATGAGGGCATTTTGAAAATCCCATTCTTAGCCTCTCTCTCCTCTTTTCTCTTAAAAATAAATTAACGCAATGCACAAAACCATGCTAATGTCATATTAACATTACAATTATAAGCACTCAGAAAGCCAGGAAGTGCAAAAATGTATGTTTCTCACAATAGCTAACTTGTCCCATTTCATATGGAGGATCCAATTTTGCCAGCTGATACATCCCCATTGGAGTCAGCTGGAGTTGTGTGTGCACGTCCAAGGGTATAATTGGGCCACTTGCATTTAAAGTTATATTTTGAATAAAACGATTAGTTTTCTTGAAGGGCTAGGATGTAGCTGGCCTGACATGGGTGGAAGAGAAGGTGCAAGAAATCTTCCTTCCCTTGTGCTCCTCTGCAGAGGTCAGCCCTAGTCACCATAAGCAGCACAAAGACTATATCTAAGTGTAGCACCACTGCTGGCACTAGACGCTCCACCGATGCAGTAGGTGGGAGTATGGCCCTACCTTTTCAATACCACGCTGGGGGGCTTGGTGGATAATGCACTGGACTGAGACTCAGGAGACCTGGGTGCTATTCCTGACTTGGCCACTGGAGTCTGCTAGGTGACCTTGGGCAAGTCAGTTCGTCTCTTTGTGCCTCAGTTTAGCTATCTGTAAAATGGGGATAATGATATGGCTCTCCTTGTAAAGTGTTATATAGGAGCTAGATATTGTTACTATACGAGTTAGCTGAGCTAAGCTGACACCAGAGGGTCACGTGTAGTGGAGCTCCCCCTTGGACAGTTGCTTCCTGAGAAGAACCCTTGGAATAATTCCAATTATAATGTCTCTCCCAGCCTTGTGGAGGCAAACTCCATTCTGTCTCTCAAAGATCTCTAGCACTGTGTCTGGTATATGCAGTGTGGAAAAGATAAGGTTGCCATAAGAACCTTACATTTTTCATATTCTGAGTTTTCAAAATGATAAGCTGAGTGATTCCCAGATGTGTGTGTTATGGTTAGAGTGAGATTCTGCTCTGAAAAGTAACTATGTAAAAATAGCCCCTTCTTGCATGGGAGATCTGTTCCTTGCCTGTCAGACTCAGAGTCAGAGCTGCTGACTTTCTGAAGAAGTAAGATCTGACTGTTTTTCTACAACTGTCTGCTGCTCAGAGCCAGTGCAGCTCAGGGAGATAGAGATGGGCTCTTTTCTGGCTCATGCATCATCAACAGAATGGCAAAAGGAGATCCATTTGTAGGGCTACTGGTGCAACCCTGTGGCCTTCAGATTGGGCACTTACTTATGCCTGGGCCAGCCCACTAAGGGTGCTAGTTTGCACGTGCATCCCCAAGGAAGTAATTGGAGCGCAATGATGTTGAGCAGCTGTAAGAGAGGGCAGAATTCATCTGGCAGAATCTTTATTACTAGTGATGATGGCCAAAGCAGAAAGGAACAGTTTGACTTTCAGATTTCGAGAGGCAGTTAGGAGTTAGAAAAAAGCATCTTTTTTCCTTGTAAACTGTACTAATTTATCAACAAAATCCTGGAGATATGATAAACATGGAAGTCCATGCTGCCATTTATTACAAAGTAAATTTTCAGAGTGACGCTGTGCTTTAGTGCCACTGCAAAAACAGATGTGAGTGCATTACAGCTGTGGGAGCAGATGGCAATATTAATCCAGTGATCATGTTGCATGAGTAAGTAGAACTGTAGATTGCTTATCTTGAGGTTTTCACTGCCTGTGTTTTGTTCCTTGGTCTCTCCAGAGCCAGGTGGACCCTCTTTCACCATTGGCAAAGCTATCTGGTTGCTGTGGGGTCTGGTGTTTAACAACTCCGTGCCAGTGCAGAATCCCAAAGGTACCACTAGCAAGATCATGGTGTCTGTGTGGGCCTTCTTTGCTGTCATCTTCCTGGCCAGTTATACTGCCAACCTGGCTGCCTTCATGATCCAAGAGGAGTACGTGGACCAAGTGTCTGGACTGAGCGACAAAAAGGTAACTGATCCACTCCAAATTTGAAAGCATCTTTCACCATAGCAGAGGCTACTCCGTCTCTAACCCATTCTCATTGGCAACCAGTGCATTGATGCAGTGTCTGGGTTAAATAGTGCTAAGAGTGATCACTGAAAAATAGTTGCACTTCACATGTTCAAAGAACCAATGGGGTAATAGTATTGGATATCATGTTATAAAATCTGTGGGCCAGATCCTCTGCTAGTATAAATTAGTATCGATCTATTGATGTTAGTCCATGCACTGATTTATACCAGTGGAGGGTCTGGTCCTGTATTTTAATGCTCACTGTTTTGAATAGATACTTAGAAACTCAAAACAGAAATGCTTTTCTTTTCTGAACAGTTTTCTGTCCCTTGTTTACACATACTGGTTTTTGTTATCTCAGAGTAATCACTTATGCTGGGCGGTACACGGTTTGCTCTGACAGGATTGCTCATGTGTGCAGGACAGCGCTAACTGGTTTGTTAGGGTAGAGTTGCTTATGAGCAGTAGGCTGTGCACGCTGGTTTATTTTCATTATATGGGTACTCATGAGTATGCGGCTGTAGGTTCTCGTTTCTTAGCTTGGAGCTTGTTATTCAACCAAGCACTGCTCAAACTGCTTTATTGCTGTAGGGTGGCCTCTCAGCATGAGGCTGCAAACCCTTTTGTTATCATGTGGTGGCTAGTGAGAACTTGACTGTACACACTGGCTTGTTATTGCAAACCTGGCTTGTTATACTCAAGGCCCCATCTATTCCATGACAAGATAGACTCAGTTCTGGGGCCAGGTCCCCTAGTGTAGACAATACTTCTGTGCAGTAGCCTGGAAGTTCTGTGACAGATTCATGTACGTTTTTGTAAAATAGTATTTTTAATGGAATGAAATACATCAAGCTGTCATGGGATAAAAGGGAAGGTCCTTTCATGAATTGAGTACTGGTTAAAAGCCAGGGAACAAAGGGTAGGAATAAATGGTAAATTCTCAGAATGGAAAGGGGTAACTAGTGGTATTCCCCAAGGGTCAGTCCTCGGACCAATCCTATTCAGCTTATTCATAAATGATCTGGAGAAAGGGGTAAACAGTGAGGTGGCAAAGTTTGCAGATGATACTAAACTGCTCAAGATAGTTAAGACCAAAGTAGACTGTGATGAACTTCTTAAAGATCTCTCAAAACTAAGTGATTGGGCAACAAAATGGCAAATGAAATTTAATGTGGATAAATGTAAAGTAATGCACATTGGAAAAAATAACCCCAACTATACATACAATATGATGGGGGCTAATTTAGCTACAACGAGTCAGGAAAAAGATCTTGGAGTCATCGTGGATAGTTCTCTGAAGATGTCCATGCAGTGTGCAGAGAGGGTCAAAAAAGCAAACAGTATGTTAGGAATCATTAAAAAGGGGATAGAGAATAAGACTGAGGGTATGTCTACATCTACAATTTTGCAGCGCTGGTTGTTACAGCTGTATTAGTACAGCTGTATAGGGCCAGCGCTGCAGAGTGGCCACACTTACAGCAACCAGCGCTGCAAGTGGTGTTAGATGTGGCCACACTGCAGCGCTGTTGGGCGGCTTCAAGGGGGGTTCGGGGAACGCGAGAGCAAACCGGGAAAGGAGACCAGCTTCGCCGCGGTTTGCTCTCGCGTTCCCCGAACCACCCTGCAAACCGCAGGGAAGGAGACCTGCTTGCTCGGGGGTTCGGGGAACGAGAGAGCAAACCGGGAAAGGAGACCAGCTTCGCCGCGGTTTGCTCTCGCGTTCCCCGAACCCCCCTGCAAACCGCAGGGAAGGAGACCTGCTTGCTCGGGTTCGGGGAACGCGAGAGCAAACCGGGGAAGGAGACCTGCTTCGCCGCGGTTTGCTCTCGCGTTCCCCGAACCACCCAGCAAACCGCAGGGAAGGAGACCTGCTTGCTCGGGGTTCGGGGAACGCGAGAGCAAGCCGGGGAAGGAGACCAGCTTGATTACCAGAGGCTTCCTCAGGTATGCTGGGATACCTGCTTATTCCACGGAGGTCAAGAAAAGCGCTGGTAAGTGTCTACACTTGATTACCAGCGCTGGATCACCAGCGCTGGATCCTCTACACCCGAGACAAAACGGGAGTACGGCCAGCGCTGCAAACAGGGAGTTGCAGCGCTGGTGGTGCCCTGCAGATGTGTACACCTCCTAAGTTGCAGCGCTGTAACCTCCTCACCAGCGCTGCAACTTTGTGATGTAGACAAGCCCTGAGAATATATTATTGCTCTTATATAAATTGATGGTACATCCACATCTTGAATACTGCGTACAGATGTGGTCTTCTCATCTCGAAAAAGATATACTGGCACTAGAAAGGGTTCAGAGAAGGGCAACTAAAATGATTGGGGGTTTGGAATGGGTCCCATATGAGGAAAGATTAAAGAGGTTAGGACTCTTCAGCTTGGAAAAGAGGAGACTAAGGGGGGATATGATAGAGGTATATAAAATCTTGAGTGCTGTGGATAGGGAAAAGTTATTTACTTATTCCCATAATACAAGAACTAGGGGTCACCAAATGAAATTAATAGGCAGCAGGTTTAAAACAAATACAAGGAAGTTCTTCTTCATGCAGCACACAGTCAACTTGTGGAACTCCTTACCTGAGGAGGTTGTGAAGGCTAGAACTATAACAGTGTTTAAAAGAGAACTGGATAAATTCATGGTGGTTAAGTCCATTAATGGCTATTAACCAGGATGGGTAAGGAATGGTGTCCCTAGCCTCTGTTTGTCAGAGGATGGAGATGGATGGCAGGAGAGAGATCACTTGATCATTGCCTGTTAGGTTCACTCCCTCTGGGGCACCTGGCATTGGCCGTTGTCGGTAGACAGGATACTGAGCTAGATGGATCTTTGGTCTGACCTGGTACGGCCGTTCTTATGTTCTTATCAATGAATAACCCCAATCTGTACGGTAGCCCTCGTGGTATTTGTTCTGATAATATCTTCACTTTGTTTCATGCTGTCTCCACATTCTCACATTTCAGTGTGCCACAGTTTTTTGTACTGACAACATGTTACTGCAGGGTAGAAGCAGTCAGGCAGAAAGGTGGAAGCTTTGACAACTGGGTAAGGGATAATTGGGGCTTTTGGCACCAGAGAAAGCCTGGGCATTGTACTGGATTGCGGGATAAATGTGTTAGCTGGAAGTTTCTACTAAATGGATCATCACTAAAACAGTTAAATATTGCCATTAATTTATTGTTAGTAGGTTTCACCATTAACAACCCATTGAACTGAGTGCACCTCCAAGTCTTGTTTCAGGATACATGCAGACTCAGGAAGACAACTACTCATCTGTTCACACTCTGTGCATATTTTTAAGGTATTCGTCACACCCATGAGGAGGTGTGCATAAAATATGAAGTTGGGATTCTGAAGCAAATTACACAGTTTCAGATTCCTGGAGGGCACTGGACCTTGGCCATATTGTTGAGGATGTTATTGTAGGGTTGCTGGAATGAAGTGGGTCTGGGTCCTCTTCCCCGCACTTTGTTTATACATTTATAATTGTTTTGGATGTTTTTTACACAACAACCCAAGTTTATCAGAACAGAGAAGATAAAACATATTCAGCTAATCAGGGCATCACACAAACATGGCTTTCAGTGCCAATGGTGCAGCAGGCTTAGAATTGCAAAGTTTTACAACAAAATCTGGAACGAGGTGAAACTGGCCTAGCAACAGTTCAGGGGGTTTCATAGCATCTGAGGCCCAAGCTTTACTCTGCAATGTACCCCACCAATGCCCAGTGAGGGGGAGGCCAGGAAAGCTCTACTTCAGCCAAAAGCCCTCTGTGTAAATAAGCTAGGACTATATCTTAATGGATTTTCACTCATTTCACACCTGAAGAGGCACAAGCAACCAATGACAGAATTTTCAAGCAGCAATCCATATGTCCTTGAGCAGTTATTAAATGCTCTAGTCTCTCTGATTGAAATTCACCCCTGTGCAGAACCCCCCCCAAAGTTCATATATCACCTATGCCCCACTTACATTCTCAATACAGGGTTTAAATGGGACTTGAATGCTGCATTGTCCCAGTTGGTTAAGCAGAAGGGATACTGTGAGGAGACAATAGCTGACAAATCACAGAAAGCCAAGAAAAGAACAAATGTACATCCTTGCAAGGAATCCAGGGCACCTAGGCTTTCTGGAAGTCTCTTTCCCCAACATGCCAAACCACTGAAATCTTGCCCTTGGCAGTCATTGGGCAGCAAAAACCTCCCAACCTGTCACATTTTCTGGAGAGAGACAGGTGCCTCTAGCAAGACATGGATCAGTGGACAAAATAGCCCAAATTAATGCTGAGGGCCTGGTCACTGTAAGAGATTTTGGTCTTCCTCTCTGAGACTTCTTTGATCTGCTTGCAAAAGCCTTTAATAGCATGAAGATAGTAGGTTGAGGATCCCACCACTTTAACGGTGGAGGAGTCCAACATGTCACACATAGTAAGAAGGAAAAAAAAGACCATCCCCACCTGTGGCTTTCTATCATCAATCAAGTTCAAGGCAACTACTGTTGAGGACATTTCCACTGATAGTGTCTCCTTGGATGTAAGGATCTGCTCTAGAAAAGGTGCTAGACGAGGGCAAGCTATGACCCGTGGGCTGGATTGCCAGCCATTTTAAGCCAGCCCTCAAGCTCCTGCTGAGGAGCGGGGCTTGCCCCGCTCCAGCTGGGGAGCAAGGTCGGAAGCCGCTCCCCATGGCTCCCCGAAGCCATGGCATGGCCCCCCTCTGCCTCCTATATGCTCCACTCCAATGGCCCCCTCCAGCACTCCAATGGGAGCTGAATGGACGATGCCTGCAGACGGGGCAGTTTTCAGAGCTGCCTTGCCATGCCTCCGCATAGCAGCTGGAGAAGGGACATGCTGTTGCTTCCGGGAGCTGCTTGAGGTAAGCATCCCTGAACCTCTCCCCGTGCCCCAACCCCCTGTCCAAGCCCTGATCCCCCTTCCACCCTCCGAACCCCTTGGTCCCAGTCCAGAGTACCCTCCTACACCCCAAACGCCTCATCCCCAGTCCCACCCCAGAGCCTGCACCCTCAGCTGGAGCCCTCACACACACCCCTGCACCCTATTCCCCTGCCCCAACCTGGAGCCCCCTCACACATGCTGAACTCCTCATTTCTAGCCCCACCCTGGAGCCTGCACCCCAACCAGAGCCCTCACCTGCTCCCACACCCCAACCCCAATTTTATGAGCGTTCATGGCCTGACATACAATTTCTATTCCCAGATGTGGCTCTTGGGCCAAAAAGTTTGCCCACCCCTGTGCAAGACTCTCAAGTTTGGCTTCCCCAGACCTCTCTCTCCAGTAGCCCCTAATAATATGGATTTAAATGACCCAGTTTTGTAGAGACTGTCTTCTTCAGGATCTCTCCTAACATTTTTCTTCAGAGGCCCTACTGGTGCTATGCAGAGCTCTTACAAAACTTGTAAAGTTCACCCCCTTTCTCCTTTGCCTGATGCTGATGTGTTCCCTGCTATCTCTGAGGAGAACAAGCTTGACAGTTCTACTCTTTTCCAGACAGCTGTCCAAAAATTAATACATGGGCTACTCACTATACTTCATCTGTTAATTCCTCTAGATGATAAGGCTTCCTACTGATAAAATCATGTGCTGTGTTGTGGGCTCTAAAGTAGATTCAGCTGTAGCCAATTTTGGGGAGGGAAATCCTCTATCCATTGAAGGAAATGTTGGCTCCAAGAATCTCCTAAGCAAATGTGTGGATGATCTTTTAAACAGGTCCCAAGAAATCTCTAATCACCAGTTAACCTTTCCATTTACTCACTCTACTCAGAGGAGGCTGTGGGTGACTCACTGAACTACACTGCTCTGCTGGGAGCTGTCTACACTGCCATTAACTAGGTGATTGTTACTTTGGTCTGACCACCCGGGTCAGCCTAACCCAGATATGCACATCCCCACAGTAAAGACTTACTCACATTACTGAATCTTATCTATTTCTGAACTTGCCCTAGTGTGTCTTAGGGTATATCCCATGGTTCTTTGTGCTGAGACATTTTAGTATTTTTTCCCAGTCAATTGTGTCAATTGCAGGAGAACTTCTCTGTCCCTTAGAGGGGAATTGTGGGAAGGGAGTGGAGAACTGTCATTACTCAAGTGATTTAGCCTATGTCCTCACTGCAAGATGGGTGGATTTCTACCTGAGTGAAAGCCTCCACTCTGATTTTAGCCTACAGCCCCAGATGCACCAGCTAGCTTAGGTTGAAAGCACCACTAAACTCAGGTGAGATGGTTTTGTGTGTAGATGAGAAAGGGATTAGGGGCAACACCTGAGTAAGAGTCCAAGTTAGCTTAGAACCTGAGAGAGGAAATTCTCTGCCCTTCTGATTCATTCAGCTAGTGGAACCCAGGCTGTTGTCCTGGTGATGTGAAGTCCCACTAGAGGAACATCATAGCACAAAACACAGTGCAAGCCATCTGAAATGCTTACTCTTCAGGGCTCACTGAGAGGCTGAGGCCAGCTGTGAGACAGTAGACTCTCACTATGACATAGAAAATTCAGTGGATGTTTTCCCAAGTTATGATCAGGTCCTTGGCTCTGGGCACAATTTATTAACAAACTTTTCCCTGCCGCACCCTCCTTCCTGGCTGTTCCTGGGGGATTACACTTGACTGGCCATCCAGCTGCAGGTTGCACATGAACTATGTTCTCTCAACTTTTGACATAGTCAGATTGCTAAGGTGTCTGGGCCCTCTGGCCAAACCCTAAAGTCCATCCCTTCCAGGGTATTGTCTCCTCTCCCTGCCACAGCACTCCCTCAGCCACATCACGCCCTCCTTGGGGGTCTTCAGCAGCAACAACATCCCTCCCTGTTACAGCCCTGCTTGCAGGAGTAGGAACAGGCAGCTTTCAGCAACCAGCCTCTTTCCTCTCCCAGGACTCCTCTTTTTGTGCTCCATAGCAGTCCTGGCTCTTGGTCACCAGGGAGGCAAGCCAAAATTAGCCCACGTGCAGCTGAGTTATCAACCTTCTTAAAAGGCCAGCTCAGCCTGTGACACCAGGACACCTGGCAGGTGCACTGAGCTAAATTCCCTCCTGAGCTAAGATCTGCTTGACACTATAAAGGAGAGTTGGAATGGGGCTACAGCTCCCATCTTCTCAAGTGGCTCTGTCTGCAGTGTAAATGAAAGAAGCCTAGGGGCCACTGCTATCATGGTGATAGGCAGCATTTGGTCCCTATGGGATCATGTGCCAGCTGTGAATTGGCATTGTGGAGCACATCTTACACCTCTCTCCATTTGTCCTCACAATCCAGCATGCCCACCTGCCATGCGCCTCCATCCTCTGACTGTTGGGGCAGTTGGTGTCGGAGCCAACTCTGAGGGCTTTATGCCGGCTGAAAAGTCCCCTCTGTCTGTGGATGTTCAGCTTGGCAGCTGTGGTCAGATTCTGGCTCCTTTGTGACATGAGCAGCACAAAGGGGTCAGAACAGCAGAAGCAAATCTTGCCCTCTGATTCGTATTCATTCAGGCCAGAAAGACAGACAACTCAGCAACTGTGGCCTGCTTGAACTATCAGTAAGTGCTCAAAGTCTAAGCTTCTACCTTAGTGAGATCAATAGAAATCTAACAGCTCTGGAGGGGGTCTCCTCTTCCAGGGAGGTTGTCATAAACAGAGTGTTAAGGGTTAATGTCTCTTGTACCTGTAAAGAGTTACAAGCAGGAAACTGGACACCTAACCAGAAGACCAATCAGAAGACAAGATACTTTTAAATTTGGGTGGAGGGAAGTTTGGGTGTGAGTTCTTTGTTATTCTCTCGGAGGGTCTGAGAGAGACCAGACATTACTACAGGCTCTCTAAGTTTCTTTTCATATAGTAAGTAAAACAGGCGGTTTAGGCTTTTTAATTATTTTACACTATTTGCATTTGTGGATCTGGCTAGTTAACTTTTATATGTGTAGTTGCTGGGAATATTTTGATTTGTATTAGTACTGGTGGGAAAGTCTCTTTCTGGTATCTGTAAGCTATAAGACCCTGTAATATTTACATCTTGAAGTTACAGAGATAATTCTTTACTTTTTCCTTTTGTTTATTAAAAGATTTCTTTTTAGAGAACCTGATTGATTGTTTTTCTCTGTTTCCCTTGTTTTATCCCAGGGGATTGGGATAACTCACCAGGACGGGTGGGGAGACGGGAGGGGGAGAGATAAAATCTCTCTCTGTTTTCCTTGAATCTGTTTGCCTCTTTGTGGAAGGGAAGGGAGATGCTTCTCTGTATGGTGATTTAGAGGTTAGATCAGTATCTCTCAGGATAGCCCAGGGAGGGAAATTCTGAGAGGGGGAAAAATGGGGGGGGGAATGGTTTATTTCTCCTTGTTTTAAGAACCCAAGGGATCTGGGTTCTTGGGGTCCCCAGGGAAGGTTGGGGAGGTCAGAGTGTCCCAAAACACTATATTTTTGGGTGGTGGCAGCCTATCAGATCTAAGCTGGTAATTAAGCTTAGGGAAATTCATGCTAGTATCTCATTCCTGGACTGTAAGGTTCAGATTTGAGAAAGAATGCTATGACAGAGGTAAATCACCTCACAGGGGTCCATGCATTCCAGTTGTAGCGTCTCGATAGGGTCTACCCCTCTTGTAGCTGTTTGCCTTCTTGCCAAATGTCCCTGCTTCAGACTTCTGCATCCAGCTCCTGGGCCTGGGTTTTTCCTGGCTTTAATCAGGGGATGTAACCCGATTTCTGATAATAAGTGTTTCAGACAGGCTTGGAGAAACAAGTGGCTGCTGTATTTCAGTTTTCTGAAGGCAATACATGAAGAAATCAGAACATAAATGAAATAATGTTGAAATAATCTACTAGCTACACACATATTCCCATTCATATACAGTAGTAACAGAATAAAAGCAAATGCAAGCGGCCAGCAGTGCATATAAATAATGCCTGTGGAGATGAGAAAAATTAATTAAAAATAAATTTAAGAAAATAAATCGTGTCTGTGCATTGGTTGAAAATGCCTAAGAACCTAGTAAAGCAAAACATGAAAATGATCATCTCATAATTGACATAAAGTGCAGAGAAGTGGCCATCTAGCTCCTTGTAAATTAATGTAGATTGTCTAGGTTTCACATGTATTTACAATTTTGTAAGAGGTTAATGAAATGTTAAGGCGAAGGCCCCATGGGCTGTGCAGCACATTAAACCGAAGTTATACAACCAGGGTCCCAGATATGCAAAGCACTTAAGCACGTGCTTAAATTTGAGCATGTGACTAGCCACATTAAAGTCAATGGACTGCTACTCACATGATTAAAGTTAAGACATGCCCAAGTGTTTTGCTGGGCTGTGTGGTCATATATAGCAGATCTCTGCTCAGGAGGAGATTAGGAAGAATGCTAGGTGGGAACCTTCTATATTTACAGATCTCCTAAGGAGTGCAGGAGTAGGGCTCATCTGCTTTGCGCATTAAAAGACCTGCAGGAGGGGAAAAGTTCTGGCCACGTGGCTTGGAGGTAATAGTGCAGCTTATAGGAGGGCTCTTAACACTAATACAATATTTTTTGTGATATTTGTGTGGATTTATGTGACAAGAAGAGGTTTGTATGTGGCAACTTGAAAAGGTGGAAGTTGTGCCACTGTTTCTGTGGCAACACAATTGTGTTGTTCAAGTGACCTTAGCTGAGGTTCTGAGTTAGCTGGACAAAAGTCAGGCAATTCATAGTTAAAGATCACACAGCAACTTTAACTCTGTATTGTTGCGTGTAAAGCAGGGTTTATCTCACATGCTCATAGAATCCTGGCTTATGTCACATCCTATTTGGAAAACAGAATTCTGCAATGGAATAAGATTGCACTCCTTTCTCCACTGCTTCTCCAGCGAGACTATTGACCGTACATAAATTGTGTGCTGTTTTCTGTGTAGAAGTAACCTTTTTAGTTAACATTAGATGCACATCTGCAGAGCTTTCTATCACTGCATAATATAGTTTATGTCTATGAACTGTACAACACGAGACTGAGTGTCGAAGTTCACTTTTAACTCTGAATTTCCCGGACTTTTATGCCATCTGATTATCTCTCTGCACATCGTTATAAATGATCAGTTACTAAGATGTATAATAATGATCAAACTGGAATTTCTTATTCACCCTTATACATGCAGTGAGTTACAGCACAAATTGTACAGTCTTCAGGCTGGGCTTGATTTTCAAGTTTCAGTGAGATCCTCAAAACAAGCCACTGTGCTTAAAGAAAATTGGTTCCATAGTTTTGAAGCTATGAATGTTTAAAATCAGCAGGGTTTGAAACATTCTCCTTCTCCCTCTCCCCTTTCTTCTTTAATTTTTCTCTTTTTTTAAACCTCTGCTCAGACAAGAGTGGTTTGGGACATGGCTAGGCTATGATGCGCTTTAGCTTTGACTCACAGGATCCTTTCTCTTCCATGGCTCTGCAGGGGTTAATGGCAGTAAAAACTTGTAATGCGGCTTTTCAGAATTAACGGCAGTACAAATGTGGTTCTGTCAGGAATTTAAGCAGATAAGACACAGGAGGAGCAAATGTGCTGAGTAAGGCTCTGGGTTTGATTCATATCTTCAAGCAAAGGGAGATTCAACTTCTTGAGCTTTGCTGCACTCATGGCAGAATGAGGGGATTCCCCCTATCCCTAACTTCCTCTGTGTTATGTAGGATGGCAGACTAGATGATCACAGTTGTCCCATCTGGCCTTGGAATCTGTGAATCTATAATCTACCCTTACTGCACTGGCACATCACTGGCATCACTAACAATTTTCTGATCCTTTTTTTCTCGTAATCTTCACTCGGTATTAACCCTTTGGGGATTGCAGCTATATTTGGCCACCTACATGTTCATTTGGCTGGCATTCTGGGAAATGCCAGCCTTCTGAGAGTTGTAATAAAAAGGAACAAAGATTTGTTCTGTTTCCTGCTTCCGAATAATCCAGCAGAAGAAGAAGCGAAAATTATTTTTATTGATTAGTTATGTAGTACCACAAATGTGCGTGGCACTTTGCTGGCAAATAAAAGAATGGCTCTGCTGCCTTAGGAGAGTTTACAGTCTACGAGCTGTGAACTGCTTCATGCATCTTAATGGGCTTTTAACTCTGAAGCTTCATGACATGAGAAAGAGAGGACGTGGGTTACATGAAAAAAAGACCGTTAGGTTGCTTAGGTTAGCAATGGGTACAACTTGATACTACATTTATTTTTTCAATAATGTCGATTGCAAGCTGTATGGGGCAGGGACTCTGTTTTACTACATATTTATACAAAGCCTAGTGAAAGGTGGCCCTGATTCTTACCATGACCTTTGCATGGTACTGCAGTATAAGTAATGATAGTTTTAAAGTTACTCTGAAGAGAATTCTACTGTTTACAATTACTCAGGGTAAAATCCAGGTTCCTGTGAAGTCAATGGGAGTTTTTCCATTGAATTCAGTGGGGCCAGGAATTCACCTCAGTATCCAGTACAGTAACTCCTCACTTTAAGTCATCCCAGTTAACGTTGTTTCCTTGTTATGTTGCTGATCAATTAGAGAACATGCTCGTTTAAAGTTGTGCAATGCTCCCTTCTAATGTCTTTGGCAGCTGCCTGCTTTGTCCACTGCTTGCAGGAAGAACAGCCCATTGCAGCTAGCTGGTGGGGGCTTGTAACCGGGGTGGACCGGAAGCCCCCCTATCATCTCCCCCTATCAGCTCCCCGTTCCCTTAAGTTCTCTATGCTGCAGCTGCCCAGCAGGCTATCAATTGGCAGTTCATCTGGTCCTCGCCACACTGCCATGTGCTGCTCCCGCCCTCTGCCTTAGATCTGCTCCCAGAAATTCCTGTTTGCTGGGGGCAGGTAGGCGCTAATATCAGGGTGTCCCCCTCTCCCCTGCTCCTGCACCCCACTGGAGAGAGACAGAGAAAGCCTGGGGCAGCAGCTGCTGTCTCAACTTCTTGATTCACTTAAAAAGACAATGCATTTAAGAGTGTGTCAGCTTACTTAAAGGGGCAGTGTGCATCTCTCTCTCTCGCCCACACACAAGGTGTGTGTCTGTCTCTGTCTGCTATGCTGTTTCTCCTCCGTCCTGTTCGTGCTGCCTTGATGAGAGGCTACATTAACAACAATGTGTTAACCCCTGAGGGCTCAGCCAAGTGCTAGTTTATCATTTAGCAGCAAGGTATTCCCTAGGAAATATCCCTCCCTCTTTCACCCTCTAGCTTCACCACCTCAACCAAGCTTCACAATCATTATAGCTGTGAACTGTATTAAATTGTTTGTTTAAAACGTATACTGTGTGTATATCTATATAATATATAGTTTTCTGTCTGGTGAAAAAAAATTCCCTGGAACCTAACCCGCCCCCATTTACATTAATACTTACATGGAAATTGGATTTGCTTAACATTATTTTGCTTAAAGTTGCATTTTTAGGAACGTAACTACAACGTTAAGCAAGGAGTTATTGTACTCCACACCCACATGCAGATCAGCTTGCACCATGGGCAGGTTAGCCACTACAAGCGCTCTGTTCCATCATCACATACCTTTGAATATAAATCCCAGAACTTCATTGGCCTTCTCTAGTAGAGCTGGTCAGAAATGGAATTTTTTTGCAAAAAATGTGTCTCCTTGATGTGCCAGAAAACTTAATATTTTTGACCATCTCTGTTCTTTGCAGTCAGATTGCTTTTCAAACTCCTGTCTAACATGCTGTCCACTGTCACACCTCGATCTTTTTCACTATTATTGGATCCCAGGCTTCTCCCTCCCATTGAATACCTGTGCTTCTGATTATATTTCCCCTAACATATGTGTGTGCACTTTTCCTTCTCACTGTTTGCCTGGAAGTTTATTACACGGCTTTTTCCTCCATTCTATTTTAATTGGAGATTGACTGCATAATAGAGAATGTATGGTAGGATTTCATGTTGGGAGTGGTGGTCCATAGAATGAATGATCCACACCCTCTACACTTGCATGTGCACAAATAAAAGCTACGGATATTTTAACTCATATCTGGTAACCCACTGAATTGTCACACTTAAGGCCTCTTCTACACAGGGAGTTTAGGACAGCATAACCATGTTTCTCAGGAGTGTAAAACATCCACGTCCCTGAGCAGTGTTGTTAAGCTGACCTAAGTCCCTGTGTAGGCAGCACTAGGTTGATGGAAGAATTCTTCTGTTGACCTCACTACTGCCTGTGCTGACAAGAGCATCCCTCCCATTGGCGTAGGTAGTGTCTACATGAAGTGCTACAGGGCTGCAGGTGTGCCACTGTAGCAGTTTAAATGTGGACAAGCCCTAAGTCTGTGCTTATCGTATCATGGATTAGTGTGTGAAGTGGCCTTCGCATCCTGCTTGATTGAGAGGCTAAGTGATCTCAGTGGGAGCATGGATTTCTTTTGGTGAAGAGGCTTGAGGTGCATCTAGAGATCTGACTGAGGTGAGGCTTTATAGTCCAATGGGTGAGCACTGATGAAACACAATAACCCTGTGACGAAGAGGCTGCATGGACTGTATACATAGTGATCTAATCCTGATGTATATATGGTGAGTGTGTGTGCAAAGACCTGGTCATGAAGAGGCTGCAGAGCCGTGATGTGTGTGTAGCGACTGAGCCAGTGAAGGGGCTACCTAGCCCCGGCGAGTGCATGATGATGTGGGTGATAAATAGCCCTGAGATGCGGTCTGGTCAGAGAAGAGAATATACAGCCTTGAGGTTGGTAGTGATCCATTTAGTACAAAGACTGCTCAGACCTGACATGTGCATAGCAATCCAGTCATTGAAGAGACTGTATAGTCCCACTGTGAGCATTTCTTTGGCAATAATTACATGTGAGTGAAGCTGCTTCCACCAATTGGATCACTGTTTTCATCTCAGCCATTTTACAAGGACAACTATTTTTAAACTTGCTATTTTTGAACTTCCCTTTTTTTTTTTTTTGTCACCTCTGAATTGTTCCCAGTTTGCTCCGTTTCTTTGCCTGACCCAGCGGTGTCACTATTTCACCTGCTGACAGTCTTGCATCTTGCACATTTGCTAAGTGGAACCTGCCCCCCTCCCAACACCTTTGTGGGGGAGTTTAATCTAATTCTTTGCCTGTGTTGTTACGTCAGCAGCACAGTCAGCAGCATTAACACTGATACCCCCCTTGAGATTCATCTAAGCAGTGCACAGAGCAAGGTACTGTGCCCAAGAAGGCCAGGGAATTTGGAACAGCAAAGGGTATTTGTGAATATGATAAACCACAAGAGCAAGACCTGAGGGAATTGAATGCATTTGCAGGACCTCCCAATGCTGTATGTTGGATATGACATTTTCCCCTCACACTTTAGAATCAAGGCAGTGTATTTTTGCACTGTAAATGTTGGGAGAAGTCAAGGGACTGGTGTTTCACCACTAGAGTCCTGGGTTTGAATCCTGTCATGGGGTATATGGAAGGGGCTGATGGGGGAAGACAGTGGGGGGGAGAGGAAATGTAGGGATGGGAGAAAGGGAGGAACTGGGTGTTTGCAGCCACCTGGAAGGGACTCTGGGTTCAGCCTTGGGAAGAAAAGGTGTCTGAAATGGAAAAGTCTAGTGTCTGAGTGGAAGTGAGGGGGACAAGCTGGGACTGAAGCTTGAGAAGTGTCTGTATGAGGGAACTCTTATTAAATAAGGAATGAGCAGTGCTGTCTCTTACGCCTGCTCTACACACAGATGTCATGCCTATGTAGCTCTTTAGGTGCCTATGGAGATGACTGCGTGGGTGTAAGACACCTTTACACGAATGTAACTGTCCCCCTGGGGTGGTGCAAGTTTTGCAAACAAGCCCTTGGAAGGAAAGAAATACAGCCGCAGCCTCTGATGATATTGATGATATATATTCCAGTAGCAGTAAAATTTTATTAGGCACTTTCCAATTACAGATCAAGGCATAGGTGCAACTCTGTGGGTGCTCCGGGGCTGGAACACCCATGGGTAAAAAATGGTGGGTGCCGAGCACTCACTGGCAGCCCCCTTGTCAGCTCCCCCTCCCAGTGCCTCCCACCCGCCAGCGGGCCCCACCAATCAGCACCTCCCCTTCCCTCCTTGTGCCTCCCACCTGCTGCGATCAGCTTTTTTGCTGTGTGCAGGAGGCTCTGGGAGGCAGGGGGGAGGAGCGAGGGTGTAGTGTGCTTGGGGGATGGGTCCCAACAGGACTGGAAGAGGCAGGGTGGGGGTGGGTCTTGGGGGAAGGGGTGGAGTGGGGGTGAGTACTGGGGCAGAGCCGGGGGTCCAGCACCTCCTCACCCCCGGCACGTTGGAAAGTCAGCACCTGTGGATCAAGGCACAGTCTCTGCCGTGAATCTAAAATAGAGAAAGATGAAGGAGGGGCAATGGGATACTGTCCAGAAGCAAAGTGACCAGGATGATTATAAGTATATATCTCAACAGAAACAATGGTGTATCTTTTGGTTTTGATTTGTTTGTTTTTTAATATGATCCCTTTGTGAAGGGGTCACAGTCAGATTGGCTCCAGGTGGGGATGATGCGGAGACCTGTGCACCATGTGAATCAACCAAACATAAGCCAAGCGACGGTTCACCTCATGTGGGAAACGGTGATATAGGCAGGAATAATGAGATGAAATTCAGAAAGGCAAAATATAGGCTGATTATCAGGAACCATTTCCTAAGACTGAGCCCGGTTAAGCTGTGAAGCCGTTTCCCAAGATAAGTGGTGGAAGTCCCTTCCTGTGGGACATGTAAATCTAGACTGGACAAAGCTCTCAAAAACGTACTGTCAGGAACAACCCTGCCCAGGCCAGCGGCTGGACTAGATGACCAAGTAGGTCTTTTCCATCTGTAATTTCTAGGGGAAGCTCAACCCTGGGGGAAAGCCACACAGCAGCTTCATTGCATGTGTGGCTGGATACTTTCGGACACTCCAGCACATCTTAATGAAGACAATTTGTCTCGGGCAACATGTGGAAAACTAAATTTCTCTCTTTCTCATTCTTGCACACACATACCCAAGCACAGGTTCATGCACATACATATCACATACCATGCACACACAGCATCTCACACAGTCTTTTGTTCTGTGACATGCATACACACATGCCTTGCCTCAGTCTCTCTCATAGATGCCATAGCCCATCCCCACATACATCACACAGCATTGGACACACTATGGCCTGGTGTACACTTCAATGTTTCATTGGCATAGCGGGGTTGGTCATGGGTGTGATTTTTTCCCACCTCTGACTGACATAACCATGCTGGCAAAAGCTCTAGAGTAGATGCACTTACAGCAGCAAAAAAAAAAAAAAAGGTCTTTTTGCTGGCATAGTTTATTCAATTCAGGAAAAATAATTAAGCTGTACCAGCAACAGAACTCTCTTACTGGTTTGCGCTGCATCCCCATTAGGGATGTTTGCCAGTGTAGCTATTTCTGGAGTAGACAATGCCTGTAACATATAGACAACCACGTGCAGATGCACTTTTCTCTGGGAACCATTTGTTGATGGACAATATATTTCTTTTTTTTTTTTAATCTCAAGTTAATTGTGGCCAATTAGCTACCCTCTTTCCCCATTATCCTTTCCAATCCCAGCTGTCTGAATGGGGGGAAACAATCACCTGTTTTATTATGCAAACTGATAGCCAAACAGCTGAAAACAGCATAGCCTAGCCTTCTGTGCAGCATGGCTCCAAATTGCTAATAAGATTCCACTGCCAGACAGGTTGCTTAACCCACTGCTGCTGAAAACTTTCATGAAGGAGTAGAAGGGGGAGCAAGAAGTGAGACTCTCAGCTGTGGTTGGCTGGCAGCCCTGGGCATAGTGTTTATTTAAATCCCCTGAGCACTGGTAAGATCTCAGTCCCTGCAGGGATCATGCCTTCCCAAAGACACTGCAAGGTTTTGATTTACTACATCTCACTTTCAATGGGAGGAAGAGGAATATGAATGAGGAGCAGCTATTGGGCTTCTAATGTACATTGCCACAGAAATGCACATGCAGATTCAGCCAGAACCTCACTGAAACACTTTTGAACAAAAGCACTCATACACTACTCTATCCAGATAGACCAATACAGTGCCTCCCCCTGCTACACACACACTACATATGTGAATTCCCTTTGTTTGCTCCCCTGTAACTCACCACATGTGGAAATTGTTCCTCCACTTGTCCCTCATCTCCTTCCCTGTAAGGAGGGGAGAGGAGTTTCTGGCACTCTGTAGCCCATATGTGGATGTTGTTTGTGGGTGCCTGGGGAATCCTGGCAGACTAACTGTGCCACTGGGTGTTTGTAGAAGGGGTATTTAAAATGCATGTGAGGGAGCAGCTTGGAGATGTGGGATTTAGATCCTGATCCTTTACACAAGCATCCACATTTAATTTCTGAATCGATATCTAATGTGTCCCCCCCACCCCACACACACAGTGACCCTCTCCACATAGTGCTTCTCCAGCATGCCTCAGCCAATACCCATCCTTTCTTGTCTTCTCCTGGGGAGGCTCAGCGGCTTGCTTTGCCCTCCCTGGGTTGGCATCTTTTGGGCAGCTGGGGAGGGAGGCCCACTTCCCACTTTGGTTCTTTTAGTGGCTGCTAGTAGGCCTGCTCCCATTCCCTAAAACTGTAGCAGCAGCTGGCATCCTGCCTCCCTCTTTTGGCTCTCCCCCCGTTCTGCATCTTTGATGGACCAGCAGGAGGCGCATACCTTCCCTCAATACACGGTGCTGGCATTTCCTGAGGGAATAAGTGTTCATCCTGCACTTCCACTAATTGTTGCATTTTGGGAGCAACAAAAGCAAGCGGAAATGTTCTGCTTGATCCTGATGCTCCAGGCTCTTTAAAACTTAAAGCACAGTGGACATTGTACTCCCACAGTGAGCCAGGGTGTTCTCCAATCCTAGTGAAAAGGACAGAAATGGGGTTCTTTCGGGGCTATCTTCCCTTGAAAAATGAAATTATGTGATCATTTCTCCGAGGGTGAGGAATTTTCTCCTTTCCCCAGTCACTTCTTTCTCTCTTGACGCCCATAGACTGTTGAGTGACAGTTGGACATCAGTTCTTGTCAATGTTATGAACATGAAGCCAGGAATATGGGGATGAATATTTATGTGTGTTCCTGTCAAGCTTTAGAGCCAAGGATCTTTGGGTCTGGGTACTGTATGGATCCTTGCATCTAAATTTCTAATCTCACTCTTTGCAGGGCTGCAGTGTGCATAGTGGTGGTGGTTCTAAGGTGCATCTACATGTTTGCCTTCCATTGAACAATGAGAATGGGTTTGTTGTTTTTTAAAGGGATGGTAGAGAAAATACCTGGGCATAGATTTCATAACAGCCATTCTTACCAGCTACAGTTTCTAGGGCCAATCTTTTCCATTTGTAGGGAATGATAGTTTCTTTCACTAGGAGCATTTTTGGCTTAGGAGACTGAGAATGAGATTTGGTGGCTGGTCTTAATCTGGTCTCTGATCAGTGGTGGGGAGCACTAGGGGGCTCAGGGATCATGGCTTCATTCTATACCACTTTATATGGTAATGGAATGTGACTGTATTCCTTTTAACTCCAGCTGGTAGGAGCAGCTGCAGAAACAGCCCAGGCAAGGATTGCTGCACTTTGGAGAGTGGGGAAAATTGGACCCTGCCAGAGCTATCCCTTCCCCCAGCACTGCTTCCCCTGCACACAAAACTGTGCAAGGGAGAATCCCTGCACACACATTCTATGGGGGCACTAAGATCCAAGTGGTGACTCCCTTCCCTCCTGCTATGTGGCCTTGTGAGAAAACTGCAGCGAGGAACCAACCAGACTCCAGCCGGTAGAAGGAGCAGCTACCGAAGCAGCCAAAGCATAGACCTTTAGACATTTGGAGAACTCGCCTCACTTTTGACTGGACTTTCTCTGCCCTGTGTTGATTGGTTGTTTGCTCCAACCCTTTCCCTCTCCTTCCCAGCCTCTTCACTCCACACCTGCCCTGCATCTCCCTTGTCCTGTCCACCCCCATCCCCTTCCTTTCAATGTCCCCTCCCTTTCTCTCCTCTTTTCATTTAGCTGATCCTCTCTTAACTAACTCCACCCCACAAAAATAAATGGTGGCACTAGCCTGTCTGTTGCCATGACACTGTTCTCTCTGCTTCTGTGCTAGACCCCTTCTCCCCTACAGGGTGTCTGTTTTGTCTATTTAAATGGTGAGTTCTTTGGGACAGGGACTGTCTGCAGGGCCAGCCCACAACATTTTGGCACCTGAGGCGGGGAGCTCAAATGATGCCCCCTTGCTTGGGCCAAAACTTTGAAAGGTCTCAATTCTGCCTTCTTCCTGTTCTAAACCTCTCATGGTACTGCTCTGCTACCTACCCCAGTAAAGGAGAACTAACAACTTAAAATGCCTTTTTCAAAAATGTTAAGTAACACTTAACTTTCAAACGCCTGAACAGCAAATGTAACTTTTTTTGTCTGCATAGTAAACACTGGCATTTTTATCTGTTTGAGTAATCAAAGTGGTGCCTTCTTGGTTGCAAAGATTTGAACTGCTTCCTGCTGAAGGTCCACAGTCTGGGCCAGTTCATGCTCTATTGACATGGTTGCAAGGGTGACCAGCCTCTCCTGTGTCATTGTGGAGCATAGATGTGTTTTTATTAACTTCAGATTGGAGAAGCTCGCGTTCTACACTGGCAACTGTTACAGGAAGTGTTGGAAGTATGCGCAGAGCAACAAAAGCATTTGGAAAGAGGGTTGTCATCATATTTGTAGACATATATTCCAGAACAGACTTTGGAGTTGATCCTGCTGAAATGTATCTTGAAAGGGCTTTCAGTTCATCACCTAAATCACCCGCATCAATATCACGCATGTCATCCTGTGTCAACACTGTCTCTAGTGCCCTGCATTGCTGGTGTAGGTCTCTTCTGGTATAGTGAGGAGTTTTGGAATATCATACAACATCCGAAATATACTGCTGTGTTCCTTGAGCTGCATGAAACATTCTTCAACTGACTATATTGCACAATCTAACATCTGGTTAAAGAATTCAACTTTGAATTGTTGTTTGGGATCGCTTATAGGATTATCCCATGCCTCGTAATCAAAATGTCGTCTTCTTCGGTGACTTTTGTATTCTTGAATGGGTGGGAAAATAGCTTCAGTGTGAAGTTCCTCTGCCAATTTCTGTGCAGTCTTCAGAACATTTTGAAATCCCTCATCTGACTGGTAAGACTGTAGGTATGACTTTGCTTTGTCCAGTTGTTCCATTGCTCCAGATATATGAAGATCAACACCTTGAGTCTCTTGTTTACAACATTTATTTCAAACAGAAATTTGAAGTTATGTATGTTTCTGGTAATTCCATTTCCCTCTGCCACTGTTCTCCCAGGAACAGTTCCTGTCATAGTATTATCCTACATAATGGCAACTATGGTATCATCTGTCTTCTCAATTTGGTTTTTGATAGGCTTTATCGCCTCCACTCGACTTTCCCATCGTGTGACACTCAGTGGTTTCAGTGTCAGAGAGGATGTTCCCAGATGTTGCTTCAAAATTTGCCATCAATGATTTGATGCAGAGAAAAATACACAGATGCTTTGAATTACATGAAAAAGCTGATGCTGCATTACTGACCACCAAGTTTGATGAATGAGAACTGAATGGGACAAAAAAAAGCTCTTGGATCCATGTCCGTACTCCTCTGGTCTTTCCTCTCATGTTGGCACCATTATCATAGCCTTGACCTCTCATGTCAGCTACCGCAATTCCCGTATCTTCCAGCTTTTTAAGAAGCAGATTTGTCATACCAGCTTCTGTAGTATTGTCAATATCAATAAATTCTAGAAAATGCTCTCTGACAGTCAGCATTGCAGGGACACTTTCACTAGGTTCTGTTGTTGTTACAAAACACACCATTAAAGTAATTTGTTCCGTATGACTGATATCAGGTGTGCAGTCCAGAATAAATAGAGTAATATCTTGCTGACTTCAGATCTGCCACAATCTTCTGTTTTACTTTTGTTGCCAGTGACTGTATGATCTCATTTTGAACTGTTTTTCCAAGGTAGTGCTGTGTGTATGTTTCTTGGGTGGTGATTCTTCTTAGATGCTCCCGGAATAGAGCATCAAACTCACCCATCAGCTCCACAATTTGAAGGAAGTTTCCATTGTTTGGCACATACAGCTGATCTGAAGTGCCACACAGAGCTAGGTTTTGGGTTGCAAGCATTCTCACAATGGCAATGAACCTTTCAGAACATTTTGCCAGTAAAGAGACTCTGATGCAGTCTTCTCTTGATGCTGATCATCTATGGTGGACCTTTAACCTTAGTCTCATCTCAAGCTCTTTTCACCTATGGAATGCTCTCTGGTGATTTGCTGCCTCCTCGTGGCATGCCAGATTTCTATCCAGATTTTTCCAGTCCTTTGTTCCTGTAGAACCCAATGTGGCTGGAACATTATACTGGAAGAGTTTGCGACAAAAACAGTATGCAGCATTCTGGGGTTTTGAGTACATAAGCCATGGCCTCTCCACTTTGTCACCATTGGAGATTTTATGCCAGCAATGTATTGGATGGAAACGTCTATTTTCATTGTTTTTTGGGAACATGAAATTTTTCACTTGCTGTGGCCCATGCCGTACAAGGAAGTCCTTCAGTATACTGCTCAAGTGGGTCCACAGTCCTGGATCATCTAGACTTAAGGAACTAAACTCAGCAGCAGCTGTTTCTTGCACCTCCACCACACTCTTCTCTGATCTACACTTTTCTTCAGGAATGTGCATGGTTACATCCATTTGAGATGGAGATATGGATGCTGCAGTAGCTGCCAGGTTACTTGCACTCTGACTAACTGGAAGATCAGGCATCTCCTCACCACTCACATCCTCACTGGGGCCAGAAGGCTCACCGTGAACATTTGTGTCTGTGCACCTCAGGAGAGCTCCTTCCTGCTTAGATAGAAAACCTTCCTTTGCTTTCTTTCTTTTTCTGAATGCTGCCTCAGAGGGATGTTTTCTTCTTTCACTCATGACTGCTGTTCTGTGCCAGCTATAGCAGCTCTCACCACTCAGTTGAAGGGGACAAATAAGCAGGCTGGTAGCAGGGCCTGAGTGAGGGAAGATATCAGCGTCTTAAGGGCCTAACTGGCTCCTACTACTTCACTTGACTCCCTGTTCTCCTCAAGTGGGTTCAGGGAAGCAGCAGGAAACAGGAAGCTCCCTGAGAAGCTGATGTTAATCAGTCCAGGCTCCTGGCGGTGCTAGAGGCACATGAGAGGCTCCTCCTCCTCTCTCCTCCTGCAGCTCCTGCTGCTTTCTGTTATTCCCTCTCACCTTTTCTCCTGCCTGCCTGTTATGTCTCTTGTGCCCTCCTTCCTCCAGCACAGCACTTCACCACTTCTGTGCATCTAGAGCAGAGAGAATACATATGCACCAGCAGCGGACACAATTTTCTACACTCTGGGTCCTAATGGCGCCCACCCAATGTCTGGCACCTGAGCCTCAGTTCGCCTCATGGTGTCTGTTACTCGCTGTTTGTACAGCACTTGGCACAATGGAGCCCCATGCTTGGCTGGCCCTGGGTCACCACTGTAACCACGATGAGGTTTAATAATAATAACTTGAACATGCTGCAATGATTTTTTTCCTATCAAGCTTTGCTCTTATTACAATTTTTGATCGTTCCAAGTTTGTCTGCTCCCATTGGGAGGAACTCCCATTGGGAGGAACTTTTGAGATGCATTTTTTTCTTAAGTATCAGACTGTGTTTTAGAAACCAGATCTGACATTTCCCATCTGCTGAGGAGCAACGGCGGATGCATTCATTATCTTTCTCTCGCACACCCACCAGGCAATCCATCTCATCATAACTAAAGGGAAAAGATTCCCTAGCTTAGACAGCAGAGAGGACCGATACATATATATAAATAGATGTGATGTATTCCTGCCACTAAGGGTACTGGCACATGCAGGTGCACACAAACGCTGTCCGGTTGCAACCTAAAAGAAAAGTTTTTCTAGCACAGCCAGTGCATAGAATGTATTCTGTGCAGTAGAGTGCAGTGTTGCACACACATCCTGTATCTGACATATTCCATGCAGTAGAGGGAAGTGGTACACATCTATGTATACTCACACACCAGCCAGTCTGTTATCTCAACAATATCTGGTCAGGTTTGGTCATTACACTGTGGAAGTAGAGAAAGAACTGACAGGGATTCAAAGGGGATCTTAATGCATGACAGTCTCTGTTAGCAAGAGTTAGGCTAGCTGTAACCCTAATAACACAAGATTTGTAGAATCGAGGGTTGTGTGAGACGAGTGGGAAAGAACTGTGTGAGAAGTTGTTATGACCTTGTGTCGATAATGAGGAATGTAGACTGGCGTCTAAATAGAAGTGAGAAAAATAAGATATCAAGATGGCCTATGTATAAACAAAATGCAGCTGTTGCTTATTATTGTATGTATTAAAGAGTATAAATGCTTGCTGTAATTGTTTACCTTTGGAGAGACCTACCTAAGAGGGGGAAACCCTGTGTCCTAGGGCACTTCCTCCCTGTATGCAATTGCTTGAGAAAATAAAGTATATGATTATGCTGCACCCAACCAAAAAGTGAGAACTGAGTTTTTTCTCCAACAACACCAAGAGCTGAACTTGCCTCTCATGACCCCCACAATGGACCATCAAAAGATGGTATTAAACAGGGAGTGCCATGCAAAATACTTTTCTGCAACACCAAGGAAGGAATTTTCCATTGACCTGACTGATCAGTGCATGATTTCTTTTTTCTTTACTACTTTGATTAGGTTCCTCACTTGCAATTTTCTGTGCTTTTTCCTGTCTCCCTGTTGTATGGATTTTAAGGAGTCTTGATAATTGACAGTGGTAAATTTTCTACTCATAAAACTCCAGAGAGCATTGATTGTGACTTGAGTTAAGCATGTGGCATATAAAGTCTTATTGCCTTGCAGTCATGGGGGAGTTTTAAAATGAGTGTATTTCTTGGAATCAGTAAGAGGTTTGGAGGTTTACTTCCACCACCCTTGTCTCAGGCTACGTCTAGACTACCCGCCATATCGGCGGGTTAAAATCGATTGCTCGGGGATCAATATATCGCGTCTCATCTAGACGCGATATATCGATCCGCGAGCGCACTTATATCGATTCCGGAACTCCACCAACCCAACAGAGTTGCGGAATCGACAGGAGGAGCCGCGGACATTGATCCTGCGCAGTGAGGACGGGTGAGTAATCCAATCTTAGATATTCGACTTCAGCTACGTTATTCACGTAGCTGAAGTTGCGTATCTAAGATCGATTTCCCCCCGTAGTGTAAACCAGCGCTCAGGCATCAATTGTTATTAGTGAGGGGCATACCTTCAGCAGAAGTGGGACGTTGAGTCAGGAGACATGTCTAAAGGCAGAAAGCAAACTCATAGTTTGCCAAACTGGAGGTGGAAGTGTTATAAGAGCCTTTCCTCATTATTATTTCAGTTCTCTCTGCCCCAGGAAGCACAGAGGTGAAAAATGGTTTGTTTTTCTTTTCTTTTCTTTTCTTTTCTTTTCTTTTCTTTTCTTTTCTTTTCTTTTCTTTTCTTTTCTTTGAAATTAAGTGATAGAGTCAGGATAAAAATAATATACTGTATTTACTGAAAATCCTTTCTTACCTGTGTATATTTTTTAAAATGAAGAGTGTTAAAAAAATCTAACTTATCTTTTTCCTTCATGATGGTTGGTTATTTTTTGCACTTCTTTCAGGTTGGAAAGTGAAACTAGATGGATAAGTTTGCTGCCTGATAGTTGGGCACCAGCCAGATGCTGTTGTGTTTGGAAATAGGAGAATATATAATTTCTTTTTAAAAAATATCCACTCAACCTTAAAAGAAGGTTGGGGCTAACTTCAGTGTCACTACAGATATTTTCTCTCTCAGTAAAGTGGGTTCTTTCATGCAAACTACTGATTATTGCTGAAAGATTCTGAGGAATTTTCTTTCTCTGCCTTTCTAGTTCCAGAAACCTAACGACTTCTCACCCCCTTTCCGCTTTGGGACGGTTCCCAATGGCAGCACAGAGAGGAACATTCGCAACAACTACCCTGAAATGCATAGCTACATGGTGAAGTTCAACCAGAGAGGGGTGGACGATGCCCTATTCTCGCTGAAGACTGGGTGAGGCCTTCTCCTTCCAGACTTGTCCATACCATGAGCTTGGCTTCTTTTCCTGTGTGTCTGGGGCTTTGAGGATCATTTTCCATGATTTATTGCATAAGTGACATCCACCATGACAGCGGCCAGAGTGATTTGGCCTTGATGCTATTTGCAACTTTTTTTGTCAGTTTTCCTCTAACATTTGTACACGTGATTTTTGTTTGTAAGAATATTTGCAGAAGGAGAAAATCTTGTGAATACTTGTTAGTACCCAGAGCTTCACTCCTGCAAGCTGCTCCCTACAAGCAGAGCCTTATGCAGAGCAGCTTGCAGGGTGGGACCAAAGTTTGCTCCAGAAGTGTTTGTACAATCATCTTGCAATTTCTTTGATTTCCCTCCTCTGTTTTGTAAAAGATGAAGTCAATTAGGGAGCAGAAGCAATACCATGTGACTTGATTGACAAGTCACACGCCAGTATGGCAGTAATGCATACTGTATAGTGAACGGCATATAGTCAAAGCAAATAGTTTGCAAATGACCCATAGGGTAGAAAATCTTTGCATAAAGTGCCTGCCAAAATCTTTTGAATCCTGAACAGATCTGTGAAAATCAGAGTCTCTTCATAAATACTTTTTTCCAGTGAATGTTTCTCTCTCTGTTTTCTAAATTATCTGCTCTGAACAACTTGCATAGGTCTACCAGTCACTATGCTCCCCTGCAAGAGCTAGGTAGAAGCCATATCTAGTTTGCAGGTCTTTGTATGAATAAAGCCCCTCTCCCTCCCCTTGCTAAACTTCCCTCTACTTTTCAGGGCCCCACCCTGTGTAAAAAAGATCCTGGTACCTTGAGCCTCACTCTGGCTTGCAAGGCCCTGCACCTTCTGATAAGGTTTATTCTGAAGCACTAAGGGATGTTCAGCCAATTTAATTATTAGATTGACTGAACATTTCTAACCTATTTGCCAGGCTCAGAGAAGCGTAGCCCATAACAAATGACTATACTGTTTCTGGATGCCATCCTGGAAATATACATGTCAGGATAGGCATCATCCAGGAAATATATATGCCCTGAGATAGATGTCATCCTAGAAATGGACTCTTTTCAGGAGAGATGTCATCCCTGACACTTAAATGCCCTGAGACAGACTTCACTCTAGATAGGCACATGTATTGGGATACTGGCCATCCTGGAAATCTACTTACAGTGGATTAGAACGATGATGTGGCTGTGAGTGTATGTGGGAAATGGAAGGTCTTTTGTCATATGTAAAAAATGAGTTTGGTTCCTATTTAGTGGTAGAATTTACTTCTCAGCTATCTGATTATTTGGAAGATCCAATTTCCTGTTCAGGTATTTTCCCTAGTTGCTCCCCCTTGTACCTGCCAAAAAAAAAAAAAAAAAAAAAAAAAAAGATTATTTTACTGGATACAGAGAGGGGCTCCCAACAGACTGTTTTACTACCTGCCATCTCTGGAGTGTATCCACCCTATCATGTAATCATATAGCATCAGTGTTGGTGATTCCTCTGAGTCTGTACTGAACTCTTTTCTCCGTGTTCTGCTAGCAAGGCAATGTAATGCTAAAGCCACTGTCTTCATGGTGAGATGTAAGACTGCTGTCCTAACCACTTGTCACAGTTAAAGATCCCATGGGATTTTTCACAGTAACATAGAAGTTAAATTCAGGGTCCTGACCAAATCTAATCTGAATAATTACATTCTGCTTAGCTAAGTCACATCAGCAGTATCAGTTGGAAATGGCCTTCTTCCTTACTTCAAGTCCTATTTTTTTGTGCAGTATTTATGTATTCAGGAAAGTACTTTAGGATCCTTTGGGGTGAAAGGCACTATAGAAATTCCAGATATTATTATGAACATAGACCTCCCTTCAGCTTCCTCTTCATTCAGCCTTGACCCAGTAATAGACTTCTGTTCTAATGTTCCTTCACAGTGCCTCTTTGGAGACCATGCAGGATGTCAGGGAGAGAGAGATGAGTCCTTATCTAATCTAACTCAAATTCAGAAAAGATTCTCGTCTCAGATTTCAGTTCCTGTTGAAGGTTCAGGTGGCAACATACAGTATTCCATCTGGACGGATTCCTTCCATCCTTTCCTAGTTAAGGCCACTGTTCTTGGTATCAGCAGTTCGTTTCAGTTATGTGCAATGATTTGAACTCACACAGAATCTTTTCTTTACTGTATTCTCCCTTTTCCTTGCACCCGGGCAGGAAATTGGATGCATTCATTTATGATGCAGCAGTGCTAAACTACATGGCTGGCAGAGATGAAGGCTGCAAGCTGGTAACAATTGGTAGTGGGAAGGTTTTTGCCTCCACTGGCTATGGCATTGCCATCCAAAAGGACTCGGGCTGGAAACGTCAGGTAGATCTTGCCATTCTACAACTTTTTGGTGATGGTAAGTGGTCTGTGCAAAGAGGTATGGGGGTTCCTCTCAAATTTCCAGATCCTGGCTGAATGGAAATGGGGTTCCTTCCCTGACCCTAACATCTTAGATTTGGTAAACAGTGCAAGAGTAGTGAAAAAGCACATTGGGAGAGGGATGGGGCTGACACACACAGTTGGGTATGCTTTATGAAGGTTAATAACAGCTTCAGGGCTAATATCACAAGTTCCAAAGGTTTAATGAGAATAAGCCTCCAAAAGTTCAGATGTGTATTTGAAGTTTATCTCAACATCTTCACTCTGGAAATCTTGTGAAAACAGGGCTTTTCCTTGTCAGATTTTTGGCACTTCTTGGTTTTAGCCATAATCAGAAATCCAAGTGAGAATGGAGCTTTCAGTAGTTATATCCAGTATGCCTGTGTTTTTCAGGCAGCACCAAGCTGTGCAACACCCATGTGATCAATAATTAAATGTGCCTGGAGGAAAGAGAAAACTAAACTTTTTTAAACCTAAAAATAAATTAATAAGTAAACAAGTTGGGGATTCAGGGATACATTTTCATAGATTCATAGACTTAAGGTCAGAAGGGACCATTATGGTCATCTAGTCTGACCTCCTGCACAACACAGGCCACAGAATCTCACCCACCCACTCCTGTAAGAAACCCCTAACCTATCTCTGAGTTACTGAAGTCCTCAATTCGTGGTTTAAAGATCTCAAGGTGCAGAGAATCCTCCAGCAAGTGACCCATGCCCCATGCTGCAGAGGAAGGTGAAAAACCTCCAGGGCCTCTGCCAATCTTCCCTGGAGGAAAATTCCTTCCCGACCCCAAATATGGCGATCAGTTAAACCCTGGGCATGTGGGCAAGACTCACCAGCCAGAACCCAGGAAAGAATTCTCTGTAGTAACTCAGATCCCACCCCATCTAACATCCCATCACAGACCATTGGGCATCTTTACCTGTACTGAAAGATCTGATCAGCTTTTACTGTATACAAGCTGATTTGCCCCAATCCTCAGTGGACAAAATACTGTCACTCTAAAGAAACGGTGGATTGTTGGTGGGATTGGAGCTTCCTTTTTGTTAGAATCTTCTTCTTCTTTTTCTCTCTCTTTCACCCCACTCCTTTCTGGATATTTTTTTTAGAAAATTAAAAATGTTGATCTTATTTTGTAAATGAATAGGAAGTCTAAAATCAGAAAAAAAGTCTGGTATAATAAATACGGGAAGAACACAGGAATTGACATAGGTTAACAGAACCGAGGACCATCAGTCTGGTAGAACAGTGGTTCGCAAACTGTGGGGCATGCCCCCTGAGGGGGTATGTGGAGGAACATTCAGAGGGCTGAGCAGCAACACCAGGTGGCTCATGTCAGCCCTGCATGGTGGGGCCCAGGCCAGCCCCCACGGGGTGGTGATGGAGCACCACCTCCATCCTCTGATTCACCTCAGTGGACCAACCCAGCGCAGGGATCGGTTTGTTGCACTGGTTTCCGCTCCTGGCAGCTTCCACGCCCAGCGCTGGCTCCATCCCCGGAGACCGTTGCACATGCCTTCCCCTACCCTGAGAATTCAAGGGGCAGGTGTTGGCCCTGCCTTAGTGGTGCATCCTGCCTGCAACGCTGAAGCAGCCTGCTGTTGAGGAAGTCTTGGTTGAGAAGTAATGGAGGTGGGGTGCAGATAGATTCAATTAATGGTGGTGGGCGGGGGGTGGCGTGACTGGAAAAGTTTGCACACCATTGTGGTAGAGTATTCTTTCTCCAATAGTGGCTAATACTGTATACTTCAGAGGAAGGCATAAAAATTCCATAATGCTTCTAACTGCAATATGACACCATATAAATATGAGGAATTTCTCCCTGTCTGTGTCTCATTCTGAAAAGTGTGAGTAACTCCCATCTTCCCCAGAAGCATGAAAAGCATTCCCAAGACAGAGTATCTCTCTGTTTTTGAATCTCTTTATAGATCCTGAAAATCCTGTACTAGGGATGAGTGTGCAATAAATCTAAGCTAGGAAATGTTTATTTTTACTTGACATAAATTGGCAATAATTTTATGCTGGTTAGAAATTTGAAATGTTGACAAAATTGGAAAAAATAAATCAAAAACACTGAAAACATTTTTGTGAAAGTGTCAGTTTGTTTTTGACCAGCTATAGAGTTGATTGAAAAATTTTAAAATATGAAATTTCAGTGAAAAATTTCATCAATATTTTGAATTTCAGCCTAAAAGATTTTCATAAACATTTTGGCTCATTTGTTGACCTGTGCTAGTAGTAACTGTTTTCTCTCTCCTACCCCAAAACATAACCTTTTCCCCCATTTCACTGAAATTTACCGAAAGAGAAAGTTAAAAACCAGGTATTACTGCACTTGGAGATAATTGGTGTCATCTTTTACATTCAATCCTGCTTTACAGCCAGTTAACAAAAACTTAGTTTTATAAAATGTTATAATTCTTATATATTATAATATCATTTCTGAATCCTTTAAAAATCTTTACTTTTACAGTAAGTAAATGTTCAAGTATTTGCATTCGGTATCTCAGGCTTTATTTCCTGATAGTGCAAAAATTTTAAATTGATCAAAGTTTCAGTAAAGTGTTTGGAACTAAGCACTTGAAGTTATCCCTCAAAATTCACAGAAAATAAAAACTGAAACTTCCTAAGGTTAAATTAATGCTATGTCAAAAGTTTTAGAATAAGTAAACCTCTTAAAGGAATGTAGTTTATTTAATCTGTTATATGCTCTACTGGCCTGGTGACAGGAAATATTGCAGAACTGGCAACTGGCCTAGTTCACCCAGTCAATGGAAACTGGCTCAGCTAATCCAACCAGTCAAAACTTCCCCCATCAATCATCAAGTAATCTGGTTCATCTAGCCCCCAAGACCAGACAGCTGGTATGCAAACAGGGCTCAGCCATTGGAAAAGACCTATCCAGTCAACTTCTCCTACCCTAGTCCACTTCTACTCCAGTCTCTCAGCCAATGCAGGATTGACTCAACTTTATCTCCTTCTATCTGTCTGTCTCTTTCCAGGGGAGATGGAAGAGCTGGAAGCTCTCTGGCTTACTGGAATTTGTCACAATGAAAAGAATGAGGTAATGAGCAGCCAGCTGGACATAGATAACATGGCAGGCGTCTTCTATATGCTGGGGGCAGCCATGGCCCTCAGCCTTATCACCTTCATCTGTGAGCATCTCTTCTACTGGCAATTCCGCCACTGCTTCATAGGCGTCTGCTCTGGCAAGCCTGGTATGGTCTTCTCCATCAGCAGGGTGAGTGTCTTCAGAAAATGGAAGGAACAGTGCAGACGTTAAGCCACATAGTTATAGAAATTAGAAATGGGGTAGTCCTACTGGATTCTCTTGGCCATCCCTCTTACACACAGCCAGCATAGGGCTGTTGCCTCCACTATATTGTCCAGCATTTTGACCACTCTGGCTTTCAATGTTACAAGGGTTGCCACCACTTTCCTTGAGAGAACTGCCTTTTCCTCACAGTGTTTCATAATTTCTGCTCTCTCTTGGAATTGGGTAATGGTGAGGCAGTCGTGAAAATGGGAAACAATATATAGAAAAGTTAATGTAACTTTTCTATCCCTCCAAAATTGTTTGAAAGGGTGCTGAATTCTTGGAGGAAAGGTTGTGGAAATTCTTCTCCATCAACCAATTCTCCTCTGGTCTTAGTTAGAACACCAAACTTAAATTGTCCTGTGTGTTGGATCGATTCAAATAATTCTGTGAGAAATCAGCACTGTCTTGTGATTGTTTTGAGCAGTAGGAGGTCCCTAATCTAAATTCATACTGTGACCAACACACAAGCCCCTGGAAAAAAGGATAGCCACTTGCCCTCAGCACTCACTCAGTGCAAAATCTACCTTAAACATTCCCCTTTCAAGAGTCTCCTTTATCTCTACATGAGCTTCTCCAGCTAGCCATTTCTGTGTGATTCTTCTTCTCCTCTTGTACATAATATTTGTGCCCCATTTAGAGCTTTCTTACTCTTCTTCCTGCTTCTGGCATTTCCTTCTACTCCATTCTGCAATGAGGTTATAGTTCTGTGTTTTTGATATCACCATCCCTATTACAATAAAGTGGTTGTATGAAGAGTGCTACACTGTTTGGGGGAATTAGATGGCTCAGTTGAATGGGCAATAGGAGTACAAAGTCCTTCTTGTATTGCCAGTCTCAATCTTATGCCAGGTTGGAGAGCAGGTGGGGGAACTGGATATGTCAAGAGATTATTAACAGAATGCAGATCCTTTTATATCTTGGTTATCTGTACAAATCTGGGCCTGGTTGTGGCGACTGAAAGTCATTAACCTTCTGCTAGCTGTTGGATGACGTATTTCACTATGTGAAATGAGTTGGTGGTCAGTCCACTTTATAATAAACTGGTGTTCACTTCACATTTGACATTAATTGGACCCCAGATTGGTAGTCTCACTAAGGAGGCAAATGACGAATGAGTCATGGAATCTGAATACCTCTCCCACCCATAGAAGTGGTCCTTCTGTGTCATGGCTGAGATGCACTGGTTGGGGAAACATGGAGAAATCTTGCACTGCTGATGTCTGTTTTGCAGTTGAATTGAGGATTTCACTTTCCAAGGATGTCAAAATCTGATTCCTGAACTAGGGGTCACCAAATGAAATGAATAAGCAGTAGGTATAAAACAAATAAAGGAAGTATTTCTTCACACAGTGCACAGTCAACCTGTGGAACTCTTTGCCAGAGGATGTTGGTAAGGCTAAGACTATAACAGGATTCAAAAAAGAACTAGATAAATTCATGGAGGATAGGTCCATCAATGGCTATTTGCCAGGATGGGCAGGGATGGTGTCCCTAGCCTCTATTTGCCAGAAGTTGGGAATGGGTGACAGGGCATGAATCACTTGATGATTACCTGTTCTATTCATTACCTCTGAAGCACCTGGCACTGGCCACTGTCAAAAGACAGGATACTGGCCTAGATGGACCTTTGGTCTGACCCAGTGTGGCAGTTCTTATGTTTTATGTCATCAGTGTTAGATTTAACTTGAAAGTAATTAAAAAAACCTGTTGTGCCATACTCAGCTAAACACTGAAGAGCTAAAACCCATTCATCGGTCCTGTTCTTTCTTCTCATTTCCTTTTCTAATCTGTGATGATGACTAAGGTATCCAAGTAGATGACAAGAAAAGCTTTCTCCTTTTTAACCAGTCCCTGGCCAGCTTGATTCAATGATGTCTGAGACTGAATTTCAGGGCAAAACAAGACTATCCTGAACTCCTTGCATCCACACAGAAATTCAGTGTTTGCCCAATTCTGAGGCGGCTGTTCTCACAGACATTATCTGTGGTTCTGATGCCCATCTTGGAATCCAAAGTACCAGCTGCTGGGTTCGAGTAACTCCCACTGACATCAGAGAGCTTTGTTTGTATACTTCAGGGGAGATAGTTTTGTCCTTGGAATTAATGGCTTTTGAAGAGGACCCTTATCTTGTGAGGTATTGATTCCTTCTACCCCAAATAAACGAATGTCTTCCCAAATGGAAACTATCATTATTATCATTTAATATTTAATTAAATTATTTATACTAGGATAATCCCTAGAGGTCCCAATTGACACTAGGGCCCTATTGTGCTAGGCACTGACCATGCCCTTAGTCAGAGACAGTCCCTGTCCCAAAGAGCTTATACTGTAATCGAAATAGAAATGATAGACAAAGGAAGTGTTCTTCCCCTTTGATAGCTGGAGACATAGAGAGGCTAAGTGACTTGCCCATGTGATAGAGCTGGGAACAGAACCCAGATATTTTGAGTCCCTGTTCAGAAGCTTAACACAAGGCTATCTTTCCTCTCTAAACTGTTCTACTGATGAAAGGAGGTGAATTGGAGAAAAGAAGAGAGGGAGAGGAAACAAGAGGGAGCAAAGTAGAGGAAGAGAGAGGGAGAGGAAGGAAAAAACAGAAAGGGGGGGCAAGATACAGAGGGAAAGAATATTCAGTGTTGATAGATGCAGGTTTGACCTCATTTCATAGTGATGCAAGATTGGTGAACTCTAGGATCCCATGCTAGAAAACAAACCGTTTTCTCTGCTTCCTGGCTCAGACTCCCTTTAGCTTAGTTCTCCCAGCCCCGTGTCTTCTTCTTTCTACCCACCTGCAGAAGCACTGATCTCTGTCTGCTCCATTTCATTTCAGGGTATCTACAGCTGCATCCATGGGGTAGCCATTGAGGACCACCAGTCAGCGATGAACTCCCCCACAGCCACCATGAACAACACCCATTCCAACATCTTACGCCTGCTCCGCACAGCAAAGAACATGGCTAACCTGTCAGGTGTCAATGGCTCACCGCAGAGTGCCCTGGACTTCATCCGCCGTGAATCCTCAGTCTACGATATCTCTGAGCACCGCCGCAGCTTCACCCACTCTGACTGCAAGTCTTATAACAACCCGCCCTGTGAGGAGAACCTCTTTAGTGACTACATTAGCGAAGTAGAACGGACCTTTGGCAACCTGCAACTGAAGGACAACAACGTGTATCAGGACCACTACCACCATCACCATCGGCCCCACAGCATTGGCAGTACCAGCTCCATCGATGGACTGTATGACTGTGACAACCCACCTTTCTCCGCTCAGCCCAGGTCCATTGGTAAGAAGCCACTGGACATTGGTTTGCCACCTTCCAAGCATAGTCAGCTAGGTGACCTCTATGGCAAGTTCTCCTTCAAGAACGATCGCTACAGTGGCGGAGGGGGCCATGATGACTTGATCCGCTCAGATGTCTCTGATATTTCCACCCATACGGTGACCTATGGCAACATCGAAGGCAACGCCGCCAAGCGACGGAAACAGCAGTATAAGGACAGCCTGAAGAAACGTCCAGCTTCAGCCAAATCACGGCGGGAGTTTGATGAGATCGAGCTGGCCTACCGCAGGCGCCTGCCCCGCTCCCCAGACCATAAGCGCTATTTTAGGGACAAGGAAGGGCTACGGGACTTCTACCTGGACCAGTTCCGGACCAAGGAGAACTCACCGCATTGGGAGCATGTGGACCTGACGGATATCTACAAAGAGCGAGGAGATGAGTTCAAGCGCGATGCTGTAGGGGGCGGAGGGTCCTGCACCAACAGGGCCCACCACAAGCATGGGTCAGCGGACTTTGGAGGAGCCAACGACCACAAGCATGGTGTTGTGAGTGGAGTGCCAGCACCATGGGAGAAGAACCTGACCAATCTAGACTGGGAAGACCGGCCAGGGGCTAATTTCTGCCGTAGTTGCCCCTCTAAATTGCACAACTATACCCCAGCAGTGGTGGGGCAAAACTCCACCCGCCAGCCCTGCATCCGGTGTGAGGCCTGCAAGAAGGCAGGCAACCTCTATGACATCAGCGAGGACAACTCTCTCCAAGAGCTGGACCAGCCATCTGCCCCGGTGCCAGTGACGACCAGTGCCACCTCCTCCAAGTATCCTCAGAGCCCATCTAACTCTGCCTCCAAGGTGCAGAAGAAGAACCGCAACAAGCTCCGCCGGCAGCACTCCTATGACACCTTCGTGGACCTGCAGAAGGATGAGTCAGCCCTGGCTCCCCGCAGCGTGAGCCTGAAGGACAAGGGCCGCTTTTTGGAGGGGAGCCCCTATGCCCATATGTTTGACATGTCATCCAGTGAGACCGCTTTTGCCAACAACAAGTCCTCAGTGCCCGCCACCAGCCACCACCACCACAACAACCCGGGCAGCAGCGGCTACATGCTCAGCAAGTCACTTTACCCCGACCGAGTCACACAAAACCCTTTCATCCCCACTTTTGGGGATGACCAATGCTTGCTCCATGGCAGCAAATCCTATTTCTTCAGGCAGCCTGTGGTGGCAGGTGGGCCCAAAGCCAGGCCAGACTTCCGAGCCATTGTCACCACCAACAAGCCAGTGGTCTCAGCCCTTCACGGGGCTGTGCCAGCCCGTTTTCAGAAGGACATCTGTATAGGGAACCAGTCCAATCCCTGTGTGCCTAACAACAAAAACCCCAGGGCTTTCAACGGCTCCAGCAACGGGCATGTTTATGAGAAACTCTCCAGTATTGAGTCTGATGTCTGAGTGAGGGGAAGTGTGTAGGGAGCAGGGGAGAATGTGGAGCGTGGGAGGGCAGGATGGGGTCAGATCTGGTGCCCATTTTCTGCTCTCCTGGTTCTTTGTGGAACACTGTTGTTCTGAGTTCTCTCTAGGGCAGCACTGGTAACAAGTGCCACCTCTTTCTTTCCCCACCCCCTTTATCTCTTTCCATTTTCCCACTCCCTGTTTCCTCCTCCATTCCTGGTCATCCCACTTCTGTTGACGTAAGAATTTGGTATCCCCACTTAGGGTGTCCCAGGTGGAGAAGAAGGTGCGTGTCTGGGCTGAGGCAGGGGAAGATGTGTGGGCAGGAACTGTGACCGTATTGTTTCGTTTTTTTTTTTAACTCCAAACAGCGAAAGGATACGCAAGCACGTGCGTGACAGGAGAAGAGAGCAGAAGAGGTGGAATGGACACAAAGGAAAATGCTCTATCAGGCAATCTTCCTAAAACTGTTTAGAAAAAATATTGAATACATGGATAAAATGAAGGAGACATAATGTGGGATTGACTTGATGCACTTACATACTGATTATATTGAGGTTCTCTTTAATTTTTTTTTCATGAAGACTATGGGGGTTTAGGGCTGAAATATGTATTTGCATATACACTGAGAGATTTACACTGAAATTTGGAATCATTTTCTGGAGGCGGGAAGGGTGATTTGTACACAGGGCTGGCTGGTGGTTCCATTATGGTAACGCAGCCAGCACATCTGTGCCAGACTAACAGGAGAGATCGGGGAGGCTGTTGGGTCTGGGGTGGGAAAGCAACACTGAAGTCAGGCAGCCTGGGAGATGACCTTGCCTTCACTAAAATGAGAGAAGCTTGGGGGTGGGAGGTAAGGCTTGGCTTGTTCATTAGCAATTAACTCATTGTTAATTTTGGACATAATTAATCTGTGGGAGCAGTTTATAAGGTGAGTCGGCTTGTAGGTGGGTATGCATGATCATACTGTACTTGAAAAGTCTGTGGGGAAAACACACTGAGTGCGTGTTCAGCTAACAAACCCAGCAGGACAAAGGTTGAGAAGCTGTGGAAAAGGCAAAGAGCGTGAGTGTATGGGAGAGACAGAAGTGGAGATCTGCCACCCTGCCACTTCAGGAGATGTCAGCCTTGTTTTGGCCAATGTAAAAGTAGAGGGGCAGGTCAGGAAGGGGCCTGATCCCTTCTCCTTACCCTCCCCCTGCCAGGCAGAGAGAAATATGTCACAAAATGGCACAGGGCTCTCCCTGCTGATGGTGGTACAGTGTTCTGAGTCTGCCTTTGGGGGAAAAGGAGGTGTGAGGAAAACGTGTGAGCATGGCAACAGCAGGGGACTGCTTAAATGCCTACTTGCAGGATGTACGTGCGCACTTGCTGAATACAGGCTTACATTTGCTATTGAATGTGCTGTGGAAACACATGGCTTGTCTTCCAGAGGGCTGCCGGGAATGACATAAATAAATGACAACACTCACAGGAGCTATGATGAGGTCTGAAGACTAGAGGTGGAAGGGTGGGGAGAGAGAGTATGTGTGTGTGTGTGTGTGTGAAAGAGAGAGAAATACTAGCACAGGTGCTAAGCTGGAATAGCCTAACACTGTAGTCAGCTTTCCCAGCACGCATGGTATAGGTAAAAATGGTTTTCTTTCCATTGTATCATTTTAGATGCAAACTAAATGAAACTAAAGGGAGTGATGGTGAGAGCGAGATGTCCACCTCCCCTTTCATTTGTCTTTTTTAACAGGAGGAACTGAGGTGAGACCCCAGGTCAGCACCTCCCATCCTGAAAATTGTGGTACAGACCCTGACTTTTTTTCATGGATTTGTCCCATTGTCCTGCCAACCTTCATTCGCATGAGGGATGGTTAAAAAAAAGCCCCACATTTGACTGGGGTGGCACATAGAATTGACCCTAAACAGAGGAATGCATCCATTTTTTTAAGCAACATTTCCTTGAGCTGAGACTCCTCCCTCCCTCACACTCCTCACTGCACCCCGGGTGATTTTATCTTGCTATCTTTCCATTTTTTTAAGCCAACAGAAGACCTCAGTTTTTTTTAAAGCTGGGGCTGGAGGGCTGCAAAGTCTCATGGTGTGAGGAGAGGGTGGGCAGGATGGGAAGTTTGTTTAGATTTCACTGAGGAAATTATAGGGGAAGGAGTTGAAGGGTCATTGAATTGCCACTCATGGTATCAGGGGAAGGAACCTGCTCATTCCTTCCCTCTCCTCTCTTTAAAAGAAAAGCCAAATGAACTAATCTAGCAATCTGCAATCCAGAACACGAGGCGACTGGTCAGAGCCCACTGACAGTGGCCACCAAGAAGGCATTCATTTCATTTGTAAATATTTTTTTCTATTGCATTTTGTATAAATTGATGTTTCTCTTCTCGTGAAAATTCAGGTCGTGGGGCAACCAGGGTGGGAGGGAGGGTGGGATGAGGTTGTTTTTGTTTTGTTTGTTTTCTATGACTTTCAGGCTGTGTATTTAGAAGCGGTTTACGCAGGTCGAGGCCGTGCAAATGGGAGAGCAAGAGAAAATCATGTGCACTGTGTTTCCTCCCCTGCCCCAGTACCACCCCTGTCACGTTTATCTTAATGAATTGAAGATGCTGGCATGTCATCTTGATCCTTGCCAGCAGGGTATTCATGCCATGGTGGAAGTATCCCATCTTCCCCATTTGATTATAAACTCTGTTCCAGCATCTGTCTGTGGAATTTGAGCCTCAAGACATTCTGCTGTCTTGCCAGTGATGGGGTTAGCCATCGATTTGGGTGTTCAGTTTGGGTCATCACCCAGTGGTATAGAGACTTCTCCAATACTGCTTTGGTTTAGAAATCTTGGTGCTGGGAAAGCTTGCAAGATTTCTGGTACTTCCCAAGGGTTTTTGGGCAGCTGGCAAGAGCAGCATGTCTCTGATGGTTATTTCAGTACTTTCCCCTCACCCTGTTTGCAGCAGGAACCAGGAAGCTCAAAGGTGGTGCTGGGAGGGAATTAAACGGAAAACAAACCAAAAAGAAGTCAACAGGATTATTTCAAACCTCTCTAAAGGGTTCAGATTTTGTGTTTTGGGCAACATTTTGGTATGGTTCTCATTTTCTCAGAACTGGTTTGCTTAATCCCTAGTTCCAGTGATTGGCAGATAATGGTTTGCCATGATAATTAGATTTAGCATTTATACCGTATAGCGCTGCTCATGTTCAAAGTGCTTTGCAAACATTAACTGTGCCATGAGCCAAATGAATGCCTCCTCTGAGGTCAACTGGAAATGTAGGACTGGCAGCACCAGGCTGGACTATTGGTCACTCTACAGAAATCTGGTCTCTTGCCTTCTGCCATATCAGGTCAGACCATTAGTCCATCGAGTTAACCCTTTCTCCTGCAAATGGCTTTTTCTGGTTGCTTATTTTTATTTGAGTTCCATGGGTGAGAGCATTTGGGGCAGGAGGTGGGGAGGGGATTGTTTGGGAGAGATCATAATCCAGCAAAGAAAGTGATGTGATTAACACTGTTGTGAGTTTAGGATTTTAGATTCAGTGTTATTTCATTGTAATTAATCAATCATAATGGTCTCTTCTGACCATAAGTCTACGAATCTAAGTGACACACACAGGTAATATCAGCATCAAAAGCAGGGGCTTTCATACCAAAGCCCAACAGATGTTTTACACTCCCCTTTCTGCCATCTCCCTCTCTCTTTTTCTTCCCCTTAGTAAAAGACAGTATTTTCTGGGATGCTTTCTGGGATCATTTCACATCTCAAAGGCTCTAGCTACTAAGATAGTGAAGTTTGGGTTGAAGGGCAGAAGTCATTGTATCATGGATTTACTATGAACTGTCCTGTATGCTTTCAGTCTACCTGGAAGGATCTGGCACCTCTGGCCATGTATTTGCCACATTTCTCTTCATTTGAACTCCAGGCATGGTTCCCTGAGAGATATTCTAATGTTCTCATCATCCCCCTTCTTCTGGAGCAGTGCCAGCATGTATGTATGGCTCTGAAGGAGAATGGGAAGGAGCAGATGTCCCTAAAATATCAGGACTATCCCATACCAATTTCAGGGTATCTGGCAGCCAGACTTTCCAAACTGTGGAGCTTTGCATGATGTCCTGTTGGAGTATTCACACTGGTTTTCTAAAATGATGTAACATAATGTATGCTGATATAACAATACTCCATCACATAGTACATCCTGGCATAACATAGCATGCCATGATCCTGCTATCAGAACATAATAATTCGTCACTTCAAAAACATAAAGACAAGCTTCAGTCAGAACTCACTATCCATCAAGACAATGTGGTACACCCTACTCCCCTCAAACAAATGTATCACCATCTCTAACACAAATGTATCCCCCATATTTTTGGCACTGGACTCCCCAAGTGGCTTCAGACTGGTCAGCAATTCTCTGGTATAAACTCTGTTAGGGAGTTATTTTAATTCTCCTTATATGTGGTGAGGAAGATTCTTCCATGATGTCCTAAAAGACTATAGGGTTTGATGGTGAAGTTATAGTTGCCAGTTTGGGTCATTTTGCTTCAGAGGTCTCCAGCATGCATACAAAAGTTGACCTCCTAATAGCAAGGAGGTGCCCACACCCATCCTGAATAGAGTCTCTTTTTCCCTAGGGTTGTTCCTCATAGTGATGGTACCAGCAAGAGAGAGTAAGGATGTGATACTGGTGACAGGTTGACATGGTACCTCAGGGATCTTGCAGGCAAGTCTTTGCTTTAGAGCTTTCTATAAAATGTGGCATGCCCTCCAACCTCCATTGTTTATTAATAGATGTAAGCAAGCCTGAGAACATGACCAAAGATCAGACTGAGGCCTGTCACACACCCTTCGCTCCAGTCTAGCAACCATGGGGAGGGGTTTACATTTCCCCACATAGATTTGATTGCCAGAGGAGGGGAAACCGTGGGGACAGTGCTGATGAGGGAACTTTGTGCTGACCATCCACGTTCTTGGTCTAAGGATGTAAACATGATCTTTCCTGCTTTACCCAAGCTAGAGTCATGGAGAAGCCTAGGACCCGATTTAGATTATTTGTGGCACGTGCATGACTTATATTGAAGTCCCTGGGAGTTTTGTTCATCAGACTTATGGCATTGTCGGGCTCCTGGCTCACTGACCGCAAATGGGGAAGGATTCAAAGCCATGCCCTCTCGCCCACACCATCTTCCATAAGTGCTTCCCTGCTGCTGATCACACCTGGTATGTCCAAGTGGACCATACCTACCATGCTGCTGGATGCTGCAGGGCACATACAGAAAGTAACTAGAGGGACCCAAGCTGTGTCCCCACAAGGGCTTATTTCCACATTGCAACCAAATAGACTTCCAAGCCATATAGCCCCACCTCATCCATTCACTCACACACAAGAAACCCTCCCCCAAGGAAAGGTTGGGATTCTACTAGCTCAGCAGCAATCCCAAAATTATTGTGTCATCTTCATCGCAGGCTGTCTGGAACTCATCAGGGTAGTCACAGATGAACAGGGGCATCTCTCAGAAAAACAAGCTTACTTTTTAATGGACTTTGGGTCCCCTCTCCATCTCTCGAGCATTCCCAGCTTCCTCTCTTAGCCACAATGTTTGGATGAATTCTCACACTTTTTGGTGGTTACAGACAGCAATGCGGACATGGAAATAATTTGGGTTTATTAGCAATGCCCAATAAATAGAAAAGTGAAACCATCACTGTGTATCATAGGAAACAGAACTCATGACCTTAAACTCCAAAAGCACAGTTCTCTACCCACGGAGGTAAAGAAGAATCTGCATTAGCCATTAGTAGTTATGGGGCTCTTATTCTGTATTTGCAGGTTTCCCACCATTCAAAGTTGAAATAGCTAATGCTGATTAACACTTGAGCAAGTCTGACATTCCATCCCATAGGGATGGACACGCACACACATGAAATAATATGCATGTAAGCAGATCTGACATTAGCAGGAGGCAGTGGCGCGTGTGCACACACAAAAGCCAGTACACTGCAGTACGCTTTGTGACTCTTTCTGTCCCAAGATGCATCTTCTCAAAGTAGGAACAATATGACCTTTCCTAATGTTCTGCTGGTAGTTATTTACTTAATATATTCATTTTGTGACTTTTATATCATCTGCTTCCTTGACTGCAGTATCGTGTATAAATATATATATGTATATATATACAGAAGGTAATTCAAGCAACTACATTCAGGTTGGGGAAGAGGGCGATTTTTATATATGTACAGTATTTCCTTGTTAAACAATGGCATGATGGGCTGGGGGCAGGGTGAGGAAGCTGACTTCTAAATTGTGGTTTTTCTTGGTATGTGGTGTTTGAAGTTGTTTCAGTGGCTGCTTTTGCTGGTTTGGAAAGTTTATCTGGATGTTATATGTGTGTGTTAAGAAAGGGACCCAAGGTAGGGGAGATTTGGGGTTGGGGGAGGGGTAGGAGAGGGTTTTAATAATTTCCTGTATTAGAAGATGTGTTGATTGTTAGGGACTGTTTGTCTGAGGCACCGGGCTGTTTCCTTCTCTAGGTGACTTGCTGCTTTTCTCTGGTTGCTTTCTTTTCTCTGCTCCCTGTTGTTGTCATCTCTCTGGAGTGTTAGTAGAATCCATTGTTGCTATGACCTTGCCTCTGCTGTAATCTTTCTCTGGGCCTTCATTTCCTCCTCACCTACTTTCTCCACAGTCCTCTCTTCGTATTGTCCTCCCAAATCCCTATGGGACGAGGGACTGCGTCATTCTGTGTCTTTTGCTATCTTTGTGCAGTTCCTAGTTACTTTACCTTATTCCCTTTAGAATCTCTCTATCCACCTCCAAATCCACCTCTTATCCAGGTGTTCAAACCTTTCCAGTGCCCCATCTCCCCGCCCTCATGTCCACCTATTTCCCAGTACTCATCCCACTCCTCCAGTCCTACCTCTGTGTTTTTTCCCTCACAACCACACACTCTCACTGTTTGCTCCCTGTGCTCCTCTGGTTACCATCTTACTGTTCTGTTGTCTTCATGTGATCCTTCAGTTGGAGAATGGCTGCGCTCAAGCAGGTCACTCTATCTCTTGTATTGCTGCCCTGTCTCCCTGAAACTCTCTAGCGCGCACCAAATCACTTCTTTTTTAGAAGATGATATTTAGCAGCTATATCAGCCTTTCACTTTCACCAATCCTGTGTTCTGCCTTTGAACACCCATGAAGGAAAACATGAGCAGTCTGGTAAATTTGCCAGTGCAAGAAACCCGATGAAACCATTTTTTCCTTGGAAAGTCGTGAGAGGTAGTCTATAAAATTCCCTTCCTTGACAGCTGATTGTTAAGTGCACAGGAGGGTGGAGATGTACCAATAATCCATTTCAGGTTGACCCACTTCAAACATGAGTCTCTCTACCATGCCTCTTTACTTGATGAGAACCCAGGAGAGACTCTGGAGAGATGGTGCTGTGTTTGAACAGCATTTACTACTATGCATAGTCTGCGGAAGCCATTGATTTGTTCGCTGATCGCATGATTATCTGCCATGCTGTGCATCTGGGAAAGAATGGCATTGAGGACTGGGTCCCCCTTGGCCTGGCAAGTCAGTATGAGAAGGAGTGGCTGGAGGGATGACTTTGGTACACTATGCTGGAGTTTCCATAAGTGAATAGAGTGAACAAGTGTAGTTGCAGTCTGTGAGCGTGTGTGTCAATCTGTAAATGGGAATGTGTGTCAGTGTGTGTGTGGACATATGGCCAAGTGTGTGTTTGAGTGAGCTGGTGCGTCAGTGCAGGGTGTGGTGAAGCTGTGTCAGTGTGGTATCCGAGCATGGGCCACAGGTGAGCTTGGAGTAAGTGCGTGTGAACGTTGGTCAGTATGCGTGGAAGTATGTTGGTGAGATTTCACATTCTCGTCACTCTGGATATAGCTTTAGGTGCAGTGCCAGTCAATCCACCGTCTGCTTACTCGATGTGCCCCAATTGTGACTTACCCAGCTGGCGTTCTAGCGAGAAGGCACCTGTCAAATGAGACTTCCGTATGGGCCCATAGGGGCTAGCAGATGAGTCCCATGTCAGACGTGCTCCAGAATAAATGAGATTAGTGAGGTAGGTAATGAAACGTTCTTCCTCTGAATGCTGGGCAGGTTCTTGGCTTCTGTGGACTTCTCCCCTTTCTGAGCCTTTTGCTGGGATTCAGCTCCATGAGCTGTCATTTCCTCTGAGCTCTGACAGCTTCTAGGGGCTCCTACTGCCTCACAGCACCATGTGTATTTTACATGTGTGTGTATATAGTGTGTGTGTGTGTGTGTGTGTGTACAGTCTGTGTATGTAGATGTGTGTGTGTGTGCGTGTGTGTACAGTCTGTATGTAGGTGTGTGTGTGCATGTGTGTACAGTCTGTATGTAGGGGTGTGTGTATAGTGTGAGTGTGTGCGCGTGCGTGTGCAGTCTGTATGTAGATGTGTGTGTATAGTGTGAGTGTGTGCGCGTGCGTGTGCAGTCTGTATGTAGATGTGTGTGTGTGTGTGTGTGTGTGGTTGAGCAGAGAGAGTCCTGTTGGAAGCTGCGCTAGGGCAAAGCCAGTTGATAGGTATCTGCAGGCTGGCAGCCTTTCTTCTTTTTCTTTTAGCTCTGATGTGTGTCCTGGTAAATTCACCCATGTCTGGCAGCTGTGGTGCTGCTCTTGCTGTCCTGCTTTGCCCCAGGTCTGACTTCCTTGGAGAGGACCCTGGAGGACCTGCTCTGCCTCACAGATCAGGTTAGAAAGCAGATTCCTCTTTGGGGTGGCTGGAATATAGCAACAGAAATTCATTCCACATGCTAATTCAGTTTTGTGCTGAAGCCAATGTGCCATGTTTCCACACGAGTGTGCCACATGCATTGCATCCTTGGGCCTTACCTGGCAGATGGAGAAGGAAGACATCCCCTCGCAGCACAGTACAGTGTTCAGGAAATGCCTGGTAAAGCAGAAGGGGGATGCACTTGTCTCATGACTGGAGTGGGATGCACCTTTGCTTTCTTGCTTCCTTGGTGCACTTTCAGCATGGAAGCACTAACCCTATTTTCATTCTTGCATAAGTATGGAGGGGAGAGCTATGCTGCGATAGATTTGATCTCAGGTATCCTGTTTTCGTTTTGCAAGTGTAAGTGTTCATTGAAGGGCCTGGAAAAGCAGCGCACCTGGTGACCTGAGTTGGGAATTGAGTTCACCTTCCCCTAGCTCTGTAGCATTGTGGGGGAGAAGAGGAGACAGTGAGCTCTATGGGGAGGCAGCAGATGACCTTTCTGCATCTTCTCCTTCCCATCCCAAGGAGATATCAACAAACTGGTGGCATCCCAGCAGAGGGGAATCAGTTGGGAGTCCCCTCTGGAGCCAGCCAGTTCTGCACTTTAACTGGCCATTTTGTACAACACAAAGATCTCTTCTGCCAATAGTTGGAAAAGAACACCAGGACTTGATAAGCGGCCACTGCGATCAAACAGCCGAGGAAGGAACAACGTCCTCTGGCTGTTGCTTCTTGTCATTTATGCCACTTGTTTCCATTAAACCGACTCATTATGTTCCAGTCTCTTGGCCACTTAGACATATTTTTACATATTTATGAGGCCTTGGGTGGCTTCTTATTTCAAAGCATACCCATCAACATCCTCTGCTTTCTTCTGCAGGCATTCACTGGTTCCTCTCCAGCAATATCCTGTGCGCTGCCAGGTTTTGCTTTCAAGGAGGAGAAAAGCTTTGTGGGGTGTTTTTTTGTTTGTTTTTCAATTCTTAAAAGGCTGGGTACCTAAAACCAGTCAGAATCCTCATGAGATACTGTAGGAACGGACCTCGCCACTGAACACATGTGGCAATAAGAGGGATTCAAAGGGGAAGTGGCTAGCTTTGGAGTTCTGCTGCCACTGGTGGCTTTTCTTATCCTTGGAGCGGGATCTCTCTTTTCACATCTGCTCAGAATACAGCAAGTGGCTCTTTTTCTCTCTCCATTTTCAACATTTTTAGGGGGGAAATTTTGTAAAGTCATTTTGGCGGGAGAAAGGGAGCCTTTTTTCAGCAATATGATGTTTTGAGACCTCAGTTCTGTGTATGCAGTCAGCTGTGTTTGGGCTTTTTCCTTTGCAAATGCTTTTGTTGCCAGGACAATCTTGAGACATCTCTTTGCCAGTGACCGAAGCACCATCTATAATTTGGAGATTGGGGCTGCTACAGAGAAAAGGCTTCAGCCTCTCTGACAGTAACTTCTAACTAACTTCTACCTGGATTCTCAGAGGTGGGAATGTTTAATCATTGCACAGGTTTTTTTTTCACACTCTCTTTTTCTTTTTTCCTTCTAAAGTTTTACTACAGAATTCTAGAACAGTGGCCCCAAATGTTGTCATCACCCTGGGGTGGGTTGCAGTGTTGTGTAATAAGAGCCCTCTCTCTCCACTGTATGTTTTCACTAGTTTCCTTGCTATCTCAGTCCCCACCCACTGGGCATAACTCATTCTTGGCCGTGGAAGTGTGGACTTTGATTTAGATACAGCTCACCCAACCAGTGTACCCATTTAGACCAGACCTCTCCTTGGAATCCCTGAATAGTAAGTATCTAGACCAGACCAGGCTCCAGCTGTCATGATTACATAGGGTACCACTGCTGCTGTTCTCTCTGACATGGAGTGATGGACATTCCTGGGGCTCTTTCAGGAGGAGTCTTTGTGATCTTTTCCTGGGCAATAGGCAATAAATGGTGTGTTAGAGCTGAGTTGGTAGTGATCAGTAGGGGAGGGGAGGCCGGCGTGCGCATGAGATTCTGTAGCTCAGATACAAGTGTGTCGCAATCTCTGTTGAAATACAGTGGAACAATACAATAGAGGTTCTACTCACAGACCGGCCCTCCGTTGCCACTGATCTCACCGTATGGATGCTCCAAGGGTGACTACTCCTCGATGATGAGGGGAAGGGCAGCAGGGAAAAGAGAGGTGGAGGTTTCTCCCTTGGGCTGGCAGTGATAATTCCTTTAGATCATGCTCTTGGGTGGGAACAATGCTAAAAAAGCTGTGGAGGGCAGATTTGAAAACATGAGGGGAGATTGAGCAAGGTGGAGTGAGCCAGCTCCTGGTTGGAACAGCCTAAACTATCTTTTCAGTAATTCTTTCTCTCCCTCCTTGCACAATCCTCATTGCTGCCTCCCCCCACTTATAGAAACAAAAGGGACTGGACCTGGGTCCTGAGAAATAAGATCCAGAGAGGGGATCTAATAACTCCCATGCCCACTTCTGTCTTTTTCCTGCAGCCCTGTGCTGTTCATGGGTGGCTAGGGCTGGCCTTTGACTCAGACAGTGCCCTCCTGGGCCAACCAGAATCTAGCAGTGCCCACAGTAGAGCAACTGGGGAGAAATATGGGGCCTGACCAACACTCTCCCTATGCACCATTGTGACATGTGAGAGAAATCGCAGCATGTGGATGTGAGCATCCGGGGCGTAGGAGCAGCGGGGTGTTCTTGGCTTGGGATATCCTGCCCTCATGGGTATGTGGGAACCCAAGTGTGTTGACATTCAGGAGATGGTGTCAGGCTCCTTTATGCTTTCCAGGCTTTTGGCTGAAACAAAATAGTGACTGGGAAAATTCTAGTTTCTTCTGGGGTTAGGGGAGGGACACTATTTAGGGCTGACACTGGTCAGCATCTTATGTATTTTACTTTTAAATAATGTAAATTTGCCCAGAGAATGTTGGATGAGCTCAGTCTATAGATCAAAAGAGAAATAAATATTCACCTATAGCGATGGTTTTCAACCTGGGGTCTGCAGACCATGTCTAAGATTTCCAAAGGGGCCCACACCTCCATTCGAAATTTTTTAGGGGTCCGCAAATGAAGAAAAGGGTGAAAACCACTGTTCTGCAGTGTAATTCCCCTATTGCCCCACTGTCCCTCCTTCACTTCTCCTGAGCTCATGGTTTCTCTGGGTGGGCTCTGACACCTACCAGGCCTTCCTTTAGAGCAAACATTTCCTTCCTCCTTGCGTGAACTTCTGGACCTAAATATTGCCTCCTCCTCACTTTTTTTCACATACACATGCTCAACCCCTGGCCCCTCCACTTGTGAGAACCAGAGCCACAGAGGCAGGAGTGCCAAATGACTATTTATTTCTCAAAATAAAATTAAAAAAAAGAGTTTTTTAAAAATATGCAATTGTGCAAAGGGAACCGACAGCAAGATGATGGTGGCAGAGAGGAAACGGGATGTTTTGTAACTAGCTGCAGTAAAAAAACAAAAAACAAAAACAAAAAACATCAAAAATATTGAAAAAAAGAAAAAAGGGAAAAAAATCTTGGCCTATTTTGGAAATATTGTGAATAATTTTTTGATATAAATACTAATTTTTATGTAGCATGAAAATCACCAAAATAAAATGATCAAGAATAAAAGTTGTGCAGAGGTATTTTGTGTTTGTTGTTTTGGAGGGAAATGAAGAGGTAGGAGAGGAGTGGGGTGTGCATGTGTGAGAGAGAGAGTGAAAGAGAGAAGGAGGCAGTGTTATCAGATCTTGTGATTTCATCTCAAGTTTTTCAATAGTGGTGTTTTTCATAAAGCCCCAGTTCCTGGAGTCCTATGATTATGCGAGAATCTCCACTTTCATTTTTTTAAATAATAAGTTTTTAGCCTTCATTGTTGAAGAGAAAAGAATGGCCCAGAAAGTCTCAGAAGTCAAAAAAGAAATATAAAATACCCAACATTTATGATTTTTGAGCAGCTGAAGTTGGCAGTACTAGTGAAGGCTGTACGGAGCAGGGAGGCCAGGGGTATGAAGATTATATTCACACATACGTCGTTAATTTTGTCATATGTTGGACAAGCCTCCTTGTAATTAACTTGACCTCCTCTTTTCTGCCCCTGCCCACTGAGAAATGAGGCACTGATCCATCCGAGGACACATAGGCACTGCCTCTCTGGTCCCCTTTGTAGAAACTTTACATTTGTTTCCAATTCTTCCTCCCTTCCAAAGGAAATGTGCTTCCTCTCCAAAGCCTGAAGAAAACTAGATGTTGGGCCCTCAGCTCCTTTAGGAAAATTGGAATAACTCCCCAAACATCATGAAGAAATTGTGGTGTTAGAATCCTGACCCTCCTCCCTAGAAGAAATGTGCACCCCAAAAGCAAATATAGCACTGCCACCTTAAAGGGAAAAAAGTGTTGACTCCCTGAATGCTCATGAGAAAAAGGAAGAGTGACCCCTTGAATTTCCAGAGGAAAGGAGGTGCTGCGTCCCTCCATCATCTCCTCAAAGAACATGATGTTTGTTCCCCTGCAGAAATCTGAGTGTAAATCAGAGACTCGAGATGCTGCTCCTGAGCTTACCTTCCAGGCTAATTGTGCATCAGCAGAGATGTAACCATCTCCCCTTCTCCCAGGGGAATGGTGATACTGGGCTTAGGCAAACACAGCACTTGCTGCATTGAAAATATACCGCAATTTTTCACTTTATGGGCCTGAATAAATGTATTCTTCTGCCCTATTAACTTCATCTTTCCATCCTCATATACATTCTCCCAGACTCCAGCCACTGGAATAGTGACTCACCAGCTATCAGCCAGCCTTCATTGCCACCAGCCTGTCCCATCCCCCTTGCCCAAAAAACCTCCAGAAAGACAGCTGATCCCCTGGCTGGAATAACAGTGGATCTTTGGGATTTGGGCCCAGCTGCTTGTAGAGAGACATAGCATGGGTTAAACTCCTCCTTCCTGATAAAGTTCCAGTTGTTGGCATTTGTTTTTCTTTGAGGCTGCTCCTCCAATATGTGTCTTCTCCACACAACGCACAGTCAACCTGTGGAACTCATTGCCCAGGGAAGTTGTGAAGGCCAAAAGTATAACTGAGTTCAAAAAAGAATTAAATAAGTTCATGGAGGACAAGTCCTTCAATGGCTATTAGCCAAGATGGTCAGGGATGCGACCCCATGCTCTGGGTATCCCTAAACCTCTGACTGCTACAAGCTGGGACTGGGCGATGGGATGGATCACTTGATGATTGCCTGTTCTGTTAATTCCCACTGAAGCACCTGGCATTGGCCACTGTCGAAAACAGGATACCGGGCTAGCTGGACCATTGGTCTGATGCAGTATGACTATTCTTATGTTTTATATTCTTAAGTGTCTGGCTGGTTACCCCTGGTACCTCACCTCCAATTGCTCTCTGGTCAGTTTTACCGGCAGTTCTTCCTCCCTCTGAGGAGTGTTGTACCTCTGTGGTCTCGCTGTTGCTAGGAGAGAGAGGGGAAGGGGATTATTCCTGCCTTCTCATCCTGGTACAATTCACACACTTATAAAAATAATTTATACTGATCAGCCATCACTAGCCTTTCCTGCAGCTTCAGAATGTTGCCCCTCCCCCGCAAACCCTGGTGTGGTAGCACCCCTTCTTACCAGGGGATCCGCATCCTATTTTTGTTACAAATGCTAGTTGGTTCTTGGGTTGTATTTAGGGGCTGCATCCACACCTTGGGACTTGAGGATAGTGAAAGGAAACATGCAAAATATTATCCTTGGCTTGGAAAATTCCCACCAAAGGTTCCCTGTGATTGTCACTCTAGCTTAATACATCGATGGGCCCTCCTTGGCAGGGTTGTGGAAGAAGAGGGGAACCAGGGCGAGATGTTAATGTCACTTTAGATGGATTCTGGGCAAGCATGTTGTGTGTGGTCACCAGTTAGAGAAAATGGTGTAGGGTGAGAGGAGCACTTACCCAGATCACCCATGATGGCAGATGAGGACTTGTCGCTCTGTGATTCCTGCCACCTTTCCATCCCACATAGTCTGAGAGGCGATCACCTCTTCCCCTTGGCAGCATGTGCCAGTTGACTGCCTGTGGGTTGAGAGAGGCCAGGGGAGAGGGCTATGGCGGGAATAGGTAGGAAAAGAAGCATAAAGAAAGTGCATGGAGAGCTCTTCACTATCAAAAAGGCATTCTGTGGTTCATTCCCAGTGACTGCCTGCCTCCCAGCAAAAGGGCTGCTGCCAGGAGGAGGCAGTAAAGTTTCTCACTAATGTCTCAGTAGTGTCCATAGTCCTGCACAATGAGAAACACTTCTCTCCACAAGCAGGTTTGTAGCCCAGTGTGTGTGCAAAGGAGGGACAGCTATCTCCAACGTGACAGGAGGCGTAAAAACTCAAGTGGAATCCTGTGTCTACATGGAATAAAGTTTTAATCCAGCCCCAGGGAAAAAGAGGGGAATCAGCCTAGAGAAGCCCTTTGGGCAAGATGCTGAAATCTTGACTTCCACGGGTGACATTTCAGATCCCAAAGGCAGGGTCTTTGGCCGTTCTCTTGGTCTGCCTGCAAGTTTAACACAGAGACACTTGCCATGGCCAGAGTTCAGCCCCTGCCCCCTCTTGCTTTCGCATCATTGGAAAGGATAGCAACACGGGGATGGGAGAGGACACATGCCGGGCTAGGACAGCCTCAAACCCACCAAGCCAATCTTCCCCTAGGCTGGTTGGGCTGGCTAACAGAAGCATCAGCTTTGCCAGCAGCAATTAACTGGATTCTTTTTCCCTCACCTTACACTGGGAGGAGCGTACTCCTGAAAATATCCTTTCATGCACCTTGTCTCCCCACACCAGTGCCCAGATTCCAGAATTTTTATGGAGGAAGTTGATCCAGGCCACCAGGATGCCATATTCCTTTTCAGGATACACATATGGAGGGGCTAAAAATCATGGGGTTTTGAACAGTCCTGTCCCCCAGATATCCTTTGTGGACTGTCTATTGATTATTTGTTAATGTAGACTATTCAGCCGGCAGAGACTGGCTTATCAATTTGGCTTTGCATTAGAAACATATAGAATTGGCTACTGAAGAGCTGCCTGTAAGATGATATTCTTCCTTAGACTGCTGGGGCTCTGTAATTTGGTCTTGCCTCTCACCCATGAATGGCCCCAGGACTCCTACTTGGACTACCAAGGCTGAGGGTCTTTTTTTTTTTTTTTTGAACTATTGGAGCTCTTCCACGTAGGCTGACATCCCTTCAGAAGATGAATCAGAGTATGCTATTTCATAAGAGAAACTCAAGACTTCTTCAGCTACGTGAGCTCACTCTTGTCATATCCAGACAAAGACAGCAGCATCCCGTTCTGGACCAAAGAGTACTTGCTATAGTGGACTGACCACTTCTCTCAGCTTTCTAGCCACTGTATCAGAGCATCTGCTTGGGGAATACCCTTTCAGCTTCGTTACCCACACTCTCATTCCAGCTTTCTTATGGCTTTCCATGCACTATCTTGGCTGTCAAGTACGCAGCCTCCCCCTTCTTTCTATTCCACAAGGAAGGGCTTCATGGGATGCTTTCTTACCTAAGATGTTAGATTAAAAACCAAGAGGCTTTTGGAAACTGTCTCTGCTACTCTCTGATTAGTGTTCTTGCTGAAGAGGCAAGAGACAGGCCTGGCTACCAAAGCCGCCATCGGAAAGTTAAGCACTGAGTAAGTGATTGCCCTTCAGCAGCAACTCATGGTCTTTCAATTAGCAGAGGAGGACACTCTCTGGAATGTTAAGTAACATTCTGTGGGCGATTGCCTCTCTCTCATGGCATGTGCAGAGGAATTTTAAATTGTTTCAGGGCTTTTTCAGAGAGAAATTTCTTGACCAGGTTTTCTGTCACTCACTTGAAACTCAGGCAAACTTTCCTCACAGCGTGTGAACAATGAAATTGCTTGTCAGTGGTAACATGAGGCAGGTTTTTGGCTGGCACACTCAACCTGGAGGTGTCTGTGGTTCCAATCCCAAGTTTAAGGACCAGTGTTGTGGACGTTGTTACTCTCTCAGTACAGTGGTGGGTGTTAACGACGGGCCAACTTCCAAAGGCTCCTCAGAGGTTTGGCTAAGCAGCACCCAGAAGTTTGGATGCTCATAATAGGCCTGAGCTTTTTCTGAAAAATCTCCCCCCATTGCTGCAATAGCAATGCAGCTCCCCCAAGGCTAAGAACAATGGAAGGGCTAGTACAGGTTAGCCAGTGGTGTTTTGAGCACCTACACCATCTCTGGGCAGGGTTAATGGCAGGTAAGAATGCTGCCAGCAGCCTACCCCACTCCACTGGTGCTAGCATGAGGGGAGCTGCATGGTTAGCTCGGTGACAGTGGGAGATACTTAGAAGAAAGCTCAGTGTAGCTGCAGCCTCGAGGGTAGTAGGAGCGGGAAGAATGTCCCTAGGACTCAGTCAAGCATGTCTAGGGTCTAATCTGGCCCCTGTCATTTCACTCCTTTGCCTTGTTAGCCCTCTTTTACAGGTAGGAAACCAAAGCATGCCTCTGGGGAGTGTCATGAAGATCAGTTACTTAATGTTTGCACTGGGTTTCGAAGAGGTGGGGAGAAGAAGATATTCAAAAGCACCGGTGGAACTCATGACAGAACAAGCCTTCTTGGAAGATTTCCAGGATACCCTTGTTCTGATCAGGCTGGCAATACTAACAGAGCAGCCTATCCCTCAAGAGTATTGTTGGCCTGCCATTACTGGCTGAAACAAGGAAACGTAGAGGCAACTTCAGGCATGGGAAGAAGTGAGGAGCAGGGGAATCAAATGTCATCAGACTTCAGCAGAGATTTGAGGCTCATGTTTGGGACAAGCAGTAGCTGAAGATTCAGATCAAATAATTATTTTATTTAAAATGTTGCCATCCCTCCTAATCATGCTGTTTATAATTATTTATGGATATAAAGTCATTATCAATACCATTTTTTATTAATCAGGAATGTGCCAGGTGTGTGCTAGGTGCTTTCTAAGCAGGTGTGTAAAACGGCTACAATTTTCAAAAGCACCCTAACTCCCATTTTCAAAAGTGACTTAGGCACATTTGAAAATATTATCCAAAGTCCCTACTTCAAGAGCTCTCAATCTTGATGTTAAGCCTAAATATGCATATATTAGCATTTATGTTAACAAGTAAATTGACAGATGCCATAAGTTAACATACATTATGCAAATGTTTTAAAATCTTGCTCTGTACACATTTACGTACCATGTACTTACTGATAAATGAGATGTACAAATTACAAGGAAAGCAATCACAGGTCCCTTACAGAGTGTAAACTAGGTGAACTTTGTGTCGTGCAGTGTTAGCTGTGGGTAAATCAGAAGGGGGCAGGAAATCCAACTGTTTCCAATAAAAAACCTAAATGACGGCCTCCATACTTTGGCAATGGCAGGTCAGGAATCAGTGTCAGATGGAGGAATCGCATCCGGGGCAGAACAACACGTAGTTAGAAATCACCTCTCCCAGCACTGAATATGAGTCAGATGTTTAGTTTTGTAATGCAGTGGGAAGATCTGGTTTAGATAAATTAGGAATCAGCTTTAATGGTCACCTGAAACATAAACGGTCAGCCTGAACTCGGCTGGAGGTTTGAAAATAATAATACTATTAATTACAATGTTTAGTACTCACATGACCCTTTACATCTCTAAAGCACCGTGTAAACTTTGTGTGACTAAGGGTATACTTACATTGCATCTAGACACCAGCAGCTAGCTTGGGCCAGCTGACAGGTTTGCGGGGCTTGGGATGCTGGGCTGTTTAATTGCAGTGTAGACTTCTGGGCTTGGGCTGGAGCTCGAATTCTGGCACCCTCCTTCCTCACAGGGTCTTAGAGCCCAGACTTCAGCCGAAACCCAGAAGTCTACACTGCAATGAAACAATCTCACAGCCTGAACCAGCTGGCATGGGCCAGCTGTGGGTTTTTCATTACAGTGTAGACACCCTAAGACTCCGAACATAGTGAGATGCAGTTACATAAGCAGTAATGTTCCCATTATACAGATGGGAAAATTGAGGCAAAGAGATTTTGTGATTCATACAGAAGCCAGTGGCAGAGGTAGGGACAGAACTCAGGTGCTCCTCACTCTTGGTCCTGCGCTCATTCATCTAAACCACACCTGCCCCAAAGGAAAACCATTGCTGTACACTAGGAGTTTTAGTAATTTCCTCAAGCTCGTGCTGCCCCCAGACTGTCTGGCTCTGAACAAAAGCAGAAATACCAACATCACTGTGAGAAAAGCCTGAGTTCACGGGTATTTCTGACTCAGCCAGATCTTATAAGCTCTGGAAATCTCACCCAGGAAGTGCTGTTGTCATGAGATTTGCAGGCCCAGCATCATGACGTTTAGATAATCTCTGGATCAACAGCCAAATTTTTTGGGTGCTTCCTCTGAATGGAATCTCCCAACGTGCTGTCTTAATTCTCCCTGATCACTGGCTTGTATTGTTTGCCTGCAAAGCTTAAAGAGGAAGTCTCTTAAAGGCTACTTCACTGGCCGGTGGTGTGTGTGTGTATTTGTGACCTGGGTGACTGAGGGGAATGGTATTATTCACAAAGTCACGGTCAAAATTACAAGTCTCTGCTTCATGAGTGGTCACAGAGAAATCTCCCCATTCATGTATCCTGATGGTGTCCCAGCTTCTTTTCATTCTTCCTTCCACCAGACAAAGATCTGAGGGAATGGAAAAAGCCTTTGACCCCGTCACAAACTTGCACTGACAAACTTTTTGCTGGCTGCCCATGTTTTTCTTGTGTGGTTAATTAGCTCTCCTTTCTGAGGGAGGAGGAAGGTGAATGTGTATGGGATACAGCCCTGCAAGGGGCTAGGTGCCTGCATACTCAGCAGCACTTCTCTGCAGACCTGGTCCAAATCCCACTGAAAGCAAGAAGATTCTGTCCATTTTCTCCAATGGGAGTTGCATCAGAACTGTTAGGAAGGCTACACTAAGTCTGAAAATTCCCTGAAGAATCCCACAATAGGATTTTGTCTTACCATTTGCAAATGTTCTTCGGCGTGTGTCTGTTGCTTTTTTGTCAAACTGTCACAAACATCTGGCTTTTAAAAGGAGGCTGTCGAGGTATTATATTTAAAATAATTTCTCTTGTCTGTGTTACTAATGTATAGTAACCTCTGTGATCATTACCTTGAAAAGAGTTAATCGAGAACATCTCTCATTTACTTAACAACACTGATGCTGTTCATCCAATCTGGCATGTCGCTTAGCTTGGTTCATTGAAGCTAGGCTGCTCAGTTTCAACAGTCAGTTCAACTTCCTAGTTTTCATACACTAGCCCGATGTTTCTCTACCTTGAATTTCAAGCACTGCGGAGGAATGCTTTTGAATTAAACAAAACAACCCCCCCACTTCATCCCCTCCCACGACAAACAAACAAAAAAAAACTCCAAAGAAACTCTTTGCACTTCCCCCCCGAAAAACAAAACAAAACTCTATTGTGTTGAATTATAAGAAGGGACCATGAAAACATTTCTGTGAGATATGAAGTGCCGCAAACCCTTTTTACAAAACTAAGGCTATGTCTGCACTCGCACTTTTGTTGGTAAAACTTTTGTTGGTCAGGAATGTGAAAAAAACACCCCCCTTGCCGACATCAATTTTACCAACAACAGCACCGATATAGACAGTGCTATGTCACTAGGAGACGTTCTCCTGCTGATATAGTTACCGCCGCTCATTGGGGGCGGTTTAATTATGCTGGTGGAAGAGCTCTTTCCTGCCAGAATAGCACAGCTACACGGGAGACCTTACAGTGGCACAGCTACAGCGGTACAGCTGTGCCTGTGTAAGGTCTCTAGTGTAGACGTAGCCTAAATCTGATTTTTAGTCCTACACAGCCTGATGGTGTCCTTTAAATTATGTATCCTGTTATTTACAGATTCAGTATGGCTCTGCCAATCTTCAGAGGTTTCTTACATTTAAGTTCTGGCACATTAGTCTTATAGCGGGTAGGTGGTTTTTAAAAAAGAATTGACTGACTAAGATGATGATGCTTACATAGCTTTCAGAATAAGTAGCAATTTGATTGTCTAATGGGCACACATGTTTGGATGTTTCTCAACTGCATTTCAAGGACACACATGACTTGGACTACCACTTTCCCAACTAGTAATATTACCTAAACTTAATGGTTGATATCTGGTTTATATTAACATTTACAAGTGCATTGGAGATTAGTGTGTTTACTTGGATTATATAAAACTGTTTTAAGATCTTGGTTTGCATTTACACACATTTACATAGCATTTCCTGATGAATGTATTATAATACACAAAAATCACATATAAATCACAGCCTCACATTAGCACCCATTAGCTTCATTGTTGTGCAATGAGATTTCTGACTTGTCTAATTTAGAGAAATTTTCAGGAGATGGGGTTGGGACTGAGGTCAAGAGGATGGAGAGAGAAAAGGAAGGACAGAGATGACTGAGAATATCACATAGTGTTTTCATTGCTTCTCATCTGATGCTTGTGGAATTCTTGTAACTGTGAATCTGGATTAAGTTATGCAGGAGATGGGTGGGGGTGCGGTTGGAGGGTGGAGGTAGAATTAATTTCATTCTTTGGCTCTTGGCTTAGGCTGCTCTAAATCAGTCCTAGTTAGTCTGATGTGCACAATTACTTGAGGGCAGGTGATGGGATAGGATGGGGTGGGGGGCTGGAGGGATGGAAGGGGGAGTCAGGAAAGGGCAAACTACCATGGTGTCCAATCACAGGGTTGTTACTGAATGGCCATCTTGGCCCTGGTCCTAGTACAATGGCTGCAGGTGCTGTTTAAGCATATTGGGACTGCTACCTATTCTAGTTGAGAGTAGGGAGGTGAAACAATATACTCTGAATGCAGTCCCAGTGCCTCCAGGGGGCATAATCCTTGTTATTGGCAGGGCATAGCCAGAAATATTGACTGAAGCAGGGGGTGGGGGGCAGCAGTCATGACAATGCATTCAGGGTGGGAGTGAGGCAGAGAGCCATAAGGGCAATTCCCCCACAACTAAACAGGGGAAAGGAGACATTGTTGTTACTTTTCCAGCACAGCGTCTTCCTGAAGGAAAGCGCACTTGAACTCAGGCTTGCCTCATCTCTCTGAGGCCCGAATTCCACTCCCCCACCAATCACCACCCTTCTTTCTCCCAATCCTCTTCACCACTGAGCCCCCCCCTCTGGTTCTTTTGTCTGTAAATAGCTATTTCTAATTTCAGATAAGCAGGGATCGACAGATACTGGAGGGGGGAGGGGAAGACAGCTTTAGGGTTTTTTTCTTTTTCTCTTGAATTTTGGTGTTTGAACTTGAAAAATAATATATATAAATATAAATATATATATGTATATATAAGCAAATGGATTTCCTGGAAAACAAAGAAAGGAGTTGATTTTCCCCCTTTGATTTGTCTTGTTTCTCATTGGAAGCTGTTTTCTGGGCAGAGAGTTTTTTTGTGAAATGTACAGATTTCCAGTTCAGCATTGTTCAAATGATGCAGAGAAAATTTAGAAAAGAAAAAAAAAGAAAAGAAAAATAACAACAAAATAACACAAAACAAGAAAAACTTTGTGATGTACAAAATTTGTAAATAGTCGAAGATTCTTTCTCTTTTCTAACAGCAAATTATTTCTGTCACTTTATATTCAAAAATAAAAAATCCTACCACAAAATATCAGGGTTAAAAAACAAAACAAAAACAAAAACAAATCCAGAATCTGAACTTTTTCTTGATTGTCTATGTTCTTTTCGCTCTTGACCTGGGGAGTGGCTTCTGTAATATATTTGTGATGTTCCCCTCAAAGCATGGAGACCATGATGAGTTAAAATGAAGATACAGTGACTGGCTCATGGCCGTAGTGTCATATTGGGCCTTCTGCCTCCATATTACTTGGTAACGGTGGATAAGGAAATGGAATTTGAAAACTGTTTCCTTTAGATCATTGACTCCATTCTGGATGGTTGGACTGGAGGGTTCAGAGGGATGGCATGGAGAGCTTTGACTCCAGAACCAAAATGCGATAAGAATTCTTTGATCTCTAGCTCACTAGTCACTGGGCCCCATTGTTTAATTCTGCTCCTGAGCATTTTGGGCTCCTTTTACTTCCCCATATTTCAGTTTTTGATACATAAACCCCTGAGAATGGAGGGATGAGTAAAGGGTCTTCACGCCTATCCACCTATTCTCTAGCAGATGAAGAGGGAAACCAGGATATATGATAGTATGTGGGGTAACCAGCTAAACCTTCCTATATGTGTAATTGTTACCTTGCTTTTGCTACCATAACCCATATCCCAGTGAACATTTGAGAAGGAAAAGCCTTCATCCCAATTTCCAGCTGTAAAATTTCTCTCACTTTTTCTCCGTGGCCCTGTGTAACTATCTGGCCTCAGAAGGCTGAAAAGATGTGTTCTCAGATCCTTGGATGGCCCCTTTCCATGATATACAATATTCTTGATACATTACTATGGGAAGGGACCTCTCTAGCTGCATGACCAGCTTTTATTATTCCATGCAGCATTCCTACTAGGTAGGCCTAGCCTCAGTGCTCAGTGTCTATTCTCAGTGCTCATTTTCTTCAGAAATCATGAGTCCACTGAATGTACCATCTCCAATGACAGCATCATCCATCGTCTGTACTGTGAAACCTTCACCTGATGCCTAGCCTGAATTTTCCTTTCTGCAACCTTGTCGTGTAAGTTCCTGTTCTGTTTTCAGGACATGTCAGGGAGTGGGGATCAGGACCGGCTCTAGGCACCAGCAAACTAGGCACATGCGTGGGGCGGCACAATTCCAGGGGCAGCATTCCAGGAGGATTTTTTTTTATGCTTTGGAAGTTGTGCTCTTAGAGGTTTGGTTTTTTTTTTGCTTGGGGTGGCAAAAAACCTAGAGCCGGTCCTAGGGGGTGGTGGTGAATCTTTTGGATCATCTGAGACAACTACGTCCTGCAGTCTCAGAGGAGGGACACAGTTCACTTGTCAGCCATGGTCACGTTTAGGAAGAGCAGACACATGGTAAGTCAGACCAATGGACAGGCACTCTGGCCATGGGTTAAGTCTCACTTCATACTGTTTGGACACTGGTTGGTAGATGTGCTCAGGGAAACCACAAGAAATTAGTGACAATGCTACCAAATGAATCTAAAGAAATTGGAGTGCTATTGAACCCATCCACTTGGGCTGGAGGTCTGCATAAAGCTTCCCAAAATGTCAGCTGTCCCAACATGCACCAAGTCTCATGTAAATTCTTTTTGCTGTAAACTGATACTTTAGTCAGGGGAGGGAACTCTATTACTAAGTCACAAAGCACAACTATCAGCCTTACATAGCATCAGAAGAGCTGAAGGTTTCTTGGACAAGCAAGTTTGAGCATCACACAGAGGAGTCCACAAGGGAGGAACCAGCAACAAATGAACAGGTGAGACTAGAACACAGAGGTAAGAGTTGGGAGCTGGAATTCACCAGAGGGGAGGGCTGATTAGCCTCATTTCTGACCTCCAAGCGCCGTATTTCATAGTCTTTTTAAAACATGAAACGATGCTGCTGTGGTCTGTCTAGCCTAGCCTTGGCCCTTAAAAGAGCACCATCCAGGCTGTCCGCCATCTGCAGAGCTAATGGCAGGAATGGCACTGGAGTTTCCTTCAGAAACAAGCTCTCTCTGCTGGGTAGGAGCCGACCAGACTCAATCAGAGGTGTAGGGAAGAATGACATAATTAGGAGGCAGAGGGGAATGTAATGCGCTCTATCATTTCAGGCTTCTCTTGGCAGTATGTATCCAATGGCACAGCAATATGCAGTCAAACCAAGTCAGAAAAGATTCTGTGAAAAAATGCAGTCAGAGGCCAAAAGTAACTACAGAGGCATCTTCCATCTCTGCATTCTTAAATACAATAGGGGGCTCCCAACACACCTTTACAAAGATACCTCATTCACAGCCCCCACGACTGTTCTAGTTCTGGAAACAACATACAGTTCTGCTAATGCTTGTGCATTCTGACCTGCAGCCCATCCTACTATTCCAGCACTGGGAACCATCACCCCTCTGCCTATGCATTCTGCACCATCTCCTGCTCTTCCTTTTGTGGGTTTCCCCCAGAAAGCTCTGCCAAATGGACCTCAGTCATCACGTGTGGTGAGTGGGAGATTTACCCAGGATGACCTATGCTTGCAATAGCTACACTCAGGGCTCTTTGCTTTTTATGTGCACTAGAGTCACTCCAAATTTTGCCAAAGAAAAGTGAAAAGTACACGGAAAGCAGTTTGCTCTATGAAAGGTCGTACTTGGTATTAGTTCCTTTGACTGCCACAGGATGAAATGACTGCTTGGTGTGCCCTCAATCAAAATCAGTTGAGAGCCGGGACTCTGTTCTATCCCATGAGAATGAGCGAGAGCTAAACAGAGCAATTAAAATGTATTCGTGTCCTCACCTTGCCCCACTATCCTATGCTGTGCTCCTTCTCTACTGGCTTGCAGGACATAAACCCTTCCGCTTTCATTAGCCACAAATTAAGGAGTGTTTTTACGGGAATCTGAAGCTAAAGTGATTGGAATGTGGCCATGCATGGGATAAAGTCATTGCTGGGACAGGAGACTTGGGTATGTCTACACAGCATTTTGGAGCGAACCTCCCTGCCTGGGTCAATAGACTCGAGATAGCAGGGCTTGCCCTAGTGCTCTAAAAATAGCTGTGTAGACGGTGCTTTGAAGTTCTGGCTCAGGCTCTGAACCTCATCCTGTTCCCTAGGCTTCAGAGCCCAAGCTCCAGGCTGTGAGGCTCACTCCAAAATGCTTTGTAGATATACCCCTGGGTGGTGGTGGAGGCAATCTTTGCTCTGAGTAAATGCTGAAAGAGAGCTTTGCAGAATGAGGTTAATATATGGAGATATGCCTATCTCATAGGGCTAGAAGGGACCCTGCCTTCACTAGCAGGACCAAGTACTGATTTTGCCCCAGATCCCTAAGTGGCCCCCTCAAGGATTGAGCTCACAACCCTGCATTTAGCCAGCCAATGCTCAAACCACTGAGCTATCCCTTCCCCTGTTACAAGGTATTGGGCTGCTAGCAGATGTGCAATATGAAAGGCCATATGCGTCTGCCACATGAAATGCAAAAAAGGCACTATACACCTGTGATCATTATAGGTCCCATTGCATCTGTCTGTGGTGTTAATTAGCCATTGTGAGCTTGTTCACATTACAGCATGGAGCTGGGCCCCGGCTCAGTCCGTGTAAACTAACGGAGGTGACTTAATGGAGCTTTGCTAGTGAGGATCTGGCCCATCATGTTTGATGATGACACGGTCCTGACCATGACTTAGCAGGCAGTGGGGAGTGAGACAAATTGTGCTTAGCCCTGGGTCCCTTACCCATGGGTTTAATTATACTCACCTGACACAGTGCTGAACACAAGCTGTCCTGATTTACACTGCCTGTTCAACTGTGGTCAGCATCATGCCATCTAACTCAGTAGATCGCAACAGGAAATCATTATGTAGCGTGGAGAAGGCCAGTGTCCCGGGCAAATTACAGCTCATATTATTAATTTCTGTTTATCTACCTGTAGTTCAAGTGAATACAGCTGTGTTTCTTCACATTTTCCCAATGATGACTCCAACCCACACACTTTTTTTTCATGTCTCTCCTTACCCCACAACCCTTTATGGAACCCTCTTTCTGACCTTTGGACTGTTCCCGCAACAAAAGCTGCAATTCAAGTTGATTTGTTCATTCATAGTAGGGTATTGTGCTATATAGAGTAGAAGTATAAATTAAATAGTTTCACATTCAGAACCATATAAAAATGTAATTTACATGTCTTGAAAATACCATTAACTGTACAACACCCAATGTGCTGAGTGTTTAATGTTGCATATTGTTAAATATAGCAATAGAAAGGTTTTGAATTTAGTACATATGCTATAGGCAGCAATATATGCAATACTGCATATGCATTTGGATATGACTTTATAGATATTCAGGAATTGCAAACCATAAAACAATATGTCACAAAAAAGTAGGCATTCATTTGGTATAGATTCAGTTAACATTTATTAAAAAAATCTGCCCAAAGTGTGCAAAAGCCAAATATGTGTAACACTTTTGCGCAAAATGATTGCATAATTTTATTTTTTGTTAAGGATTGACAGAAGGTTAGCTATTGTGGTTTTCTCAAGAATTTCATAGTTAAACATTTACATGGGAATTGTCTGTTTCAGCCAATCTCATAATTATAATATACATGTAAACAGTACAGCCATGGAATGCCTGCTGCCCGCAAGTTGTGCAGTAACATGCCATATATTCCAGATACCTATTTACTGCAGCTGTTTAAATTTAGAATGTTATCTTCTTGAGCAAAAATGATAAGTATATTCTATTTAATGGAAGCTTAGACCGAATAGAATATGTCATAATATCCAGAAAACAGCCTTGTGGCCCATTCTGAGGGTGACACTCTAAGAAATGTTAAGACACAGTATTCTCCTTCACTTCCCATCTAATATAACTACATCTATGCTTTTATACCTTGCTCTGAATTCCTCTCTTTAACTGTGGTGCGCCATCGCCGAGTGGTATTAAACAGCTGCCGCCTTCCGTCCCCGAGGTGCCTGCATTTCACTGGCAGGTGAAGAGGTATCTGTATATACAGACTGTTAAACAGCTTAGAAGTCTGCAGAATTGCCTTCAGATCTTGAATCTATGTACCCCATGTTGGCCCGGCAACCAAAGGGTTACCACAAGCACTGGCCCAATGCTGATTGACAGGTTTAGAGCAGCTCCAAGGATAAAAGGGTGGGAAGCAGAGGGATGGGGTGGGAAGCAGAGGAGTGACACACAGATCTTTAGTAAACACATGTAGGGATGCACTTAATTTTACAAGCACAGTAGCCTCCTAATGCCAGGCGAAGGGCATTTGTTCAGTATTGACTCAGGGTAAGAGGGACCCAGTCAGCAACTCCACTTCTCTTATCACACTGGATTATTTTTGTGAGTTGGAGGGAAGCGGTCTCCGCCTAGGTGCCTTTACTTTGTGAGAGATGATGAGCTCATACCTGCAAGATGATATAGCTGCTGACCCAGAGAACGAATGCCTTTAAACATCTTTTCCAAATATATTTTCCAATACTATTTCCCCCCTCTGGGTATTTCACTCTAAAAAAGAGGCCATGATGTAGCTACGTTTCCACCTCTTCACTCAGATCCATACAGAATGGGAGTAGTCTCCTTCAGCCAATCAGGTTGCTTCCCTTCTCTCGGCCCGGTTAGGAGAGGCAATACAGTAAAGGAATGTGTGTAGTTCTAGGTGACTGGGTGTCTGAGCCAATTCCTCAGTCAGCAGCACCTGTGTAACTAACATGGCATTTTGACGGCTATCTAGCTCTCACCAGCTAAGCCATTTCAACACCCTGTCACTGTGTGTTTCTAGGTAGTTGTAAAATAAGCAGAGGTGTGTGGGTACAAACAGAAGGGTAAACATGGGAAAACAGGACTAGCGTAATTTACAAGGATCGCAAAAATCTCAGAAGTCAAGTGAAGGGTAATTAAAATGATTAGAGGTAAAGGGAATTTGTTGCAAGGAGAAATTAGAAGACATTGGAAATTAGAAGTGTGGGAGGTGATAATAAACAGGTCTTTGAAATAAGAGAAGGGCAAAGAGACATTCCTATTCACCCTTTCCCTTAATTAAAGGAAGGAGAAGTGAAAGCAAAAAGGCCTCATTTTGCTTTTTATGGATTAAAAGTGAATAGGGTTGTGTCACAGAACTAGGGGTCACCTGGTGAAATTAATAATCAGTAGGTTTAAATCAAACAAAAGGAAGTATTTCTTCACACAATGCACCATTAATGTGTGGAATTTGTTGCCGGGGATGTCATGAAAGCCAAAAAGTGTAACTGGGTTCAAAATAGAATTAGATAAGTTCATGGAGGATAGGTCCATCAATGGCTATTAGCCAAGATGGTCAGACTCAACACTATGCTCCAAGTGTCCATAAACCTCCAATTACCTGAAGCTGGGACTGGATGACATGGGATGGATTACTTGAAATTGGCTTCTTCTGTTCCTTCCCTCTCAAGCAGCTGGCGCTGGCCACTGTCAGAAGACAGGATATTGGGCTATATGTACCTTTGGTCTCACCCAGAATGGCCATTCTTATGAATATACAGATCACTTGAATCTGACAGGGCTTTGTCTGTCAGGTACTTTTCTATTTGTACAGACCTTTCTGTTAATGTATTCAATAATGAATAGGTGTGGTGTGCTTTAACGGACATAGCCAAAAAAATTATTGAAATGAGCAACTCATGAATTGTAGGCTACTCTCTGATGTACACTTGAAGTCTCCTGGTGCAGAAACTGCCATTTACAATGTTATTAGATTGTTATTTGAAGTGTTGTGCAACATCTGCACCAACCTTGTATCAAGGTTAATCAATAATCTCATGTGACTTCAATGGTCCTTTTTTACTCTGTTTCCCAGATTTATTGCAAATTTCACACTGGCTGTACATGATCATCTTGTAGGACAGCCTAACCTATATGATCTTGCATTGATTGAGATCTTTGGTTCTTTGTTAATCTCAAAATATTTTAACACAGATGCTTCTGCAACATTTTATTTTAGTTCCCAAAACTGTTTCTTTTGCCAACCATCTCTGTACAATTCTGTAGTATCCTCAGATGTGATTGTGACAAATCAGGGATAACTTTGCTGAGATAATATACTCAGTAAGGCCTGTGTATTTGAGGGTTTTCCATTTGTAAGGCCTTTTGCTGTTTGTAGAATCCATGGGAATGTGGCCTACTCTTAGGGAGACTAGACAGCAAATGTGAAAAATCAGGACAGGGGTGAGGGGGTAATAAGCATCTATACAAGAAAAAGACCCAAAAATCGGGACTGTCCCTATAAAATCGGTCACCCTACCTGCTCTACACACTTGTACTGCTTTCACTAAGTCATTTTAAAGCCACACCTTTAGGTAAACTGGTGCCAGTCTGCTAGTAGACAAGGCCTCTATTGTACATCTCCAATGCTTCTGGGCCTGCCTCATGTAGGAACACAAAGAATTTACCGTCTCCAGTTTCTCTTCAATACTATGTGCTGACTGAAAAATTTGGAAATGGTGCAATTCTGATGGCTGCCATCATAGCCAATACAGCAGGAATTGAGCTGGGGACCTCCAGAGCTAAAAGCATGAATTGCTAAAGCTCTGAAGATGCTCATATCCTCTGTGGTCTGGCACAAAGGGGGACCTGTAACACACACTCTTCAGTAAGTTCCATGATTACCACTTCTCTGTTTGATTCTCTTCTAGACTGAGGAATTGAGGTGGCTTCATTAACTCCACCTGTGTCATTCTGATACCAAGTAATAAAGGGGGGCCACACAGGAGTGCTAGTCAGATACTGGTCTGTATTGATAGGTTCCCTTCTTATGGCATGGGCCAGAGTTACAAGATGTAGAAGTGTGTCAATTTTGACATATCTTCTGATGGAACCCTGCCTACCTGATGGTTTAGAAACTTGCTTGGTTTTCCTTCAGCTCGCCCACCTGGCTCCTTAGCAGCCCACTTGATAGACTGTCCCAGCACCAGCAACTTCAGGGCTTCCAGGCTTCTTGTTGCAGAGCTGGGAACCTCGGAGTTTGGGCTCCCAGGCAGATTTTAATTTAGAAATTTAAAAAATGAAGTTTTGATTATTTCAGTTTGTTGTTTCCAGAATTTCTCTTCCATGTGTGTGTCTTGCTGTGAAGAAATGACAGTGTTTGTGACACAGACAGCACAGTGGGGAGAGAACCACTGACTTGCTTCCCATCCTGTCAAGCATGCACTGGAAATCAGCTTCCACTCTGCTCTCCTTCTAGTTCATCAAATCAGTAGCCGTGTGTTTCTGTTTAACCCATAGTGCACTGCAAATGGATGCATAGATCTGTAACCCAATCCCTCCTCCCACACACACAATTGCTACTGAGCTGCAACCTACCACCCTGCCACATAAAAACATCTGCAGTTCCTCAAACAAGCACAGAAATCCCCCTCTCTCCCAGCTGCAGAACCCACCGCCAACCCCCCCACACTAGCCACATACCGCTCACACTATAGAATATCAGACAGTTCCCACAGCAAGCACTAGAACTGCTTCTTTCTCAGCTGCAGAATCAATTTGCAATTTCCCAATAAGTGATCCACCCACCCCAGTTTTGAATCTGCTTATTTGCTGGCTGGTTTCTCTGCTCCTGACCTTAACCTCACCCTTCATCCTGCACCTTGCAACCACTTCCAGTCTCAATTACTCATTTAGCAATTAGGGAGTATCCACCCCCTTCACAGCTGGGGTCTAGGTCTCTCATACACCATCAGCCCCAATGATTGGCAAAGAGGGTCAGAGAAGAAGAAAGCAGGGCCTAATGGAGGTCAGGCCTTAGATACTGTTTAAGAACAGTAAGGATGCAGTCCCCTTCCTCACCTACCATATAGGGTCTGTGGTGCGGTGGCCCCTACCTGCTCCTCAGAGCAGTGAGCACAGGGAGAATCACAAGGACACTGGGCTGAGGGGGGCCCCTGTGTGGTTGGGCAGGCCCACATTTTTTAAGTGTTTAGGGCCCCAGCTTGCCTTAATCCAGCCCTAGCCTGTATTGAGCCAACCTCACTACTTCCTGCACCACCTGCTCTGTCTCCCACCCAAATTCTGACCCAGCAGCACCTGGTTAGTCTGTGATTTGATGAGGTCACAGAGCAAGGGCTGACAGCTACAGCACATGAGCCTCTGGCATTGCTGGTTCAAAATGTCTTGGGAGGCTAAAAATCTTTTTAAAATGAAATGTCAAGTCTTTGATGCAAAGGGTTTTTTTCTATGGCTTCTCATCTGCATCAGAAGGTGCACTGGCAGGCACCTACTGTTTCCAAAGCACAACTGGAGAAGTCCAGCCTGCTGGACAATGTTCTGCAGCCTAGTTTTCTGATGGGAAAGAAAACAGCTTTGCCTCTTCCACCAGGAATTTCCAAGGACCATAAATAAAATGGGAGGCGTAGCCATGTGGCACATTCAGAGGCAACAGGTAAACCTCACACCTTGGGTAAGTTCTGTGGAATTCACGTCAAGGGTTCAGATGCTATGCTAATAGCTGAATGCCATTTTGTGTTCCTCCCAGCTGGAATAGACTGCAAAGGCCTTGGGCTCAACTTGACATCACTGCTGCAAGTGGAGCATACATAAGAGGCTGTGCAATCTGCCCCAGCGTATTATTATCAATCACAATTCCTCAGACAGTCCCCTTTATTATAACACAGCTGCCCTCCACAGAGCCTTGCACATCACAGCTCAGAGAGGGAGAGTCGCTCGTGAGCTGGGAAGGGATGTTACAGCAGGTGAGAGGGCAGGTGGAAGAGAACCAGCTATTGTAGGTGGGATGGCAGCACAAATGAAAGAGCAAGGCCCTACTCTGAAAAGTTAGCAGTAGAGACTGAGGGAGCTGATGAACAAGGGGCTGGAGAGCGTGTCTTGGATAAGAGGTCAGGGAGGTTTTCTTGAGAGCAGAGGAGTAGAGTGAGTCACAGGGGGATCATGGGGCCAGAGAGCGGTTAGGTTATGATCAAGGGCATTGATCCTTCCAGTTCACATATCCACACAAACACATTTCCACAAGCTAGTCCAAACCTCAGTGTCTGACACTTGGCCAATTCCCCTCCACAGCCCCAACAGAGGGGGGCCCAAGGCATTCCCCTGCCTCTCATGCCTGCTTGCTAAAGGGCATGCACAGTATTCCGAACCCCCTTCCTGGATAAATCACTCACACACACACCAACCAGTGGAACCTCTGGCATGAACTGACCCCCACATTCATTGCCAGGGTGACTCCTGCCAGAGCATGATGCTCTGGGAGATGTCCCTGCCTGCCGAGTGGTTTATGCGCACAAGTCCCTATAAAAGAGGCAGCTTCACTCACACTCAGAGCCTGTTTCCCTTTTGTGGTGTTCTTCTTAGCTTATGTGCGATGTGCCTTTGGTGGCACATGACCTGGACTCATCACTGAATTTGGTCCGCTGGTTGGATCATTAGCTTCCCTGGGCAGCAGGGTACTGATGGGGAATGTGATGTGAACACTGATCCACCCCACCACCTTTTGTGTTTAAAACATACATCGATAAATAAGCAGAGTCCTGTGGTACCTTATAGACTAATAGATGTTTTGGAGCATGAGCTTTCGTGGGTGAATACCCACTTCCTCAGATGCATGTAGTGGAAATTTCCAGGGGCAGGTATATATATGCTAGCAAGCTAGAGATAACGAGGTTAGTTCAATCAGGGAGGATAAGGCATGTTCTAGCAGTTGAGGTGTGAAAACCAAGGGAGGAGAAACTGGTTTTGTAGTTGGCAAGGCATTCACAGTCTTTGTTTAATCCTGAGCTGATGGTGTCAAATTTGCAGATGAACTGAAGCTCAGCAGTTTCTCTTTGAAGTCTGGTCCTGAGGTTTTTTTGCTGCAGGATGGCCACCATAAGGTCTGCTATTGTGTGTCCAGGGAGATTGAAGTGTTCTTCTACAGGTTTTTGTATATTGCCATTCCTAATGTCTGATTTGTGTCCATTTATCCTTTTCCATAGAGACTGTCCAGTCTGGCCGATGTACATAGCAGAGGGACATTGCTGGCATATGATGGCGTATATTACATTGGTGGACGTGCAGGTGTATGAACCGGTGATGGTGTGGCTGATCTGGTTAGGTCCTGTGATGGTGTTGCTGGTGTAGATACGTTGGCAGAGTTGGCATCGAGGTTTGTTGCATGGATAGGTTCCTGAGCTAGAGTTACTATGGTGCGGTGTGCAGTTACTGGTGAGAATATGCTTCAGGTTGACAGGTTGTCTGTGGGCGAGGACTGGTCTGCCACCCAAGGCCTGTGAAAGTGTGGGATCATTGTCCAGGATGGGTTGTAGATCCCTGATGATGCGTTGGAGGGGTTTTAGCTGGGGACTGTATGTGATGGCCAGTGGAGTCCTATTGTTTTCTTTCTTGGGTTTGTCTTGCAGTAGGAGGCTTCTGGGTGCACGTTTGGCTCTGTTGATCTGTTTCCTTATTTCCTCGTGCGGGTATTGTAGTTTTGAGAATGCTTGGTGGAGATTTTGTAGGTGTTGGTCTCTGTCTGAAGGGTTAGAGTAGATGCAGTTGTACCTCAGTGCTTGGCTGTAGACAATGGATTGTGTGATGTGCCCGGGATGGAAGCTGGAGGCATGAAGGTAGGCATAGTGATCAGTAGGTTTTCGGTATAGGGTGGTGTTAATGTGACCATCACTTATTTGCATCGTGGTGTCTAGGAAGTGGACCTCCCATGTAGATTGGTCCAGGCTGAAGATGATGATGGGGTGGAAGCTGTTGAAATCATTGAAGCCTCCTACTGCAAGACAAACCCAAGAAAGAAAACAACAGGACTCCACTGGCCATCACATACAGTCCCAAGCTAAAACCCCTCCAACGCATCATCAGGGATCTACAACCCATCCTGGACAATGATCCCACACTTTCACAGGCCTTGGGTGGCAGACCAGTCCTCGCCCACAGACAACCTGTCAACCTGAAGCATATTCTCACCAGTAACTGCACACCGCACCATAGTAACTCTAGCTCAGGAACCAATCCATGCAACAAACCTCGATGCCAACTCTGCCAACGTATCTACACCAGCAACACCATCACAGGACCTAACCAGATCAGCCACACCATCACCGGTTCATACACCTGCACGTCCACCAATGTAATATACGCCATCATATGCCAGCAATGTCCCTCTGCTATGTACATCGGCCAGACTGGACAGCCTCTATGGAAAAGGATAAATGGACACAAATCAGATATTAGGAATGGCAATATACAAAAACCTGTAGAAGAACACTTCAATCTCCCTGGACACACAATAGCAGACCTTATGGTGGCTGTCCTGCAGCAAAAAAACTTCAGGACCAGACTTCAAAGAGAAACTGCTGAGCTTCAGTTCATCTGCAAATTTGACACCATCAGCTCAAGATTAAACAAAGACTGTGAATGCCTTGCCAACTACAAAACCTGTTTCTCCTCCCTTGGTTTTCACACCTCAACTGCTAGAACAGGCCTTATCCTCCCTGATTGAACTAACCTCGTTATCTCTAGCTTGCTTGCATATATATACCTGCCCCTGGAAATTTCCACTACATGCATCTGACGAAGTGGGTATTCACCCACGAAAGCTCATGCTCCAAAACGTCTGTTAGTCTATAAGGTGCCACAGGACTCTTTGCTGCTTTTACAGATTCAGACTAACATGGCTACCCCTCTGATAATCAATAAATAAGTGACTTTCCTCTCTCTCCTGCCCTGCTTCCCATTCATTAGAGTCCCTTCAGGTGCAGTCAATCAAGGTCTTTGGGAGACATTCATCTTTCCCAACAGCAGGACCATGAACAGACTGCTAGCAAAGAAACAACCCCCACCCCAGACCCAACTGCAACAGCTCTGAGCTCCATCCTCCTCTTCCTGTCTTCATGAGTGACTGCTGAGAGAGCTTAAAGGGAGAGCGCATTGCTGCCTCAGAAGGCAGGAAACCCTTTCTTATTGGGGACAGGGGAAACAGGCCTGGATGTAAAATAATGGCCTGGCTGGGGATGGGTGATCTCAGGTAATACTGTAATGACACAATAATCCTTAGTACCAGATAGTATTCAGAACTCTTTTCTAACATTACAGCATCTAATCCTGTCAACAGCTGTGTGAGAGAGGTCAGTGGTGACATGACTTGCCCAAAGCTGGGAGGAAGCCAGGGTGAGAGCTGGCATTGGCCCTCTGGCCTTTCCAGGGCTTAATTTGTGCCAGGGCTGAACACCTTCACCTCTAGGCTTGGCAGTTCAAAGCTCCAGCACCTCTGGACTTGCTGTGTCACTAATGAAAGTAAAAACATTGGCTGAGCCCCAGCACCTCTTTCATTACATATTCAGCACTGGGCCCTCCTAATGCCAAGTCCTATGTTTAAGCCACGGGGCCATGGACTCTTCTGTCTCCATGTACCACTGAAGACTTGCTTTCCTTACCCTTCCCAGGCGACAGCACTGTGACTCAGGAAAGGCAAGGGAAATGAGGTCAGTGACATACTCATAAGTCACTGGGATGGGAAAGGCCACGATGCTCAATGCATAGCAATGGTCCAAAAGGCTAATAGAATGTTAGGAACCGTTAGGAAAGGGATAGAAAATAAGACAGAAAATATCATGATGCCACTAGAAAGATATATGGTGCTCTCACACCTTGAATACTGTGTGCAGATCGAGGCACCCAGCTCAAAAAAGATATTGTGGAACTGGAAAAGGTTCAGAGAAGGGCAATAAAGATGATCAAGGGTATGGCACAGCTTCCATATGAGGAGAAACTAAAAAGGTTAGGGCTGTTTAGCCTAGAAAAGAGACAACTAAGGGGGAGGGGGGACATGATAGAGGTCTATAAAATCATGATCAGTGTGGAGAAAGTGAATTGAGAAGTGTTATTTATCCTTTCTCACAATACAAAAAGTAGGGGGTCGCCTCATGAAGTGACTAGGCAGCAGGTTCAATACAAAAATATTTTCTCACACAATTAACCTGCGGAACTTATTGTCATGGAATGTTGTGATGGCCAAAGTATAACTGGTTTTAAAAAAAGAACTAGGTAAGTTCATGGTAGATAGGTCCATCAATGGCTATTAGCCAAGATGGTCAGGGATGTAAACCCTTGCTTGGGGTGACGCTAAACCTCTGACTGCCAGGAGCCAGAAGAGTAAGATGTATGGACCTCTCCAAAGTTGCTCCATTCTGTAGACTCACCCTGAAGCTCTAGTACTGGCCACTGTCAGAGACAGGATACTGGGCTAGATGGATCACTGATCTGACCCAGTCTGGCTCTTCTTCGTTTGTGCAAGCTGTCCTATTGCCCCAGACAGGGCCAGTTCTACAGTTTTTGCCATCCCAAGCAGCGCACCAAATTGCAGCCGTGGATGGTGGGGGCAACCCATTTGCCCTTAGGGTGGCAGGTGCTTTTCCGCGGTGGCGGCAATTCGGCGGCAGCTTCTATGTTTAGCTGAAGCTGCCGCGGACAGCTAAACATAGAAGTTGCTGCCAAATTGCCGCCACCACGGAAACGCGCCTGCCACCCTAAGGGCACACGGATTGCCCCCGCTGTCCGCGGTGGCAATTCGGTTTGCTGTTTGGGGGTAAAACTACAGGGACTGTCGCCCCTTGCAGAATGCCGCCCCAAGCACCAGCTTGGAATGCTGATGCCTGGAGCCGGCCCTGGCCCCAGATCAGTCCCCTACTGGCACCATGCCTCACAACCCACTTTATACACAGATAGAACTCATAACGTTTTCTCCCTAGCTACTTAAATGGCCCTAATCACTATAGTATTTTCCCCATAACCTTTCTAAATGCTACGCTCCAACCTGGGAACCCATATGGCCCTTTGTCCACACTACCCTTCTGTATATACTGAATCCCCTGAAACAAGGAGCACTTTTCTTTTTCAAATTAGTGCATCTAATTGTGTACAGGCAGCCTCTATAAAAACTCTCCTTCCCTTCCTCACAGCTCCGCTCTGAGCTGCAGCACGCCTGTAATTCCGCACAGCTCTGTCAGTCCTACTCAATCCTGACCCTACCTCACCCTCTCCTCTTCCCTACACAGGGCTCTTCTGTGTACCTGAGAGTGAGCTGGCTGGCTGGCTGCAGCATCTCTAGCCATCTTATCCCTAGCCCCCTTGCACAACTCTGCAAACACATCTTCACCCTGACTGCTGGTGAAATATTACTCATACGCCGGGAAAGGCTTTGCCTTGTGGGGATTTCTGGTCCATTCTGCTTCCAGTTGGAGTGGAAATACCAGCGAGAACAGTATTTTTCCTGATAGTATTGAAGTAGTGATCCTCCGTTCCTTACCCAAACCAGGACGTGCTGAGAGGCAATCAGATAAATGATGCTGAGTATTTAACATTTGTATCTAACACCGTAGCGGTGTGTAGTGATTTATAACGACAGTAATGACACAGATCCTGATCAGAGGAGCTCACAATCTAGACTAGACATGGTGTGGCAAGATGAAAGGCCAGATGGCATCAGGCAAAGAGAGAAGGATGGATTTGGGCCAGGTTCCCTGTTGTGCCCTTTCTCTAGTCATTTAAGATGTGCTGAGGGCAATATAAGTGTAAAATGCTCCCATATCAGAAAGTGAGCGGTTTGTACCTCCCCACTGTAGCCAATTCTTGTGATATTTGGTATTCTTAAAACCCCAGGTCCTGCAGTCAAGTGATCATGTGACAATCAGCCTTCACTTACACATATATGGTTCTAGCTCTTGCGGTTATTGAGAAAAACTTGAAAATGTGACTAGAGGGCATTCAGAAGGCTTAAAAACCAACACAAGAACTCCAATGTATTATTTAAAATAAACCTCATGGTTTTTAAACACATCTCATGATTTTTGTGGCCTGACTCACAATTTTAGAACATTTATTCTTATCAGTACTGTACTTTTCATTGGTGTAAATGTCTTCACAAGGTGCAGGACAGCAGGGAATCAGGTGCTATGTTGGGACTTGGGAGATCTAGATCCTAGTTCTGGGCTACGCCACAGACTTTCTGTGTGACTGTGGGAAGTCATTTAGCTTCCCTGTGCCTCAGTTCCCCATCTGCAAAATGGGCCTGGTAATTCCCTTCCATAGGGATGCAATGCGGGTTAAATTCATTAGTGTTTGTGAAGCACTCAGGTACTCTGGTGATGGGGGCCATATAAGTATTTAGGTATTCAGGAAGGACACCAGACAAGAGGGAGAGGTTGCTCGTTGCCTAGTATGGATTGTGTCAATGTTTTTAAAAGAATAACTGCAAACGTTATAAAATTGGCCAGTAAGCGAGTGTGAGTTGTTGTGGGAAATGAAATATCATTTTAAAAGAGTGAGCCTAACTTTTTCAAACTACCAAAAAAAAAAAAAGTTCAAGTAAGTTCTTATCTTACCCAAACCATTTTTCATCCCTGTCCCTCCTTGTTAGACAGGAGGCTGTCTGCTAAGACGAATGAGAGGCCAGGCATCAGCAAAGCTGTTTACCTAGTTAATCAGTGCCAGTCAGCTTTGCCTCACTCCCTCCCTCATCCACCCACCAGCAGGAGCCCAGTTCCAAATGGTCCCCTCCTGATGTTCACGTGACTTGGTTTGCTCATGGCCACACATTCTCCCCTTCTCCCCCAAGGAATTTTTGCCATATTTCAGTTTTCCCCTGCGAGGGAATGCCAGGTCTGGTCAGACATCTTCTGAGCCAGTAGACACATTGTGTGTCTAGTATGGTAGGAAGAAATGGGAGGCTGGAAGGCAGAGCAAGAGAATGGCTCTTTGAAATGAGCCCATTGTCCAAACACTTTCATGTTTCTCTCCTGTGGAGATCTTGTATTCTTATTGTCCTCCTCCTTGTGGCCTGCGGCACTGACCGAGTACCATCTTGGGCTGAGAACGAATGTGCAGTTTCAACTTGGGTGCTTCCGGTTTCTGAAAGGAAGGCAGTTTACACTGGGACACAGCAGAGCCCAGGATGGATCTTGCCCAAGAGGTGAATTGCTCCATAGTTCTCTGAAGTGGTCATGCTGCAGGGAGAAACCAGCAGGTGGCTAGCAACTGAATGGAGACAAAATGGATAACAGCAAATGTACCATGGTCCCTTCTCCCTAAGCTAAAGCTAGAGGGGATGACAGGCCCAAAGCCTTCGCCTGGCCCTGGGAGTCCCTGCATAGCAAAAGAGAGGGAAGAGTATAAGATGCCAGCCCTTCCCAGTCATCTAGGGTCTTGGCACTCCAGAATGATGGTAAAGCTATGTTCATAGCGATGGGCTGGAGCAGCTCCATGGTTACTCAGAAAACCACTCAGCCGTTCCCTGCCGTTCTGGGGCTCTATCTATAATTGAAGAGCTCTGGGAGATTTGCAGGCTAGTGGTTCTTCTCCAATTAGAGCTAAAATGCTCCATTTATTAACAACTGGCTTGTTTAAATAGCAACTACCTTTGAGTGCTTCAGTGCTGTGTGTGTCTGAGGCAACGGGAAACAGAGTGGCCTGGAATGGTCACAGCAGGCATTGCATACACTGCTCCCTGCTGCCACCCAAATCCTCTGACACAGCCCCCAGTATTCAGGATAATTGCCCAGACACTGGCAAGCACTAGACTGCTCACCCAAACATCCATCCACACATGAATGTATAGACACCCTTCCACCCACCACCCCTGCAGATGCCCCTCATTCACACTCACCGCCTCACAGTAACACACTCACTCCTGAGTACAAAGGCTTTTTTGAGGAAAAGCAGCTCAGGCATTTGGAGGCGGCATTGGAGGGCCAGTGCGCGCGTTAGTGCTTGATGGCTCAGGCTATGGTTTGGTTTCCCCACAATGCCTCCGGGACGCACTTGCACTGTGCTTGTACTATTCATGCTGAACATGTTTTCCCAGTTTTCGGCCTCTCATACATTCATGTTTTTAATTTTTTTAAGCCAACCCAATGTCCTCCCCTGCCCAAAAGAAACTTCTATTAGATCCATAAAGCTTTTAAGAGGTTTGTGTGGTTTTTTTTTTAAATTTTTGTTCAAGTAGTAGTCTTTGAAAGTTGAAAATGCAGGTTAGGATGAGGGAAGCCCCAGATTATGATTCTGATTATGCCAGGTCCTGCAAAGAAGGACTGTTCCTGATGCTTTCCTGGGGCTTATAATATTTCTATAGTATCTTCCCGGTAAGGATCTCCAGAAACATCATACACATTAGTGGATTAAGCCTTGCACAGCACCCCTGTGAAGTTTTCCCATTTTATCAACTCCACTTTACAGAAAGGCAAACTGAGGTATACTAATATTAAGTGACTTGGCCAAGGCTACACGATGAATGAGTAGCAGAGGTGGACTGAGACGCCAGGGGCCTGATGATCCCCACTGTTATGCAGTGCACAGCGAGCAGAAATGTGTACATTGTGGTGTAGTTAGTGTCAACTGAGGCAAATGAGTAGCCCAGGACTCGGCACCTCCTGTGCAGCAGAGCCATGTGTATACTGTGCCCTGCCGTGGAACGTGGGGAGTTCTGAGAGAGGATTTGATACATGCAGGGGCTCTGGGGAAAGGTTTTTTTTTTCTTTAATTTGAAAAGAGAAGTGTCTCCTTCGTTTACTGCAAGGCCAGAGAGGGAGAGCACACCTGAACTCTCCATTTCAAGAGGGGAGTTTTACAAACTATTGTTCAAGTAGATCATGGTCCTTTACTCTGAGGGTCCTTCCTCCTCCCAGCCTCCTTCTTTCCAACATCTGGCAGGGTATCCAGGGTCAAATGACAGAGGGTGTCAACAGATCTGTACACAGGCCATCTTCTCACTGAAGCCATCATGTTAGCGCTCCTCCTTTGGGTGTGGGGAAAGCCTGACCCTCCGACCCATCGGCTAGGGGGTTATTTCTCCCCCAGGTAGGAGATGCTGTTCCTATTTTTCTTCAGTGTGGCCAGCAAGGTGTCGGTGCTGTGCTCTGAGTCGATGCACACCTTCTTGTTGAGCAGGTCAGTCTCAAACTGGACACCTCCCAGCTTGTTGAGAATGTGTGTGACCAAGCTGGAGCACCCTTCACAGGTCATGTCGACGGAGAACTTGTGCTTCGGCATGGCAGCAGCGGGCAATGCTGCTCCTCTCCCGGAAGACTGAGGCACAGGCCGCAGGTACGTGCAGCGCTCTGCCCAGCGCCGCCGCCTCCTCCCCCCAGGGGCAGGCTAGCATGGGGGATGGCTTCTTCCTCCAGGCAGAGTGCCTGGTGCGGGCTTGCAGGAGGGGAGCTATTGAAGCCTGCCTGGAGCTGGTCTAAGTTGCACAGCATGGTCCAGCTGAGGAAGGACTTTTCCCCTCAGCATTTTCCGTTGTTGCCCAATCCCTAATTCACATGCCCAAGGCATCTAATTGTCTTTGGCAGGGGAAGTGCCTCTGATCACTGACAACATGTAGGGATTTAGCTGTGGCTTTGTCACTAAAGAGGTGGTGTCTGTACAACGCTGCCTGACATTGGTGCTTCACTATCAGTCTGTGAAGTTTTGAATGCCAGAGCATGGGAGCAGCACTCTGAGGCTCTGCAAGGGGATTGGCTGGTCCTTTAGGGCAGCATGGGGTGCCCCCGCCCTGCCAGGCCTTACTCTTGTTTGCCATGAACGGGCTCCTCATTTCTCTGTCTCTGTATTTATTATTTTTCCAGTGTTTAAAAAGATCCCAGAGGAAAAAATAATTTATAATACTAAACAGCTAAAGAAAAGGTCTCTGCCCTGAGGGGCACTTTGCTTTTCACTGAACAACTGTCTGAACACTGGCAAACCGCACATGTGCTTTCTGTAGAGTGGCTGATGCATTTCCATCACTAGGAGCTTGTTTTGCGTAAGAGGGAAAGCTCAAGCCCTGGCAGGGCTGAATCCCAGTCCCATGGTAGTGAGGACTCTGGTTTTCCTCACCGTGTACTGAAGTGCTGAGTTGGGGATTGTCCATTTAAGATCCACCTCCCCTTCCACAAGCCCCAACAAGCACTGAGATTCCCCTTCCTTCCCAGCTGCAGAGGTTGTATCCCTCAGAGATCAATTTCTGGAAACTGCCTTCTCAAGGGGCACTGGCAAACCTCCATGTTTCCCACCCCATGCATTATACCTCACTCTGCTGTTATCTCTCCCTCCCCACTCCAGCTTGGTGGGATTCTGAGCCCCAGTCCTGTGCGGGTTTCTGTTTATCCCTTTTCCTCAGGCCCCAGAGAACAGAAGGAAACTGAAGCTGATTGATAAAATGGCTGGAGATTTTTTTTTTTCATGAGATGTGGCGAGAGCGGCAGAAAGGTCTTTAGTGATAACATGTCATTCATCTGCAGAAATGGTGAATGTATTTAGTATCCTTCAGGCAGTCATGTCCTGAGTCCTTTTCCTTTGCTTCAGCACAAGCCTCTCTAATTCCTCTTCTCTGAACCCAAAGCTATGGGACCTTGTGGGGGGCACGTCAGTGGCAGGAAAGCATCTGTGTTAATTAGGGTAAAAGCCATGGCAGTCACCATCCACATTGCAGCCAGTGCTATCTGAAGCCTGTCAGTGGCTGCTGGAGCAGACCTGTGACCAGGGCCAACAAGAAGGAGGGGAAGCTGGTACAAATGACCAGGGCCTGGCGGTTTGGAAGAGGGCCCGGGGACTGGCTTCATCAGCTCTGTTTAGCTGATCTGCCTTTGCTGGGGGGCCTGAAAATTTTTTTTCATCAGGGGCCGAACCTGCTCTCGGCGGCCTTGCCTGTGACACCAGAATCAATTGACGGTATTACTTCTATTGTGGTTGTGTAACCCACACACCTCCTGGCTGTGGTGTTCTATCCCATGTAGTGGCACGGAGATCACTTAGAGAGAGAGATTAATGAGACTGCTCTACAGCCTTAGCTAAAAGCCATATGGAGGAGGCGGGGGAGAAGAGCACAGTAGGCAGGAGAGTGGGATGGGCACTTGAAAAGCTGTAGTGGCAGGAAAGGGGTGGGACAAAGGGGGATGAACAACCAATGGTGATGCAGCAACAAAGGATGTGGGGGTTGGGGAAGTTTCAGAGCTGGCTGTATGGCAGGAGGTTGGACAGGCCTCTTCCAGGAGGGAGGGGAGACTATTGAGCTTGGCCTCCTGGGGCAAGCTGGAGTTGGTGGTGGACAGGCAGAGTGGAAGGCCCTGACTTTTCCTCTGCATTCTCAGCTCTAACTGGAGCTGGAGGTTTTGGGGAAGGCTGCAGTGGTCTGAAGATTTCTATAGTCCACCTCACTGCAGCTGTTGTGCTCCATATTGATGGGGTGGGCGTGGGGGAGCAGAAGCTGCTGAGCTGTGGGCAGCTCCCTCTGGTTCAGGGTGGGGGTGAAGGCAGGAGGAAGGCTGGAAAGCTTGGACTTACCCCCGTGCACGATCTAGCTGCAGGAAGGTATTGGGGACAATGCAATCAGACTAGAGACAGTGCAAAAGCACAGTTGTAGCACACACACAAACCTGCACACCTCTCCCCATAAATGGGTCCCCACATATTCATCTCTGCCCATAGGCAGCACACGCTCCTCCCTGCATGCAGTGAGCCCCCAACATAGATTCCCTACACACTTCCCCATGCAAACAAAACATACCATATTCACTTAGCCTGCCAGGGGAATTGAAACAGGCAGGATGGAACTAACCAACCCAGAGGTAGGCTGGCACCCTTACACTTGCAAAAGAACTCATTGGATCTTCAGTGTCCGTGAGGGTACAAGGACACACCTCATTTCTACAACTCCTTCTGAAAGATGGACCATCCAGCAGCACAAAATTCCCCAGTACCTTGATGGGCTGATGACTCCCAGCATGCGACACCCTGAGTTAACCGAACTGGAGCAACCTAGAATTTTATTTTGGGACCTCCCAAGTACTCCCCAGGCCTTAAGCTCATTTGCTTGGGAGATATGACATGGCCCTAGCCCAGGCTAGTAGCGTTGCACATTACAGAGAGAGGAAATTTATGTGGGAAGAAGATTATTTCATTTCAGCCTTGAAAACTGTTACCATTTCTTGGAGGTTAGCCCTGCTCCCATGACTGGAACGAACTATATTCTTCTTGACAGTCTCTGATGAGAAGCTCTGGACTGAATGGGCCAAGTTATTCCTTCAGAAGATGGATCAGATATGTTGGTGGGGCAATGTGGGAGAAACAGGTACTGACACTACCTGTGCCATACTTGTTTTGTGGATAAACAAAGGAATACCTTCCCCAGAGCCCTATATTCTCCCACTGCCAGACACAGGTCACACCCCTTGAAATCAAGAGGAATTATTTGTTTGCTGTGGTGAGAGAATCAGGCTTTAGGGCCATCCCACTAGTACTTTTCACCAGCATCAAGATCTCTCTTGATGTCTGCCCAGAAAGGGATATGTTTTAAAGAGCATCTTTTCAGCTGTGCTGTGAAGTATCTTGTGGGTTCTACATGGTGGCAAAGCTTTGTCTCTGTTTGAATGCAGCTGCCAATTAAGCAGAGGAAACGAATGCTGCCTTTAATTGCCCTTTTTCAGGGGCTGCTTCTTCCCCAGAGACAGATTCTGCTGAGGCGTTTTTGAGCCAAGTCCAGGAGGCCCTGAAAAATATGGAACTGAGAGAGATGAGGTTTGGCAGGGGAGGGAAGGCAGCTGCCCTGCTTGGCTCAGGGACTGTCTGAGTGGAGAAGCAATGAACTCTACCAAAGCAGAAAGGAAATGCCAGCCTGCCTGTTTCCCTAGTTCCCATTAAAACTTGTGGGTATCAAAAAAAGCTTCTTTCACTCCTTGGAGGTTTCCCATCTTATCACAGTACCTGTGTTACTGGCGGCAGCCCAAACATGCCAGACCTTATGTTATTATACTGATTAGTTGTCCTAGTGTCTTAATGCTTTCCCAGCAAATGGGCCACGGCCCTACAGAAATTAGTTAATGGACTCCTATAAATCCATCTCGGGCCGCTGTGTCTCCACAGCTCAGCCAACAATGCATTCTTTTTCCTGACCTACCATGGCTGTTGCCCTTAACTCCAGCTGGGTCCCCAGCATTCTTTTGTTGACAGTGCAACGCTTGTCTTTTGTGAGGTACTTTGTGTGGAGGGAATGTCTCATTGGGAACGGGAGGCCCATTTAAGCTGATACGGCCTGAGTTTTTCAAGATCTGAGTTCCAAATACAGCCGGAGGTGTCTCAAGGTGGCACCCAAAATCAAGGGCCACTTCTGAAAATTTAAGCTTCATCTTCTCCGTGGCCGTTTTCCCATGTGTAAAACAGGGATACTAAGGCCTGGTCTACACTACAGCATTGGGTCGATGTAAGGCAGATTATGTCAGCCTAATAAAGTCAGTGTACACTCCCGCTCGTGCCGATGTAAGTGCCCTACTACACTGACAAAATAACTCCACTTCCTCGGAGGCTTAGGGCTTATGTCGGTGTAGTTAGGATGAGTCAGTGTCCTTGAAGTCATTGTGTTACTTTACTTACACCTATTGGCTGTCATTCTTGTCGATTTCATGGCTTCTCTGGAAATGGGGCAGCCGACTGGACACCAGCGTGGATCTCCCTGCTGGGAGCTTGTCTGCCCCCTCGGGGCTCTCAGCTTCCCGCTCCTCACTGGGAGAATGGCAGCCAACCAGACTTGGGCGCAGAGCTTCCAGCTGTGCTCCCAGTGGGGAGAGGGGAACTGAGAGCCTGGGGGTGGAGGGGGGCAGCTGGGCTCCTAGTGGGGAGATCTGTGCCAGTGTCCAGTCGGCTTTCCTGTTCCTGGCAGGGAGCACGGAGCCGGATTACCAGCAGGGAGCTGCGTGCGGAGCCGAGAGCCCTGGCTTTCAGATCTCCACACTACCCTAAGTTGGTGGAAGTGCTCCTGGTGAGGATGCACCCTACTGACAGAAGAAGGACAGTGTGGACATAAACCACAGCAGTAATTTCTGTGGGGGCTATAAAATTATCTAACATAGGTCGACTTACATTCATAGTATAGACATGCCCTACTATTTGCCTATGCCACAGGGGGGCTGGTGTAATTGCCTGGGGGGTAGGAGACTGGTCCATTGGGACTGCCATTAACCTGAATATTGCTGTGATTCATGGTGTACGGGTCCAAGGCAGGCTTACCTACCCAAGGGGACTGTCTCTGACTCCACGTTCAGGCTGTTACAGTGCCTGAGGAATTCACACTTGATAATTTGTTGGTGAAACCTATGTGCTCGTGAGATCTATAATCTGGGGTTTGTGCCCTGGTTCTTAACAGCCTGCCCTGAGGCTGGAACTCATGCTCTTGAGTCACTGCAGGACAGCCACGTTTTCACATCTCCTGGCTGCCTGCTTCATTGCACTCTCTGCGACTGGCCTGTGATGTTTTTCCTTGACTGTTACTACCCTGACTTTTGTGACATCCCTTTGCTTCCCTCCCCCACTCTATCTACTGCAGCTCCTGTGCCTAGCTGGGCTCTGTCCCGTGCTGCTGTGGAACATAGTAAGTTCCTTGGGTGGGGTGGCTTGCACACTTCCTTCTGTGTGTATAGTGCAGCACGCTTTTGCTCCCCGGGCAGGGTTTTTCCAAATAAGACCTCTGGACTTTCTCCTCGCCCTTTGCGCTCCCCTCTTCCAGTGGGCTCGTTGTCCCTCACAGGCAGACTGCTCAGCATTGAAGAGCAAAAACTTTTAAGGCCAAAGAGCTGGTGCCCAGGCGGTGTGGCTGGAGCCAGTGTGGACTGATTGCATATCCCTCGCCAAACCCCTTCAGGGTCTCACCGAGCTCAGGGAGGATCAGACACACAAATTTGGGCCCCTGTCCCCTTTGGGAGGGGGATGTACCCAGAGGCTTCAGCCTTTTCTATTTGTTATTCCTTGTAACACAAATAAATGTGAGCTCTCTGGGCTCCTCCTGGCTTCTCTCAGCTGGTCCTTTCTGTCTCTGCAGGCTGCATTTTTTTTCTGAACAAATAACAAACCCACGAAGTTGGAAAAAGAACCAATACCCTGGACAGCCCCACTGTGGTATTTTCATACAAATGGGGCTGGGCTCGACCTGTGGAACTGAGCTTGCCCCTCCTGCTGGTGCTCCCACCTTCCTCACACCATCCCCACACCAGCAGGGGGACTGGGACAGGCCCCACGCCTAATTAATTGTGATTGAAAGAGTTTCTGTCTCCAAACAACACATTCTGGGTTTGCTGAGATGATAAAGACTCCAGTACAATTTCAGACTTAATTACAGGCCCATTTGCAGGGAAGGGGGCGGAGGGGGAAGAAATCTTTGGAAGTTCCATTGCTGCAGTTCTACCCCCGCAGGGTGAGAGCTCACAATCTAAACAGGGTCAGGTCTAGTTTATCCTTGCACTGGAGAAAAACAGGGGCTGCAGCTAATAAAGTTGTTGACTATGTGGGGCTCCTCCATTAAATTGCTACTACACTTAAGCACCCCCTAGTGATCAGTGTGCTACCTTTATGGACTAGCATACATGTCTTGAACCTACGCAGGCTGGTTAATTACATGGCTGTATAATTATTTCAATGGTCTCCAAAGGGTTAAAGCTCGTTCTCAGCAGCACCCCTGATTGGAGGAGTACCCACACACCAGTTGCCCGTGGCTCTTCCTCCTCCAAGTTTCGCCTGCCTTGTGGATTTATTCTTTAATATGTCCCAGCTTTCACTTCCTGTTACACTTGGAAATTTTCATCAAATTTCAGAGAGGCTTTATCGAGGAGTTGCGCTATCTTTAAATACATTTTTCATTTGCTCTTCAGTTCCTGGCCTCTTAGTGCAGAACAACTCCACACTCTCCTGTGTTATCGCTTCTCCAGCTAAAAAGCAGCAGGACCTTAGTTTGCTATTCTTTCCACATCCCTAGTTTTTTCTGCACAGTTGCCTATAGCAAATTTAACCAAACGGCACATAGAGAAAACAGTGGTCTAGTTTCGCCAAGTGAAGTGCATTGTTGGTGAAATATATTGTTTGTTCCATCCTGGGGAAGAGGGTCTGGGGGGGAAGTTCAAACCTATTGTAGAAACTCACTCTCTGTTAACTATTATTTGTATTGCTGTAGTGCCTAGGAGTAGCTGTCATAGAAGAGGATCCCATTGTGATAGGGACCATACAAACATAGAAAAAAAAAGACAGAGCCTTCCCCAAGGAGTTTCCAATCTGCGTATAAGACCAGGGACAACAGATGGACACAGACTGATAGATGAGGGAGTACAAGGAAACAATCTTGCTACTTTGTCACATCTGCAGCTATACTGACTCTGGATGTCAGAGTCAAAAATGAAGTACTCTTGGGCCTGGATTGTGTTTGGGTGAGAGACTCCCAAGGATAAACTCAGAGTGTTGTAGACAGGAGAGCTGTTGACTCTGGAGGTGAGGTGCTTCCTTTGAGTCAGCAATGACCCGATGTCCTAGCACCATGTACTGTTGGAGGTACCTTGGTTCTTCCAAAACATGGGGGTCCTTCAAGCTTGTGCTCATTTAAGATTTCTGAGCATTTACTGAAAGAGCAGAGGGGTTACTCTTGGTTTCCTAGCCAAATTCAAATTTAGGCAATTTCACTGTCTTCCTAAAGTATCAGAGGTGTAGCCGTGTTAGTCTGGATCTGTAAAAGCAGCAAAGAATCCTGTGGCACCTTATAGACTAACAGACGTTTTGGAGCATGAGCTTTCGTGGGTGAATACCCACTTCCTCAGATGCATGTAGTGGAAATTTCCAGGGGCAGGTATATATATGCAAGCAAGAAGCAAGCTAGAGATAACGAGGTTAGTTCAATCAGGGAGGATGAGGCCCTGTTCTAGCAGTTGAGGTGTGAAAACCAAGGGAAGAGAAACTGGTTTTGTAGTTGGCAAGGCATTCACAGTCTTTGTTTAATCCTTAGCTGATGGTGTCAAATCTGCAGATGAACTGAAGCTCAGCAGTTTCTCTTTGAAGTCTGGTCCTGAAGTTTTTTTGCTGCAGTATGGCCACCTTAAGATCTGCTATAGTGTGGCCAGGGAGGTTGAAGTGTTCTCAGGACCAGACTTCAAAGAGAAACTGCTGAGTTTCAGTTCATCTGCAAATTTGACACCATCAACTCAGGATTAAACAAAGACTGTGAATGGCTTGCCAACTACAAAACCAGTTTCTCCTCCCTTGGTTTTCACACCTCAACTGCTAGAACAGGGCCTCATCCTCCCTGATTGAACTAACCTCGCTATCTCTAGCTTGCTTCTTGCTTGCATATATATATATATATATATATATATATATATATATATATATCTGCCCCTGGAAATTTCCACTATGTGCATCCAACGAAGTGGGTATTCACCCATGAAAGCTCATGCTCCAAAACGTCTGTTAGTCTATAAGGTGCCATAGGATTCTTTGCTGTCTTCCTAAAATTGCCCCAGCTGTCTTAATTTGGACACAGTATTCTCCTCCTCTCTTAAACTGTTCTGTAGCATTGCTGGGGGTAATTAAACAGCTGCCATATCCCAGTGACTGGCGGAATAAGATTATTCTGATATTTCCTCGACCCTGAAGTTTTTACCTATTTCTTACTCTGGGAAAACTCTTGGCTTCAACATTGGATGAGGCAGGTGGAGGTCATGTAATATATTCATGTCTCCCTCTCCTCTAAGGTACTTATTCCATGCTCAGAATCCAGAGAGGGTTACTGCTAATAACTTACAGTTGCAACAGTTCCTTTCACTCCTAAAGGATCCCAAAGTGCCTTACGATTTTTATAACATAGGGACCACTCACCCAGTATAGACGTACCACCACTTCCAGGGTGGACAGCCACGTAACAGCACAGAGCAACTGAGGATAGGGAGTGAAGAACTCGGTAGCCAAATGGAAACAAAGAAAGGCATTTAAGTAGGCACAGTCTAATTACCCACATTGGAATTAAGCTAGAACGCCAGGGTTACCAGTGGAAGCCTTCTTGATCACAAAGGGCTTTCTGCTTTTGGCTGAGAAATAGAGCCCTAAGAAACATGCTGGGGAAATGTGTTTATTACCAATACAGAGGGCTGAGTGCCCTGTACTTTGGCACAGCTGCTCCACTTCCTGCAGCGCCCTGTGTTTTACCATTGGCAGCTCTCATCCAAATACTGACCAGACCTGCAGAGGCTCGTGTTGAGAGATTTGACAGGATCTTAGCCGAGGCGGTTTGGCTGCAAGCAGAATAATTCTTCCTTTTATGGAATTCTTCTGCTTCTCCCCCAACAACGGCCCTCAGATCCCTGCTTAGTAACAGGAGATTTTCTCCTTCTCTTGAGTCCTCGCAACAACAATCTCACCCACGTAGAAACCAGCTCGCCTTCTGCAAAGAGCCTCCTCTACCCGGTCTCTCATTTCAAGGAGGCTCCAGCTGTCTTAGGAGAGATGGGGGATGGAAGAGAGGGTAAGAGGTGACTGTGGGGCAGAGGGTTAGGGGGGCTTGTGTGAATGTACAAGCAATACATTTCCCTGGCATACTGTAGTGTGCAGAAGTAGTAGGACTTAGGTGCTAATTTGAGATTTGAAGTATGTGGTCAGAAGGGGGTGGGGTGCGTGTCTTTCTAAGTCTCTTGATCATGTGGCTTGGAGATTCTGCTGCCGCTTCTGGAAAATGTAGAGAATTGGCGAAGAAATCAACAGCACAGAACTTAGCAGTAAAGTGGTTAGAGCCGATGGTTACCTGCAGGAAATGCTGTGGGAAGGCATAACACTGGACTCACACCCAACATCCTTTCTCACTTGATCAATAAGATTCAGTCTCTCATCTGGCAGGATTATCCCCGCCTACATTTTCCCCCATCAAGATGAGGTATATTCATCGGTCTGACTGTTCCTTCCTCTAGGCTGAGCAGAGCTTTCATCTTACGGGCTCAAGCTTTGGCATTTTAAGCACACTCTCCCTCTGTTCCTCTCCATAATATGTATAAGGATCTGCCCTGCCTGTGTAGGCTTGGAAAAGCTGTTGTGATTTCAACTGAATGAGCTCCCAGAAAGGCTGTGAAAAATGGGATGAAAGAGTAGATGTGGTTCCGCAGAACTTCAGCCCAGATGTGTATCTTCAACAGACAAATCCCCAGGAAATATCTGCCATTGCCAGTCTGTGGTGCAGGAAGCTGAGAGGGGTTCATGGTACATTATGCATAGGAGTGGGGCACTTTACAGACCGTAGCTGTTATAGACTGGTCTGGCCTGAAGAAGTCCAATCTGAATCTAGACTTTGAACGCCCAAAGGTTGGGGCTATTTGGATGCAGGGTTTTTGTTTGACCGTTATTGAAAATAGAGTTCAACTGGGATAGGCTGATCTGAGGCCAGCTACCAGCGCAAGGCTCTCCAACTGCCGGCTGGGTGTCAGGGTCTAGGTTTCTCATTCACTAAGCAGCAGGGAATAGGAATGGCCAGTTCAAGGTGCTGAAGATGAGCACCTCTGTGTCCCTCTAACACTATGGTGGGGCATTAGTTTAACTCTGACCAAGGGGGAAGGACACTTTTTAGTAACTCACCATGACTTTCTGGAGCATCTGTTTTTTTAGTGGTTTCCCCATCAAAGCACTCAGTAGGACTGAGCGTGCTCATCTTTTGAGATCTGGAAAGTCCACAGCCTGAGGTGGTAGGGTGGCAGGTTGTCCAGGTAGGGCCACTCTCTCAGGCCTGGGCAAGGTCAGGCTGAGTGAATCCACTTTTCTGTTGATTTTTCTGTTGACAAATGGGTGAAAGAGGCCAAACTGACCGCTGAAGAGCCGGAAGTTTCCATTTACCCATAAAATAGACACAGTAGAAGTATCATCAATGTAAGCTACCTCCACACAACACACTCTGCACATATACCTTGGCTTTGACTTGGGCAATTCAGTGATTTAGCATCTCTGCGGAGATGGCCAATTAGTGCCATTCTAGGTTATCTTCTGCTGAACTGGTGGCTCTCACAGCTATGAGGCATGACTGGAGATGTCATAGCATTCTTTCTCAAATCTGAACCTTAGAGTCCAGGAATGAGATACTAGCATGAATTTCCCTAAGCTTAATTACCAGCTTAGATCTGATAGGCTGCCACCACCCAAAAATGTAGTGTTTTGGGGCACTCTGACCTCCCCAACCTTCCCTGGGGACCCCAAGAACCCAGATCCCTTGGGTTCTTAAAACAAGGAGAAATAAACCATTCCCCCACCTTCCCCCTCTCAGAACTTCCCTCCCTGGGCTATCCTGAGATACTGATCTAAACTCTTAAATCACCATACAGGGAAGCATCTCCCTTTCCTCTCACAAAGAGGCAAACAGATTCAAAGAAAACAGAGAGAGATTCTATCTCTCCCTCCTCCCGTCTCCCCCACCTGTCCTGGTGAGTTATCCCAATCCCCTGGGATAAAACAAGGGAAACAAGAAAAAAATCAATCAGGTTCTCTAAAAAGAAATCTTTTAATAAAAGAAAGAAAAAGTAAAGAATTATCTCTGTAACTTCAAGATGTAAATATACAGGGTCCTATAGCTTACAGATACCAGAGAGAGACTTTCCCCCCAGTACCAATACAAATCAAAATATTCCCAGCAACTACACATATAAAAGTTAACCAGCCAGATCCACAATTGCAAATAGAGTAAAACAATTAAAAAGCCTAAACCACCTGGTTTTTACCTTCTATTTGAAAAGAAACTTAGAGAGCCTGTAGTAATGTCTGGTCTCTCTCAGACCCTCTGAGAGAAGAACAAATAACTCACACCCAAACTTCCCTCCACCCGAATTTAAAAGTGTCTTGTCTTCTGATTGGTCTTCTGGTCAGGTGTCCAGTTTCCTGCTTGTAACTCTTTACAGGTATAAGAGACATTAACCCTTAACACTCTGTTTATGACAGGAGAAATAGCTGAGTACGAGTCAGAAAAAGATTAACACCTTTATGAATAAGAAATACATCTGCAGTAAGTCTCTCTACGATAAAAAAGACAAAGGCCATCAATCCTCAGACTTCAGGGATAAATTGATCAAGAGCTGGATTGGACAGAAATCTTCACCACTCCATCATAGTATTGTATCACACCTTACAGGCTTAGCACTGATACAGTGAAGTCAATGGCAAAACTATTGTATTCAGTAGGTGTGTGTCTGTGCGTGCAGGGGAGTGATGAAACTTATCTGTGAAACATTTAGTATTGGCTCCTGCTGGAGACAGGAAAAACCAACCAGATGCACCATTTATTTGTGTCTATGCAGCAGATGGTGGGATACTGGCCGACATGAACTATTTGTCTGCTCTGGTGTGGCAGTTTGTATGTTCCTTAGTTCTGCCACATATAGAATAGCTTTAGAAAATTCAGTGTACCACTCAGAACCACCCACACTGAATTCCCTGCTCAGCAGAAAAAAGATTCAGAGATTCTGCTCTGCAGTTTGACCCTGACTGCATCCTTCCCTTCTCTCGCCTCCTGTCTAAGATGAGTTGTCCTTATAACGCACAATGTGCACTTTGGTGTAAATGAGAGGAAGGGGTTGTTGGAAGCTAAAAGATTTTATTCCCTGCTCTTCCCCCTACCACCTCTTCCCTGCTGGCAGCCAAATAACGTCTTGTCTCTAAGCAGTATTCGCAGTGTATAATTTAGGGCCTATAAATAGATGGTTGTTATTAACAAAAAAAAAATCAAAAAATCACATACACACATTTTCTCTTCTTTCCAGGCATCAGCCAAACCACTCCAGGGAGAGAATGGAAGCCACTTTAAATGGGAGGCATGCAACTCCCATCCAGGTGGCTGTGTTTCTCTCTACTTCTGCCTTCTTTTTTATTCAGTTTATTCTGTCCCATCTCTTTCCCCCTCAACATTTTTCTCTTTCTCCATCTGTGCCTGCCTATGCCCCTCCCACATGCTCTCTCTGTCCACACCCAGCCATCTGTCACTCCCACCTGCCTCTGCTCCTCCTGTGTGTTTCCTGCTTCCTTCCCCCAGTCCTCCATCCTCACCCATCTTAAGTAAAGTTCCCACTGGATAAAAGAGGAGCTGAGACTCTGAGAAAGACAGACAGAGGGTGACAGGGATTGAAGCAGGGGGCCAAAGCCATAAAAAAGCATGGAACCAGTGTAACTGCTCACCAAATAGCGCACCCAGGCTGGATTCCTCTGCTCAGCCCCCAGCCAGAGTAGCTAGTCTGGGCACTTGGCATTGCCTCAGGAGGAAAGGGACAAGAGAGAGGAAATTGTCCTTGGCAGATTGTGAAGCAGCCAGTAGGGCAGCTACATCAATCTAAAGACTGGAGTAGCTCCCACAGTGCTCCCCTAGTGTCTCTTCCCCTGCAGGGAGCTGGACTCTCTATGTCAGAACAGTCCCACCGTGGGCTCCCAAAATTTGCTTCCTTTGTGCAACAGGGGTGAAAAAGTCCAGGGGTTTTGCCATTCTCAATAATCATGGAAGGCCCAAACCAATTAGGAGATTTAAAAAAACAAAGACATTTGGGGTTTGTGACAGGGTGTCCACCCCACACAAGGCTTGAAGTGGTTAAGGTGGCCAGGTAGGCAATTAACTCCCCAGGCTGCAGCTGGAGGAGTATCCAGGGAGCAGGGGTTAATCAGATGAGGCTCAACTGGGCAGGAACATGAGGGGCCTGTGTAAAGGCCAGGAGCTGAGAGCAGAAGGGGGCTGCAGGAAGACAGGCTGCTAATACTCCCTGAAAGGAGATAGTGGGAAGACTGGTGAATCCAGATTGGGGGAGCTAGGAAGATAGGAGAAGGCTCAAGGGAAAAGCAGCAAAGAATGGGATACAGACCTTGGCTGCTGACTAGAGGACCCTGCACTGGAATCCAGGTAGAGGGCAGGCCCAGGGAGAGACACTGCTAGAGGAGGGTGCAATGCCCAGCCAGGATTACCAGAGTAGTCAGGAAGAAGTACCACCTGCAGTGAGTAGACCCTGTGATGAGGTTTTTTATCTGGCATCCAGTTTCTGGGCCTTTGGAGTTCATGTTTTCAAGCTTTTTTCCATAACCATGAGGGCTAGAAACTTACCTTTTTAAAAAAGATGGAAGCTGAGATCTTGCATCATCTCAGGATTCCAAGACCTGGGCTTTTAAAAAATGTCAAATGTAATTAGACTCTAGAGTGACCATATGTCTTGTTTTGGCCAGGACAGTCCCTTTTTAAACCCTGTCCCGGACATCCTGACTTTTGGGCAAAACTGGGTATTTGTCCCATTTGCTGTTGGCAACTGATCAGTTGCCAAGAGCAAATGGGACAAATGTGCAGTTTTGCCAAAAAAAGTGGGGCACTCCTCCCCCCGGGGGACACAGAGGATCATTTGGTGAAGTTGGGGGGCTGACAGCCCCGGGCAGTGTCCTGTTTTCACTTTGGGAAATATGGCCAAGTCTCTACCAGTCTCACAATATCACTGTGAGATTTGGTGTAACAGGGTATGCTCTTCTTCTGCCTTTTCGCACGACAGAAACCAGTTCTGACTCTACCGGTAGCATATCCACCAGGCCGTTTGTTTGAGTTCCCTCCACCAGCAGCTGTACAGACCCACGCAACCTTACAAGTGCAATATCCCCTGTGCTTTCAGCCCTCTCCTTAGGAGCAGGGGTCTCCCTTCCTTGAGACCCCTGGACTCAGCTAGCCCTGTTCCTTTCCCCACTGGAGCTTCCTTCCTGTGCCTCTTGGCTCATTAGATCCCCTAGCCCACTGACCTGCTTAGTTAATTACCTTTAATTACCCCAACTAGCTTTCTCAGGGGAACTAATGGGTGCGAGAGTGCCTGCTCCCAGTTGGCACCGTGGGGCTAGAGGCCCTTCCTTGGCTGGGAAGGAGGCGGCCGCGCACGCACCGTGATTCCCTGCGAAATGCACTGGCAGTGTGAGAATGGAGGGTGGGGGCTGTAGCCAATAGGAACACAGAACTGCCTTGTAAGGAGAGTGGGAGTTGCAAATGGCACAGTCCAAGTGGCAGTACCCAGCAAATCCCCTGTTGCCTGTTAGCAAATGGTACAAGCAGGCATGCACAGGGGGAGGAAGTGGGGCTGGAGGGTGACCAAGTGTCTCGATTTTATAGGACTACTCCTGATATTCGGGGCTTTGTCTTATAGATGCCTATTACTCCTTACCCCTGTCCTGATTTTTTTACACTTGCTGTCTGGTTGTCCTGCTTGGATAGGACCTTCTGATCTTGGGTTAGGGGAGAGAACTCTCTGCACCTGAAAACACACCCCCTGTACTTTCTTCCCGTGCAGTGCAGAGCACAGTTAGGAGGGTGATCAGTCAGGGACAAATGATTTTGGACTTGCTGTGGTGGCCTTTACTTTCTAGGGAGACCAGATGTCCTGATTTGATAGGGACAGTCCTAATTTTTGGGTCTTTTTCTTATATAGGCTCCTATTACCCCCCACCCCTGTCCTGATTTTTCACACTTGCTGTCTGGTCACTCTATTATTTTCCTCTCTGCACTTTTGACAGGCATCTCCCCTGCCTTCCTGTGATCACCCCCATGCCCAAACCAGAGCCTTTCCCAACTGCCTGAGGACACATGATTTTATTTTGCAGCTGTCCCTTGAAATCAGCCTGCACTGCGGCGGGATTGTGAGTGTTTGTAGGGGATGGAGGGGAGGAGCAGTTAGCAGAGGAAGAAGAGACAGGCTCAAGGTTGTGGGCAGCAGAGAGGCCTGTGGAATGCTCAATGAGCCCTGCAGTGCCCCCCAGGGACCTTCCTGCGTGAAGCGAGAACAATCTCTGGGCCAGAATGAATTCTCAACAAGGCTGATGGACCAGAACAGAATGGACAATGAAACAGACCAAGCTGGAGAGGGGAGTACATAAGGCCCACTTGCCTGCCTCAAGAGTGTGGGGTGGGGAGAGATTCAATATGGGCAATGGGAGATCATCCTGCCTCTTCCCAAGACACCTGGGCTGGATGGAACAACTTGAACATACAGGAATAAAGCTTCCGTGTGTTTTGATGTCGTGGGTCCCTGCTAACCATTTGCTAATGGGCAATAATGTCTCCTGTGGTCATAGGTGCTGGAACTGAGAGTGCTAGGGTGCTGCTGCACCCTCTGGCTTGAAGTTGTTTCCATCATATCCAGGGTTTACAGTTTGGTTCAATGGCTCTCAGTACCCCCACTATACAAATTGTCCCAGCAACCCTGCATGTGCTTCATCCCAAAGGATCCCAGAGCACCTGAAGCTGTACACAGGAGTCCCTTCACCAGCCACTGAAGTGTAGCCATCTCTGGGGCAGAAGCAAAATAGCTGTTCTAATGGCGCATAGCAACACAACAGTCAATGACAGAAATGAGAATGCCATAATGAAGGGAACTTCAGGTTGGCCCCAGGTAATCACTCAGTCTGGAATCTCCCCAAGACACTGGGGTTGACACCCCGCCCCTGCGTCCTTGTTAAAAATGCCAGGCAATTTGTAATGACCCCATGTATTCAGGACCTTGGTTTTACCTCTCATCTGAAAGGGTGCCTCCAGAACAGGGTGACCAGAGAGCAAGTGTGAAAAACTGGGACAGGGAATGTATGTGTGTGTGTATGGGGGGGGTGGGTGAGGAATAGGCGCCTATATAAGACAAAGTCCCGAATATAGGAACTATCCCTATAAAATTCAGACATCTAGTCACCCTACTCCAGAAGCACCGGGCCCCTGAGAACCAGGCTGAGGTGTAGTTTACGGCTGATTGAGAAAGAAAAGGACCCCCCTCTTGAGTCACCAACAGCACTTCCTGCAGCACAGCACCTCCTACTGCCACACTGAGTTATTAGACTCAGAGGTATATGCTCACTCTGTATGGACTCAACAGATAACTCAGGGCGCATGCAGTCTGAATCACACCAGTGGAAATTTAGCTATGGACAGCAGGAGGGATATGTTAGCACCTCTACCTTTGCTGCAGCCTGGCTGTGTAGCTATAATGTACAGTTCAGTGGTTCTCAAACTTATTTTTTCATAGACCATGTGAAAATTGCTGAGGGTCTCGATGGATCACTCAATGATCTTTCCAAATGTTGTTTGTGCCATTAGCTAACTATTGTATAGCGCTTTGGATAAAAGTACTATATATAAAAAAATGTAATAATAATTTTTTTTTGTTCTACCAATAAAAGCACATAGCTCATATTTTAATCTCAGTAGTCTTACCTTTCTAATGTGATGGAAGTGCCCTCTCTCCCCCTCCTCGACAGCCCCCAAGCTGGGGCTGGGAAGGAGTGGAGTCTCTCCCACACCATAGCAGCCACCGAGCTGGGGCTGGAAAGGAGGGCTGTCTCTCCCTGGCAGCCACAGCCCTGGAGCTGTGGAAAGTTGCCTCTTTCTCTGGTTGCCGCAGACCTGCACATCCCAAATTCCTCCTACCTCCTCTTCTCACCCCACTTCCCCCTCCCACCTACCCCCTATTTCTGTCAAGACCACCACCTCACCTTACATGTGCGTCTTCTCCAGGGTCCAAGCACCTAATTAATGGAGCCACACCTGCGCAGCTCCACTAATTAGATGAATGGCCCTTCATTCTCTCATGTGAGGTCGCCCAGGCACACACCTTAATAGGAATTATCCATGGATCACCTGAATGGAGCTTGTGGACCACTGGTGGTCCGTGGACCACAGTGTGAGAAACTCTGATGTACATCAGTGCTATGTCACCATTAGCGGCTGCTCCATTGTGTTCAAGCAACGTGAAAGGCCAGTCCCAGGAAGAGGCATCAGCTTCCATAGCCTTGGATTGTGCTTTCCTGGGGGAGTTTAGTTAGTTGGTTTTTTAAAATAATTTCCTGGAGGCTGGCAGTTTCTTCACAGCATGCATGTTTATGGTGGGGATTTTAATTATTTATTTTTCTCATATTTCATTGCACATTTGTGTATCACTGAACACTTATGGTTTTTGCGTCTTGGAATCTAGCCCTGAGCTGCCTTCTTGGGCTTTTGAATTTTAATGTAGGAAATTATGTACAGTATCTGCTAAAAATAACCTCTTAAGTGTCCTCTAAAAAGGGTGGTCCTCAGAACAGTGGTACCTTAAAATTACGAAGAGGGATGTGAGATTCCAAGGCCCGGATTCGAGAACCTCATTGACAGACCTGTGTTGTGGGAATCAAATCTCTAGAGAAAATGATTCTACAGTTAGAGTACTGGGAGCAGCACTGCAGCTTTAAGGACGGTTCTCCATTCTCAATCCCTCTCTTTAGTCTCTGGAACTTTCACACACATGTTCCTATTGTGCTGAAACATCTCCTGTCTGGTCTCAGCCCAAAGGGGAATGAATATCTCTGGGAAAGTTCAACAGAAACAATTCAGCAGTTTTTGAGCTAGGGAAACATGAAAAACAGAGTCTGAGGTGCTGAGCACCCACACCACCAGTTGTTTGTGCACATTCTGGATGCTTAATACCTCTGAAAGTCAGGCCAGAGGTGCACATGTTCAGCTTTAAAAAGAAAAGTACTGCTGTTTTAGGATTGCAAATGTTTGTCAGTTGGCATTTAGATAACGGGATAAATGGCTGAGATTTAGAACTTCAAACTTGGCCCCATCCAGTGCTCACCAAGGAACAGTTGTTTAGCTAAGTCTTGAAGGGGGGTGTGTGTGTTTGTGTAAAATAACCAACCAAAGCTATGTTGTAGAAATCTACAGACCATATGTAGTGTATACATTTCCTTAACAATGTAGTAATGCATTTTCATGCATGTGTTTCACTTGCAACCGTGCATCTAAATTACTAAGGAAAACTTGTCCGGAAGCTGCCTGTTCTATCATTTATAATCACTAATTTAACTATTCACTTGCAGATGCCACTTGATGTGACCACAGGTGCCAACTTTTTTCTGGACCAGTGGGTGCTCACGCCCCCCACCCCAACTCCACCCCAGCCCCAAAGTCCCAGCCCTAACTCCACCCCTCCCTGGCCCTATTGGATCCCTCCCCAAATCCCCACCCTGGTCCCTCCTCCTCCCTCAAGTGCTCCACGTTCACCCTCCTCCTCCTTCCCTCCCAGGCTTGCCACGTGAAACAGCTGTTTTGCAGCGCAAGCGCTGGGAAGGATGGGGGGAGAAGCAGGACACTGCGGCGCGCTCATGGAGGAGGCGGAGGTGAGCTGGGGCAGGAAGGCAGGACAGGGAGCTGCCGTAGGTGCAGAGCACCCACCAATTTTTCCCCGTGGGTGCTCAACCCGTGGCGCACCCATGGAGTCGGCGCCTATGGATGTGACTAACTGGCATGGGTATCTGCCAGAGCCGGATTAACCCATAGGCTAATAAGGCTATAGCCTTAGGCCCCACTTTAGGCTCTAATTTTTAGGCCCTCCTATATCTAGGCCCCACTGTCTTCCATTGCATGTTGAAGTAACAGCTGAGCGATGGTAGAGGGGCCATCAGAATTTTTTTTGTCTCATTAGATATTGTTTTGTACAAATTAATCCATCAAGCTTGTGAATTCAATTTATGGTGGTTGTGATTTTGTCTTTGTGGGCTAAGCAAGTGTTTGTGGGCCCAAGCAATATTGACCTTTATACACAGTAGGCCTACACTGGACAATAGAAACCATGTCAAAGAAAGGAGGATGGCGGAAATTGAAGGAGGCCAAAGAAAGACAGCAAAGACAAGATGTAATGCTGAAAGGTTCTCCTTCGCTCCTAACATCTTTCCTCCTCCTAAGTTTGGTGGTGAGAAAGTCCAGGTGAATACCAGACCAAGTAAACCTGCTGTGCCTGTGCCTGATGAAAAGGAGCAGCCTCCTGTGACTTCTCTAGCTGCAGTCTCACTCCACTCCTCTGAAAATTTTCCCAGTGATAGTAATAAAAAAAATCCCAGGCGAATGAGACATGACTTCTGAAGATCTCATTGCATATTGGACTGAGAAGGACCCACAGAAATACCAGAATCTAGATGCTGACTTTTCATTGACAAAGCGAGAGTACACCAATCAGAATCGTTATCTGAGCAAATCAATGTTTGAATATGTGATGCCTAACAAACAGATTGGCAAGCGAGAATGGCTCATCTATTCGCCTTCTAAGAAGAAAGTGTACTGTTTTTATTGCTGCCTGTTTTCTGATACCAAAAAGTGGGGAATGTTCTGCGAAGGTTTCAGTGATTGGAAGAATACTGCATATATTAACAATCATGCAATGAGTGAGCAGCATATATTGTCAGTTAGCAGCTACCATGCCCGAAAGTTAGTTAGTGGTAGAATTGATACCCAAATGGAAAACCACTTTTTGGAAGCTCTTGCTTATTGGAAGCATGTTCTCAGATATTTTTCTTGCTGAGCCTGGTCTGCCATTCTGTGGCTCAGATGAAACTATTGGATCAAAACACAATGGCAACTACCTTGGTGTACCAAAGCTAATCGCTAAGTTCAACCCCTCCTTAGCTCAGCATATCAATGAACATGCAAATCATGGAAAAGACCATACATCATATCTATCAAAGACTATTTGTGATGAATTCATTGCACTGCTAGCAAAGAAGAGGCTATCAGCCATTGCAGATGAGGTCAAAAATGTGGGATATTTTTCAGTGTCCATTGACTCAGCATCGAATGTGTCACGTGCAGATCAGCTGACTGTCATCTTGCTCCAGTTGAGCATCTCATGACCTTCAAAAACATCACCAGCCACACAGGGGAGAAACTTGCCTTTTACCTACTGGATTTCCTCACCGAATACGGGATTGACATCCGCTTTTGTTGTGGCCAAAGCTATGACAATGCAAGTAATATGAGTGCAGATATTTAGGGGTGCAGGCAAAGATAAAAGTGTGCAGTGCTTTGGTTGATTACATACCATGCGCTGCACACTCACTCAACCTTGTTGGCTAGTCTGCCGTGGATTGTTGTGTTGAAGTAGATTCTTCTTTTTTGGATTTGTCCAAGAATTGTACAATTTTTAGTCTGCATCAACCAGTCATTGGATGATTCTTAGAGATTCACTACCAAAGGGATGCCCAGTGCCCAGAACACTCTCAGGGACACTGTGAAGTGCCAATGCTAAAGCTGTGAATGCAGTTGTTCTTGAATACCCCGACATCCTTGAAGTGCTAGAGAGCATCAAGAATGATGAATCTCAAAAATTAGCAACAAGAAAAGATGCGAAGATCCCCAGTCATGCAATGTGCACTTTGGAAACTGGTATTTTGTGTGAGGTCTGGAATGATATACTTCAACCATTCAGCAGTTGCAGTCTAAGCTTGCAGAGCGCTCAAATTGACCTTTCCATTGTTGTAAACTTAATGAGGAGTCTTGGAACTGTTCTTCAACAAATGTGGGATAGTTCTGATGAGTATGAAATTCAGGGGGCTGTAGGGACTGCTAACCATGAGAATAAGTTAGTCAAGTGCTGCAAAAGACAGAAGATATGTGACTATGCAATTGCCCACTCATTCAGTGACAAAGAGGCCATCAGAGTTAATACCTTCATCACAATTATCGACAAACTTAAGTGTTCATTAGAACATCAGATTGAGGCTTAAGAAAATATTGACAAAACCTTTAGAGTACTGACGTATTTTTCGCCTGCATTTCAAGTTCTGAAGTCAGTGAAGGTATCAAATGTGTGTGTCAGAAGTACCCAGACGATCTCCCAGTAGATTTTACTAAAGAATTTTTTCAGTTTGTTGACTTCACAACACTCTCAGACATAGAGAGAAAAGATGACAAAAGCAAATCTATTTGGATGTACCAAGTTATCACTGAATCCAATGTGACAGAATATTTCCCAAATGTTGAAACTGCCTTATAGTTGTATTTGTCACTAATGATCACTAGCTGTAGTGGAGAATGTTCCTTCTGTCTTCTAACAAGGATAAAAATGTCCTCCGATCCACCATGACTTAAGAGCATCTCAGTCATGCTTTGTCCCTCTTGAGCACTGAGAACAAAATCATCAAGTCTTTGAATTACGATGACATCATTCATGGATTTGTATGTATGTATGTAGATAAATGTTTGATGACTTCATAATTTTTTTTGCAATATGCAATTCATACTTAGGCCCTTCCCTTCCATTAGCCTTAGGCCCCTCATAACTTTAATCCAGCCCTGGTATCTGCAGATCCATGATTTGTAAGCTGGTCAGAGATACTGTTTGCACCACAGGTACAATTGGATGTACATCATAAAATAGCTTCCTTACTGCAATACTAACCCACTGCCACCAGTTTACACCTAGAAGAAATTGGTTACAGGCTATTTACACCACACACAAATATCTTGTGTGACTGTAAAGCAAATATCCACAGGAAGTGCAGCACTTTATATGGGAACTCTGTAAACTGATGTTGACATATTCATGTACATAGCCACATTTAAATCCAGACTGGATGTTTGTCTGAAAGATCTGCTCTAGAAATTAATTTGGGGAAGTTCTGTGGCCTATCATAATGATCACTTGTGGCCTTGGAATCTATCAATCACATTGTACCAAAACATTTTTCCTACCTGAATTGAATAGGAACACTGCACCAATTGTCAGTATATCAGATGGTTTCTGTCATCCAAAACCTGCCTGTTTAACATTTACCAGGCTACCTACCTCTCTGTGTACATACAAATTGGTCTGTGCACACATTTGTGAATCTACCTGTGTATGTGCCTGTAAAATCCTTTTTAAAAACACCAAGAGCCAGTCAAAATAACTTGGACTTTACTGACTAGAAGTATTAGAAATAAATCAAAGTTACAATGTTCCAGATGAAGGTATTTTGCCTTTGAATGCTGCAGGGCTTGAGCAGAGATCATTAATGTCCCTGGTTGCCACTTCAGCAACAGACAGCCAACAATTCCAGCCTAAAGGCGTGATTCTCCATTTCAACCACGTTACGCTGAACTCAAGAGTAGGTGCAAAAAGAGGTTTTATGCCTCCTTTGTGCCTTTCTGTATTCTGTGGATGTCCGGGGGCCTAGTTAGCCCCTGGTGTAAGTTAGATTAGCCTCAGGACAGCTCTAACATGCATTTGGATTGCTCTCAGCCACCAGACACTGCTGCAGCAGCTGAGACTAGCTGCAGAGCAGTGGTGATACAGCCACAATCCCGATTCCCAGCATGCTCCCTGTGCTGGAGGCTGTGAGGGACGGTGGCCTGGAGCTGGCCCAGCTTGATTTTACATTTTTAAATAACAGAGAACATGCAAGATTTTATTTTCCCTGCTGTTATTTTAACTCCCTTCCCTTTGGTGACACAGGGACCTCGGCAGGGTAATATGGCTGTTCAGTTCTGGTCCATGTGGTCATCTCATTGCCTAATCAGATTTTTCCCCCTCCATCTCTCCTATGTTAGGAGATGTAGGGCCTGATTCTGGTCTCACAAAGACTGGTGTAAACCAGCCGTAACTCTGTTGAACTCAGTGGAGTTACGTTAGCCTGAAACTGGTGTGAAAGTAGAATCAGACCCACCACGTTGGTGCTGTTGTGGAAAGCTGTTCCCCAGCTCCTCCTTAGCACCCTAAGAGGTTCTGGTGACATGTAAAGTGGATGGCAAAGCAATGGAGTTGAAATCCCTCAAATCTGACACTTACAAACCTGAGCCTGTTTAGTAGCAGAACTTAAGGAAGCCAGATCCTTGCCTGGTCCAATGAGCGAGCGACTAGTATCCACATATGAGCAGCGGGCGGTGGGAGGCAGGGAGAAGCTAGAAAATGTGGAGGAGGGGAAGGGAAAGAAAGAGGTGACAGAGTATGGAAGAGACTGAATTCCAGAGACTGGGGGAGGGGGGAAAGAAAGGAAGATGGGACAAGTGTTGGAGAGTATGTGAGAAAGAAACAGAAAGGAGAGGGAAAGAATAGGGGGTGGTGAAGAGGACAAGGGAGAGGCAAAGAGAGACTCATTTCGGCTTTAGATTTTTTTTCTCCTGCTCTTTATAAATCCTCTCTTTAAGGGTCCTTCACTGCCAATGGTGAGCTGCCAGGGAAGTGAGAGTTATAAGAAAGAAAAACGCCAGTGGGGGTCTCGAAGGGTTTGGGGGCACGCTCCATTGGTGCTGTGCACTCCTTGCTCTCTTTCTCCTGGCTGATGAAAAATTCATGACCACACTTGGATCAGCGTGTGTGTGTGAGCGTGCCACAGACGAGCAGTGCAACAAAAATCAGAAGGAGTCAGTTTAGCTCCAGGTGCTGTTGGATTAGAAAACCTTTCCCTTCCCACAGCTGCCTGGCTGCTCCCCACTTTGTAAAACTCATACTGCACCCCTTGCATAGCAAACACCATGCTAAGCCCCCATCTCTTCCACTGACCCCTAAGGGGCCTTCGCTTTGAAGGGTGCTGCTAGCTCATCCCTCAGTGAGTTTCATGTTCTGTTTGTGTACTCCTATGATCCTGCCCAACCCTCCTTTGCACCTATCCGTCATACTCCTCAGGTACGTGCATGCTTTATGGCCCATATTTTGATACCCTTATTTATGCTTACACCACACACAGGTGTAGGTGTGGTGCTGATAGAACTGCTTGTGGAGTAAGGTACTAGTCAGTACAAATAATGGCATCACAGTCTGGCCCTAAGATTACACAGCATATAATAAGCAATACAAGATAATACATTCTATGCAGTTCATGCACTGAAGCTTTTAGAAAAATTTGTAGCTTTAATGCCCCTGTGCCCCTGAACTGTTGTTTTACACTGTGATCAGAGCTAGAAACATTGATGCAATAATAGTAGCACCCGTGTATCTCTGCCCATTTCTTATTGCAAACAGTCATGCTGATGGGTTTCCAGCCAAGACATATAGCACATAAATTACTGAGAAATCAATAAATGACTCAATGATTTTTAAGTGATTAAAATGAAACAGATCTTATTTATGTTAATGAAAATGACTGACAGTTCTAGCACCTGTCTTCCTCCAGGATCTGTAACTGCTTCACAGACAGCATATACAACAATCATACAACCACAGCTGAAAATGCAGCTACCTCTGGGGTAGGTCATGACCACTGGCTAAAAATGCATGAAAACATGGTACAGCTGTATAAAACAGGAAGTGAAGAATAACACTTCTAACTGAAATTGTTGGGGAGAATTTTAGGTAGGTGGAATGTAATTACAAATTGGAATTTGACCAGACACTGAGCTAACACCTCTAATCTTGTGAAAAATGCCTGCCATAGACTATCTAGAGTTTGATTTTTTAGGAATTTGAAGATTGAGGTCCATGTGGCTCTGGTGTGTGTGAAATTGCACGCCTGCTTTCTTCATGTAATGATTGCAGTGTGCATACAGATGCAACTAAAAAAAAACCTATTTGCAAGTGCAAAATGCCTGATTTCCATAAGAAGTTAATAATTAAAAAAAAGTTCTGCAATTGTATACAAAAGCTGGTGCATCTCAGGTCTTAAATTCTGAAAATCTGTCTTTGAATGATCAGGCGTGGGCAGACCCCTGATTTTACATCTCATACAAATCCAGTAAGTTGTATATTTTTCCTTCTGCTATTACTCAGATTTCAAGTCACTGCCTGGAAAACCATCTTTTTAAAACCATTTAGTATATCTGTGGTTTGTTGAAGAGTTAACCCCTGGATGACCTTTTGTGTGTATGTGTGTGTGTGTGTGTGTGTATGTGTGTGTGGTGTTCCTATTTTAGGCACTTGGATAGAGGACCTCTCAATTTAACAATCTTATCACCGAATGTCTGGGCTGCTCATATGAACTTGCCCCCTAATTATACAAGAAAAAATGGACCATCTCCTCAGTGGGTGTAAGTGAACATGACTCCATCAAAATCACTGGTGCTTTGCTGATTTACCACAGCTGAGGATCTGGCCCAATGCAGTGATCAGCAACTGTTGGGGTACACAGATGCTACAGGGAGCAGATAATATGTTGCATCAGGGTACAGAACTCATGCACGTCAGCCATAAGAAGCCAAGGAAACTGTCCAGTGAGGAAAAGAGGACCCTCCATATGCATAGTTTTACTTGTATGTTTGGGAGGCAAATTGCAGTTTGGGGATCAATGCCCCCTGATTCCCCCCAAGCTATGTCCATGGGACCCTCCCTCAACTGTCACTGGTTACTAGCGGTATTCAGAGCACTTTGTTGAGGCTGAAACATGTCACAGCTGAAAAACACTGTGCCAAAGGAGAGACTTGAACCTGTCCAAAAATGGACATTCTGACACAATTCTGTTGCCATGGCAAGGTTCTGTTGTTCTATGTGGCATGAAAACAAATTTTGAAACCTTGAAATTTGCCACAAAGCAGAATTGTCACCCTCCAGTTGGCCTTACTGGTGACAGATTATAACTTCTTTTTGTTCCTCCAGTCCCTGGGGGTAGAATGGTATCAACTGTTGAACTTAGAGAAATGACTCCCTTCTGCTGGGAAGTCTTCCCTTGGTACCAGATCAGTAATGCTCTGCTCCCTCTTTCAACTCTCCTCCTGACACACTTTCCTCCATGCTGGGCCAGGGAAACACCCCCCTGGTGCTAGATTAAGGAAATGATCCTGTTTAGGCAGGAAAATCCCTCACTATCTCCCAGGAAAATGAGTGAGGGAAATGCTCCTCCTCTGAATCAATGATTCTGCCTCTAATCTTGGTGAAGGGTTGGAGAAATGGCTCCCCCTTGTGCTGAGTCAGGAATGCCTCAGGTGCTGAGTTTGAGAGTCAGAGAAATGCTTTCCTCTTGCTGGGCTGCACATCTTGGCACATGTTCTGGACCGACTTATATAATTCTGTGAATGTTTCTTTCACCTAGCTCCTGTCCTTCCTTCTTCCTTCAGTGCCCATGATTCAGGTAAAGCATCCTGGATCCATATGAAAATATTGCCATGTGGGGCAAGAGGGATGTAACTGGGTTTTCTTAAGGAGGATAAAGAGTGTGGAGGGGGGGAAGAGAGTTGAGGCGGAGGTATCTCGTATACTCACTTTTCACAGTCTATTCTAAATGTGGCCAGACCCTGACCTCTTCCTCTGCTGCACACACACGATCCATACACACACTTCTGGTGCATGGCTGCACTCCAGTCACACACTGGCTGCATAACAAGTTCAGAGAAATCCATGATGCGGAACAAGCAGAGCTTGAAGCCATGAGAGAAGGAGGAGGAGGAGGGCAGAGCAAGGAGGCAGGGGGGAGGGGCTGCCACTTCTGTGTGCGGATTCAGTCCTAAGCGGCTTCGTTTTTTGCACCCCAGCCAAATGGAGCTTTTGCCTTCTGCACGGGTCATTTTATTTATTTATTATGTTTATATAAAATGATAACAGAAGTCTCAGGGCACCCGTACATCGTTAAAATTCAAGGTGGCTGAATAAAGCTAGCATGGCTGGGGGAATTGTACAGATATGAAATGGGAGCGTGGGGTCCCTTCGGAGAGCAGGGCGTCTGGCTGTGTAGCATTCAGCTCCCTCCCACTGCCCCCTGCACATTCCTAGTTGGGAAGAGAGGGGTGAGTCAAGCGTTGAAAAGATTTTAGACTGTAAAGATCAAAGTGTATGTAAGTGTGTGTATGTGTGTGAGTGAGACATAAAGCGTAAGATACCTCTTGTGTGTTTATAAATCTAAACAAATAAAGCTATATGCAAACCTTGTGTAAACTTTGCTATGGATATGAAAAGAATCCTCACCCCCACCAACTCCCAGGGCTGCTGCTCTTTCCTGTCGTGGGCAGGAACAGTTACTGGGCCTGGGTTACTGCCTCTTTACTCCCTAGGTTAGTGTTTCTAATCCTGCACTTGCCTGAGGGGACTGACTAGATAAAGAGTGAGAGAAGGATCTTTTCACATCAGGTGTCTGATTTTTGAGCTCGCTGAGAGTGGTTTTACATTAGTTACTCCTTAACTACATCACTGTCATCGAGATCAGAATCTGGCCCTGTGTCATTGGTTCCAATGCACCACCAGGCTGGGAGCAGGTGCATGGCTAGCTGGTTCTTGCTCACAAGCTCAGGGTCTAACTGATCACCATATATGGGCTTGGGAAAGGAATTTTCTGCCAGTTCAGATTGGCAGGGACCTTGTGGGGGTTTCATCTTCCTTTGCAGTGTGGGTTGCAGGTCACTTCCCAGTATCATCTGGATCGATGTCCCTAAAACATTTCCCTGCCATTGCAGGGGCTGAGGGAATTGGTGCAACTTGGGCTGTAATTCCTGTGGGCTGTCATACCTTGGTCTAACTTCAGTGGTTGGGTTCAGCATGTGCATGCTGGGTAGTGCTGGCGGCCTATGACTAGATAATCTGGTGGTCCCTTCTGGCCTCAAATTTTATGACTCTGACTGAAAATTGTTATTATCTGGGTTTTTGGGTTTGGGTGGAAACACTTTGCTTTACTGTTTAACCCCCCACCCTCAGTCCTCGACAATCAACAGAATGGTGCTGGCTGGCTTTGCAGGAGCCACACATGTAGTCCTCCTCAGCCAGAGGGAGGGAAGATGTCAGCAGATAAGTCTGAGCTGTAGCACCCTATGTAGGTACATACAAATGGCCCCAGTCCCCATAGTAACTCAGTGCCCTCCAAGTATTTATGGATTTCTCTGCACAGCACTTCTGAGATGGAGAACTTAGGTACAGAGAGACTGAGTGACAGGCAGAGCTGGAAAAAGAATCCAGGTGTCCCGAGTCTTGGTGCAGTACCTTAACTATGAGATCATTTCTTCCCCCTCGGTCTTATGCTCTGAATTTTCCAGAAGGTGTAGTGGTGTTTGGATCAGGGGTGTTGCTTTGGGTCTATACTAAGTCTCTGGGTTTAGGTTGGAAAGTGTCTTCTTTTGTTTGGCCATTTACTCACTAATAAGTCTGGGACAAGTGAGTACCACAGGTGGAAAGGGGAATGGATTTCTGCTGCAGTCAGATGATAGCATGTATTTTAAGACTCCAGGGAAGCAGTAGGGAGTTTGACCTCTTAGTAATCTCCCAGCTTTCACTTTTCTTTCTGCCCCATGGAGGGCATCTCTCAACCATTCCCCAGGGGATTTCAAGCATTGTTATTATATATAATTGTACCAGAAAGAACTATCTGGCCCATGCAAGGAATAAGAGGGACAAACTAATTAATTCTGGGCCACAGAAGTGAAAAGGAAAGCAAATACTCTGCAGTTAATCAGGAGCGGCTGAGCGCTTCTCTTCTATCAGATATGGTGGAAAGTGCTAATTGCAGAAGATAAGCCACACAGTGAGAAGCACAGTGCTGGCTTCTGTACCAGGGAAAGATAATGCTTTCTACTCAAAGTGTATAGCAGGGAGCTCTGGAGGAGAGGAGAGAATGACAGCTCCTCTATCATAGGTTTGTCAGCTATGTAACAGAGCGGTCCTGGACAGTTCAGGGCAATTGAGGAAGGGAATGGGATACAGAGCCTGCATCATAGGTTCCAGGCTAGTCCTGTGTGCAGGGGCTGGCTTGCTCACAAGGACTGAGGATGGAGGATTTGAAGTCATTTTACCTCATTGTGCTTCAGTTTCTTCATCTGTAAAATGGGATTAATGGTAACTAAGTCACCCTGAGGGCAGTAGAGATGACAACAGGTATATGGGACAGATTCTGATCCCAGCTGCTCTACTCCACTGACCTCAAGGGAGCTTCTTTAGTTTTACACCAGTGTAATGGAGCTCAGAATCTGACACTAGAAATGCTAGGTATATCTATTATTCTTAGCACGCACCTTGAGACTATTGATTCTGCTTCGGCCCAGTCGAAAGCCTTGTTACACGCTGCAGAGCTGAAATCACTCATACCTAGGTCTAAATATTAGACCTACTTTGGGATAGTGTCTCTACTGTAAGAGACTGCCCAGTGTGCACCAGCAGTGAAGCTCCCCCACTAGCAGCTGAAATCACTGACAGCTGTGTTAAGTGGGGGCCTTTGAAGACATCTTGGTGAGTGGCCAGCTGGGCGGAGAGGACCATGTGGAGAGGCACCGCAATTGGCCATTGGGGGTGATGAGCAGTTGCCCAAGCAGTGGAGCACGTAAAGTGCCTCCTTTACCCCCACCCCCCCACCCCTTCCACGCATGGTGGAAGGTGAACTCTGCGGATGAACCTCTGAACTCTGGGGCTGCACTGGCCAAGGACAGCAACTGTGAGTGGGGTACAGAGAAGGGATGGGCATGTTAAAGGGACTTTTGGGTTGCTGGCCCCTTAAGAACCTGAGGGGAAAAGGACACTGCCCAACTTACTTGCGGGTGGGTCTTTTGCTCATGGTTTATATTTAAGAACGTTAGTTGTGGTGTTTTCCCAAATTAACGCTGAGTTACTTCCCTCCTTTTATTAAAAGTTTTTGCTACACTGAGGCTCTGTGCTTGCAAGAGGGGAAGTATTGCCTCTTAGAGGCACCCAGGGAGTGTTGTGAAATTGTCCCAGGTCACTGGGTGGGGGCTTGAGCCAGTTTTGTGTTGTATTGTTGAAAAGGAACCTCTAGATACTGAACCCAGTCCTTATTGCTGCTGGCTCCACCTGGCAGAAGGGTTACATGTCAGGGCTTGGCTTGGCTCCTTAGTCACATGGGCTATTGGTAGCACACAACCCCTGTGACTCAGCTGGCTCCACTGGCTCCCTGCTGAGCATTGGGTGATGCTTAATGAGCCCAGGACAAATAACAGGCCACTTCTTCCTCAGTGATCTTGACTGTAGTACACTCCATTCCTCAGGACCAGTGGGATTCTGTCCCCTAAGGGAAGGGATGTGTGCGCGCGCCCACATGTGTGTGCAGGAGACATGCTTTTGCTCACCAGGGACTCTTGAATTCACTCCTATTCGAACCAGTGACTACACAACTCACCCCTTTGAGGTCCAAATATAAAACTCACTCCTTTGACATTGTAATTTCCCCTAAACAACTCATAACCTAGTCACATAATGGGGAAAAAGACATCAGCTTACTCCTCATGGGGGATCTAAATCATAGAGTGTGCGTGTGTGTGTGTGTTTTTACTCCAAAGGTGCTCAGATACCATGAGGTTGGTTTATACCCTCAGCTATACATAAGCTTCTCCTGCTGCAGCCAATCAGGGTTCTACATGTGTACTGAGGATGGGATTTAGCCCTCTGGTGGTAGAAAGAGCCATGATGATAACCAGACAATCACAGAAGACTAGAAAATGGAAGTGATCAAGACCTGTCTAGAATGGTTTCAGAATAAATATATTCTATGTGGTCAGATTCTGTCCTCTGTGGTGCTGAGGTAAATCCGGAGTAACTCTGACTTTGATGGAATCAGTCCAGATTTACATCAGTGTAAAGGAAAAGTCTGCCTTGTATAACTGAAGTAATGCCTGCTTTATTTCTTTTGTACAAACAGACACCCTTCCTGGCCATGGAGGCCATTTTACGGCTCTTGCTTGGAGGGGAGGGGGTCCTCTCAGCTTGGCCCTCTCTCAGGCCCTGCAAAAGCCCATGTCTCCTTACAATCATGTAATCTGACAGCAGCGACCACAAGCCCCTGTGTTTCACTATCCCATTCTTCCTCCTAGGATTTCAGCAAATTTACATTCTGCCTTCTCTGGAGATGAACTGCAGCTGCATCCTTCTCCTCCTTTTGGAGCAGAATTCATAAATATTTTAGTCTCAAATGGGAGCGAGGAGATATGTATATGTCTACATAGTTATAGAAAGAAAGGTTATCAGCATGCATGGAAGCAGATAAACCTGGGGAAATAAAGCGGAGGGGAGAAGAGAGCTGGGGGATGGTGGGAGGAGGGAAATATTCCTTAATTTATTTGACCTCTTGCAGGATATAAATATTCCTGTGGAAGGAAAAATCCATGTAAATTGGAAGAATCCCTGTTTAATCATGATTTAATTTATATACTTCAGCCATGGCAGTAACTGTATTACAGCCATGTCAATTCAGCAAATAGATTTGGGAGAGGCAGAGAGAGCTGGAGAAAGAGAGAGAGTGAATGACATGAAGAGAACAAGAGGCGGGAGGGTGCGCACATGGACTGGGGGAGGGGGTTCAGTAGCAATAGTCTTTTTGCTAAAGCCCCTGCGGCCCTTACTCAGCATAATATGGCCAGTCAAGTGAATACAACACTTTTAAAAGGCTCTGGCAGCTCTTTCATTAAAGCCTGACCGCGAGGCTTGGTTATAAATAATTTGATATTAAGCACACATATAACAAAAAAAAAGGAAAAAAAAAAGGGTCGGGGAGGGAGAGAGATCATTCCCCAGCCACGAAATAATTATCCGGTTGTGTAATTTTAGCTCCAAGCTTCTGGGGGCTGATGAGGCATCCCAGGGCAGGGACTGGTGAAAAGCATGGTTGTAATATCAGAAGAAGCTCCAATTGCCTGTTAGCGGGCAGGGCAATGTGGGGCTGCCAGCTGGGTGATGCGCTTACCTGCAGTGAGTTGGAGGAGGCTCAAGTACTAGACGAGGGAAATAAGTGCACAGACGGTCACTCATTGTCTCTCTCTTTCACAAACACATGCCCATTAACTGCATCCCACGCACACTGACATTGGCCCAGCCCTAGTTTTGCTTGCAGAACCCTATTTGAATTCCATTGGCAGTGGTCTGCCTGCTTGTCACCCCCTCTCAGGCTGGGGGCATCCCCCTCACGTCAGCTTCCAGGTGTCCCTTTCGGGGACAGTGTAGTGTAGAGGAATTGGGTAATATCCCTTTAACATAGTTTGCAACCCCCCCAGTGGGACTATGTTCTAGTATGGAAGCCACCTTAACCCTAGCAGAGCAGCAGTGTGTAAGTAGCCAGGCCTTGTCTTTTTGCATACAGTTAGTAAACAGGGTTGTATGGAACCCAGCTGTGTCCATGTGGTTTCCTAATCTTCGTAAAGCTGAGTAGAGGGCACAGACACAACCGACAGGGAAGACAGGGAGTGGACACGATATGCCAACCAGGGAAGCTAGGGAAATAAATCTTTGCTGCCGCCTCTGGTGCTGGCATCCTAAAGGTCCCAGGATGGGAGATGGAGGTGATGGGAGGTCAGATGTGTATAGGGTTGCCAGATATCCAGTTTTCGACTGGAACAACTGGTTGAAAAGGGAGCCTGGTGACTCCGGTCAGCACCGCTGACCAGACTGTTAAAAGTCCAGTTGGTGTGGGGCTGGCAGGCTCCGTGCCTAGCTCCTCTGACTCCTAGGCATAGGGGTGGCCACAGGTGCTCTGCATGCTGCTCCTGCCCCAAGCACTGGCTCTGCAGCTCCCATTACCTGGGAACCACGGCCAATGGGAGCTGTGAGGGTGGTGCTCAGGGTGGGGGCAGTGCGTGGAGCCCCCTGCCCACCTCTGTGTCTAGGAGCCAGAGGGACATGCCAGCTGCTTCCTGGGAGCTGCCTGAGATAAGCACCACCTGAAGCCTGCACCCCACACCCCCTCCCATGCCCCAACCCCCTGCTCCAGCCCTGATCCCACTCCTCCACCCAAACTCCCTCCCGGAGCCTGCATCCCCTCCCATGCCCTCCCATCCCCTTCCCCAGCCCAGAGCCCCCTCCTGCACCCCAAACCCTTCATCCCCAGCCCCACCCCAGAGCCTTCACCCCCAGCTGGACCTCTGAAACCCCCCAACCTCCTGCCCCAATATAGTGAAAATGAGCGAGTGAGTGAGGATGGGGGAGAATGAGTGATGGAGGGAGGGGAATAGATTGAGTGGGGGCAAGACCTCATAGAAGGGGCAGGGTGGGGCCTTGGGGAAGGTGTGGGGAGGGGGTAGGGCAAGGGTGTTCAGTTTTCTGTGATTAGAAAGTTGGCAATCCTAGATATGCAATATGGGGCGTTTCAAAGCCCTGTGCCCTGTGCAGCCACGTACCTTAAACCTAAGGCCATCACATATCCTGTGCACAACCACGTCACATGCACACACTTACTCTACACATCCAGATACCTAGTGCACATGCACCCATCTCATCCTATGCACACTGACCCCTTCCTTACCCCCCACTCCCCCATCTGCTTCTGTTGCTGGGTCAGCTTTTGCTCACAGAGTCCTATTCCCTACTGGACGTGGGCTTGCCCATTGCACACCCAGCTCTGGATTTAAAGTAAGCTTGGTGAGGGTAAATGCTAACAAATGTAAGGAAAGCATAAGCATAAGGCTCAATCCTCAGGCCTGACTGACAGCCCAGGAGCTAAGGGAAGGTCTGATACCTTTATGTCCTTTGATCCTGGGGCTGGCTGGAGCCCAGTTCAACCCCATAGAACAAGCTAAGGAAGCCCTGAGGTTGCTCTAGCTTGCATTCACCTACAACAGCCCCCAAAAGTCTGTCTCAGCAGTCAGGGGTTGCTGGAACTCTTAATCATGCTCTTTTCCTCCTGGATATGTCCTCCTTTCCATGGGGCCAGGAAGGAGGTGGAATACAGCCAGCTATCCCAGCCCTATGTCAGTTGGAGAAGATTTCCCTACAGTAGGAGAATCCATGGCCAGCCCACTAAGTTGGCTTTGAAGTTACTTGGTTCCATAGTAAGTCCATAGTGAAGAAACTCCCTTCTCTTGCTATGCTTCATTCCTGACCTGCAACATCACAGTCTTCCAATTCTGAGTCTCCATATAGCGCTCACCATTAAAAGATCCACATTAAACTCATTGGTATTTTGGACATGTGACGTGCTATATAAATGCTAAGTGTGATTTTTGTATGCAGTGTAGCATTGGTCCCAGGATATTAACAACAGGGTGAGTGAGGTAATATCTTTTATTGGACTGACTTCTGTTGATGAGAGACAAGCTTTCAAGCTACACACAGCTTTTCTCTCACCAACAGAAGCTGGTTCAATAAAAGATATTTTGTCACCCACCTTGTCTCTCCATTAATTATTATTATTATTTATTCTTATTTTAGTCAATAGTTACTACACAGTTTCCATCCTTATTTCCCCTTCTAAATATTGGGCAGGAGAAATTGCAGTGTTTGATATAGATGTGGTAACTGCAGGCAAATACTAACATTTTAATGGCCACTGATACAACTCCTAGCCAGTGGTACCCCCTGATGCCCTCCTTTGACTGCTCCCTCCAGTTCTGCTGTACACTTTAATATTCACCTGCAGCACTGTTATTGCAGCGTTGGGTCTTCACACAGCTCTATCCATGCACCTCAGTCCTGACCTGTAGTATCACCTGCTGTTCCAGTCCTGGGTTTCGCTTGAGTTGGTGACAGCCAATTAGGCCAAACCGTGTGGAGATTTTGAGGGAAAGAAGAATGGACTAATCTTCTGTCATGACACCATGACTAAAATCATATTTAAACACAGAGCAAATGCAGCTCCAGCAAAACTGAATCACAAAATCGTTTGACCCACCTAAATGTAGATGGTACAGACTATGTTCATCTTGAGTTAGAGAGTGGGCCATACCTAAGGCCATATTCACTGCTGCGTTACTCCAACTTTAAATTGGTATATTCATGATTGTTATCTGTGTTACCGTAGCACCTAGGAGCCTTAGCCATGGAGCAGAACCCCATTGTGCTAGGTGCTGTATGAACAAACACAGAACAAAAATGGTCCCTGCATCAAAGAGATGATGCCATAGCTTAGTGTTCAACACTGTTTTTAAACAGAGGCTTAACCTGGCCAGCTGCACAGCCTGACCAGTCCAAGTCAGGGCCTAGGTGATACAGCAGCTGACACTGCCCACATTTGGTGATGTTATATGAACAATAGTTTTGTTGTGACTCAAAGGGAAGAATGCCCAACTGAGTCACTGACACTGAGCTCCTCTCTTCCTGAAGCACCTTGGGGCTTGATTGTACCTCTCAGTGGCTTTATTGCGTATTGCTCACATCATGCAATGAGAGAATTAAGGCCCTTTGGTTGATATGTCGACTCTGCAATTAAAAACCCATGGCTGGCCCATGCCAGCTGACTCAGGCTTGGGGGGGTTAGGGCTAAGGGGCTGTTTCATTGCTGTGTAGCTGTTCAGGTTCAGGCTGGAGCCTGGTCTCTAGGACCATGCGAGGTGGGAGGGTCCCAGAGCTCAGGCTGTAGCCTGAGCCTGAACGTTTACACCACAGTTCAACAGCCCCTTAGCCCAAGCCCCACAAACCTGAGTCAGCTGACACGGGCCAACCGTGGGTTTTTAATTGCAGGTTAGACATATCTCCAGACATGGTTTGGCCAGACTCCATCATGCTAGGCTTGAGGGAGATGTGATTGCTCTTTCTCTGTGAGTTCCAATATGGCCCCCTCTGCCATAGTATCTGAACATCTCCCAGAGTTGGTTGCCCAAGATGGTACGGCTGCAAAGGATTCCTTTTTTTAAACCAGTACAAATAAGAACAATCTCCCTGGACAGGCATCACAGTGGTAATCAGGGCCGGATCCAGCTTTTTTGCTGCCTCAAGTGGCGAAGGAAAAAAAAAAAGATAAAGTTGCGACAGGTGGCACTTTGGCTGCAGCTCTACTGCCCTGCTTCATTCTTTGGTGGCAGTTCGGCAGCTGGTCCTTCCTTCTCAGAGGGACTGAGGGACATGCCACCGAATTACTGCTGAAGACTCAGATGTGCTGCCCCTTTCCATTGGCTGCCCCAAGCACCTTCTTCCTGCTCTGGTGCCTGGAGCCGGCCCTGCTGGTAATAAGCAAGCTTTTGACTCTGCTTCTGGATCCAGGGGGAAGAAACCCTCCTAGTATTTAAAGAAAGGCTGCCTTCACCTTGCCAGTTTGCAGGAACATTTTTTCCCATCTGCACCGGAGAGCAGGTTGTATGCTTTTCTTTCAGATGTGGACCTTGTCTTAGTGATTCATGTCTTGGTTGCCTCAGGACAGGGCAACAGCAGTGCCACACCAGCTGTTGTAGAATCTGGCTGCCTGATCAGTATGTTGGACTTCCTGCCAGGTGCACATTGCATTAGTGCTCTGTGATATGCACTGCCTTCCATTTGGTTCAAAGGGTTGGTTTTGTCCTACAAAGCCCTAAATGGTTTGGGCCCTGGTTACCTAAGAAACCGCCTCTCTCACTCTCTGTAATTCTGCAGCAGTTAAAATCAGCAGAGGCATTCAACCTAGCAGCCCCTTGATTCACATGGAGGGAGTTCCCAGCAGGGCATTCTTCATGAAGGGCCCTCATCGCTGGAACCCATTCCTCTCCCTTGTGACAGAACCTGAATATGTTGGTCTCCAGGACAAGCTGCACGGCCTATCTGTTTAGTCTGGATTAGGTCATTTGGGGTGTCAGCAGGTGCAATGGGGGGAGATTTTCCTTTGAGATGGGTTGGGAGGTTTTGCGGATATTATTACAACAAAATTGTTGTTGGATGCTGTGTACACGCAATGTGTAATTGCTTATAGCCAGGGCTAGGCATTTTAACCGAATTTAAATCAGTTGAATAAATAAATAACTTACATTAAATAAACTTGGGTCTTAGTCATTCTTTCTGCAATGTGGTTTTGCTTTAGACCTGGCTACACTATCCCTTAAACTGTTTTCAAGCCCTGTTTGAATGTACAGTTGCTAGTAAGTGGGGGGATAGCTCAGTGGGTTGAGCAAAGGCCTGTTAAACCCAGCGTTGTGAGTTCAATCCTTGAGGGGGCCATTTAAGGATCTGGGGCAAAAATCTGTCTGGGGATTGGTCCTGCTTTGAACACAGGGTTGAACTAGATGATCTCCTGAAGTCACTTCCAACCCTGATAGTCTGTGACTGGGGATGATGTATAAAGCCCTACATCTTTGGGCCCTAGCTTCCCAGGTCAGCAGTGAGTGATTGGAAACCTTTCTCATCTGATGGCTGTATAATAGTCCATGTGAAACTAGTTGGTAGATCTCAGCCCACTTCCTAGTGGGACAGATCACACCATTAAGCAACTGGTACCAGTGGCCAGTCTCAGCAGGAGGCTGGGACTGAATGGGCCTGGGGCTTAGAGTATGGATTTTTCCAGGATGCATTAACAATGTGTTCTTTAGCTGTGGTTGTTTATTTGTTTTGGGTTTTTTCAACCCCCTTGAGCAGATTTCTTCTTCTGTGTCTTGGTTGCATGTGGCTTCAATTATACTGAGTGTTTGTGTGGCTCTGGGTGCAGGGAGAGACTCCGATTCATTACTGTGAAATGTGTTTGATCTCATCTCAGCTTTAAATTTGAAATGGAAATAGCTGAATTTGTCAGTTTGTCAGGTCCCCAAGTAGGCATCTTACCAGAATTTGCCGGCAGGCGTCCCTCCTCCCTTGCCACTCTGCAAAGCTAATACCCACCCCACCCCATGTACCTGCTCTCCCAGCAGGATTGCTTTTCCCTAGTGTACTTTTGCTCCACAGTTGATAATTTCTTATTCATCCTGATGGCAGTTAGCTTCCACTTTTCACTTGATCCCTCCTTGCTCTTCTCCTATTCCTTTCCCTCCTGCCCTGCCTCTCCCTTTGGCTTTATTTAGCTCTAGCATCCCCCCACTTCTGCCACACACACTCACTCTTTCTTGCTGGGTTTTTGGCTCTCTGCCAGGGGAGAGAGGGAAATAAGAGGAGGAAGAGACTTGGAACTTCGCTCATCTCTGCTAGACACTTGCCTGTCCCGGATGTTACAGTGAGCGGAATGTTTAGTCAGTGGAGCAGTAACTTGGGGGCATAGACCACATGGGGTTGGGACAGTGATTTATGGGGGAGGGGGAGGATTCAGAAGAGGCTGGAGTATGGCAATATGGGTGGGGACATTTTATAGAGTACACACAGCTTGTCCATTCCAGGTGGGCAGGTGAATCCAGTGCAGTTTGTTTTTCACATAGATGCCACACCACCGAGTCCGCACAATAACTCCAGAATAGGCTCTGTTTATCTGCCTGATGGCTGCACTCAGACTTCATTGTAGGTAAACACTGAATTCCAGGGCAGGTTCTTTTCCTCCTCTCAAGTGTTGTATCCAGGATCTATTCCAGGCCAGCACAGAAAGTTTTGTGCCAGGCCACTCCCCCCCATTGTTCCCAATGAATCCCCTCCTCTCAGCCTTGGCCCTAGCTGTGAACCAGGTGGGAGAGTGCATAGGGATTTACCCACACTCTGCGAGGCCCTGCTTTGTTGATACTTCCAGCACATTGCTGCAGCCCTCTCCCACTTTGATCTCCCCCTTGCACTTGGAAAGATGAATTAGGGGACTTGGACCTTCTGTGATGAGTGATTGGTTCCCCTCCCAGTGACAGAACTCTTCTGAAGACTACCCTCTCCAAGAGTCAATTCACAAGTGCCTGCCCTAACCCACCCCAGCTTCCCTGAGATAGTGCAGCTCCATAAGGGGAACTCAGCTGGAGGCTCTTCTGCACAGGGCCCCACAAGTCTGGGGTTCTTTCCCCTTGCTTGTCACTGGGGCCAGACTTCATTAACCTTGTCATAATGATCCTTCTGGCTAATATGGCCACCGAGGTCACCCCATGAGTGCAGTTTGGTTTGCAGCACTTTATGGATATCCTTTATTGCTTTGACTGTTACTCCTTTAAGACTGAGCATTCATAGACCCTGCCACCCTGCAGTCACTGATGCCAGGATGGGCCAGTGACTGTATTTCACTAACTCTGGAGCAAGAGGAATTTGATTCATTTCTGAGTTAATCTATCACTCTTTGGCATCCTTTCAAGATGGACCTCTTGCTGTAATTGCAGGACAGGGAGAGAGCAGGGAAGGAGAGTTCAATTTATTCCATTAACATTCTTAAAACATTTTAATTACAATAAAAATTGAAAATGTTTTTCATGTGAAAAAGACGCTGGCTTTCTCGGCTCCTCTAGGTCCTCCTACAGAGACACCCTCCGCACAGTCTCTCTGCAGCTTTTTCCCCACCACACTGCTGCTGCCTTTCTTTCTCCCTCATTGCACCACATCACTACTAACCTTTCCTTCCCTATGTAGCTGTTTCCTTCCACCGGACCCACCTTCCACAGCATTCACAGCCCTGGGGATTCAGTGGCCAAAGCCCAGCAGTTAAACCAAGGATACATCACACAAGGCAGCACAGAGCACTCATCACTTGTCCTGGCTCACCACCACACTTCCAACCTGGAGGACTGAGGCTTGGGAATAAGATTTTGGCCAGGCATTATATTCACTAACCCCTCTGACCAGCGGCCCTGACTTCTTCAGCATTCCAAGGCCCATAAGGAGAGAAAGATACAAAATCAGGAATTAGATTCAAGGTCTCTTTCATAGGACAGGGCAGAGCACAGAACTAATATCTAAACCACTTGTCCTGGTCACCACAGTATGTCTGGCCCTGAGAAGAAAGAGACCAGAGTTGCTCAGGAATCAGATTTCAGGTCACTTTCCCAGAGCAATTCAGAGCCACCACAGTGTTCCCAGTCCAGGGAATGAGGGACCAGGAATCAGCCCAGAGTCTCCTGCATTGCTTTGGAGAGAACTAATGGTTGAAACCAGACTCCTAGCAGTAGGGATCCCAGCAATACTCCGCTGCCCATGTACCATAGGCAAGAGACCGGGGCCTGAGAATCAGATTTGGATTTTCTCACAAGAGACAGCACAGAGCATCAGCCACCTGGTTCTCAAAGCCAGCCACTGCAGCAATCCCCAGATGAAAATGGGGATGAGAAAGTGGGGTCTCCTCCTGAGATCTGGGACCACCTGCCTAAGGCATCACTGAATGCTGCCCATGCTGCTGTCTCCTCTACTGTCAAAAAACAACCCCAAGAAACACAAATGCCCTCCACAAAGCAGCAGAGGCTGCTGTCTGCAGTGTACAAGCAATTGGCTCATATTCATCTCACACAGAAAACATAATTAAAGCTGCCCGGTCTCCCTTATTGGAGGAGCAGGAGAGCAATGAATAGTGGGAAGGGAGGCAGCAAAAAGCAAACTAATCTCTCTTTGACTTTATTTTTAAGCAATTTTTTTTTAGCCCTGGTGAAAAGTGCCAGATTGGCAGCCCAGCAGCTGCAAGTCCTCTATTTACTCACAGGCTGCTCACCGCATCCCCGGCACTAGCACGGCACAAGTGCTGCTGCTGCTGCAGGGCCGCTCTTCCCCTTCCCTCTTTAAAGGAGCAGACTCCAGCTAGTAGATTGGAGGGATGGCACTTCCCTACCTCCCAGGGCTGTGGGGAGGACAAATCCATTCTTGCATAGGAGACATGGTGATACCTTGGGATGGGGTAACAGAGATGAATAATAGAAAAGGTAACATCACCCTCTCTCTCCCTGCATTCTCCTCTCTCTTGCCCTCTCCCTACGCTCATTCTCCCAACCCATCTCTCCAACCCTCCTCCTCACTCCCTTGTTCTCTGTCACTTTCCTTTTCTCCCTTCCCACTGCCCTACTCTCTGCTCTTTAGACTCCAGTTTGTAATGTTAGCCTTGGAGCTCTAAAGAGACAGGCTGCGCATCACTCCACTAGTGAAGCTCTGGACTGGGTAACCCCATGGGAATCTATTATTTCTGGTGTGGCATTAAGAGCATTCGGTCACCACAGTGGGAGTAAGTTTGCCCTCAGCCTCCCAGAATCCCCACAGATCACATGCCTGAGAGCAGCCCTTATGTCCCAGAGGTGTCTTGCTGTGGGGAGTAAGGCTGAGCCTGCTCTCTCTAGTCTGCATTGTTTGTTTCTTTGAGCCTGCTCTCTCTAGTCTGCATTGTTTGTTTCTTTGGCAAGGAGGAAGGAGACATGCTCTAGCTCACACAAAGGCGGTAGGCTATGAACGTTTCTGGACTGGGCTGGTTTTACTCTCCTTCCTGTGCTGTGAGTGAGTACACAGGGGTGGACTTCGCCCTGAGCTCTGCTTTCCCTCTGCAATGGGCATCATCACATCCCTGGCCTTCACTGAAAGGTCCTTGAATGGTGATGGGTAAATTGATGTCTTTCCTGCTTCTCTGCCTGCCCTGGCCATGGCCCTCTTAAAAAGGCTTTAGACCAAGCAGGAGGTTCTTCCATCTTTGCAAACTCCCCAGGGCAAACAGAGAAGGGAGGTGGGGCATTTCCTTTTCTATAGTGCATTGCCTCCAGCTGGATGCAAGATGCTAGCCCCAGTCCTATCTTTGGTGTGTGGAGGTGCAGTAGATGGGTATGTGCTGATATGTGTCATTTTGAGAAGATGTGAATGAGCCAGCATGTATGTTCTCACTGAGCTCGCTGCATCACACTTCTCAGCTGAATTCACAAGAGCTTGCTGCTGGCTGCCCCTATAGCCCAAACCAAACCTGATAATTGATGCACTAATCCTCTGGATCCCCTCATTAGCAGCTGCTAATGGCTGGTGTGTGAGCGAGGAACACCCCCGAGCAGGACCAATTCAATTAAGCGTCTAATAAACCCATTGTAAATTGCAGTAATGACGGAGTTCAAAGGAAGGATTACGGAAACTCTTCGCAATGGTTTGTGACAGCAACAGAGGCGGCCCTCTTTTTACTGGTAATTGCCTGCTATGGGGCTGAATGACTTTCCTGGAAATCCTGTTATTGACTGGCTGGTAACTGAAACTGCTTGGATGGCATGGGGAAGAAGACAGGCGAGGTTGGGATGTCCACATGGAATCCTCATACTTACACCAGACTTTTCCGGAAGCTGGGTAAAACACCTCTAATGTACAGCCCAATAACATACAGAGCTATATATCCCTCCAGCCTTTCTGTTCCAGCCATGAACCCCAATACACCTTACTCCTGACTGGTAGCACTTCTGGCTACAGCTGGGCATCTAATTGTAACGAATAATTGCCATGACTTTTCTTCAGCGAGTCAATTTTCCATGAACAGAACATGATTTTCTTGAATTTGTTTTTCAAAATGATTTTTCCGTTAGTTTCTACAGATAATTCTTGCTCTGTAGCTCATTCCAAACAGTTTGTAAGCCTTCAAAATTTGAGCTGTTCTGATTGGATTTGTAGGTCACTTGGCTTGTTTCTTTTCCCTGATTGGATGCACATAACTGCTAAATTGAATTCCTGTGTAAGTACTTGCAATGATGACTTGAAATCTTCTGCAGGATTCATTTAAATTTGGATGCTTCCCCAAACATACCCAGCCGTGAACTCATTTCCTAGAATGCTTGTGGGAAATGAACAGAAACAGGGCACTGACACGGTGGGAGCAAATTGGTTAAACAATTTGAAAGAATATTTACAAGTCAGCTCCACAAGCTGCTGTTCCAGTTCCAGGCCTCACACTGCTCTGCTGATACATCCTGCACAAGGAAGAACTGGGGCTGGGTAGATGAGGTGGGAAGCAAAGGGGTTGCATGGTCAGAGGGGTCTAGATTCACACAGGGACTCTGCCTCTTTAGGTGCTTAAGTCCAACATTTAGGCACCACTGACATTCACAGGACCACTGTTCAGCTGCTTGCTTACCCTAGAGGTGCTAAGGTCTCTTAATTGCCTAGGTTCCCATCTCTGGGCTTGTGCACCGGCACCTCAGTCTTAATGCCTCTGAGCTTCTTGGATCCCTCATTCACACCTAATGCCTCAGCAAGAGGAGTTCCCCGTCTATCTAGCTAGCAAGGCCCAATCTATTCGGCCTGCTCAGAGCATGTGAACCAGTTCAGGCCTCCCCTGCTTTACAGCAAGCGTACCAGTGTGGGCCTGTCATAGTATAATTCCCAGATCTGAACCTTAGCATCCAAAATATGGGTACTAGCATGAATTTCCCTAAGCTTAATTACCAGCTTAGATCTGATATGCTGCCAACAGTCAGGACTTAGGTAGAGCGCCTGATAGACTCTGGTCTCCCCCAAAACCTTCCCTGGGGACCCCAAGACCCAAATTCCTTGAGTCTCACAACAAAGGGGAATAAACCATTTCCCTTCTCCCTCCTTTCTTCCTCCCAGCTCTTTCCTGCCCTAGGTACACTAGGAGATCACCGTGATTCAACTCCTTGAATCACCACACAGAGAGGAATCATACCTTCCCCCAGAGGCAATCCAGATTCAAGTTCCGTGAATCTAAAACAAAGGGATTCCCCCTTCTCCCCTTCCTCCCTGTTAAGTACAGACTCAATTCCCTTGACTCTCAACAAGGAGAAAAAATCAGACAGGTCTTAAAAGCAAAACTTTTAATAAAAAGAAAAAAAAAGTAAAAGGTCTATTTCTGCAATTTAGATGGTAAAAAGTTACAGGGTCTGTCAGCTTATAGAAACTAAAAAGAAGTCTCCCCCCAGTAAATACAATTTAAAATACTTCCAGCAAACTACACAATTAAAACTCTACCAGCCAATTAAAAAGACTAAACTGTCTTTCTACTTTTGTACTTACAAAATTGGAACAGAAGATTAGAGTCTGTAGGTATGTGTGGTCACTCTCAGAGCCTAGAGAGAACAAAGCAAAACCCAAAAACACACACAAAGGCTTCCCTCCACCGAAATTTAAAAGTATCTTGTCTCCTGATTGGCCCTCTGGTCAGGTGTTGCAGGTCACTGTTTGTTAACCCTTTACAGGTAAAAGAGACATTAACCCTTAGCTATCTGTTTATGACAGGGCCCCACACAAAAGACAGCTTGGGAGAACAGATGGCATGTCCCAGTCTAGCCAAGAGCCCAGTGATTAGGGCACTCATCTGGGAGACCCAGGTCTGAATTTCTGCTCTGTTTGGTTTGGAGCCGGATGAGTGCCCTCGCCTCTGGGCTGTTGGCTGTGATGGATTGTGTTGCTCTCTGGTTTTTCATGAGAAGAAGCTGTCTTGGCTTAGATGCCTAACTCCCCGAAAAATGGTCATGCTTGAGAATGCTGATTGGAGATAGGAGCCTCCCTTTGGCCTGTCAGGTGCCAAAGGGAGTTAGGCCCCTCCATCCTTTTGTGGATTGGGGCTCTATGCCTTGTCCCTCTCCTCTGCCTTTTGCTCCTAGCTAGATTAGGCAACTCCCCCTACTCAGCATGCTGGCTTCTGTGGATCCCTTTCTTAGGTGCCTAACTCTTCCCATGCGCTGTATGAGGAATCTGGCTGCCTAATCTGGGGCTGTGAATTCCACAGAGCAGCAGGGTGCCTAGGAGCTGGGTGCTTCAACGCTCAGCTTTGCAACAGCTAAGTGCCCGTTGGGAATGTAGTCCAGAGAGAGGAGACTCATGGTGTAAGGGGGAGTTTCTTTTTGAGGGAAAAAACTGAACCACATCTACAGTGAAAAGACAGTCTGTGACTCTGTGCTGTGCAAAAGGAGCAGAAATTAGACTAGAATGGAGTTGGACCAGGGATTCTGTTCTGTGGCGAGAGGCAGGAGAGGGAAAATCATGAGCAGGCTTCTCTTTCCCAAATTACAGCCCTGGAGTCTGTCAGTGGGTCTCCAGACACCTGGGAATATCTCGGAGTGCTAGCCTTTCTTCTGGGTGTCAGTCACCACCTCCAGTTTCTGTCTTTTTCTTCTTCCCCTCGCTTCCTGTTGCCTTTGTTCTCTTAATTCTTGCTTATAAAGAACACCAGGCCATTCACATGCAAATAAGACAGAACGCTGCGAGAAGTGTGCTGGAAAGGGGATGTATTCCAAATCTCTGCCTTCCTTTCACGTTCCACTTCAAAATCTGCTCCTACTTCCATTCTCTGGAAAGGAGAGAGAGACCATGCTGGGTGGGAAGGGCCCCCACTATGGCCCCCTATCTGGTCAGCTGAGAGTTCCCCTGTTACAATTATTTCTGATGAAGATTATTAGACTGATTTAGTCTTATTTCCCATTGGTCAGTGTGTGTTATGTGTTCCTATCTGTGCCTGCGCCAGACAGGATGGGCATCTGCCATAGCTTTCAGCTGCAGAGCATGGGGGTCCCTGGTTCAGTCCCTACTGTTTCAGCCAGGGTGGGGGCTCTTGCATGATCATCCATACAGCACCACAGGCAGGCATGTGAGTGCTAAGACAGGCTTATGTGCTTTACTGAGTCCAGGCCTAAAAGCTGCATCACCTAAGGCCACGTCCAGACTAGGAATTAAAATCGATTTTAGATACGCAACTTCAGCTACGAGAATAACGTAGCTGAAGTCGAATTTCTAAAATCGAGGTACTCACCAGTCTGGACAGCGCGGCATCGATGTCCGCGGCTCTCCGCGTCGATTCCGGAACTCCGTTCGGATTGATGGAGTTCCGGAATCGATGTAAGCGCGCTCGGGGATTGATACACCGCGTCCAGACTAGACGCGATATATCGATCCCCGAGCAATCGATTTTAACCCGCCGATGCCGCGGGTTAGTCTGGACGAGGGCTTACACTTGTTTGGCAAAAAGAATTAATAGTCTCGGTCAAGTATCATGTGAACAAGTGCCTATTTCACAAACAGCCCCACAGCACATTGGCACCTTTGTATTGCCGTGGCCCCTAGGAGCCCTGATTTGGCTTATGCAGCAAAGCCTGGGCTTCTTCCTAGCTGTCCAGGGCTTTAATGAGAGCTTGTTCTGTATTCTGACAGGCTCAAGCTCCCCTTACCCTCTCTCTCCCCATCTCTTGTGTCTCGTCAAAAAATGGGCTTTGCATGCTACACCGGGTCAGGGAGTAAAGCAGAGAAATTTCACTCCAGCCAGGTGACCTTTTACTTAGTGCTGCAAAAATGCTGCCACTATTTGTGCTGAAATATTGAACCTATTAGTCTGAGAGGTTCACCTTTACGAGTCTGAGGAGATAGCTGTTGAATAACAAGAGAAACAGAGCTGGGCTAGCTCCCCAAACTCTGACTGTGGCAGAGCTCTGGCACATCGGCCCACTTCCTCAATGCAGAGCCCATTTTTGAAAAACCTAGTTATTTAGAATTGTTATTACAGCAGCACCCAGAGGCCTCATATAAGATCAAGGTCCCATTGTGAGTGGCTCTGTACATATACAGAGTTAGAAACAGTCTCTGCCCCAAACAGCTTGACAGCAAAACAGAGAAGACAGGCAAAGGGGTGTGGTGGGTGAGGAATGAGGTACTGAGAGAGGAAGTAACTTGCCCAAAGTCACTATGATGGGATGTAGATGACATCTGTGGTTCCCTACAGGAGGCCCTACCTTCCTACTACCCATCACTGCCACCAGGAAGCACCAGAGTGACAGGAAAGGAGCAGCAAAGGTGGGTCCTCCAGGCCTGCCCAGACAGTCTTCACAGAAGGAGCCAATTCAAGCCCAGTAGGTTCAGATAAAAGGAGTTACAGGGCCTTAGCAGGTCAGTTCCTGGCTGGGACCAGAGGAATGAAGAATGGGGGCTCCTCTCTGGCCAAAGAAGCCTGACTGTTAGATAGAGTTTACAGCTGGCTGAACTTACATAGCTGGGATTGCAGAGAGAAGAAACAAATAACCTTAACCCTGAGATGAGGGAAAAGCTAAAGGGGCCAGGTAGGAAGATGCCCAGTGAAGAAGTGGCAATGCATTGCATTGAGCAGTATGTGGGGCTTCTGTTTATAAGGTGCCTGGGTTGAAGCTCAGAGTGGTGGGTAGGGCCAGTTTCCCTACCAGCTGCAGGTAAAATGGCATAAATCCCAGAAGGGGATGGAGTTTACTTGGAAGCCCAGAGCAGGGGCTGAGAACCCTAACAAGGGCAAATAGACTTTGTTTATTGGAATCTTTAATATCATAGAAGGGGCTCATTTGTGGGGACTTTGTGGCTTCGCTGGAGGATCAAGACCTGTCAAAGTTGTCTGGCAGCCTGCAGAGGGTAACAGGAGTGAGACAAGGACTTCAGAATCCAGTTGCTCAGTGGTGCTCAAGAGGTGAGTGCCCTGTTATAGTCACCCAGCAGCTTAGCAGCAGAATGGACAACCTCTGTTTCCTGAGTCCTAGTGCAGTACCTTCTACATTGCACTATGCTGCCTCTCTACAGTCCAGGCCCCTTGTACTCAGTACAGGCTTGACCTAAATTCTGTAGCAAGATCTCTGCACATTGTGGCACTCCTGGGCAGCAGGGCTGGAGCTTCTGCAGCAGCATAAGATACATTCATTAAAAACCTCCTCCACGTTTTAATTTAATATGGGCATGAGTGATAGTCAGAGTGTTCCTTGGGTTATTTATTGTCCTGCTATTAAGTTAAATTTGTTTCATGTTGCTGGTAAATTTTTATTTTTTCAATGCACTGCAAGATCCTGTGTTGATGATGAACCACAGCATTACAGAAGTTGTCAATAGGAAAAGGAAGGCTTTGATAGTTAGGGAGAGGACAGCTGGGGGTTTTGACCCTTGACAGTGGTTTGGGTTTGTGGGATAAGCGCATTAGTTGGGTGCTAGAATGATCAGCAGTGAAATAATTTAAAATGTGGCTGTTGAAATTTGTATAGTATAGACTTCAGTGGTAACAAGCCAGAGAGATAAATGAGCAGAGCATATGTTTCAGGGTTGTTATTTCAGGTTGCCTGCAGACTCAGACATCTCAACACTGGGTTAGGCTTAGTTCACATTCTCCAGGTTCTGGAAACAGAAGATTTTTATAATAATGAAAACTTAGGGCTTTTTAAAATGGATATTTAGCTCAGGGCAAGCTGGGGTGTGACTCTACCCCACACTGGCCGGTCCGTGTGCATCCTGTTGGCGAACATTAGCGGTTTGTTACTTTGCTTTGATCTAGTCTTGAAACAGGACTAGATCAAAGCACATTAAAGAACTGTTAATGTGCCTTGGCAGGGTGCACACAGTCAGTCACTGCAAGGCTGGCTAATGTGGGGAAGAGTCACATCTCAGCTTGCCATGAGCTAAATATCCGTTTAGACAAGCCCTTCAGTGCTGGGAAAACAACTCTGCAGCCAATTGCCTACCCATGAAACTGCAAAGTACAGTATTCTATTGTGATGGCCCTGGACCCAGCACTAACACTCTTGCATAAGCCATAGTGTTTGGGACAATTATAGACTTTAGGGTCAGAAGGGACCAATGTGATTATCTAGTCTGACCTCCTGCACAAAGCAGGCCACAAAACCCTACCCATCCACTTCTATAACAAACCCCTAACCTATGTCCGAGTTATTGAAGTCTTCAAATTGTGGTTTGAAGACCTCAAGCTGCAGAGAATCCACCAGCAAGTGACCCATGCCCCACGCTGCAGAGGAAGGCGAAAAACCTCCAGGGCCTCTGCCAATCTGCCCTGGAGGAAAATTCCTTCCCGACCCCAAATATGGCGATCAGCTAAACTCTGAGCATGTAGGCAAGACTCACTAGCCAGCACTCAGGAACGAATTCTCTGCAGTAACTCAGATCCCATCCCATCCCACATCCCAATACCGACCACTGGGCATACTTATCTGCTGGTAATCAAAGATCAATTGCCAAAATTAAGCTATCCCATCATACCATCCCTTCCATAAACTGATCAAGCTTAGTCTTAAAGCCAGATATGTCTTTTGCCCCCACTACTCCCCTTGGAAGGCTGTTCCAGAACTTCACTCCTCTACTGGTTAGAAACCTTCGTCTAATTTTAAGTCTAAACTTCCTAGTGTCCAGTTTATACCCATTTGTTCTTGTGTCTACATTGGTACTAAGCTTAAATAATTCCTCTCCCTCCCTAATATTTATAAAGAATAAGCATATCCCCCCTCAGCCTTCTTTTGGCTAGACTAAACAAGCCAAGCTCTTTGAGTCTCCTTTCATATGACAAGTTTTCCATTCCTTGGATCATCCTAGTAGCCCATCTCTGAACCTGTTCCAGTTTGAATTCATCCTTCTTAAACATGGGAGACCAGAACTGCACACAGTATTCCAGGTGAGGTCTCACCAGCGCCTTATATAACGGTACTAACACCTCCTTATCTTTGCTGGAAATACCTCGCCTGATGCATCCTAAAACTGCATTAGCTTTTTTAACGACCATATCACATTGGCGGCTCATAGTCATAGACTCATAGGTCAGAAGGGACCAATATGATTATCTAGTCTGACCTCCTGCACAAGGCAGGCCACAGAACCCCATCCATCCAATTTTATAACAACCCCTAACCCAGGACCGAGTTATTGAAATCCTCAAAATTGGTTTGAAGACCTCAAGCTGCAGAGAATCCACCAGTTAGCGACCTGTGCCCCACGCTGCAGGGGAAGGCGAAAAACCTCCAGGGCCCCTGCCAATCCGCCCTGGAGGAAAATTCCTTCCCGACCCCAAATATGGCGATCAGCTAAACCCTGAGCATGTGGGCAAGACTCACCAGCCAGCACCCAAGAAGGAATTCTCTGCAGTAACTCAGTTCTCATCCCATCCAACATCTCCCCGCAGACCATTGAGCAGACCTATCTGGTGGTAATCCAAGATCAATTGCCCAAATTAACGATCCTATCATAACATCCCCTCCATATACTTATCAAGCTTTGTCTTAAAGCCAGAAAAGTCTTTTGCCCCTACTACTTCCCTCGGAAGGCTGTTCCAGAACTTCACTCCCCTAATGGTTAGAAACCTTCATCTAATTTCAAGTCTAAACTTCCTAATATCCAGTTTATACCCATTCGTCCTCGTGCCTACATTAGTACTAAACTTAAATAATTCCTCTCCCTCCCTAACGTTAACCCCCCTAATATATTTATATAGAGCAAGCATATCCCCCCGCAGCCTTCTTTTGGCCAGGCTAAACAAGCCAAGCTCTTTGAGTCTCCTTTCATAAGGCAGTTTTTCCATTCCTCGGATCATCCTTGTAGCCCGTCTCTGAACCTGTTCCAGTTTGAATTCATCCTTCTTGAACATGGGACACCAGACACACAGTATTCCAGATGGGGTCTCACCAATGCCTTATATAACGGTACTAGTCATCCTGTGATCAACCAATACTCCAAAGTCCTTCTCCTCCTCTGTTGCTTCCAACTGATGTGTCCCCAATATATATCTAAAATTCTTATTATTAATCCCTAAGCGCATGACCTTGCACTTTTCACTATTAAATTTCATCCTATTACTATTACTCCAGTTTACAAGGTCATCCAGATCTTCCTTTATGATATCCCTTTCCTCCTCCGTGTTAGCAATACCCCCCAGCTTCGTGTCATCCGCAAACTGTATTAGCACATTCCCGCTTTTTGTGCCAAGATCAGTAATAAAAAGGTTAAATAAGATTGGTCCCAAAACCGATCCTTGAGGAACTCCACTAGTAACCTCCTTCCAGCCTGACAGTTCACCCTTCAGTACGACCCATTGTAGTCTCCCCTTTAACCAGTTCCTTATCCACCTTTCAATTTTCATATTGATCCCCATCTTTTCCAATTTGACTAATTCCCCATGTGGAACCGTGTCAAATGCCTTACTGAAATCGAGGTAAATTAGGTCTACTGCATTTCCTTTGTCTAAATAATCTGTCACCTTCTCAAAGAAGGAGATCAGGTTGGTTTGGCACGATCTACCTTTAGTAAAACCATATTGTAATTTGTTCCAATGACCATTGACCTCAATGTCCTTAACTACTTTCTCCTTCAAAATTTTTTCCAAGACCTTACATACTACAGATGTCAAACTAACAGGCCTATAGTTACTCAGATGACTTTTTTTCCCTTTCTTAAAGATAGGAACTATGTTAGCAATTCTCCAGTCGTACGGTACAACCCCTGAGTTTACTGATTCATTAAAAATTCTCACTAATGGGCTTGCAATTTCATGCGCCAGTTCCTTTAATATTCTTGGATGAAGATTGTCCGGGCCCTCCGATTTTGTCCCATTAAGCTGTTCAAGTTTGGCTTCTACCTCAGATGTGGTAATAGTCACCTCCATATCCTCATTCCCTTTTGTCATCCTTCCATTACCCCTAAGCTCCTCATTAGCCTTATTAAAGATTGAGGCAAAGTACCTATTTAGATATTGGACCATGCCTAAGTTATCCTTAACCTCCTTTCCATCCTCAGTGTTTAGCAGTCCCACTTCTTTCTTCATTTTCTTCTTATTTATATGGCTATAGAACCTTTTACTATTGGTTTTAATTCCCTTCGCAAGGTCCAACTCTACTTGGCTTTTAGCCTTTCTCACTTTATCCCTACATGTTCTGACCTCACTAAGGTAGCTTTCCTTGCTAATCCCACACTTCTTCCACTCCTTGTAGGCTTTCTGCTTTTTCTTAATCACCTCTCTGAGATGCTTGCTCATCCAGCTTGGTCTACAACTCCTGCCTATGTTTTTTTTCCCCCTTTCTTGGGATGCAGGCTTCTGATAGTTTCTGCAGCTGCGACTTAAAGTAATTCCAGGCCTCCTCCGCATTTAGGTCCACAAGTTCTTCAGTCCAGTCCACTTCCCTAACTAATTTCCTTAATTCTTTAAAGTCAGCCCTTGAGAAGTCAAAAACCCTAGTCCCAGATCTATTTTTGTTTATCCTTCCATCTAGTTTGAACTGAATTAGCTCATGATCACTCGAACCAAGGTTGTCCTCTACAACCATTTCTTCTATGAGGTCCTCGCTCCTCACCAAAACCAAATCTAAAATGGCATCCCCTCTTGTTGGTTCTTCAACTACTTGGTGAAGAAATCCATCTGCTATCACATCCAGAAAAATCTGAGCCCTATTATTCTTGCTAGCACTTGTCCTCCAGTCTATATCTGGGAAGTTAAAGTATCCCATGATCACACATTTCCCATTAGTGTTTACTTCATTAAAAACATTAAAGAGGTCTCTATCCATATCCAAATCAGATCCCGGCGGTCTGTAGCACACCCCAAGCACTATCTCAGGGGAGGCTCTGGTAGCTTTCTTTCCCAGTGTGATTTTTGCCCAGACAGACTCTGTCTTGTCCATTCCATCACTTCTTATTTCTTTACAGTTAACCTCCTCATTGATGTGCAATGCTACTCCACCACCTTTGCCTTTATTTCTGTCTTTCCTAAACAGCACATAGCCTTCAATACCTGTACTCCAGTCATGACTACTATTCCACCATGTTTCTGTTATCCCTATAATATCCGGTTTCACTTCCTGCACCAGTAGCTCTACTTCCTTCTCTATATAATACTGTGGTATTTATTTATTTGTGTAAGGCATTCAATCCAGAGATACCTTCGTCCCACAGTGAGCAGAGAATTGCTGAGGTGGATGGATAGAGGAGCGCAGCTCTGAGGAGGTCTTTGCTCTCCAGCATGGTTAAGAATGGCTCATGGGGATGGATATAAAAGTGTGATACTCAAGAGTCCTTTGGGCCTTGGCCAGAATCATGCTGGGAGCTGTTCACATGGATGGATGGACAGGAACTGTGCTTAGGGCCTTGCCTACATGAGGGAGGGTTTTGAAAAAAATTCTACTCTTGCTAACACCTGTTCAGTTGAACCTGTGTTAGGAAGGAGAGGCTCCCTCGTGTTGGCTGCTGACTCTCAATTTAGCCCTTGTTTCATTTACACTTGCTGGTGGCAAGTCTAACACACACACAAGAGCCTGATCCAACATCCACTGAAATCAGTGGAAACTTTCAATTGACTTCAGTAGGCTTTGGATCAGAACCACAGTGTTGAAAACAGCATCGGTAGCACCTGGGCTATGTATACTAGGCTACGCTAGTGATGGTAACATTAGTTCACCTCTTTCACCTCTAGAGTAGATAGGCCTAAGAATCCTTCATCTTAAAGTGAGCCTGGGGATGGCTGAGCTTCATTAATGGATAAGCAGCAAAGAGTCCTGTGGCACCTTATAGACTAACAGACGTTTTGGAGCATGCTGCTTTTACAGATCCAGACTAACACGGCTACCCCTCTGATAATTAATAGGATGGACAGTGGCTGATCGGGATGGATGAAGGGAAGAGCACTGGAGAGGCCTTTGCCCCACAATGAGATGAAGGCCTTTTGGGATGGGCAGAAAGGAGCAGCACTGAGGTTATTCTTCCTCTAGTGAGACTGAGAAAATGGATCTGGATGGAGGGACAGGTGGAAGGTTTCACCGTGCAGTGGACCTGAAACCAGCTTTGATGGGTGAATGGACAGGAGTGGCACTGAAAAGGATTTCCCCCTGCAGTGGGGCTCAGAGTAGTTGAAGTGCAGGGATTCCTGGACTGGAGCAGCGCTGACAGTCTTTGCGTTCAGTGGCACTCAGAGCATCTGAGAGTGACTTCATTGAGAGAACAGATTCCCAGAATTGTCAAGTAGACAAGGTGCCTGCACATTAAAAATGAATTTGTTTTATATGTGAGCTATCAATTTACACTGATCTAGATCAATAGCTGTGACTTGCATTTACATAGTGTCCTTCAAAAGACTGTCAGGGCTCCATTCAAGTGGGGTGAATGCTCTTGTGCTTAAAGCACAGGGCTTACAATTGGGGGCAGGCAGGCTCTGTCCCCAGCTCTAGCACAGCCTTTGTGTGTACACTTGGTCACTTTCAGAAATCTCTTTATGCCTCAGTTTCCCCAGCTGTTGAATGAGGACAGTAAAGCGTATCTCCCTCATAGCGGCTGTTGGGAGCCTGGACTCATTGACATGTGTGTAGCTTTCCCAGATCCTGAGACATGATGCTATGTAAATGAAAAATATGATAGCGAACAGTAACAAAATTACCAGGGCTTACGGTGAGTTAAAACCAAGAGTAACCCTGTAATTCTTTAGTCTTGACTGATGATGCAGACTATCATGAACTGTGATAGGCAGAGGACTCCAGACCAGGGAGCATCATTATGGTAAATGTGATATTTGTGTCTTATTTTTCAATCAGGAAACATGACTGGGTAAGGCATGAAAAAGGAAGATCTGGTTCGCTCAGAATCTAAACTGTCAGGCTCAGCGTGGGCTAGATTTCTGGCCTGGTTTTGTGCACAGCACTAATAAAAATCCATCATCCCAATGGGCTCTGATTGACTCCTTTGTTGGAGTATCTTAAGAGGGGCCAAGGATTAAAGAGGCAATGGAGACTGAACTGCCAGCTCATCCCTCCAGGTGGTCCCTCCAAGGCAAGCTTTAGTCATATCACTCTTCCTATATCCTGCACTCCTCACAAAATGCTGTCGCCGCTGTCTGCACTGTGGGAAAGTGGAGGGTTTCTGTATGTAGTTATCTGCTTTGCTCCTTCCTCTGATTTTTTTTTTCCCAGCTGACTCTCTCTTTCCTTGAGCTTCTTGTTGTGGATGGGATATGCTCCACTTTACTGTGTATTCTGTTAGCCATTATTTCCCTTTTCTACTATCTGCAAATAACTTGCTCCAGCTTAGTGGTAAAAACAAAACTCTATCTTGACTCAGGCAGGAGGACTAAACATGCTCTGGGCAAGCAACTCCAGAAAATTACAGCAATTGTTGACACATCTGGCCACAGCAGGGCTCTCAATGTACAGGTAAGGGACAGGGAGCCCTTCCACTCCCTGGTCAAGTACAGGTATTACTTCCAGAGAGAAATTCTCTTCTCTCTGAAGTTTCACCTGCTCACAGGTGATGGGTGTAGAAGAGCCATAGGGGTCAATTAGATCCAATGTACTTAGCTCACCAGACCCTCCATTATCTTTATAGCAGACATTGCCCTTCCAGAACTAATCAAGGGTCTGAGTCATTCCCTTTAATGATATGTTTTGTACACTAAAACAAGAAGCTACATTTAAAACTATTTGATTGCAATCCAACTTGTTCTGATTCCTACATGCAGGGCTGCCCAGAGGATTCAGGGGGCCTGGGGTGCCCCCTGCAGCCAAATTGCCACTGAAGACCTGGCACTTTGGTGGCGGGTCCCGAGGCGGAAGGACCCACCCCGCTGCTGAATTGCCGCTGAAGACCCGGAGCAGAAGAAGCTCCGGGGGCCCAGGCTCTGCGTGAGTTTTCCGGGGCCCCTGAAGCAAGTGAAGGACCCTGCTCCAGGGGCCCCAAAAAACTGTTGTGGGGGCCCCTGCAGGGCCCAGGGTCTGGGGCAAATTGCCCCTCTTGCCCCCCTCCTCTGGGCGGCCCTGCCTACATGTGGTAGCTCTCCAGGCAGGCCCCATAGAGCATCCTGCTGTAGAAAGCAGAGACCAGGGGAGATGTGTGTCATAAACAGATAGTTAAGGGTTAATGTCTCTTTTACCTGTAAAGGGTTAACAAACAGGGAACCAAACACCTGACCAGAGGACCAATCAGAAAACAAGATACTTTCAAATCTCGGTGGAGGGAAGCCTTTGTTTGTGTTTTTTGGGTTTGGCTTTGTTCTCTCTGGGTCCTGGAAGGGACTAGACATGCAACTAGGTTTCTTGCCAATCTCCCTGCTACAGTCTCTTATATATTCAGAATAGTGAGTATTTTAGTAAGAAAGGCGGTTATAGTCTTTTGATTGTTTTCTGTATTTGCAAATGTGTATTTGGCTGGAAGTATTTTAAATTGTATTTCTGCTGGAGGAGGCTTTTTCTCTAGTTTCTATAAGCTGACAGACCCTGTAACTTTTACCATCTAAATTGCAGAGATAACTTTTTCTTTCTTTCTTTTTATTAAAAGTTTTGCTTTTAAGACATGTCTGATTTTTCCCCTTGTCGAGGCTCAAGGGAATTGAGTCTGTACTTAACAGGGAAGGGGAAGGGAGGGGAGGAGAAGGTGGGGGAACAAACCTAATTTCTCTGTGTTGTGATTCAAGGAGTTTGAATCACAGTGATCTTCCAGGGTAACACAGGGAGGGAAATCCTAGGAGAGGCAACGGTGAGGAAAGGGATTTACTTTCCTTGTGTTAAGATCCAGGGGGTTGGGTCTTGGGGGTCCCCAGGGAAGGTTTTGGGGGGACCAGAGTGTATCAGGCACTGGAATTCCTGATTGGTGGCAGCTTATCAGATCTAAGCAGGTAATTAAGCTTAGAGGAATTCATGCTGGTACCCCAGCTTTTGGACTCTAAGGTTCAGATTGGGGAAAGATAGTATGACAATGTGAAAGTGTGTAGAGCCACCATTTAGACATAAGTCATACCAAGCATCTTCTCTGCAATCTATGTGAGTTAATTTAAATGGTATCACCCATGGTGAGCTGGGCTGCCTTTTTCTTACACTATATAGAATTGCACAGAAGCACTGCATCGGTGCTGCATTGCTAGAGATGCTAAACAAGTGAAAGGACTTGGGCCTAGAGCCTCAAATGTATTTAAGCACCTAACTCCCATTGATACCTCTGAGAAGCTGGGCCTTGGTCCATACATCCTGGTATTGGCCACAAGTAGGAAAATTGTGATCTGCAGAATAACTTCCTGATTAATCAAAGACAGATATCACTCTGCTTCACACTGTTCCATTGCTGGATTTTTCAGGACACTTAGCTAATCTGACTGCAGTGGGACCACTCACATGTGTAAAGTTAGGCATGTGCATACGTCTCTGCAAGAATGAGGCTCCTAAATTATGGTTTACCTGCCTTTCGTATAGCAAGTAATAGGAGAAAGGGCCTGATCTTAGGCTGTACCTATATTATGGGCTAGGGGTGTGATTCCCAGCTCACATACACATACTCATAATAACTCGATGAGAGTTTGTGTGAGTACAAATAGCAGTGTCGCCACAGTGGCATGGGTACAAACGTGTGCGAATCCCATGGCTATGTACTTGGCATATGCTGCTGCTGCCCATGGTATCGCAGCTACGCCACTATTTATACTTGCACTAGCTCTCCTCAAGCTCGAGTAAGTAGATGTACATAAGCGGGGAATCACATCCTGAGTTCTTTGTGTAGATGTAGCCTTACAAATACTTACTATTGGGTGTAATGGCACCTCCAGGGGGAATCCCCTTGTCTCGGTTATCCATGGTAGACAGCAGTATGCCCAGTAGAAAGTGTTTACTGGATTGAGTCCCTAAATTATAACTCCCTTTGCTTTCCCTTTTATTGCTTTTTCTGGAATGATTTCTTAATCCATATACTGCACTCCATTTGTAAGAATACACTGCATATAGTGATCAAAACCACTGGGACAAAATCATTCCTATACTGTGATTGAGAGAATCAACCACTTATAAGACTCAAATCTTGTGGGATGATGTGATTCTTATAAAAGGAGTGCACTGTATAACCGAATGAGTACATGGCTGTATGATACCCAGTGACTAAGGCCTGGATCTACAAAGGGACTTAGGCATTATGATGCTGAGGGTTGCAATACCTAACTTTCAGGCACCTAGAAAATCAAAGGAACTACACCGTGATCCGCAAAGTCTGAGTTAGGTGCTTAGGCTCCCTATACAATGACTGGGGAGAGATGGACTCCTCAGAATGCTATCCCCAAAAGCCGTTACATGAGACAGAGAGCTGTCTAACTTAGCCAATGGGAGATACTGATGAGAGGGGTGTGTCCTAAACTCTGCCTCTCTCACAGAGTTGGGTGCATAATTCTGTGACCTACAACCATAAGCTGAGCCCCTCTCTTGAAGTCAGGTGGTTTAGGTGCCTGAGAAATTCATTTTGAGAATGTGTTCAGTGCCTACCTTATTCCATACAAAGGCTGGAGGAGAAGTCCATCTTAAGTTTTAGCTTAGTGGTTAGACCACTCACCCAGAATGGGGGAGGCTCAGCTTCAATTCCCCCCCACCCCTTGTCATGTGGGAGAAAAGATGTGATCAGGGTCTCTCACCTCTCAGGAGATCTCTCTAACCACTGAGCTATAGGATATTCGAGAGGGGCAGTGGGGCTCCCTCAATCTCTCTTCTTGAAGCTGTTCCACTTGGATAAATACTGAGTCACGAGTAGCCTGGGGGTTAAGGCACCTAGGTGGGAGCCCCAGGGTCCAGTCCCCAACACCAGTAACTCTTTAATTATTTATCCACAGTGGAGCAACTTCAACAAGAGAGATTGTGGGAGCCCCATGTTAGAATAGCCCATAGCATAATGATTAGAGCACTCTCCTGTGAGCTAGGACACCCTTGTTCAAATCCTTTCCCCCTTCAGGCAGAGGGGTGGATTGAACCTGGGGCTCCCACATGACATCCCAGGTGAGTGTGCTAATCACTGGGCTAAAAGTTACAAGGTGGGCACCACCACTGGCCAGATTTTGAATGGGACCTGATCTGGAAGGCAGTCTCTGAGCATGCCTACCATCTCAGCTCCTGCAAGTGAATGGGCAGATAAGTTCCTATTTGTCCCTTGGTGCATGGGTCATACTGGGGCTCGGGCAAGAGATAGGCATTGGGATGCCTAGAATGAGGCAGCAGTGTGCATGGACAGAGGCAGAAGTGTAGGTGTCTAGGGAACTTTTACAGAGAAATTTAGCAGGATTAGCAGCAGCCGAGTGAGGGTTTTGTGAATTGCAGCAGTGTCTAATACTGGGACATAGGTGCTGAAGTGACTTACACAATACATGAATTCCATAGGGACACATCTACACTGCAATTAAATCTCCATGGCTGGCCTGTGTCAGCTGATGGGCTCGGGCTGCAGGGCTGTTTAGTTGCAGTGTAGACATTTGGGCTCAAACTGGAGCCTGGGTTCTGGGACCCTCCCCACACTCAGGGTCCCAGAGCCCAGGCTCCAGCCCAAGCCTGAATGTGCATACTACAGTTTTACAGCCCTGCAGCCTGAATCTGACTCAGCTGGCACAGGCCAGCTGCGGGTGTTTAATTGCAGTGTAGACATATCCTAGCAGATCTGGGAATCGGGTCTCCAGTTGGTCATCTAACCATAGGACCAACCTTCCTCTAGTTGTAAAGTATATTATTAAGGCTGATCACTGTTAGGAACTAGAACTCAGAAGCTCCTACCTTCTAGCTTTGTGATCAGCCCACTAACCCATCTCTGCTCTTTAGGAATGTATAAACATCTCTTACTTCATGCAAAACATTATAGTTTTGCAAATTCCCAAACAGGCAAATTTTACAAAAACCTGTTTCATGGCAAGTGTTTTGCTCATCTCTTCTCATGACTATGACTAAGAATATTTCATACCCAAATTATCCATCACATTTAATATTGTTAACTTTTCCACACTGTCAACGTTCCTTCCCCTCTCTGAACTTTAGGATACAGATGTGGGGACCTGCATGGACACTTCTAAGCTTAATTACCAGCTTAGATCTGGTATCGCTGCCACCATCCCCCAAACACTACTTTTTTCCCTGGGTAGTTTTGAGGGACTTCACCAATTCCCTGATGAACACAGATCCAAACCCCTTGGATCTTAAAACAAGGAGAAATAAATTAGGTATTAAGAAAAAGGCTTTTAATTAAAGAAAAGAAAGGTAAAAGAAAACCCTCTGGGAGAGATTAGCATACCAGCTACTCTCACAGACAACAGATTCAAAACACAGAGGATATTCCCCTGCGCACAAATTTAGTTACACAAAAAAAATACCCAAATACCCAATTTGATTCTACCTCTAATTGCATAAGACAGGTTACAAAGAAAATAAACATATACCTATTTATCCCTTTCTAAAACTTACTACTCTGATAAGAGGCTGGTTCCTTGATCTTTTTCACTCTGGCTGAAACTGAAACTCTAAAGGAAAAACTTCCCCCTTCCTTTTGAAACATCTTGTTCCCTCATTGGTTCCTCTGGTCAGGTATCAGCTAGGCTAGGTGAACTTTTTAACCCCTTACAGGTAAAAGAGGAATTAACCCTTAACCATCTGTTTATGACACACACTGACTTCCCAACCCACAGAACGTACAAAAACCCTTCTGGGATTCTTTAGTATCATAACAGCAACTATAGAAGATATTTGTCCTCTCAATGAAAGGCATTTAATCATGCTATTGCTTTAAAGCTCTTCGGGAGCTTCTCAAGCTCTGAAGTGATTCCCAGGCGAGTCGAATCCTCATTGTTTCACTCTTTTTCAGACTCTGCTTGAAAGCCTGGGGAATGGGTAGGATTGGCTGTTGCCTGAATGCAGAATAAGGAATGAGGATGTTAATTACCTAAGACAAGTGTGAGCTGGCTTTAAGGGGCTAGGTTTAAAGGCAACCAGAACAGTATTTTTTTTCTCTCTTGGGCAGGACAGCATTAAAGCAGGTAGAATGGGGCAGAGAGTCACACATCTGTGCCTGATGGTCAACAAGGCAAATTCTTCTAATCTTTGGGATTTTGTTAGGAGTGACTCTGCAAGATAGAGGCTTGCGGAGACAATCTTCTGTGGTCTCTCCTTGGTGCTCTTCTGTGTTTCTGTCACCACTGTTGTCTGGTATTGTAAAATGTCAAGAGGTGAGTTTAGTAACAGCTGCTGGGCCCTAAGAGATGTTTACCAGTATGACACTGATCAAAGTTGCTGACCTGAGCTTTGGCTTGGCTTCCTGCTGGTATGCTTCTCTTAATCCTGCAGGCAAATCACCTTGGAACTGGAGCTACCTGAATGTAATAGTAGACTTAGCAGGTAAGGAAGGCTTCCATGTCTCTTCTGACATACACAGAGTTGCGTGCTCGATCAGTGCTGCTTTAACAGCAGTGTCCTTCTGATAGCAGGATGCTGGGCATGATATACATGTGAGACTAGCAAACCAGGTGCCAGCTCCTTCCACAGACCCCATGCCTTAGTGAAACACTGACAGATACATAGCTGGAACCAGTCTGGCTCACCTGTGCATTAGAATTGTTGAAATAGGTATTGGGATTATAAAAGTATGCTCAGTGTTTAGATTTTATTGAATGCTTGTAAGTGAGACAAATGCATGCAGCAATTTACAACATGGGATACAGATGTTATCAGGTAATATTTAAGCATTTGTATTATAAGCCTCTGTAACTGTGTGAATCACCAGACAGGAGAGAGACATTAACTAGTGTGAAATGTTGGTCTCCAACAGAAGGTATTATATTCTGCCCCACAAGGAAGGTCCATCCACATCAGACAAACTATCAGGATATATCAGAGGACAAAAGACTTTTGTTTGCTCTCCTCCCAACCCACCTCTCTCTGCCCCATGAAGAGGAGACAGGCAAGTGAATTCCTCCCATCAGTTGAGTTTCAATTTGAAGCAGTGGGAGTGGGAGGGATAAAAACCTCTAGCAAGGAGGAATTGTGTCTTTATTCTGCTTGGACTCTGAAGGACAAGTATTACTAAGCATAAGCAAAAGATCCCCAGTGCTTAGCTTGGGTTAGCCCTAAAGGACATATAAAGCTTGCTTATTATGGAAGCTTCAATGACTTTTTAAAATTTAAGTTTGTAACTCATTTGTGTGCATATGTTTACCTGCTTTAACCTTGTAAATAACTCTTGTTTCCTTTTCCTGTGTAATAAATCTCTATATAGTTTATTTTAGGACTGGCTACAGGTGTTGTCTTTGGTGTGAGATCTAAGGTGACTGCTCCTTTAGGCTGGGAGTAAACTAAATAGTGCTGTGACTTCTAATGTAAGGAACCTTCTATCAGAAAGGCAGGCTTACGTGGGTGGCAAGACAGAGTACCCAATGGTACTGTCTGTGACTCCATGTTCAGGATGTTATAATCAGTGCTTAATCTGTGTCTGGGCTTGCTGCATCAGTTATGAAAGTTCTTTAAAAAAAATTGAGTGAGCCCCAGCATCTAAGTGTTTGAACCCCAGCACCTCTTTCATTACAAATTAAGCACTGGTTCTAGTGCCTGAAGAGTTTACACTTGATAACTGGCGATGAAACCCAGGTACAGAACTCCTGACCGATTTGGGGTTGTTGCCGTGTTTCCTAACAGTCTGTCCAGAAGTTGGCACTCTCTCTTCTGAGCCACTTCAGGACAGCTTGACAATAAGAACTTTAAAAGATCTTCAAGGAGAGTAACTGCTTCCTTTTAAATTCTGTTCATCCAACTCCTGGGTGATTAGAAAACTTGCTCTTGTATTTGAAGCTTCTTTCACAGATATCTGCCTTAATGACCAGACTTTCAGGTGGAGCTATAGGTTACTGTAAGCCGGTCGTGTCGGGGCTCGTCCCCCTCAGGCGCGGCGGGGAGCCAGGGCGCCTCCTTACGCACTGCAGTCTGGGTAGGCTTAGCCCCTCGGCCGGTGTTGAGCGGGGTATAAGGTCTGTAAACAAGGTAGAGCCCCGGCCCTCTAGCCAGGGTCGGGGCTCTCAAAGTAAATAAGCCCCAGCCCTTGGACAGGGCGGGCAGTAACAGTCCAGGCTCAGGCCTCTAGCAGAGGCTGAGCAAACACAGTATCAGCCCAGGCCCTTGGCAGGGCAGGCAGTAATAGTTCAGGCTCAGGCCTCTAGCAGGGGCTGAGCAAACACAGTATCAGCCCGGGCCCTTGGTCCGGGCGGGGCACCAAACAGAAGTCTAATTCGCTCTGGCCCTTTGGGTCAGGGCAGAGCAGTGGCAAAGTCAAAGGGGCCCAGCCCTTGGTTCGGGCGGGGCACCCAACCCAAGTCTAATTAGCTCTGGCCCTTTGGGTCAGGGCAGAGCAGTGGCAATAGGCGGGAAGAGGGGGAGTCTGCCACCCGGTTACGGGTGGCAGGGGGAACACAGGCCCTCCCACTCCACTGCGTTCCAGCCCGGGGCCCTAGCAGCGGTCAAGACCCGCTGTGGTCAGTGGGGATCCTGGCTGCAACACACTGACATGGGTTCGGGCTCTTCCGGAGCCAAACCAGGGTCGGCTATCCCCGGACTACTTCCAACCTCCCCCTCTCTGGGTACCTGGTCCTTGTCAGCGTCGTCTGGTGGGTCCCAGACCATGGGCTCCTCCGGGTGCCGGTCGTGGGGAAGCTCAGGCCACTCCTCGGGGTATCGGGCACACGGCAGGTCAGGCCGACGTTCCTCCAGGTACCGGGTCTGAGGCAAGTCCAGCCAGCGCTCCTCTGGGTAGTGGGCGTGGGGCAGGTCCAGCCAGCGTTCCTCTGGGTAGTGGGCGCGAGACAGGTCCGGGCAGCGCTCCTCTGGGTAGTGGGCGCGAGGCAGGTCCGGCCCGGCAGGAGCCCGGGCACCAGCGTCTGTCCTCTCCAGCAGCCTGCGCCCAACTGAGCGCTGGGGCCGGGCTTTTATACTTCCTGTCCCGCCCCTTGACTTCCGGGGGGCGGGGACAGGCCGTGCTGACTCCACCCACTGAGGCACCTGCTCTGGCTCGTCCCTCTCAGGCGCGGCGGGGAGCCAGGGCGCCTCCTTACACACACCCCCCTCAAGACTGGCTCCCGGGTGACGGGGCCAGGCTCGTCCATGCCCCCCAGGCGGGAAAGGAGGTCCGCGTTGGCGTGGTCCTTTCCTGCCCTGTGGCGGACGGTGAAGGCGTAGGGCTGCATGGCTAGGTACCACCGTTGAAGCCGCGCATTGTGGTCCTTCATCCGGCATAGCCATTGGAGGGCGGAGTGGTCAGTGACCAAAGTGAACGGGGCCCCAAGGAGGTAGTAACGCAGAGCATCGCAGGCCCACTTCACCGCAAGGGCCTCCTTTTCGACGACTGCGTAGTTTTGTTCTCTGGGGAACAGCTTCCGGCTGATGTACAGAACCGGATGCTCCTCCCCATCCACCTCCTGTGAAAGGACAGCCCCGAGCCCGACTTCCGACTCATCGGTTTGTAGGACGAATGGTCGCTGGAAGTCCGAGCTAAACAAGACTGGCTTGCTGCAGAGGCTTGCCTTCAGTGATTGGAAAGCCTCGTCACACTCTGGGGTCCAGTGTACGTGTCGCGGGCTGTCCTTGGTAAGGAGCCCGGTCAAGGGGGCGGCCACCGCTGCAAACTGGGGGATGAACCTCCGATAATATCCCGCCAGCCCCAAGAACTGGCGGACTTGGCGCTTCGTGGTTGGCGGGGGACAGGCGGCAATGGCCTGAACCTTGTCCACAAGAGGTTTCACCTGTCCATTGCCAACGGTATACCCCAAGTAGGTGGTCTCACGCCAGCCGATGCGACACTTCTTAGGGTTGGCCGTCAACCCAGACTCCCGCAAGGGCCTCAGGACGGTGGCGACCTTGTCCAGGTGGGTCTCCCACTGCCGACTGTAGATGACCATGTCATCTAGATAGGCTGCGGCGTAGTCGTGATGTGGTTGGAGGAGGCGGTCCATCAGGCGCTGGAACGTTGCGGGTGCCCCATGAAGGCCGAAGGGCATCCGCGTAAAGTGATACAGGCCGGTCGGAGTGGCGAACGCGGTTTTCTCCTGGGAGGCCGGATCCAGGGGAATCTGCCAATACCCCTTGCTTAAGTCCAGGGTCGTGATGTAGCGGGCCTCTCCCAACCGGGCCAGCAGCTCGTCTATTCGGGGCATGGGGTAGGCGTCAAATTTGGAGACGGCGTTGACGCGCCTAAAGTCGATACAGAAACGCTGGGAGCCATCTGGTTTAGGCACCAGGAGGATGGGACTACGCCACTCACTTTGCGATGGCTCAATTACTCCCAGGTCTAGCATCGCCCGTACCTCGTCTTCAACGATTCGTCTTCGGTGATACGGCAGGGGTCTGATCGTGGCCCGGATCACCACCCCCGGCTCCGTCTGAATCTGATGAGAGGCCATGGAGGTGTATCCCGGCTGGGCCGTTAAAGTCCGGGGAAATGCGTGAAGGAGGCAGCGGGTTTGTTCAAGCTGCTCTTCTGTCAGCATTTCCCCAAGCTGGGGTCCCTCGAGGTCTTCCATAGTGTGTACCTGGGACCCGTGTTCGGGTTCTGGCGGGCAGGGATTGATCAGCAATCCTTCTCGCTCCCGCCAGGGTTTAAGGAGGTTAACGTGATATCGTTGAAGCTCTTTCTGCCGGCCGGGTTGACGAATGTCATAGGTGACAGGGCCCACCTTTCGCACCACCTCGTACGGGCCCTGCCATCGAGCCAGGATCTTGGACTCGCTGGAGGGGAGGAGGAGTAAGACCCGGTCTCCAGGTTGGAAGTCCCGGGTGCGCGCATCCCGGTTGTACGCCTGGGCCTGCATCTCTTGGGCGGCTTTTAAGTTTGCCTGTGCCAGGGTCCCAGCCTGCTTGAGACGCTCCTGGAGCTGGATCACGTATTGCAGGAGACCCTGGGCGGGTGAGGGGGTTTGCTCCCAGGTCTCCCTCATCAGGTCCAACAGGCCCCGCGGTTGGCGGCCATATAATAGCTCGAAGGGCGAGAACTTGGTTGAGGCCTGGGGGACCTCTCGCACCGCCAAGAGCAGGGGCGGGAGTAGTTGGTCCCACCGGTGGAGGTCTTCTGGGGGGAATTTTCGCAGCATATCCTTGAGGGTACGATTAAAGCTCTCTACCAAGCCGTCGGTTTGGGGATGGTACACCGAGGTTCGCAGTTGCTTGATCCCCAGGAGCCTGCACACCTGCTCTAACAGCCGCAAGGTGAAATTGGTCCCCTGATCCGTGAGGATCTCCCGGGGCAAGCCAACGCGGACGAAGACCTTAACCAGCTCGCCTGCGATGGTGCAGGCGGTGATGTTCCGGAGCAGGATTGCCTTGGGGAACCGGGTGGCATAGTCCAGCATCACGAGTATGTACTGGTACCCCGCAATACTCTTAGGGAGGGGTCCCACCAGGTCCATAGCCACCCGCTCGAAAGGGGTCTCGATTAACGGCATCGGGACCAGTGGTGCCTTGGGTGTCCTCGCTGGCGCGGTCAACTGGCACTCTGGGCATGAGGTACAATAGTCCTTCACCTCGCAGTATATCCCCGGCCAATAGAAGCGCCTCAATATTCAGGCCAAGGTCTTTTCAGTACCCAGATGTCCGGCAGCCGAGACGTCATGGGCCAGTTTCATGACTGCTCGCCGATGACAGCGGGGTACGAGGAGTTGTGATCGGGGCTCCTTGGTGTGTGGGTCCCTCTCGACCCAATACAGGTGGTTCTGGCACAACTCGAAGTGTGGCCACCGGGCAGCTCGCCCAGGATCGAGGATAGTGCCATCCATGGCGGCGAGCTGTTCATATGCCTCGCTGAGAGTGGGGTCCGCTCTTTGGTCCCGGCAGAAGTCCGTGGGGGCCGAGGGATCCCTGACCTCGCCCGGGGGAGCATCGTCCCCATCCTCGGCGGAGGGGTCCTCCGGGGGGTCCAGCTCATCCTTCTCCATTTCTAGGTGACATAACCTTAGTCCCAGATTTGGACCTTAGCGTCCAAAATATGGGGGTTAGCATGAAAACCTCCAAGCTTAGTTACCAGCTTGGACCTGGTACCTGCTGCCACCACCCAAACAATTAGAGTGTTTTGGGGCACTCTGGTCCCTCTGAAAAACCTTCCCTGGGGACCCCAAGACCCAAATCCCTTGAGTCTCACAACAAAGGGAAATAATCCTTTTTCCCTTCCCCCCTCCAGGTGCTCCTGGAGAGATACACAGACACAAGCTCTGTGAACCTACACAGAGAGACTCCCCCTCTCTGTTCCCAATCCTGGAAACAAAAAGTACTTTCCTATTCCCCCCAGAGGGAATGCAAAATCAGGCTAGCAAATCCAACACACAGATCTCCCCTGATTTCTTCCTCCCACCAATTCCCTGGTGAGTACAGACTCAATTTCCCTGAAGTAAAGAAAAAACTCCAACAGGTCTTAAAAGAAAGCTTTATATAAAAAGAAAGAAAAATACATACAAATGTTCTCTCTGTATTAAGATGATACAACACAGGGTCGATTGCTTAAAAGAATATTGAATAAACAGCCTTATTCAAAAAGAATACAAATCAAAGCACTCCAGCACTTATATTCATGCAAATACCAAAGAAAAGAAACCATATAACTTACTATCTGATCTCTTTGTCCTTACACTTAGAAACAGAAGACTAGAAGGTAGAAACTGCTTCTCCAAAGCTCAGAGAAAGCAGGCAGGCAGACAAAAGACTTAGACACAACCTTCCCTCCACCCAGAGTTGAAAAAATCCGGTTTCCTGATTGGTCCTCTGGTCAGGTGCTTCAGGTGAAAGAGACATTAACCCTTAGCTATCTGTTTATGACACTAGGGGCCTCTGCTCATCGTCCTTCCCTCCTAAGGCTTCTCCTTCCAAGGCTGGTACGGGACCCAGGCTGCCCCCGGCATGTCGGCGTAGGACGGCCGGAAACCCGGGCCAGTCCCGGCCCAGGATTACTGGATAGGCCAGACTCGGTGCTAGACCTACCATCATCCATCGGGTCTCCCTGTCAATCGTCAGTTGAGCACAGGCGCTGGGGTACGGCCGTACGTCGCTGTGGATACATTGTAAACAAATTTCCCCCAGGTGTGCATCCACTGGGGGACCTAAGTGGTTGCGGATTAAGGTCTGTCCGCAACCGGAGTCGAGGAGGGCCACGGTCGGGTATCCTTCCACCATCACAGGCGCCGTAATCTTGGCGGGCTGTCGGCGCCGGGCTCGAGCCTCCCCGGAGCAGACTTGGCCAAAGGTACACTCCACTTGGGGGCAATCCCTCTGGAGATGTCCCAACTTGCCGCAGGAGAAACAAGGCCCTAGGTCGGGTCGTCCGCCTCGGGGCCGGGTCCTCGGGGAGTCCCTGGCGGGGTTCCAGGGCACCTTCCGGGGAGCGGGCGTTGGGGCTTGGGCCGGCCGTGCTGGTGAGGCTGCAGCCCGGGTGGGTGTTGCCTTCTTCCCGGGGTCGGGGCGTTCTGGTCCTGGTGGGGTTGGTCGGCCTGTCGGGCCCACCGGGGCTTCTGCCGTCAGGAAGTCCTTCGTCAGGGTGACAGTGGCGGCCAGTGTTGCCGGTCGATGATGGAGGACCCAGGCCCTTCCTCGCGGTGGCAGGATGTGGGTGAACTGTTCGAGGATCACCTGCTCGGCTAGCTCTTCCGACGTTCGACGGTCGGGCTGCAACCACCGCCGGCAGGTCTCCCGCAGTTCCTGGGCCACCATACGAGGACGGCCCCTCATGGGATACGTCAGGCCCCTGAACTGCTGTCGAAACGTCTCCGGGCTCACATCGAGGGCGTCCAGGATGGCGGATTTCAGCTGCCCATAGTCCTGGGTGGCCTCGGCAGACAGGCCTCGGTAGACTGCCTGAGCCACTCCTGTCAGGTACGGCGCCAGGATGGAGGCCCAGTGGTCAGGGTTCCACCCCGCGACGGTGGCCACCCGCTCAAAGGTGACCAGGAAGGCCTCCGGGTCATCACCTGGGCCCATCTTGGTCAGTCGGATCGGTGGGCGGGGCCCCGGGCTGCCATCGGTGCCCCCCGACTGGACCCCCTCTCGGGGCCCCTGATCTGCTGCAAGGTGCTGGAGGCATTTCAGCTGGAACTCCTGCTGCTGCTGAACCAGGTCCTGGATCAGCTGGCGTTGTTGAGTCCCCAGCTGCTCAACGAGCTGCTGCTGCTGCTGAAGCTGGGCAGCCTGCTGCTCCTCTTGCCGTCGTGCCTGCGCCGCCTGCTGCCGATCCTGGTTCTCGGTCAGAAGGGCGGCGAGGTGGGACAGGTCCATCTCGGGGGAGGGGGCTCCCTCTCCGGTGCCCCCCGTTCACCGGCGTTAAGGGTCCACGCCCACATCCTGGCGCTGTGTACCTCCCAGTGGTGCTTCCACGAGTAAGCCGGTCGTGTCGGGGCTCATCCCCCTCAGGCACGGCGGGGAGCCAGGGTGCCTCCTTACGCACTGCAGTCCGGGTAGGCTTAGCCCCTCGGCCGGTGTTGAGCGGGGTATAAGGTCTGTAAACAAGGTAGAACCCCGGCCCTCTAGCCGGGGTCGGGGCTCTCAAAGTAAATAAGCCCCAGCCCTTGGACAGGGCGGGCAGTAACAGTCCAGGCTCAGGCCTCTAGCAGGGGCTGAGCAAACACAGTCTCAGCCCAGGTCCTTGGACAGGGCGGGCAGTAATAGTTCAGGCTCAGGCCTCTAGCAGGGGCTGAGCAAACACAGTATCAGCCCGGGCCCTTAGCTCGGGCGGGGCACCAAACACAAGTCTAATTCGCTCTGGCCCTCTGGGTCAGGGCAGAGCAGTGGCAAAGTCAAAGGGGCCCAGCCCTTGGTTTGGGCGGGGCACCCAACCCAAGTCTAATTAGCTCTGGCCCTTTGGGTCAGGGCAGAGCAGTGGCAAAGTCAAAGGGGCCCAGCCCTTGGTTCGGGCAGGGACCAAACACAAGTCTAATTAGCTCTGGCCCTTTGGGTCAGGGCAGAGCAGTGGCAAAGTCAAAGGGGCCCAGCCCTTGGTTCAGGCGGGGCACCCAACCCAAGTCTAATTAGCTCTGGCCCTTTTAGGTCAGGGTAGAGCAGTGGCAATAGGCGGGAAGAGGGGGAGTCTGCCACCCAGTTACGGGTGGCAGGGGGAACGCAGGCCCTCCCACTCCACTGCGTTCCAGCCCGGGGCCCTAGCAGCGGTCAAGACCCGCTGTGGTCAGTGGGGATCCTGGCAGCAACACACTGACATGGGTTCGGGCTCTTCAGGAGCCAAACCAGGGTCGACTATCCCCGGGCTTCTTCCAACCTCCCCCTCTCTGGGTACCTGGTCCTTGTCAGCGTCGTCTGGTGGGTCCCAGACCATGGGCTCCTCCGGGTACTGGTCGTGGGGAAGCTCAGGCCACTCCTCGGGGTATCGGGCACACGGCAGGTCAGGCCGACGTTCCTCCGGGTACCGGGTCTGAGGCAAGTCCAGCCAGCGCTCCTCTGGGTAGTGGGCGCGGGGCAGGTCTGGCCCGGCAGGAGCCCGGGCACCAGCGTCTATCCTCTCCAGCAGCCTGCGCCCAACTGAGCTCTGGGGCCGGGCTTTTATACTTCCTGTCCCGCCCCTTGACTTCCGGGGGGCGGGGACAGGCCGTGCTGACTCCGCCCACTGAGGCACCTGCTCTGGCTCGTCCCTCTCAGGCGCGGCGGGGAGCCAGGGCGCCTCCTTACAGTTACTATGATCAAGTCACTTGGAATAGGGCTGGGTAGAGGGAATTTGAAATGCCCCCAGTTTAATGATCTTCCTAATCTAATGCAGAATGATTTTTGTATCTTAAAGGCAGAAGGAACTGTTATGATCTAGTCTGACCTCTGTATAATACTGGCCATTGAATTTCACCCAGTGAATGAACTCCAAGCCATTTCACAGGGACAACAGAAAACTAGTTTGGATTTGCTGGAGTTTTTTGGGGTTCAAATCATCAACTAATGTAGTTTGCTGGCTCCTTGACCCACAGAAAGGATTCACTGTTGGAGTAAACACTGTTGGAGGTGGATTTCTAGATCAACTTTTAAATTGGATTTAAATAAATAATTAATTAGCAGATGATAAACACTAGAGAAGACTGACCCTGCTTGAAGAGCATCAGTGCAAGCATCCAGCCCCCTGCACACCAAACCTATCCTGCCCTGACACCAATGCGCTTACTAAATGTTGTACAGTAAGCAAAGTTTATGTTAACACTGACCGAGTGTAAGCATGTGACTACTGTCCTGGTCCTTGGGAGTGTGCACTCTGCATAGCATCTCTGTGCGTCTTCACTGGGTGATGGTAACTCTTCCAAGTGCTGCTTCCACCACTGTGAGCAGAAGTGACCCGTACTCTGGACTCTTCAGCTACCTTATATGCAATCTTAATGGCCTCAGTTACTGCCAGACAAACTTGACCCTGGCTAAACTAATATGAAAGGCACAACTGAAGGCAGTTCTTGTCAGCAGGGTGTCATCCCTGTTTACATGGCCAGTGTGAGAGAAGGAGGAACTATCCCACCAAACTATGCATTAGGTGAGTGAGGTCCCCTGCCTGTAGCGTGGCTGTGTAAATCCTTTGCTACTGTGGCCTCCTGGCATGGTGCTGCTAACACCATTTTCCTGAACTGTTGAGAATGGAAGCTCTTTGTGAGAGGGGCCTTGTCGATCAACAATTAATATGAACCACACTCCTTGTTAATACCAGGGCTTTGAGACAACCTTCTTTTAAAGGCGATGGCTACGCTACAGACTTTACAGCTGCAGCACTGCTGTAGTGCTGCTAGTGCAGATGCTGACAGGAGAGAGCTCTCCCATTGACTTAATTACTCCAGCTCCCATGAGGGGACATAGCTCTGTTGATGGGAGAATCTCTCCTGCTGACACAGCACTGTCCATACCCCAGCCTACGTGCTGGTAACTTAAATCACTCAGGGGTGGCTTATTCATACCTGTGAGCAACAGAACTTACACCGATGTAATCTGTAGTGTGAACATAGCCAAAGAAAAGAATAACAATATTGAGTTACTTGTCCTTGATAGATGATGCCACATTGCCTGGTTTGCAGCATAACCCTGTACTCCAATCCAACCCCTTCAAGCAACCCAGCTATATTAAGAACAAATCCAGCTGTGATTCTTATTGAGTGTCATTATCCAAGGTGAGTCACAGACACTCTAGTCAATCTGTCACTCATTTGGCCTCCTGAGACTGGATTTAGCTATAGATATCTCTTTTAAGACAGATCATCTGTGCAGCAATGCCATCAAACCAATATGGTTTTCATTCAGCTCTGCATGGTCTACAGAAGAGAGGCTGAGTTTCAGCTTGTGTCTGATGAATGGTAGGTGAGCACAGAGCAGGTATGGAGAGGGGAAAACACACACAGCCTCATTTTTCAGAGGATCCTGGCATGATTGGACTTGCCTGAAAAATGTACAAGGCTTTTACTCTAAGGATTGATCACCAACAGTTTGCAAGTATTGGATTCTCAATATTTATTACCTTAGCAACTCTAAATTGCAAAAACAACAGGAGTACTTGTGGCACCTTAGAGACTAACACATTTATTTCAGCATGAGCTTTCGTGGGCTACAGCCCACTTCATCTGATGCATGTAGTGGAAAATACAGTAGGAAGATGTGTGTGTGTGTGTGTGTGTGTGTGTGTGTATACACAGAGAACATGAAACAATGGGTGTTACCATACACACTATAAGGAGAAGACATTTCTGTTATAATCCAGGATGGGGCTTAGAGAAACCTTTGGGGATCTTAAGGGAGATGTATCAGAAACATAGTTAAGAAAACTTTTTCTTCTTAGGCTAAACAGGCCTTGCCCAAGGCATCATTGCTAGAAAAAACTATGCTATTGTAAGACTTAGTGGCTGGCTGCATACTTAAAATTCTCCCCTCACAGTCCCACAAGTAACGATGTGCTTATATAGCCCTCGATTGCAAAGAGTGTTTCAGATATCAGCTTGTATAATTACCTCTGTGCAAAGGCCCTGTTGAGGGGTTTGGTGAACTCTGCAATGTTAAGTAGTCTTCCTATCAAACATAAAAAAATGACATTTTGCAACTTCACACTTGCTTTCTGGGAATCTGAGTGCACGTAAAATGTAACTGCTCAGCTTTCCACAGGAAAAATGTAGAAGAGGGACCAGCATGACTGATACAAATTCACTTTTAAATTAGAGAAAATACTTGAGCAAATTTCTTCTATTAAGAGAAGTGCACTGGGTATTTAGCTGAAGCGGGGAGCAAAAAAAAGACAGAGCTGTTGAATTGAAAATGTATTAATGGAGCTATATCTGTGAAAATGGGAATGGTACTAGAAAATTGATGGCTCCGACCTATGGGATCAAAGAATCTTGTTAAATGTACTGTATGATATTAAAATATCATTGGCAATCTCTCAGAGTTCGAGGATGATTGTCTTCCAATAAAATGATAGCCAGTTATCAGTGGTGGATCTGCATGTGACTAATGAGACCTGCTTTGGATCCACAGATCTTGTCATAATTGGGGAAAACGTTTTGCAATGGAAGGGGAGGATCTGGATGGTTAAATCAGAGTGTGGCATGTTCTTGCCTTCTTTCCTATTTTTCCATTTCCTGTTGTCTCCAGGGGATCTCAGATTACAGGCATCCTTGCCACAAAGTCCTTTTTCATTTTGGTAAATCGAGGGCTGGGGTTTCCTATGGGTTTGTCAATATTGCACTTCTTCATGTTGGCTTGGAGGGTGCCTGTGAAGTGCTTTTTTTGCCCACCCTTTGACCATTGGCCACGGCTCAGATGTGCGAACATGACCTGCTTCAGGAGTTGACTTTCTGGCATTTGAAGAACATGAACAGCCCAACGGAGTTGGTGACAGATAATCATAGCTTCAAAGCTGGAAATTTTGGCTTGGGATAGAACACTGATGTTGGTACGCCAATCGTCCCACTCGATTTGGAAGATCTTTCGAAAGCACCATTGATGGCATCTTTCAAGATAATTGAAATGTCTACTGTTCATAACCCAGGTCTCAGCACCGTACAAAAGAGCAGAAATAACAATGGCCTCATATACAAGAAGGTCGGTTTGATTCTTGATCTTGATTCTTTGATTCTTGATCTCGAAGACACGTTTTCTAAAACATCTGAAAGCTACATTAGTGTGTTGATAGCAGTGTTGAATTTCCTTGTCAAGATCAGCTTTCTTTGGCAGATAGTTATAGAGGTAAAGGAAGCACTCAATGTTCTCCAGGGTCTCTTTATTGTTCTGAATTATAGGAGCAGGATCCTGATGATTTGGAGCCTGTTGGTGGAGTACTTTAGTTTTCTTGGTGTTAAGTGTGAGACTCAGTTGGTTGTAAGCCTTGGAGAAAGTGTTTGGTTATTTTTGAAGATCTTCTTCCCAGTGGGCACAGGGTACAGGCATCTGTGTATTGGAATTCAGTGACCAATTTAGTGATAGAGGTTGAAAAGCTTGCCATCCATTCTATACTGGATGTCAAGTCCGGAGGGGAGCTTGTCACCAATGAGAAGGAGGATGACAGCAAGGAAGATGGAGAAAAGGGTTGGTGTGATGACATAGCCTTGTTTGACTCCTGTCTTGACTAGGAAGTGGTCAGTTTTGGATCCATTGCTGACAACCATCACAGACATGTTGCCCTCCAACTCTTCCACGACAACAACAAATTTTGGTGGGCATTCAAATTGAAGGAGAATTCTCCACAGACCTTCATGACTGAAGGAGTCGAATGCTTTCATGAGGTTGATGAAGGCCATATACAGAGGTCAGTGTTTCACACAGCACTGTTCTGGAACTTAATGGGCAGTAAAGATCATGTTCATGGTACCTCAAGATGGCCTATATCCACATTGTGATTCTGTGAGGATTTCTTCAGCCAAGGGGAGCAGCCGGTTGAGGAGCATTCTGGCAAGAAACTTTCCAGAGATGGAAAAGAAGGCCATTCCTCGATAGTTTCCACAATCCAATTTGTCTCCTATATATTGAAATGTTTTAATATACAGCACTGGGGAAAGGAGAGGCTCCTTCTGTCTATAGGATAATAGTGGGAGGCAGGGCCTTACCTGCTTCCTTGATAGTCTTTGTGACAAATGATCCTAATGGCTGTTGTTGAGGGGGTACCACTGGTTCCCTATATCTACAAGGAGTGATGGTAGTGATTGGAGGCTGGAGAAAAGATTGAGGTCTTTCTCCTTTGAGTGTGAGTAGATATATATGTCATCATAACAACACCCCAACTGCTTATTTGGGTGAGATCTTGGACCTTCATTATGGCACATGTTACATGATGCCTCCCTGACTTGCCTAAAACACAGGGTCAGAGCTGTCCAAGTAAGGTAGAGACATATGTTGCCAGCAGCCTTGTACAGTACTTGCTACCACCTGCTCCCTGGGGGTGAGAAGAGGGAGAAGCCAAACAAACCTGGGAAAGGAAGTGGAAGCTGCTTTTTCTCAGGGAAGAGAGGAAGGTAAAGAGGGGTGGGATTTTGGGCAGGTGAGGATGGGATAGAGCCTCCCAACATCGTGTTCACATTTTTTTTAACAGTGTATCTGTGTAGATTTGCCTCATTCATAATCTATTGCTGGCGCTGGGAAACTTGTAGTATCTACCACTAACAAACTCTGTACAGTACACAACATGAACTAGTACATCTGTACTCCAAGGCTGAGGCTTGAGCTGCACAAGAAAGACACCAAAGTCAATATGCTAAAGTCTTGCAGAATGATGGGGAGTAGCTTTAGGCAGTGTGATTGGACACAAAGGGCCTCCTCTGTAACTCATCCACCCAAAGAGATAATTGTGATCATCTACTCTCACCTCCTGTATAACGCAGGCCAGAGAACTGCCCCAAGGTAATTCCTAGAGCAGATCTTTAGAAAAATATCTAATCCTTGGTTTAAAAATTGTCAGGGATGGAGAATCCACCACAACCCTTGGTTAAGTTGTCCCAATGGTTAATTACGCTCGCTATTAAAAAGTTACACCTTATTTCTAGTCTGCAGCTGTTTAGCATCAGCTTCTAGCTATTTGGATCATATTACAGCTTTCTCTGCTAGACTGCAGGGCCCATTATTAAATATTTGTTCCCCATGTAGGTACTTACAGACTGTAATCAAGTCACCCTTTAACTGTCTCTTTGTTAATGCTGGAGCTCAGTCTGGTTATCTTATCAAGCAAGGCATGTAAGGGGAGAGCCTCCTGTGGTTGCCATTTCTATACCTTTGGATGCTAACTTGTTTTGCTTATGTCTGCTAGAGCTGGTGGTGCCCTGAGCTAGAGCCAGAGCTATTGGAACTTCCCTCTGCTTTAAGGAAGCTGTTGCTGTCTACTCGCTCTTGCATCCTAAATCATTCTACAATGTGGTTACAGATGATGCTGCAAAGATTAGAACTCATCACAGAGAATAGCACCTCCTTTCTCAGTCATGGTGTTAACAAGATGCCCACATTCCTGTGTATTGCTCTTTTCCCCTAATATTAGCTTTCTAGCCTTGCTGCTGATCAGCTAGTACAACCCATGGTAAAAAACAAACAAACAAAAAAACCCTTAACAATAAGTGCACTTCTCAAGTCTTGAGTATGATACAACAATCTTTATCTAGATCAGTGGTTCTTAACCTGAGATGCCCTTTCCGGGCGTGCGAGACATGCCAGATTTTTTTAGAAGATAAATCATCAAAAACACAAATTAAGCACAGGCACGTAAGTACAAGGACTTTGTTTCGTCAAACCTAAGCATAAGATAATGCTTGATGTGTGTGGATCAATTTGCACTCATGGTGCCCCTGCCATGCTAGGAAAAAAATCAGGATTTGTTATCTATGTAAAGAAATAAAGAATATATAATTCTTTAAAAAGTGTGTAATTTTTCATGTATTCTTAATTTTACTGTGAAATTAAAATAAACATATAATTCTATTTCTTTCATTCTATAGTTATGATATAGTTAGGTTTAAAGAACTGACCTACTTCAATGATTTTGAGAACCAAAGGGGTGCAGGCTGCAGTAAAGGTTAAGAACCACTGATCTAGATGCTTAATGTCAGTCTAACTAGCACCAGCTTGCCCTTCCTGTTCAACTGTACAGGACTTCTTGCAAGAAAATACATTAATAATAAATGCATGGCAGCAGAGGATGTCTCTGATTGCTCTGTTTGACTCCCTCAGGAAGGAGAAGCTGTATGGAGCGAAGGTAACTTTAATATTCAAGTGGACAGTCCCCCCATTTCTAGTGGGGATGGGAGAGAGAACCTGGGTTTATTCCCTCATTTGGGGAGAAGTAACTGTGTTCTGAATCTGTGTATACCACTATTTTTATCTCCAGACCCTTTATAGTCCAGGAAGGAATGGTCAGTTCTCCTCTCTTAGTGGTACTCCTTCTAGGAGCCAGGTGTAGCATAAAAAGGAAATATGTGTGTACTGTGCCAAGAGGCAATGGAGCCTCTGCACTGTGTCAGACAAGCCAGTTCAACACAATATATCCTGAGGAATGCTGTCACCAAGAGCCCTACTTTACAGCAAGCGTGCTGCCTTATATCTCTGAAAGTTTGTATGTCACCCTCCCACCGCCCGGCTCAGCCCTCTCCTGTGACCCAGAGCAGGTTTTTCAAAACAAAACATTCCCAATGCACATTTTGAGATAAAAATTACTCTCAAAATGAATGTAAAGCCTCAGAATTGGCTGAATGCAAGGAAAAGGTATTCTGCCCCTCACACATGCATTCCCTGGAATGAAATAGTGGGGCTGCTGATTTATTAGCATTCAATCAGCCCTGCCACTTTGCATAATCTTCTAGTCCCCTAATTTTTCTCTTCCATTTAGTGTTGGTGCTGTGAGCTAATTAATGGTAGATATGGCAGACCTCTGGATTCATGGCCTATAGGAACAGAGTCTCTTACTATCCAAGTTTTGTCCTGGGGTCATGGATCAGTGTTCACGTCGCACTCCCCGTCAGTACCCTGCCCGGGCCAGGAAAGCTAATGATACAAGCAGCAGACCGAATTGGTGGTGAACCCGGGTCACATGCCTCCTGAGGCATGCTAAGAAGAAGTTTCTTCTCCCCGCTCACTTGTACCTTTGATTTGCAATAATCTTCTGCCTTAAGAGCTGTGTGCCCTGATTCTCAGATTTCTGATGGGATAAGATAAAACACAGACAAATGGAGCCTTTGAAAACATGGCAGAGAAAGCTAGGGTCAAAAACAATCTTTTCTCCCTCATGCCGTGAGCCAGGAATTTTCACCTATGCACCCTGCGTGGGATGGGAGCCCGGAATGGCTAGAAATCCCACTCATAAAAGCTTTTCCCACAGCTCTAGTATAAAGTAAATTAGGCATTTAGACACATTCAAGTTAATGTAATTTTATTGACAAGGTAACTTCCTATATAGCAATGTATAAATCATATATGACCATAAACTATCCTTCCAAAATCCTCCCTCTTGTGCCCCCCACACCAAATCCACAATGCATGGAAAGTAGAAATGTAGTCATAGCTTATATACAAGGCAACTTCATTCTTCAGGGACAGAGGGAAAATGTTCAAGCCTCCATCCTTGTGTAAGGAAAACACCAAATGTGAGCATATGGGAGAGAGAGGGACATTATCTTGGTTCTGCTTGCAATGACTTCCTCAGGCACAGGAAGGTGGAGTTACAGTTCCTGTAGTGATTTCAACTAGTCTAAAGAGATGGTTTGAAAATGCCGGTGTCTGTGTGAGGAGATGTTAATGCGGTGCACACAGGGTGAAATGAGACATCTCATACATACACACAGAGGGATGATACTGTCTCTGATACAGTGCGTGTACATGGATGGTAATACTTTATCTGAAGGGAACTGTAGTCAGGATCTGTAATAAATCAATACATCTGACCTGTTCAATTTATAAAACACAATCTGTGTTATGTATGTTACATGCTGCCATAAAAATGCTGTGGAGAAAAACTACCCCTTTACGATTTAGTTGTAGAATTCTTTTAGAAGCTGAAGCCCTGTCCAGCTTCCTCCACTCAAACCCCTCGCAGGAATAAGAATTTGTGGTAAAGGTGGAAGAGTTTTCTTTTCTTATCTCCATACTCCACTTTCTGCAGTACTTCAGAAAGGAAGAGTGGTGATGGTCAACCGCAGCCTGGGGTACACACCCACCACGTTGTGTGCTCAAACATTCTTCACAATGTCATTGGTATTATCCCCATTTTACAGATTTGCAGAGAGAGTTTAAATGATTCCTGTGAGGCCTTGTCATGAGTCAACAATAGACTTTGGATTAGAAATAAAAATTGTCTGACTTGGGTCCCTGTTGTATCACTACAGATCATGCTGTCTCATTATATACAAACGCTGTATAAGGAGCATATGTTTTACTCATGAAATCATATTGACTCATCGGAGCTAATACAAAAGGGGCCCCTTTCATATATTAGTTGATACACATTTGTGATATACTTATTCTGTCTAGGCAACTTTAGTGCCCTCATTACCGTAGTATTTGAAGGTGTATGTGTGTGTGTAACACATACTTCCTTGCCAGATGGCGGTGTATGCCACAGCACTTCAAAGGAATAGAGGGGTTAGGGTACTTTGGCATGGTTTAGCTGGCTGCAGGAAACACCCTCCTGTCCATAGCCTGGCACAGATGGGAAACACCATCTGCCAGAACATGGACTATGTGTTCCAGGGGAAAAAAACCCCACAGATTTGACTTTTTTCCCTTCCTTTATTAACATTTATTCATTCATTCTTCCTCCCTCTCTTTTCCGCTCCTTCATGCCATCAGTTGCACGATTAATGGCATCTTGTCAGAATCTTTAAATAAATATATCTGCTGTGCAGGTTCACAGTTGAGCAGCATTAGCTGAGCTGGCCAGGGGAACATTGGGCAACATCTGTCTGTCGTCACACAAAAGACCGTGGATAGCAGGGAAAGTTAATAAAGCTAATTGGTTATTAAGCTCTATTAGCCTTCAACAATACCACCTTGGAATCCCTCCAATATCCTTGGAGCTACTGCCTGGAAACTCTTCATGTTTGAGGTAGACCATGACCACAAAGGGCTGGGCCAGACTGGACTTGCAGGTGCTGAGTGTTCTGGGTAGAGCTACTGACAGACAATGGTGATAATACAAGGATTTTTCTCTTACATAGCCCCTTCTTCACCTCAAGGACCCCCAAATACTTTGCCAATGCTATTTAACCATTGGCTGGCCTCAGCTCAGGGGCTGCCATAGGTATTGTAGCATGTGAAGCTGGTAGCACATTTGGTTATTATCTCCTTCAGCTGAGACCTTGATTGGTGGAGTGGTACCTTCTTCACTCTCAGGCTTCCCTGCCAATAGCACCCAGAGACTTTCTGCTGCTAGAGGATAATAACTGCCCCAAGTACAAAACACACTTCTCCCAAGGAGTCAAGCAAAGACTAGTCAGGACAAGGGATTAAACACTCCTTCCTATAGACCGGAGGGATGAGGGTTTATTTCAGTTTACAAAGAGGATTTTAAAGTTACGGGCGGGGGAGGGAGGGGAGTGAGAGGACCAAAATAAACAAGGGGTAGAAAGTATAACCTTATATAGTTATGCTCATTGGCACATTCCTGAGCAAGTGGCAGCATATCCTTCCCTTATATCAAGATTAGCAAATCAAGCTTTCCTAAGAGCAACTTAGGTAATATATTGAGAGTTAACAGGAATTATTTTTGTGAAACATGCTGCTGTTTCAGGAAGTGTCCTACCCCCACCATGTTAGCCCCTAGCCCAGTGAGTGCCCTAATCAGAGACCTCAGGTCCCCTGCTGATTCATAACAAGTTCTTGACCCTGAGTCTCCCAACTCCCAGGTAAGTGCCCTAACTCCAGGGCTATTGATTGTTCTGGGGTCTCCCTCCTCATCAATCACAGACTTGAGAAACCTTTCCAACAAAAGTTTAGTTGAAACTGAGCAGTTTCTGTGAAAATTTTTGGTTTTGATGAATTGGCCTTTTTTGAGCAAAGAACATTTATTCAAAAAATTCCCAACGAGCTCTATTAAATAGGTAGGTGTCACTGATACTAATTCATTCATTGCCAGTTCATGTGCAGTCAGGCTGTGTGCACTCACTCAAACCTTGTCCTAACTGTGATTAGAGAGTCTTTCAGAATAGGTTCAGTTAAAAACTGCTGTATTACGCTGTCTCAGATTGCTCCTGATCTCCCATGTCTCCTGTGTAGGGTTCAGCCAGTAATTAATTCTTGAATGCAATCTACCTAACTACAGCTGCCTGAGCAAGATGAGGATACAAAGTTCCACAAGCATGACATACTTACAAGTTGTGACAGCTACTAGAAGGCAACAGATGTGAAACAGGGAAAGACTATTGTTCTGTGTTGATAGGGCAGCGAGTCCAGCTGCCTTGAACTGATGAGCTGCTTCTGCATCTCCTGCTTTAGTCCCGGACTGGATCTAAACATGCTGAAATGATACAAGAAAGGCTTCACCCAGGGCCGGCCCACAACATTTTGGCACCTGAGGCGGGGAGCTCAAATGACACCCTCATATCACCTTGCGTGGGCCAAACCTTTTGCCTTCTTCCTGTTCTACTCCTCTCATGGTACTGCTCTGCTACCTACCCCAATAAAGGAGAACTAACAACATAAAATGCCTTGTTCAAAAATTTTAAGTAACACTTAACTGTCAAACACCTGAACAGCAAATGTAACTTTTCTTGTCTGCATAGTACACACTAGCATTTTTATCTATTTGAATAACCAAAATGGTGCTTTCCATGGCTTCTTGGTTGCAAAGATTTGAACTGCTTCCTGAAGGTCCACAGTCTGGGCCTGCTCATGCTCTGTTGAGGTTGTTGCAAGGCCGACCAGCCTCTCCTGTGTCATTGTGGAGCGTAGATGTGTTATTAACTTCTGCTTGGAGAAGCTGCGTTCTCCACTGACAACTGTTACAGGAACTATTAGAAGTAGGCTCAGAGCAACAAAAGCATTTGGAAAGAAGGTTGTCATCTTATTTGTGCACATATATTCCAGAACAGACTTTGGAGTTGATCCTGCTGAAATGTATCTTGAAAGGCCTTTCAGTTCATCACCTAAATCACTTGCATCAATATCGCGCATGTCATCATGTGTCAACACTGTTTCTAGTGCCCTGCATTGCTGGTGTAGGTCTCTTCCGGTATAGTGAGGAGTTTTGGAATATCATACAACATCCCAAATATACTGCTGTGTTCCTTGAGCTGCATGAAACATTCTTCAACTGACTGTATTGCACAATCTAGCACCTGGTTAAAGAATTCAACTTCGAATTGTTGTTTGGGGTCTCTTATGGGATTATCCTGTGCCTTGTAATCAAAATTTCTTCTTCAGTGAGTCTTGTATTCTTGAATGGGAGGGAAAATAGCTTCAGTGTGAAGTTCCTCTGCCAACTTCTGTCCATTCTTCAAAATGTTTTGAACTCCCTCATCTGACCGGTAAGACTGTAAGTATGACTTTGCTTTGTCCAGTTGTTCCAGTTCTCCACATATATGATGGTCAACCTCTTGGAGTCTCTTGCTTTATTGCCTCCACTCGACTTTCCCATCGTGTGACACTCAGTAGTTTCAGTGTCAGAGAGGATGTTCCCAGATGTTGCTTCAAAATTTGCCATCGATGACTTGATGCAGAGAAAAATACATAGATGCTTTGAATTACCTTAAAATTTTTAGCAGCCTCACTAGAAGCTGATGCTGCATCACTGGCACCAACTTCAATGAATGAGAACTGCATGAGACCAAAAAAGCTTGAGGGTTTAACTCTCGGATCCGTGTCTGCACTCTGGTCTTTCCTCTCATGTTGGCACCATTATCATAGCCCTGACCTCTCATGTCAGCTATCGCAATTCACATATCTTCCAGCTTTTTAAGAAGCACATTTGTCATACCAGCTTCTGTAGTATCATCAATGTCAATAAATTCTAGAAAATGCTCTCTGACAGTCAGCAATGCAAGGACGTTTTCACTAGGTTCTGTTGTTGTTACAAAATGCACCATTAAGGTCATTTGTTCTGTATGACTAATGTAAGGTCTGCAGTTCAGAATAATAGAGTAATATCTTGCTGACTTCAGATCTGCCACAATCTTCTTTTTGACTTTTGTTGCCAGTAATTGCATGATCTCATTTTGAATTGTTTTTCCAAGGTAGTGGTGTGTGTACATTTCTTGGGTGGTGACTCTTAGATGCTCCTGAAATACAGCATCAAACTCTGCCATCAGCTCCACAATTTGAAGGAAGTTTCCATTGTTTGGCACATACAGCTGATATGAAGTGCGACGCAGTGCTAGGTTTTGGGTAGCAAGCATTCTCACAGCGGCAATGAGCCTTTTCAGAACATTTTGCCAGTAAAGAGATTCAGATGCAATCTCCTCTTGATACTGATCATCTATGGTGGCCTTTAACCTTAGTCTCCTCTCGAGCTCTTTCCACCTATGGAATGCTCTCTGGTGATTTGCTGCCTTCCCATGGCATGCCAGATTTCTAGCCAGATTTTTCCAGTCCTATGGTCCTGCATAACCCAATGTGGCTGGAACATTAGACTGGAAGAGTTTGCAACAAAAACAGTATGCAGCATTCTGGGTTTTTGAGTACATAAGCCATGGCCTCTCCACTTTGTCACCATTGGGGATTTTATGCCAGTAATGTGTTAGATGGAAACTTCTATTTTCATTGTCTTTGGGGAACATGAAGTTTTCACTTGCTGTAGCCCATCCAGTACAAGGAAGTCCCTCAGGCTACTGCGCAAGTGGGTTCACAGTCCTGGATCATCTAGACTTAAGGAACTAAACTCAGCAGCAGCTGTTTCTTGCACCTCCACCACACTCTTCTCTGATCTACACTTTTCTTCAGGAATGTGCATGGTTACATCCATTTGAGATGGAGATATGGATGCTGCAGTAGCTGCCAGGTCACGGGCACTCTGACTAACTGGAAGATCAGGCATCTCCTCACCACTCACATCCTTACTGGTGCCTGAAAGCTCACCGTGAACATTTGTGTCTATGTATCTCAGGAGAGCTCCTTCCTGCTTAGACAGAAAACCTTCCTTTGCTTTCTTTCTTTTTCTGAATGCTGCCCCAGAGGGGCGTTTTCTTCTTTCACTCATGATTGCTGGTCTGTGCCAGCTATAGTGGCTCTCACCACTCAGCTGAAGGGGACAAATAAGCAGGCTGGTAGCAGGGCCTGAGTGAGGGAAGATATCAGCATCTTAAGGACCTAACTGACTCCTACTACTTCACTTGACTGCCTGTTCTCCTCAAGTGGGTTCAGGGAAGCAGCAGGAAACAGGAAGCTCCCTCAGAAGCTGGTGTTAATCAGTCCAGGCTCTTGGGGGTGCTAGAGAAGTACCTAAGAGGCTCCTCCTCCTCCTTTCTCCCCTTGCAGCTCCTGCTGCTTTCTATTATTCCCTCTCACCTTTTCTCCTGCTTGCCTGTTATGTCTCTTGTGCCCTCCTTCCTCCAGCACAGCACTCCACCATCTCTGTGCATCTAGAGCAGAGAGAATACATATGCACCAGCAGCAGACACAATTTTCTACACTCTGGGTCCTAGTGGTGCCCCCCCCCACAATCTAGCATTTGAGGCGACCACCTCAGTTCGCCTCATGGTAAGGCCAGCTCTGGATTTGCCTGTGGTATGTCTACTCCTGCTGGAAGGAACAGTAACAGATGATATGGAGAAAGCTGGTGGCAGACTCAAGATTTGACTAAGCATCCAGACTGGACTGAATCTCTAAACTGAGTTTTGTCCATCTCTAGTGGTGGTCACTGCTTCATAATGGGGACTAATAGCACTGCTCTTTTAATTTATGTGGGCAGAACAGTTGTTCAGAGCCGTGTGGCTGCAGTTCAAAATTGCTGTCCCCCATTATTTCCAAACAATGTCATTAGAGCTGGGTGACCCCTGCAGTGTTTGTTTACAAACACTGAGCCCTGCAGTGAAGTTCACAAGGTCTTGGCTATGAACTAAACCCTTCAGTTTCACGTAGTGGTGAGAATCAGATGAACTCAATCTGCCAAGGAAAGATACTCTTCAGACTCCAGTGGCCTGGAACATCCTTGCTGGAGTCCTCCTCCAACGTGGCTGGCTACATTCCTGTATGCAGTATTGTAGCCCAGGATATTAGAGAAACAAAGTGGATGATGTAATATCTTTCACTGGACCAACTTCTGTTGGTGAGAGAGAGACAAGCTTGTGCGCTTACAAACCGCTCCCCTTCAGGTCTTTGTAAGTTCAAAAACTTGGAGAGGGAGACAACAGAAGTTGTTCCAACAAAGGATATTACCTCACCCACCTTTCTCTGACTACTCTCCTGGCATCTTCAGGATTGGTGTCTGGTCAGTCCAACTATTTTCTGTCGTTGTGCTGAGGGGTGGTAGGCATGACCCCTACCCCCATTCTAGGCTTCTGGGGGGAGAGAAGGAGACTGGAAGAGGCCTTTCTCTCTCCACAGAGCACAGTGAGAGGAGAAGCCTCTCTCAATGTAAATGACTCTGCCTTGTGCTTAAGAGCAGATATACCAGAAGGCTCAGCACAATAGCTAGGAATCCCCTAGCACCTGAACACTAGAAAATGAAGCCCTATAATTCCTAGCATGTAGTTGCTAGGGGACCCCGTGAGGGTTGCATAGCTACCACTGTAAGCCTCCTGAGGCTTCAACTGCCCCTGGTTTCGTGCACAGCCTGCAGCAGGAGAGAAGAGGATTCCCCTCTCACTTCCTGGGTTGGAGGTTTGGCTAGCTTCTTGATGACCTTTGGGATTTAGAGGGGGCAATAGTTCTGCCTGGCAGTTTCTCTGAAGACAGAACATGGAAGGAGCAGGAGTGCCAGCCATTTCCTTGCCAAAAACCCTGGGGCGGAACTACCCAGGTGTCCATAGGAAGAGGTAGCAGACCACTAGACCGCCTTTGAAGACATCTCCAGTAAGTAGCAGGTTCCTGGGACTTGGGTGGGGCACCTGTTGAGGGAGGAGGAGGTGACACCAGCTGAGAGAAGGTCATGAAATTCCCTACTGTGAAAATTTCCTCCTCTCAGGTTTGCTAAATATATTGAACCACAAATCCAGGCTCGCTTCAAGGTTTGCTGTCAACATTGAGCACAGCTGTAACCGTGAGGCTGCATTTAACCCCAATAAACATTGCACACAAACTATCCAAACCATCCTGCCAGATTCATAGTTAATCTTCACCATGACACACACATCTACCATCCATGCCAGAATCAAGCCAGACCCACACCTACCGCTCACCATAACAAAGACTCCATCCTTCCAGCTGGACTCAGACTCTGCTGATCATACCTCACTTCCCTTTGTATCTTTGTATTGCTTGACTGAAGCTGCTGTCACTCCACCTGGTGGATTTGCCAGTGCTCCTGGTGGGACCAGTCTCTTTCTCAGGCTGTGCACGTCAGTTTGCACTCCCCTGGGTGGTTCTGTTCCTTACCCTCCTGAGTGCTGATGCCATGGTAAAAATAACTCTGTACGGAAATGAGAGCGCTGATTAGGATTTAAATAAAATTTACATAAAACTGTGCCTTGAGTACTAATTAATTAGGTGCAAGAGCCCCTAAATGGGGCTTGTCTAGTCTGCCAACTGAAGAAAGCTATCAATAGCGACTCACAAGGGCTTACTGTGGTCTGGCTTTTTGTGCACTGGCATACATCCCTGGAGCCAAAGTCACCACTGGCATGGGTGTGACTCCATTGGTTATAATGGAGTGGCACCTGCTTTTGCCAGCAATGAAATTAGGCCCTAGATTTGATTCCTAGTCTTGCTCTGTCCAAATATTTTTGTAAGGCCTAGATGTTACTGCTGTGAACTAGATTTAATTCTTGGTAGTTGTCTCTTTGCTTGTATATCCCGTGGGTTAGGGCTGTGCACCACCAGGTTTGGTTTGATTTCTCACCTCCCTATTCGCTTTGTGGCCTACTGAATAGTTTTCTGTCCTGGCTGTGCAGGAGACAGCACAGGTGGTGGCAGTACTCGCTGTCACTTAACGGCAGCCCCTCAGGGTAATTTCCCCCCCATCTATTACAAGTATTACAATGGACAGCTCGGTGGCGTGTGGTGACTTGCTGGTTAATTAAGCAATGAGATGTACAAGTCCTGATGACACCAGCAATTAATTTGTGCCTCATATTCTTCAGCTAATTTAATCTATCTTGGATTTCATACTGTGCTCAACACAGTGGAAGGGGCGAGTGTGGTGGCCATTAATCAGCATTGCAGCTTACAGCAGTTTCTGAAGTGCCTTATAAAATGGGGCATTTGTATGGAGAGGTAGTGGAAGTTCTGTTGCTCGAGACATTGCACGCTGGACTAGACCAAACTCTCTATATCATACTAGAGAGCAGAGCTCAGCCCTAGCCAAGATAAGGTTCTATGACCCAAAAGGGCTTCTCTGTCATGAATTTCTATGGGCAGAGTCTGAAACTTTTACACTGAATAGCAATAGACTGTACTCCACAAATAGCTCCACTCCACTGAAACCTGCAGGACTACTTGCACATTATAGGCCTGATCCAATGCCTGTAGAAGTCAATGGAAAGCCTCTCATTTTGAGCTGGTTGGAAAAATTATGAGGAAACATTTTTTGATTGATGTTCTCCATTCATCAGAGATGGTTTGATTTCAATGACGTTCCCATGGAATGTCACTGCATCCTGTTTACCTACAATTCCCTTTGAAGTTTCAGTTCTTGTTATTTATTATTGGTATTGGGCCAGAGCCTCAATTCTCGGTATCAGGGTTTTACAGGAGAAACCAGGGTCCTTTTGTGCTAGATGCTGGATTAATATCTAGGAAAAAAACAGAGCTGGTTAAAAATCAGCACCTAAACCTGTGATTTCCAAACCCCCCCCCCCACACACACACACACAATGTTTTTTCTTGTGTATTTTTATCGTGTTCAAGTTTTTCCTAAAACTTGAGATATTTAAATTCAAGCTTTTAGTCTCAGTGAAAAGGTGGTTTACTTTGTAGTCTAAACATAGAGTTGAAAAAAGGAGCCTTGCTGGGAGTCTCTGGCTGGCTCAGCTTTTATCCTCAGGTTAGATACAGTGAGTTCCGTGTAGGCTATTGAGTACATTTTTCAGGCAATACATTTAAAATGGAGTCCTGTCTGCTGTGTGTGGATGCTAAAGAACCCACAGTTTATTTTGTATAAGGAAGGGCTTGTTCCCTTGCTGCTGTCCTTGTCCCATGCTGGTTGTGCAGAACACTGTGAGCCGGTTGACTGCTGGCCCTGCCCCAGAGGCTGCTGCTGTTGAGTGATGTTCGGAGTGTATAATTTATAATTCACTTCAGGCTGAAACTGGTTGGACTCCCTGCAGCCTTGGACATCTTAAAGGTGGCATGTCTTTGCAGGTAGGCTATGCGTATTCTGCTTTGTAAACCACAGTGGATATGATTTAAGATGCCTGCAGCTGCAGGCAAAATGCCAGAGGATAAAGTTATTCCTAGCTGCCTGGGTTGCTGGCAAGGTATTCATGGCTAGCTACAGTCCTGGGATACTTGGCAAATACATATATCTACTGTACCTGCATGGATCCATTGTCTGGCCAGGATATGAGGGCTGGGTTAAGGTTGTTGGCGTACATTAGTCCTGCATTTCCATATTTTCCAGTTTGTTTAATTTTAAATGTGTTTCCTGACCTCCCAAGATTTGTGGTTTTGTTAAAATCACATCCTAAAGGATCTCAGCTTTGGTTATTGATACACATACTATATTTACAGCTGTAGCCCCTCCATTTTAACAAAGTTTTTTGCTTTGGTGGTTGGAGGAAGATAGAGAATGTGGGATTGTCTGGTTTGGTGTGACGGTTTTAGTGCATGAGCCTGGAAAAACAGCATTACATGTGAGTTGTTACACCTCTTCTGAGTTATGCCTGGGATTCCCTAGGCAATAGGTCACACCAAAAAAAAATTAAAATTGTTTTTAAGTTTTAATTTTTTTGGATGATATTGTGTGTGTGTTTTTTATTTTTTGTTTTACATCTCTCTACCTGTAAATCCATGATCTTTTAATAATGTGGGTTCAACTATACAGGACTTACAGGAAGAAAAGTATTTTAACTTATATCTTTTAGATATCTAAAAAACCATCTCTATACAGAATAACATTGTAGTTTTAAGATCTAGTATTTCAGGGGCCACCCAGGACTGCAATCAAGTGTTGTATTTCTCACAAGAGAATCTGGAATCTCCCCTCCAATGACAAAGTTCTGGGCCAAAAGTTTCAAGCATATGTCCTCTCTCCAGCTCCATACAAAGTGTACAACCCTAATGGAGTGTAACCAAATGCTATGCATTTTAATATGGCTTAATGTAAATGGGAACAAAGAATGTAGCCATACTTACAGGATGGGGGACTCTGTCCTGGGAAACAGTGACTTTGAAAAAGATTTGGTGACGCTGTGGCCAAGAGAGCTAATATGGTGCTTGAAGACATAAACGGGGGAATTTCAAGTAGGAGAAGAGAGGTTATTTTGCCTCTGTGTTTGGCAGTGTTATGACCACTGCCAGAATATTGTGTCCAGTTGTGGTGTGCACAATTCAAGACAGATGTTGAAAAATTGGCAAGGGTTAACTACTGGAACAATTTACCAAGGGTTGTGGTGAATTTTCCACCACTGGCAAATTTTAAATCAAGATTGGCTGTTTTTTCCCCAAAAGATCTGCTCTAGGAATTATTATGGGACAGTTCTCTGGCCTGTGTTATACAGGAGATCAGACTAGATAATTATAATGATCCCTTCTGGTCTTGGACTCTAAGACACTATAAACTCTCACCAAAGACAACAGCTACAGGAAAACCCAAGCACAGTGTGAGACTTCATTACATCACCAAAACAACTCTGTTACAAAAGGTCACTTCCTTTCCACTCAAAATACAAACAAGCCTCTCTATTAACAATCAATCATCACAACACCCTCAGACATAACCATCAATTAAAAATCTACACCATACACACTAAGCATTTACTGCATCTCAGCACTAGTTCAATGTTGTGAACAATTAGGAAACACCTCATTTAATGTCTCCATGTAGTTGGTGTTAAAAGTTGTGTGTTCTTTGTGGAGGCATGTGTGCAGTGAGTGGTGGGTATGGGTGGGGTAATATAGAGAAGAATTGTGATCTTGTGACCAAGGCACTGCATTGAGACTCAGGGGATCTGGGTCTCATTCCTGGTTGGGCTAAAGAATTCCTGTATGACCTTGGACAAAGTCACTTAATCCCTCAGGCCAGATTTACAAAAGTATTTAGGCACCTAAAGATGCAGATAGGTGCCTAGTGAGATTTTCAAAAGCACTTTGTAAATCTGGTCCTCAGTTCACTATTTGCACAGTGGAGATAGTTCTTGGGTGGGTCAGGCTCTGTGGTCATGGTTGTACAAGAGATTAGACTAGGTGATTGTAGTGGTCCTTTCTGGTTTTAAAATCCATGAACCCTATGAAGATCGAATCATGGTGGTAGTTCAAAGGGTTGTGTAAGACATAACTAATGATTTCCTGGCTTTTCTTATAGTTGTTGATGATAAAGGCACTTAAGCAACATTCCAACCATGACTGTGATCCTGTGCAGTGCTAGACATGCTCCATCCCAGTTTAAGCCATTCAAGGGCAATCAGCTCCCTGCAGCAGTAGGCCCCCTCTGAAATGATGATATCCAGATGACAAATGGCAGAACCATGTGATAAATTACAGACCCATTGAGAAAAATGAACTCATCATATACCTTTGGCTGTCTAACCTGCCCCTTTGTCCACTAATCCATCTCCGCCAGGACTTACTCTAACTTTCCAAACCACTGAACACCTTCAAATAGCTGTCATTTAATATATCTATATCTATATCTAGATATAAACAATGCTTCCTTTTTCTTTCCCCAAATATGGAACTTTTTTCCCAGATAATCTTGGCCTGAGGCCCAGAATGGGCAATATTCAGTCCTAGCCAAGTGACGATTGGTTTTCTATATATAATTATGTCATGACTTCAAAGTCTGATTTCGTGGTCCTGGAAAGGATTTAGTGAGATTCACTTAGGACACCAAGCCAAACTCAGTTATGGCTACTCCACTTGTGAATAATGTGGCCATTCAAAATTCAGGCCAATGAACTCATTATACCACACCCTTATGTAATTTTTACATGACAGCCAACAAAATTATAGATACCTTATACAGTTATCTATGTATTTATTTATTTTGAATTAGAACTGTTTTTTTATATCCTTCTATTTCTAAAGTCAGGAGTGAAATTCTAGCCCCATTGAAGGCACTGCAAGTTTTGTCATTGACTTCACTAGGGCTAGAATTTCATTCCAAGTGCCTTAGTTATCATGGGGCCAGATTTTCACTGGAGTAATTTGGTAGAGTTCCATTGAAGCCAGCTGAAGATCCAGCCCATGACTCCAACTGTGCCTGGCTCAGCAGGAGCCATAAAAGCCTGTAAGAATGGCCAGAAATAGCTTTTCTGAAGCTAAAAATCTCAGTAATGCAAAGTGTCATCTCTCAGGGTCTTGCAGGGATAGAAACAATGCAGTGTCCCATTGAGAAGCCGGAAATATCCCCTCCCTCGTGGTGTAATAGTCCTGGTTCTATCTCTGTAGGGGCTCAGTGTATCGGACTTCAGAATTATCAAGTTTTATGTCATGAAAAACAGTTATGGGCTCAGGACTGAGTCTTGCCCATCTAGGGCCTTGAGCAGGTGCAAATTTGAGGGGGAATTTCTGTATTTTGGGTGGGGAGGGAAGGGGAAAGGAGGGAACATTCCTTTGACAAGCTTAATTGGAAAACAATAAAAAAATCAGTATCTGCCTGAAGCTGTTCAGTAGTTTGGATGAACATAAGAATGAACATACTGGGTCAGAGTAATGGTCCATCTAGCCCCATATCCTGTCTTCCAACTGTAGCCAATGCCAGGTGCCCCAGAGGGAATGAACAGAACAGGTACTCATCAAGTGATCCATGCCCTGTGGCCCATTCCCAGCTTCTGGCTAATAGAGACTAGGGACACTATCCCTGCCCATCCTGGCAAATAGTCATTGATGGACTTATCCTCCATGAATTTATCTAGTTCTTTTTTGAACTCTATTATGAGTCCTGGGGAAGTTGCATGAATGGTCAGAGGTGTGTGATAAATTAATTCTTCACATAGATATCACCTCCACATGTGCAATAGATGCCTGGGAAGTTTTCTCTGCTTCCCCTTCTCTCTCTTTCTCCACCCACCTGCCATGTATATATGTATGTGTCACTCATGAAAATGGGGAACAGCTGTAAGCTCTGTGGGGAAAAGACTATTGTGTGGTAATGTGTTTCACAGGCCCTGATCCCTGACTGAGGTCCTTAGGCACTGATGCATTAGGAATACTGACAAATAGGCAGAGAAAGAGAAAGCAGTGCCCCTATATACAGTTCTCCATGTAACTCTCTGTCTTTCACTCATGGACGAGCTGCCTGTGAGGTGTCAGATTCAGAACTGCCTGTTACATACATGCAGCCAGGAATTGAGAATTTGGCTACTGGAGTAGAAGAAAACCCCTTCACCTCCACACCAGCTGATATGAGAGGTGGGAAAGGCCCTGGATAATTGGCTGGAGCCTGCACTTACCCTTTCAGGAAGGCTGGAAGTGACTATAATTAGTATCTTTCTTCTCTGTGTCTTAATCTTCTACCTTCAATACTTATCTGCCCTAAAGAGAAACAGAATCTGTCTACACACATTTCTAACTGGGCGATCCCCATTCATTCTCACCGCCTGCTCCTATCTGAGACCATGACTGTTTCAGTGTCCCAGTTGGTGTGGATGCGTACACTGCATATCTGAGTGCACAATAGCTACCATACACACTCACCACACTGCACTGCTGTTTTCCAACTCAGCCCTGCTATATAAATGTGTGTGTTGTGTGTTTGAGTTTGAGATTCTTTATGTGTGAATGAATATAATGCTTTGTACCAACTCAGTGAGGGGAATCTGGGTCATATATATTTTGTTTATGCCTGAGTGCGGTTATGTTCATAAATGTGGATACTTGAGGGTTTGAGCTTGAGTGTTTTGTGGAGGTGTCTGGCTGTGTGTTTAGGTTGTACAGTATGTGTTTGGATGTGGGGTGCATATTGCGCTTGCATGGAAATATGAGTGTTGTGAATATACATGTGTGATGTCTTTTGTGTGCATGTGCTTATGGAGTATAGCAGAGGAAGGGATTGTGTGAGCATCTATTTCTTTATGGGCCATGTTACCTCTGTGTCCATGCAACTGGGAGTGGTGGTGGTGGAGTGTAGCTCCCTGGGAAGTGGGTTGTTGTCATGTGTGCATGTGGTGGTTTGTTGTCTGTTTTGTATCTCATTGGCGCAGGTGTGTGTATGCTCATGTGTATGTACTCATATGGAGTTACTTGAAGCAGATTTTACCCTTAGTTGATCAATCCAACAGTCACATAAAAAAAGCTGGAGAGAGTCTAAGAGAAGTGACCACGTATGTCTGTACTCCCCTTTGCTAATGTCGGTGCTGGCTGCATGCCATGTGTATCCTGTGCCTGTGGGCTCTCATTCTCAGAATGGAGGGTGATATCTGCTTGATAAAGGTGGTATGGAGTATATTCCCAGAGGGTTGTGTGGGTCAGTCCCTAGGTGACACCACCCTTCCTCCTGTACTCACTGTGGACATGGAGAAAAACGGGGTAGTAACAAGACATAAGCAGGGAGGGGAGCTCCCCTTGGAAGTGCAGGGAAACCACTAGCTCAATACAGCAGAGTTCTGTTGCAAGCAGGCTGCAGTTGGGTGGCTTAAACTTCAGCAAATGCTTCCTTTGCCTTAACCTTCTACACGTACTTGGTGTTTGACAAAGCCATCTCCCCGGGGCCATTCAGCCGTGACATTTCCCCAGCATGTCTTAGCCTTGTCAACATGACATTGGACAGGAAACCTTTCAAAGTGTTTTTAGAGGAGAAAGAGACCTCGACGTCACCTGATAAGTGTGCTGGACTCTGGGTTAAATATAAAATTCAGATAGCTTCAAAGTTGGGCCGCAGAGAATGCACCACTTAAATCTCTTTTTATATTAGTCTTTGTGGGAGAGAATAAGAATAATGCCTTCCTATTACAGAGTGTCCTTTATGCAGAAGGTCCAGGGCATCATGCACCAAGAAATCATTTTGCCTGCTATAGAAATGCAGCCACCTCCAAGTAGGAACATACCAGCTGTTAAATTACACCACCACAAACAGGAAGTGAAGAACATTATGTCTGATAGAAACTGCTGGGGGAATTTTAAAGAGGCAGAATGAAAAGATCCAAGATCGAGTTTGGCCAGGGCTCGGGGGTGAACAGAGAAGACTGTTCCACAGCTTGCTTCCTGCACTGTCCTCGTTCCTAGTTCTCACTATGCCCAGTATTTCTGACGATTTGGGTTGTGGACCTGTTATGAACAGGTTGGGAGGGGAATGAAAAAGAAGAGAGAGAATGGGCGAAGGAATGAAGAAAGAAGAGATTGTTGGAGAAGGTTCAATGGCTAAACTTTAAAAAGGCACTGTGAGTGTCAGGAGCTGTAGCACTGTAGCTGGGGAGTGGTGCCATGTTTTCGGATGGACAAAGTATAAAGCATTTTCAGTCTAGATGTATAATTGGCATTTTAATTCAGAGTAAGGAAAGCAGCAAACACAGAAAGAACAAATGTAAAGTTTCCATGAAAGACAGTGCAAACACGGTAGAGATTTAATCTGTAATAGGCTACAGCTGAACTGAAACATGAAATGGCAGCTGCCCTTCTACCAGGCAAGGAAGCTCCACTCTATTTAAAGGGAAACACCCCGGAGAAAGAATGACATCTCCTCTCCCTTATCTCCATACACCGCATTGAGGGGGTTGTTTTGTATCCAGAGTGCTGACTCCTAAAAAAATCAATGCATATTGCTGACATTTCTCTGCACATATTTTAAGCTTTGGAAAAGTCAGAGAGAGAAAAACGGGGGAAGAAAATTGGGATCCAGGAAGTCTTGAGATCTTATCCCTGCCCTGGCAGTGAATGGTTGTGTGGCTTTTGAACAAGTTGCTTGACCTCTCTGGGTCCAACTCACTTCCTCATTGCATCTCTTGTGCGTGCCAGCTGTGCTATGGATAGGGGCTGTGCAGTTGGTGAATTTACCTGGTACCGGCAGCTTCCCCAGCTGGTGTAGAGCTGGCTATGCACCCACGGATGCTCACATCAGGGACATTCCTGGGACTGCAGAGACCTGGCTGGAGCATGGCTGCACTCTGGCCCCCTCAAGACCATAGGCAGATGGGCAAGAATTAGGGCAAATCCAGGCTGCACTGACCTCACCAGGGGCCAAAGTGACCTCCAGCTGGCACAGGATAGGGAAGGGGCAAAGATGGCATAGAGGTTTCTTTGCTCCACCACACATGGACCTTGCACTAAGCTTAGCTTCAGTGCAGAGATGACTTGAACCCTCCGTGTCTAAAAACGTGTCTGCATGTGCAGCTAGGAGGTGTAGTTCCCAGCTCGAGGAGACATACTTGCTGTAGTGCTGATAGAGCTAGTGCATTAACAATACAGTCTAGCCATGGTGGTGCTAGACAGCCCAAGCATGATCCTGTCTGAGATGCTAGGTATGTTCTCAGGGCAGCAAGCCTCTCCTACTGCTGTGACCATGCTCTATTTTTAGCACGCTAGCTAGTGCAAGTACATCTCCTCAAGCTGGAAATTACACCTCCACCGTAAAGTGTAGGCACACCCTTAGTATCATCAGTTGAAAAATAAGGACAGTATATGGACCCCTTCCCCCCAGGTGTGCCTCAGACGTCTTCCCTGGTGCTTATTACTGAGAGTGGCTTCGTCTCTCTCCTCATTTGGGTTGGGTCCTGGGTTCTTTTTTTGATGCCTGGTGCCTCCACCCAAGGTGACTCCTCACTGTGGCCAAGGCACAATGGGTGCTGTCCCTTGGAAAAATGAGTAATGCCACCACTTATAGTTACAGCATCTTCACCCTGGGATGGGCAATGTCCTCTTGTAGCTCCATAGTCTGGAGTACTGTGGAGGTCTCAGCTGGCTCTCAGTGGCTGGTGAGGGGTCAGATCCCTCCTGCTCTAGATGCTGCTTTCTGCAGGAATGGAATTAATACACTAAGTCCCACAGCAGCTCATACACTCCCGTTGTGGGAAGTAGGCAAAGGCATATTAAGGGTTCCTGAGGCCCTGGGCCAGAGCAAGTGGGGGGGTCTCTCTCCACCCCTTCTGCCTGTGGCGCCCTGCCTAGTGTTGCTGCTGCAGAGTGGGGTCAGGACATGGGGTCTTCCAACTGCTGTGAAGTGGGGCTGGGCAGCAGATTTTTTTCTAGGGGCCCCCCAGTTGGCTGGGACCCAATGGCCCAGTGGCTAATCCGTCACTGGGAGTGGGACTTAATCAGAGACACCTTGAGCTGTTCTGCTTCTCTGTCTTACAGTTCCCAAAACCAAAACTGAAACTAAAACTAGTCTTTGTCAGGCTGTCCCCTTCCACTGAGGGGCTGAGCAGCCCTGGCTCATCATCCCAATAAATTGCTTCTCCATATCACCTCTCTGGAGAAGCCACCCTCAGCAGGAGTTTCTAGTCCATTCTGTCCCCAGCCCTGACTCCAAGTATGCTGGGAAATGGTGTCAGAGGGCTCTGGTATTATTACAGTTGTAGTTTCTTGTGTAGGATCCCTGAGACGCTGAGTCTGGCAGTCCAGGAGCTGACACTCCAAGAGGGGTTACATATGAGTACAGCTGGGTTAAATTTCTGAGATGAATAGCTGATTTGCTGCAAAATGCCATTTTGGTCAACTCAAAACTATTTGTGAATTTGACACAAATTTGTCAAATAGATTCAACCTTGCTATGGAGGAGTAGATTCTAAAACAACTGGAAGAGGTGAAGGTGAGTGTTAGTGCTGCTTCCTTTCTTGTAAGCCTTAGCCCAGTAGCTCAGGCACTCATGTGGCATTCAGGAGTCCTAGGTTCTGTTCTCCTCTCTGTCCAATGTAAAGGAAATATTTTAATATGGGCCTCCTCCCTCCCAGGTGAATGCCCTAGCACCTAGGCACAAGGTTATAGAGGCATTCTCACTCTCATCCTTGCTGGCCTAATAACTATTGTATTTTATATAAAATGGAACAGCTTTAATGGGAAAGACTGAGAGACCCCACCCCAGAATAACCATAGCCTGGTGGTTAGGGCAGTCAGCAGTGGGGGAAGGAGAAACCTGTGTATTTCACGTACTGTATGCTGTATAATAACAGGAGAGGACTCCATGTTTATAAAACTAAATTGTCTCTTTACTAAGATAATTATTTACACAGCTGCTGCAACTGCAGCTAACATTTCAGTCATATGTACACAGAGTGACTTCCTTGTGCCCCCCCCCAACTATTCCCTTCTCCAACCTGTGTTTTTCCCTCCAAGTTCCATGTGAGTTGCTCTAGTGGGAGGGTCAGGAATGTAGTATCTATCTATGAACCCAAAGATTCTACCCTCCTCAAGCACCACCTGTCTAAGGAGCTCAAAGCACTTTACAGACCTGAGGGGAATTTACCTTCCTGCCATCTGGGCCAACAGGGAGACAAAGGAAAATAAGATTCATTACAAACAATTCCCGCTGGCTTGATCCTCTCTTGCTTCCTCCTCTGTCCCTCCACCACCCAGGCTTGCAAACTCCATGATGCTTTTTACATCCTCACTCCCCACCCCCCATATACTTAGGCTGCCATTGAATCCTCTCTGTCCTCCATTCTCACCACAGGCATCACTAAACCCTGCTCTCTGCTTTGATCATCGCTCCCCTTGGCCCCTGCAACTGCCTCCTCTTTTGGCTCACTGCCTTTCACTTCCCTTCCCCTAAGCCTAGTCAAAGTTCTGCTGTTAATGTCCCCCTCTTCCCCTGCCACTCTGCTTATGTCAGTCACTTCTTCAGATTCCTGTACTGCCCTCCCTGTGCCTCCTGAATCAAGGTCAGACTTCTTACCTGAGAGGCCCTACCCAGCTCTATTCCTGCCTCCATTTCCTGTACTCCCACCTGACTCGGCCCAAACCCTCCTCCCTTGTATCCTTCTCCCCATCACCTTTACTCCACCTTCCGGTCATTCCCCCACCTGCATGGGACAGTCTCTCCTTCTTCTTGTGTGTCATGTGACCTCGTGCTTCCTCCTTCACCACCCTCCCCAGGGCTCACTCCTCCCCCTGGTGATCTTTGTGAGTTCTCTGCACCCAGCCCTTGGTGTGTTCTGTGGGTCTGAACTGTTCTGACTGGGGCTGGAAGTCATTGTAAGCTTCCTGAGGCAGGGACTATTTTCTTGTGTGCCAGCAAAAGCTTCTCTGATGCCATTCTGCACTGTTGGTACCAACATCTCTGGTGGTTTGAAACAGAAACCACTTTGTTGCTTCTGAGCTGTACACTCACAGACAGAGCAGCATACTAACCTGCTGCCAGTGAAATGTGTAGCCAGCAGCAGAGGGCGCAAGACCAATTCCTCTGCTTGCAGCACCTGTCGTGGGGATGGCTAGTGGAAATTGGGCTTTTCCAGTTTTCCATTTTTCATGAAAACTCTATAGGATTCCGCCCAGTGCTGTAGAGAACGTTACCTGAAATTCTGGAATTGACTAGACACAGTATTCGAAAGTTGCTGCATTTACATGCCATTGAAATGCTATCACTTTGCTTGGCCAATAGCAGTTTGACACGGGAAGTGGAGAAAAGTGTTCAACCCTCTGGTGTTGAAAGAGGCAGGTATTTTAACAGCCAGACTCAACAACAGTTTGGGGCAGGAAATCAAAAGTGTTGCATTCAGCTAAAACTGCAAAGGGGAGGGGGGAAGGTTAACAAAAAATAATCTAGCTGAGTTGGATTTTGCCCAAGACATTAGGATTAGCACTCTTGCTTTTGCGAAGAGTGCCAGTAGAAATTGAATGCTCACTAGTGGTCAGGACCTTGGTTTTAAGCCTCTTCCAAAAGATGACCTCGCCAGCGCAACCATGCTGTAGCAATGATTCACTCTTGACACAGAGGGCAGACTGCCACATTCTGAATCATCAGAGCTGTTTCTTACAGCATCAAGGTGTTAGTGGGGAGCTAGCCCCAGCATTCTGGTCAGATTCCTTTCTATGTTACAACATTCCGTGGCCCTAAAAGTCCCCTGTGGTTTCAGCTGGAGAGAACATTCATCTTCATTTTCTGTCCTAAACTCTTACACAGTGTTGCTGTTAAAGAGTTGTCTCATCCCACCCCAGCAGAGGCTGCATTTCAGTGAAGTTAATCCTCTCAGTGAAAATGTTGTAAAAACTCTTTGGGACCCTTTGAGGGAAAGGCATTATTGAACTGTAAGATAATATTAAAATTCCTCTTGGTTTTACTGTTGGCATTATCAAAGAGGGTTGTATTTCTTATCAGGGGAGAGAGATCCTTGTGGTGCTGCTATGGAGAAGCTGCTAACAGTAAGCATATTACATGTATCAAGCTATAAAGTTGTCTGTACCAGGTAACTGATTTAGGATTTTATTCTTCCCTTTCTCCCCCCTCTCTTTGCCCTGAAGGTCCCACCTGCCTCCCCATACCCACAGAAACCCTTATCCAACAGGAAAAGCAAAATATCTACTGTCTTCCAAAAAGACTTATTACCATTTATTAAAATAATTAGAATTAATGATTAACCTCCATCTAGTTGCTTCAATAGTGTAACAGAGCATGAACAAATGTTCTTGTAAGTAAGTTAGACATTCCTTCCCTCTAGGGCTAGCTGGGACTACGGCAGAGACTAGGCTCACTTGCCTAGAGGTTAATGCTCTGCACTACCAAGAAGAGTTTAGCAATCAAATCTGAATTTGAATCCCCTAACCCATTCTATCGCTCTGGTTTGGGACCATATTAAAGCAATGATCTAGAGGTGAAATGCTCTGTATCCTATTCCTAACCCCTGAGCCATCTCCAACACTTTATTTCTGTGAAAAATTGTGAACAGATATAGTGGGGCAGCTGCCTCAGAACAGGGGTTAAAAGCAACCTTGGAGAGGGCTGTGGCCGGGATAAAAGGAGTGAGAGAAGCTGAGGGAGTAGCTGACCACAGGTGTGACCAGCTCAATCAGGGCCTAGCTGGCCCTGATCAGAGGGCTGAGGGCCAGGAGCTGGGGAACTCTCATTCTAGCCCTGGAGTGGGAAGAGCTAGCTGCCTGGCAGCAAGGTACCTGAAGTAGAGCAGTGCTGGGGAAGGGCAAGATGAGCTGGAGAGCCAAAGCCTGGTAAACCCCCAGGCTGTAGGCCTTTGGTGAAGGCCTACAAAGGTACTGGAGCTACAGAGGTGCAGCCAAGGAATAGGCAGAGGCAGTTGGTCCTAACCCCTTGCCAACGATGAGTGGCCATTACAGACTGCTGTTTGCCCCAGTGGGTGGGTGCTAGATGATGACTGGCAGTAGCCACTGAGGCAAGCTGGGTTTAGAGGTGTCATAACATTTCTTCCCAGATCTGGACCTTAGCGTCCAAAATATGGGTGTTAGCATGAAAACCTCCAAGCTTAGTTACCAGCTTGGACCTGGTATCGCTGCCGCCAGCTAGGAATTATACAGTGCCTAGCTCACTGTGGTCTCCCCAAAACTTTCCCTGGGGGACCCTAAGACCCAGATTCCTTGAGTCTCACAACAAAGGGGAATGAACCATTTCCCTTCCCCCTCCTCCCCTTGTTTCCTTGTTACTTCCTCCCAGGCTCCCCTCCCTGGACAACCCTAGGAGATTCCCTGCTTCCAGTCCTGGAAACACAAGTACCGAGAGATCTAATCTCTCTTCCCCCTCACCCAGAGGGTATGCAAAGTCAGGCTTAGTAAATCTAACACAAAGAGATTTTCCCCCTGACTTCTTCCTCCCACCAATTCCCTGGTGAGCTGCAGACTCAATTCCCCAGAGTCCCCACTAAAGAAAAACTCCAACAGGTCTTAAAAAGAAAGCTTTATATAAAAAGAATGAAAAAAGGACATAAAAGGATCTCTGTATTAAGGTGACAATATACAGAGTCAATTGCTTAAAGGAAAAAAAATGAATAAACAGCCTTATCCAAAAAGAATACAATTTAAAATATTCCAGCAACTACACACATGTAAATACAAAAGAAAACAATATAAACCTATTGTCTTACTATCCTTGTACTTACAACTTGGAAACAGAAGATTAGAAAGCCAGGAGATAGAAAGTATCAGAGGGGTAGCCGTGTTAGTCTGGATCTGTAAAAGCAGCAAAGAATCCTGTGGCACCTTATAGACTAACAGACGTCTGTTAGTCTATAAGGTGCCACAGGATTCTTTGCTGCTTTTAGGAGATAGAAAGATCACTCTCAGAGACGAGAAAAGGAACAGACCAAGAACAAAGGACTCACACCCAAAACTTCCCTCCACCCAGATTTGAAAAAGTCTTGTTTCCTGATTGGTCCTCTGGTCAGGTGTTTCAGGTTACTGTTGTTACCCCTTTACAGGTAAAAGAACATTAACCCTTAGCTATCTGTTTATGACAAGAAAGTTGGGGGGTTCCCTGGGAAAGGGAGACCGAGAGTAAGGGGGTACTGCTGAGGGCAGAACCCTGAGGAAAGGGGCACTGGGGTCTGGGAGGGACACAGGGCTTACAGCAGGCAAGATACCAGCCAGAAGAAGGTGCTCTGGAGTTGAAGTTGAGCTAATTCCTGAGGCAACCAGCAGGAGGTGCTGCACCAGTGTGTGTTGATCTGCTAAGCAAAATTCTATATGTGTCTACAGCTGCACACATGCACATACACTCTGACAAGACTGTCCTGCTGCAGATACACACAGGCAGACATGTGTTCACTGAAAATGGTACAGACCCACGCTCACACGCACATAAATAAGTACAGCCAGACAACAGACACTCACACTAGCAGGCACTCATACACAGACCCTGATAGAGACATGCACATGCTCTAACCAGACATGTACTTTCAGGCAAGACATGCACACCCTGACACACAGACACATACCCTTAATGATTCATTCACATGCATGCCCAGACGTCAACAGGCCTCTGTGCTGACACATACATGCATACATGCAAATACTTCCCCATTCCTGAAATAGTCACTCACTGATAGTGACAGACATACAATCTGATACATGATCACACACTCAGGCATGCACTCCAGGGTGCCCAGTGTTGTGCTGATTTGTGCTCCCACTTGTCTTTCTCTTTCCCCAATGTTTCCTGTTGGCTTTCTTACTCAGGAACACTAGTCTCTACCAATGTAGCCTCTGAAAATAACGTGTGTGTGTGTGTGTTTGGGGAGGGCTGGCAGGAGGCAGCAGGTGTACAATGGAAGTTAGCTGTAAAATATAGTGTGTAAAGAACACTCCACCCCTCCTATAAACTTCCTGACAGATCTCCTGCTTCTCACTGACCCTAATGAGGCCCAACAGCATGTGATGGAAGATGACAAAGGGAATCACTGATGAACAATCAGAGACAGAGCACAGTGGTAATGGGACTAATGAGCTGCTTTGCATAAGCGTGGCTAGGATTAGAGACAGGCAGGAGGGGGGCTTCAGGGAAACGGTGGAGACTGATTACTGGGACAGTCACAGCAGAAGCTCAGGGAAGACTTCCCTACAGTACAGGTGTCCACATACCATCCCTCTGATTGGTTCCATCTCTCACTTACTGGAGTCAGGACTCACATGGGGAAACAGTCCCCAAGCCCACCCATTTTTGGTCATCCTCATTACCCCAGTCCTTATCAGACTCCTAATAAAAGGTGCCTGAACCCAGTTTCAAGTCTTTTGTTCCCTTACTACAGGGGGTGGAAATGTTCTGAGAAGTCTGGTTCAGTGACTGAGGCGATGGCTACACTGGCGCTTTACAGCACTGCAACTTTCTCGCTCGGGGTGTGAAAAAACACCCCCCTGATCGCTGCAAGATGCAACACTGTAAAGCGCCGTGTAAACAGTGTTGCAGCGCTGGGAGCGCGGCTCCCAGCACTGCAAGCTAATCCCCACGGGGAAGTGGAGTACCTGCAGCGCTGGGAGAGCTCTCTACCAGCGCTGGCGCTGCGACTACACTCACACTTCAAGGCAGCGCTCCCTCGGCAGCGCTTTGAAGTTTCGAGTGTAGCCATATTAGCAGATTTGTGTTTTGCATAGCCAGGCAGGAGACTAGTGTTTGATTCCCAGCCTTGGTCACGTGTTCCTCCCGGGGCTGGTTAGGGATGCTACAAGGGACTGGATTCAGTAGCCTAGTGGTTAAAGGCTCTGCAGTGATAGGGATTTGATTCCAGCTCCCTGCCTCTCGCTACCCTAGCTAGCTGCGGATGAGGCCATGCTGTAGAGGGAGTGGCTCAGATATCAGAAGGAAGGACAGCAGTTGTGACCAGGGATTTGGAGCAATCAAATTTTTGAATTGCTCCGCTCCGGCTCTGCTCCAGCTCCGGGCAAAAACCTACTGCTTGTGATCCAGCTCCGGGCTCCACTCCAAAGCCCTGGTTGTGACAGTGGAAGTGGTGGTGCATGACAGATGCTGGGAATGTACTCATCACATGGGGCCCCAGGGGAGAGGTGGTAGAAACAGTAGGAAACTGACATGCATCCTACAAAAGGGAGGGGCTACATTGTGCCTCCCCCAAACAAATTCAGATAAAAGGGTGGGGCTAGCCCAAGCCAACTAACAACACTTGTGAGGCTTGCTGAGGATTTCCAGTTTCTTAAAAATTGCCCCAGCAGTGCTCTGGTAATGGAAAGTATGAGCACAAGCTTTATTTACTACCCAGTAAATATGATACAGGCAACAACTCTTTCCAGTTCTGTTAATGCAACCTGCAGTCACTCCTCCTGTTCCAGTCCTGCGACTGGATCTATAACACTCTGCTATGCCACTTAAACCTGGCTCATAGTGCTCCCGGTGCATTTTTACACTGTTATGAAAGAACCACTAGCAATGATAAGAGCAGAATTCAGTCTCCATAGCCCAGTTTCCGTCCTTTAGCCCTCTGCTGTGCTTGCAGTGAGACCAGTTATGGGCTCTTTTGTGATACGGAGATCAGTTTTCTAGTAACTGAACTGCAAGCCCCTAAGACGTTTCACATAGGCCACTGAGCAGTCAGTAGGTGGTTATGAGTTTTGGTCACTGCTAACTTGGGGCTAGATTTGCTGATCTAGAGGTTCAAGGTACTACAGCCTGTTCTATAGCCCCCTAAGCCATCAGTCTCTGAATGAGGAATAGTTGTGTTTTCAGCCTTAGAGCAGCAAATTAGAGGCTTTCATTTGAGCTCAGAGAAGTGGATGCTGTAAATTATCCTACAAATGGAGCTGTAGGAATGGTTTGCTGTATCACCTCTGTAATTTGTTGGCTCTTTATCTTCATGCACTGGTGAGAGTGGGGTGTCCTTTCATGGGTGAAGGGACAGTGAACTCTCTACCTAATCATTATTCAACACCAGGAGGAACGATTCTGTCTTGTGCTGTAGCTTCTATAAGCTGCCCTGGTGGCATATGTTTCCATTAAAAAGCCACAGGAGGGTGAAATTCCCTTGGTGCAAGAGTTGTGTAAGCAGGGCCCGCGCTTCCATTTAAGGGCGCCAGGATTTGGTAGGGCAGCAGGCTGCTCCGGTGGACCTCCTGCAGGCATGCCTGCTGAGGGTCCGCTGGTCCAAGGGCTCAGGTGGAGCATCCGCAGGCACGCCTGCGGCAAGTCCACTAGAGCCACGGGACCAGCAGACCCCCCGAAGGAACACCTGTGGGAGGTCCACCGGAGCTGCGGGACCGGTGAGTGGTAGAGCGCCCCCCGCGGCTTGCCACCATGCTTCGGGCAGCAAAATGGCCCTGCACCTAGGGCGCCAAAAACCCTGGCTCCACTCCTGTGTGTAAGGCTCCCATAAAATGCTCTATGCTGCCACCTTTCCCATCCCTGATGTAGGGGCATGCCAGGGGTGAGATGAGCCCATAGCACTGGATTCTGGGATGCAGTCTGGGATAGGCTGCCATCAGGACCGGTGCTAGGGGTTTAAGCGCCCTAGGCGGAAGGCAATTTCGCCGCCCCACGCGCTGGTCCTGCGGCTCCGGTGGAGCTGCAGCAGCGGTGTCTACGGGAGGTCCACTGGAGCCGCGCGAGGAGCCAACTGTGCGCAGGCAGGACTGTGGCGGCTCCACAGGAGCCGTGGGACCAGCGGACCCTCCGCAGGCACCACTGCGGCAGCTCCACCGGAGCTGTCTGCCTCCCCCTCTGGCAAAACGGCGCCCACCACTTATTCTGGCACCCTAGGCGATTGCCAAGGCTGCCTAAATGGTAGTGCCGGCCCTGGCTGCCATACCTTAGAAAAGCCTCCTGGCTGCCCTAATTTAAGCTGAGGGGGTCTCATCAACACCCAACAGACTAGAATTTGAGTGGTGCAAAGTAGGCTGTGCCTCCCATCCTCATGGGCTGCCCCTTTGCTGCTGTGCCAGCACAGAATCTGTCCCCCGGTCTTGTGTACAGTGAACCCATTCCCATGGACGTCATGTTCTTTTTGATGCGGCTGATCCTCGCTCCATTGCCCAGGGAGGAACTCAAAAGACATGAACTCCTGGTTCGGAGGCAGAACTGCTGCTGGCCATGATGCACAGATACCTTGTTAAAGCAATAGGTCTAATACTAGCTTTAAGATAGTCTATGCTTTGGACCTATCACTGCTCTTAGAACATTCAGTCCCAGCTTATTGTTTGATCCCTCTATGTCCTGAGGGCGGTTCCACCCTAATGCACTGGCTGTGGATGTATGTGCGCCACTGCCTGCTACCACGGGGAATGTCAGACAGGCTCATGTGTGCATGTGCTCCTATCACCTTCTAGTGGTTATAGAGAAGCCTGTCTAAAACACATCTGGATTTTTATTCTGATCTTTATTAAAGAAAGAGAATACCACTAGGAAACAAAAAAACATAACATGGTCAAAGACACCAGGCCTACAATGTCTAGCAGTCTGTCCAGAATCACTGATGGCTGAGAGAAAGGTGGGAGAAAAAATCCACCTCTTCTCTACGGGCTACCATATTTTTAAAATGTATTTTGTTTATCGTGTTTATTACAGCAGTGTGCAGGGGCCAGTGGAGAACAGGGTCCTGTTGGGCAGACATAGATGCACTGTACAAACTGCGTAAGAGACAGTCCCTGCCCCAAAGAGTTTACACTCTAAATAGACAAGACAGACGCAGGACAGAGTTAACAGATGGAATGTACAAGCAGAGCAAACAATGCCACAGCAGCAAATGCAATGTCAGTTTTATTGTTTTCTTTTGTTATTTACATCCTTCCATTAGGATTCTGTTAGGAGGGTTAACTAGCTGAAAAGGGAAAGGAAGCAAGGGGATGGGAAGTGTTAGAGCATCAGCCAGTCAGCACAGGGAAGGGAATGTTCAGACTGAACGCTGCAGAAAGCAATCTGGTGCCTTCATCTGCATCTAGCAGTCTCTGCTTGTACTGCTTTCTGCAGCAGGGCAGAGCCCATCAGTTTCTGGCTTGCTTCTCCATGCAGTTTCTTTCCCAAAGGAAAGAAATGGGGGTGTCTCCTGGGTCCTAGTGCCCCCAGAAGGCGGTCTCTCCTGGACAAGTCTGGGTACAGTGATGGAGGGGGAGAGGTGGTCCCCGCTGGGCCCCATTTTACACCTTATCCTCTGAGTGCATCAGTACCTGCTTGAATTGCTTTCTACAGCTGCTAGGCCAGTTTCACTCTCTGGCTGGTTCCTCCCCACAGTTCCTTTCCCAAAGATCACATGGCTGGGAGGAAGAGGCATACCATAGGGCGCCCTCTGATAGAAATCTTTCCCAGCATGCACTTTCAGGAGCTGTCCCTTTAAATATGGGAGAAACAGGCAGTAGCAGTCCTAAGGTGGCCATTTTGCATCTGACTGTTGTAGGGGATACATTCCATCTAGCTGGAAAGTATTACAATAGTTGCTATTTGTGTTTTCTCTTTTTTCTTATTCCTGAACAGGTGACACATTCTTATAAAGAAAATGCTGTTACAACTGCTGGAAGCTTTCTTTTAGCTCAAGTGATAGGTGCTTGTAGTTTGGGAGGAAAAGTTTCTAAGTTCTTTGAAAACCATGATATTCAAGTATGTACAATAGTTGATGGAAGACTGTAAATTCTATGTGGCCATGAAATTGTTCAGCTGCCTGTGCTTATTCTCTCTCTGTCCTCTTGTCAGATCTCACAACTTAAGCTGAGCTGAGCCTGGTCAGTATGTCAGCTGGAGACTTGAAAAGTGCTGCAGAAAATGGTTGGTGAATCAGTGGGTCTGTAAGGGGGCAGTACACTAGACAGTGCTCTGTCACTCAAGATGCTGCTTTAGAGAAGAAGGATGGTCACGTGGGCTGGAGCTCTGAAAAAGTGGGTTCAAATCCTCCTCTGTTGCAAGTGGCCTTGTGTGACCTTGGACAAGACACTTAAACTCTTACTCTTCCACATACGCAAACTGGGGATACAGTTATTTCCTTTCTCCCACCCTTTGTCTGTCTTGCCTATTTAATTGTTAGCTCTTTGGGGCAGAGGTTATCTTGCTATGTGTTGGGACAGTGACTAGCACAGGGGGGGCCTCAATCTCCCCTTTGGCTTCTAGATACAAACAACAAATAGTTCCTGAGTGATTTAAGATTGATGCCCCGATCACTTTTAGCAACTAAAGATCCCATGATAATCTTTGTAAGAGGAGAAGAGTTTGCTCTGGTGTCCTGTCCAAACTCCATCTTGAGGAAGTACCTTCTGCCTCTCTGTGTCCCCCCTGCTGTTTCAGATGGATACAATATTCATCTCTTCCCCTTCTAAATGGTGTCATGGTGTATTCCTGGTGCAGAACGCCTCCTGTGCTGCACCCCAGAGACTGATGAAGTAAGTGTCTGGGTATGTGTGAAGTAAGAGGTCACAGGGGCAGGGGCGGCTCCAGGCACCAGCACGCCAAGGGTGTGCCTGGGGCGGCAAGCCACTGGGGGCGCTCTGCCAGTCGCCGCGAGGGTGGCAGGCAAGTTGCCTTCAGCGGCATGCCTGCAGAGGGTCCGCTGGTCCCACGGCTTTAGCATACCTCCCGCAGGCGTGTCGCCGAATTCGCAGGACCAGGGACCTATCGCAGGCAAGCCACCGAAGGCAGCCTGCCTGCCATGCTTGGGGCAGCAAAATACCTAGAGCTGCCCCTATGCAGGGGGGATTGAAGTAACATGATCCTGGGACTAGAGCAGGACGTTTGTGATCCAAATTCCTTGGGCACAGAGGTTTTAGATCTTATATTTTGATTGATAGCTTTGGCCTTTCCTCCCTCTAAGTCATAGAGTGAAAGGGAAACTGAGACTACTTCCTCCACATAATCACTCGCCCACACCTGTACAAACTTGTCCCCAAACATTCACATATGCACGCCCAGGAGCCACTCCCTTTCCTTTATGGAGAATCCCCTCTCTGAGGGCTAGAGAAAATCTGAACACTTACAAAAATTGTGTTGTGTATTTATGAATGCATCCAATTGAGGGGAGCAGGGGCAGATGACCGTATAATTATTTCTCAATTCATTTGCTTCCCTAACAGGAAAGGCCTTTTTCTCTGGTAGATTTCTCAAGCCGAGGCACCATAGACCCTGTTACCAGGGAAACCAAACCCTTTCTTTGTCTATTTTAATGGTACATTGAAAATTTGGAGGAGTTGTTATTCCTTTTGCCTCTGCTGGGCTTTGTCAGCATTCTCCCTATGTCTTATGCTCAAAATGCAACATTTTTTATATTTAAAAAAAACCATTTGCTCTTCCCCAACAACCCATCCCCTCTCCCTGCACCCTCCCACCCCCTTACTCCCTATCTCTGCCATCTGGTGGTCTTGGCTGTTATGTTAGTTTTATTAAGAGAGCCATTTTTTTAGCATGACACAAAGTCCCCTTTCCCCTATCAAAAAATCCCCAAAGCAACATCAACAAGAAACCCTCCTACAGTGGAAACTTGTCCTTACAAATAGGCTTGCTCAGCCATACACCATGACAGGTTCACACAGGGTTACCTAGTCCTCTTCATGAGATGGGGCGGCAGGGGTGGGAGCGGGGAGGTGATCTTTGCAGGTTGTGGGTGTGGGGAAACATCATCATTTTCTCCTCTTAATGTGAGAGGAAATACTTAACAGTGATATCACAGCAGTGTTATTCTTTGCCACATTTTCCAAGCATCCCTGGGTTAGCTGTGTGACTTGAATTGTGAATTGAATTGCCCCATTACTGGAATCAACATGTGGCAGTTAATTGGGGTTTCTGGCAATTGGGTTATGGTAGCCCCAGTGGCCTAATGAATTAGGCATTGGCCGCCTAAGCCAGGGATTGTGGGTTCAAGTCCCATCTGGAGAGAAGAGAACTGGGGGGGAGGGATAGCTCAGTGGTTTGAGCATTGGCCTGCTTAATCCAGGGTTATGAGTTCAATCCTTCAAGGGGCCATTTGAGGGACTGGGGTAAAAATCTGGAGATTGGTCCTGCTTTGAGCAGGGCATTGGACTAGATGACCTCCTGAGGTCCCTTCCAGTTCTATGAGTTGGTGTTCTCAGCCACCTCTTAGGGGACAGCAGTGAAAGATGAAATTTAGACTATATTTAGGTTCAGATCCACTAAGTACTCTAAAGTTCCAATGCTTTTCAAAATTACCTCAACTTATAGAGGCAGTCCCTATTGTGCTACACAAATTCCGATCTGTTCACAATACCCATTCCCCTAACACGCCCTGAAGCTCCCCCTAAGTAATGCCTGTCCATCAAAAGACTCCTAGCTCCCATTATCTCTTGTTCTCTTCTGAGGGTGGCTTGCTAACTCCTGTCAAAGTTAGACTCAGGACTAACAGTTTGTCAGACCACTCTGTTTTATTAGCACAGCGCTCTGCTAATAACACCCAAATAATGTGAGCACCATGCAAGACACAAACTATCTTATTTATACAGATAAAAGAGCGGGAATTAGACAAAGGGACAAAGAAAGCAAAACAGTAAAATTCACCTGGGGCACAGCATGCATATCCTACTTCCTTACTAACTCTTCTCGATCTAAGGCTAATACTTTACTTCACCAATTGCCCTTAAACGGTGCAATTGTTCTATGTTAATGTCTGTATTCCTGACACCTGGATTGCAGCATTCCAACAATTTTGCTTAAAGGTACAGACAGCATTTCTTTAATCCTTTCTATTTTCACAATACAATTCATTCTACTTTCACATTCCCTTCAAGTATGAAGGTCTCTTCTTCAGTGAGCATCCTGCTGTGAGACAGTGTGACCTGAGTGATTTCTTTGCTTGATCCTACTGAGCTGCCCATTAAAGTTTAACAGACATTCAGGGTCCCACATCTCCAAGTCACTGATAGAACCTCTACCATTGTGACGATACAGGAAGAGAGGAGGGCAGTTCTAGCAGTATTATCTGAAGAGTAGGATCCAGAGGGCTATTAAAATTTAAACAAGGGTAACTCCGTGAGATCCAGCAGAAGAGTTACTCGGTACCCTCCTGCCAAGCTAGGACAGAAGGCATTCCCTGAATGTGATGGCCATCAGCACAAGCAAGCAGGCCACCCAATTATTCTCTACAAAAGAGCCCCCACCTAGAGAAGGTGAAAGGATACCAGGCCTCCAAGCCAATGAGTAAAGGTACGTCTACACTATGGGATTAGTCCGATTTTACATAAATCGGTTTTGTAAAAGAGATTGTATAAAGTCGAGTGCACGCAGCCACACTAAGCACATTAATTTGGCGGTGTGCGTCCATGGTCCGAGGCTAGCGTTGATTTCCGGAGTGTTGCACTGTGGGTAGCTATTCCGTAGCTATCCCATAGTTCCTGCAGTCTCCCCCACCCCTTGGAATTCTGGGTTGAGATCCCAGTGCCTGATGGGGCAAAAATCATTGTCGCGGGTAAATTGTCGTGGGTAAATGTCATCACTCATTCCTTCCTCCGGGGAAACAACAGCAGACAATCATTTCAAGCCCTTTTCCCTTGGATTGCCCTGGCAGATGCCATAGCATGGCAACCATGGAGCCCATTCAGCTTTTTTTTTTACTGTCACTGTATGTGTACTGGATGCCACTGACAGAGGCATTACTGCAGCGCTACACAGCAGCATTCGTTTACTTTTGCATGATAGCAGAGACGGTTATCAGTCATTCTGTACTGTCTGCTGCCATTGTAAATTGGCAATAAGATGATAGTTATCTGTTGTTCTGTACTGTCTGCTGCTATCATGGGTGCCCCTGGCTGAGGTTGGCCGGGGGCGCAAAGGCAAAAATGGGAATGACTCCCCGAGTCAATCCCTCCTTTATGGTATCTAAAAATAGAGTCGGTCCTGCCTAGATTATGGGGTAAGTGTACTAGAGAACCAGTGTATCAGAGAACACAGCTGCTCCATGTCAGATCCCACAGAAATGACAAGCTGCATGCCATTCACGGGCGGTGCCCCTGCAACAACCCTACCCATTGCTTCCCTCCTCCCCAACCTTCCTGGGCTACCGTGGCAGTGTCCCCCCCATTTGTGTCATGAAATTATAAAGAATGCAGGAATAAGAAACAGTGACTTGTTAGTGAGATAAAATGAGGGGGAGGCAGCCTCCCGCTACTATGACAGTCCAGACAGAACATTAAGTGGTGCGGGACAGAGGAGCCCAGCATCCCACTGCTATGATAGTCCAGACAGCGCAGAATCTTTTCTTTACACATAAAAGGGAGGGGGCCAATGGAGCTCAGCCCCCAGTTGCTATGATGAGGACGGTTACCAGCCATTCTGTACTATCTACTGGGAATGACCAGGAATCATTCCTATTTTTACCCAGGTGCCCCCGGCCAGCCTTACCTGAGGCCAGCCAGGAGCACTCATGGGCTGATGGTGACAATGGATAGCAGTCATATTGTACCATCTGCCACCGGGGAGGGAGAAGAGCAGATACTGCTCTTAACTGCTTCAGCATCGCATCTACCACCAGCATTCAGTAGACATAGGGTGACATTGAAAAAAGTCAAGAAACGATTTCTTTCCCTTTTCTTTCACGTGGTGGGGAGAAGGAGTAAATTGACGAGCTATACCCTGAACCACGCCGGACTATGTGTTTGAACCTACAGGCACTGGGAGCTCAGCCAAGAATGCAAATACTTTTCGGAGACTGCTATGGACTGTGGGATAGCTGGAGTCCTCAGTACCCCCTCCCTCCCTCCATGAGCGTCCATTTGATTCTTTGGCTTTCCGTTACGCTTGTTATGCAGCACTGTGTAGTCTGGAGATTTTTTTCAAACGCTTTGGCATTTCGTCTTCTGTAACGGAGCTCTAATAGAAGAGATTTGTCCCCCCATACAGCGATCAGATCCAGTATCTCCCATACGGTCCATGCTGGAGCTCTTTTTGGATTTGGGACTGCATTGCCACCCATGCTGATCAGAGCTCCACACTGGGCAAACAGGAAATGTAATTCAAAAGTTCGCGGGGCTTTTCCTGTCTACCTGACCAGTGCATCCGAGTTCAGATTGCTGTCCAGAGTGGTCACAGTGGTGCACTGTGGGATACCGCCCGGAGGCCAATACCGTCGATTTGCGGCCACACTAACCCTAATCCGATCTGGTAATACTGATTTTAGTGCTACTCCTCTCGTTGGGGAGGAGTACAGAAACCGATTTAAAGAGCCCTTTATAGCAACATAAAGGGCCTCATAGTGTGGATGGGTGCACTGTTAAATTGGTTTAACGCTGCTAAAATCGGTTTAAACACGTAGTGTAGACCAGGCCTAAGAAACTGAACTGCATTTTGCTTCTATGGGTAAGAAACTGGGATGGAAAGGATCTCAAAAGATGTTTGGGTTTGGTTCTGACATAGGAACAGGAAATAACCAGGCATCACGGTTCTTATAACCTAGTCTGCTCCTCTCTTGTGGGATCTGTGTCCATACCACAAAAACAGACACCAATAATCATTACTAATTTCTCTCCATCTTTGATAGTCCGATCAGAGAGGTCAAGAAAATAGAAACAACTTCTCATCCTAATGGCCATGAACTTTGGCAGCTCTTGGTGTGTGTTCAAGGAGAGATGAAGATTGCTCTGGCACGGTGTATGCTCTGTTATCAATGGTATCCTGTGGATAACTTGCAGCCATATCCCTCTGGGCTGTGTTATTAACACTCACAAACTAAGTAGGATAGGGCTAGGTCAGTACTTGGTTGGGAGACCTCGAAGCAAAACTCATTAGACGGAGGAAAATGGATGGATTCAGTGGGTGGTGCTGTTCCCACTGAGTCTTGTGGTGAATAAGCATCTGGAAAACACTAAGGTGCATTGTACGGAGGTGCCATCTATCAGAGAAGTAAAAGCAAAGTGCTGACCACTTGTGGTCATTAAAGATCTCGCATCACATTTCACAAGAAGCAGAGAGGGAAGGAGTTTAACCTAGGCAAAATTCCAGTTTGAGTTTTACATTCTGATTACCTAAATCCCCTCTTGTATATGTCATTGTTCTTCATTTCCTGGCCTAAATGATTGTTTAGGGTCACTGTGAACTGCAGTTACCTATTGCCTTTCATTCTGGAGATACGCTGCTGAATACAGCATCTCTTCAGTTGTAGCATTTACTGATCACAAATGATGTGGTTACAGCTTGGAGGAGGCACTTTCCTTTGAAGTCCCTATTTTCCATTATGCACTAGAACTTCATGTGCTTGGCCTCACCCCAAAGTTGACCTTGTTGTAGTCAAATATGAGCTAAATTAGTTTCATGGTTTGGAATTTCACTAGAGTGAACAAAATCCTCTTCTTTTTTTTGACTCCTGTTCCAGCTGTGTTTGCAGAATCATCTTGGGTTTGATTAATCAGCTAAAGAAAGGAGCAGGAACCTCTTTGTGCTATGTGTTTGTACCGTGCCTAGAACAATGTCCATAGCACTATAGCTGGGGCACCTAGGTGCTACAGCAACATGAATGCTATTAAATAATAATACTATGGTGATGAGCTGAGGTTCGCTAGATGATTTAGACCAGGCGTAGTCCATATTTTTTTATCAAGGTATAGTCAAGATCCAGACTCCAGAGAAAATAATAAAATAACAATCTTAGAATCATAGGACTGGAAGGGACCTTGAGAGGTCTTCTAGGTCAGTCCCCTGCATTCATGGCAGGACTAAGTATTATTTACCATCCCTGATAATAAGTAAGTAAAAAGGTTTCGGGGTCCATTCAGAAGTGTCTGGCAGTCTGTATTTGGCCTGTGGTCTGCCTATTGACTACCCCGATTTAGACATAGGAGGACAAGTCCCTTGCAGTGTGAGAGTGAGATGGAAATGTATTTGGCACACTGGTATCATTCACTACTAGCTGAACTAGAATTTAAATCCCCTTAGTCAGGATTGGCAGAAAGGCATATGTGCCGGCAGAAAAAGGGGTAAGGTTTGAGCAGATGGGATGTATATCATCTCCCTAGTGGCATAAGGGTGACTAATCTTGACATCTAAATCCCTGTCTATGCCTGAAGTTCAGCCATACAGATACCAAGGTAAACTCAACTGGTGCAAATCCTGACGGTCCTTGTCTACACGTGGGGTTTCGATCAGTGCAGCTACTTGGTTGGCACCTGGGCCACACCCAGGTATATACAATGCCTACATAAAAAGAGCTAACCCTTTCCCAGTATAAGTGGTGGAACGCTGCCCTCCAGCCAGAATTTTTAATAGGTAATTAACACAGTAGAACTCAGAATGTGCTAGGCCGGTGGCTCTTGACCTTTTCCATACTGTTAAGCGCAAGATACAAGAGATAAATGGTTTGGGACCTCCTTCCCATCTAGCCATAAAGAAAGGCAGAGCACTTGTGACTTCCCTGGATTAATGTGACCCTCCCCACCGAATGAGGGTCCATGCGCTAGGCACTTTCCAAAGTGTTGCATCTGTTGATCTTTACACAACAATAAATAGAAACTGCAAGGGCCCAACTGGGTTCCAGATAACCATGTTTATTAACTATACACAAATATACAGGGCCTAGCTATGCATACCTGTTTCTCTGACTGGTTTCTGGCACCTTCGAAAACAGAGAACAGAGTGTGCTACTAGAGGCCTCACATTATTTAAAGAGCCACTACCCTATTCCTGTACGCTACATAAGGGAAAACCCAGCCACTACCCTGAAGAGCTTACATCCTACAAAAAACAAGAACAGAAAAAAGGTAGGGAAAAGGGATACAATCTATGGCAAAGTGAGCTGGCTGACAAGACTCACACAGCTTATTAATGACGCTTTTTAACACGCTTAGGGCTTGTCTAAACACAGTTTTTGCACTGGTTTAACTAAATTGGTTTAAAAAACAATTTAATTACGGTGGTGTCATCCCCTAGAGTGGACACATTTATATCAGTTTAAAAGTGTTTATATTGGCTTAGCTTGTGCCAATACATTTACCTCCCTCCGCTCTTCAGTCACTTCAACTCCTTCCCACAGCAGTCAGTTTCTCTTGCAGTGCCTTTACCTCGCTCCTGGATTCTGCCCCTTCTCTTCACACCAACGAGCAGATCACTCACACATAAATGTACAAAATAAATTTGGGGATAGGGATGGGACAGGCTTACTCTGTCCAGGCGTCATGGAAGGAGCAGCTCTTCAGGAGGGATTGAATAGAGGAGAAGATTAGTAGCTTTGCAGATGCAGTGCCTGCTTCAGCTCTGACGTGCAGCTTTGCAGCAGGCCGCGTTGGAGTATTGGTCTTTCCACAGCTATTAGAGTGATATGATATATTGCAAAGGAACAAGATAAAATATCTGAAAGTGAGGAAGCAACGCACCTGCTAACTCCATTATGGATGTCTGTCCATTTTGGGGATACAGTCATATGGCCTTTGGCTTTATAAATGCCCTGTGGTCCCCATCATCAGCCCACCGAATGACACTGGTCTCATATGGCTGCACTTAAATCCTTGGGTCACACTGAAGGAAGATCCCTAAGTAGCTCTTCCTGTGTGGGCATTTTAGGCATATCATCCCCCCGCCACCGATGGATATATCAGCTCTGCACTTAGGTATTTTTTCCTACCAAATGACACTGGTGACTATTGCTCCCACTTTGCACTGTCAAATGATAACATTTTACTGGCAACTTGGATGCCAGAAATGGAACTGAGACTCTCAAACTTAGGATAAGGCTCATCCTCAAAGAAGAATAGATACAGTGACCATGCAAAGTTTGAAAATAATTAGGTTCCCAATGTAAAAGTTGTAGAGGATTATATTTGTTGGCACATATGCAGTACAACTGCACATTTATGTTTAGGAACTGCAGAAAGTGCATGCGCTAGACATGGCTGACCATTTTGTGCAAAAATGATGTCATGTCTGCTAGCGTGGACTGGTGAGCACACATTGTCTCAGGTAAAGCTGCTTTACTGCCAGAGCCAACATGTGCAATTGTGTGTAAAAGCTATCTGTCTTACAGTTGTTCGGTCAGTAGGGGGAAAAACAGTGTCCTTTTTTCTGAAAGATCATTTTTGTACAAGAACCTTCAGCCAGCATAGTCAGCTGCGGTGTCTAGAATTGCACAGTGCCCATACACACCTCTTGTGATTCCAGGTCAGGTGAGAGTATCTGCCCTACCCCTTCTCTACAGCTTTCTACTCTGGGCTCCAGAGGTGGAAATAGACATCCCCCAGATCTCTCCCACACCTTCAATGCAGGCCTTGATGTGGGAATCCAGCCTCATCTAAAGCCACAGAGATGTTGAGTCAGTTCTTTGGGTGAGGTGTATGTGTGAGCCCATATACATTTTCAGGGCCAACAATGTATTGAATGCTGTGTGTGCCTGGAAGAAAACATATATATATAAATAATAATAATTAATTGTTGGGTCGTAGAATGTTTGAGGAGGGATTTGAATGAAGGAGGTGGAGGGGAGCTTTTTTGGCAGGACAACTGGAGGTTCGAAGTGTAAGAGTAGTCTTGAAGAAGGTGTAAGTATAAGGTGGGGAAGAGATGCCAGGGTACTGGGGCTTTAAGGATTTCTTATGTTAAAAGTAAATGGAATGACCGTGCCCCTTGAAGAAAAAGTTCTCCTATAATCTACAAAATGGAACATATCTTCCAACACAATCTCTGAGGGGAGGATGTGGGAGGAGACAGTGAATGGGGAAGATGAGAAGAAGCTGGGAAGGAGGGGGAATGAGACTGCTTTGGAGAAAGCAATCGGGAAAGAAGGAGAACAGGGAGAAGAAAAAGAGATGGGTGAATTGTAACAGAGAAAAGCAGAGGAAGAGGGGACAGGGATAAGAGAATGGTGGGGGGAGAATGACAGGCAGAAGGGTGAAGGGGAAAGTGAGGAGGGGGAATGGGAAAGGGGAGATGGAGAAACTAGGGGGAGGGGAAACAGGCTGGGAAAGGCTGCAGAGGAGGAAAAAATGTAACTGCAAGTCTCCTGATATCATTGAATTGCCTGGAGAGCCATCTACTGTCCACAAGCAGAACTGCAGCCCACTGAGAGGGTAAAAGCGCTGGCGTGGTGAGTCTGTCAGTTCCATCACTCCCTGGCGCTGGGCACACACTGAACTTGTCACAGATCAGTAAGTGATGCCAGAGAGTGAGCTGAGCTGGAAAAGGCTGGGCCAGCTGCCTACAGCCGGAGGGTAACAGAGCAGACTCCAGAGATTCCCCCCATTGGGATGCTCCCTTCTGCCCTTCAGGGACTGATGCTTGCATAGCATTGCAGGAGCTTGGTGGTAACACCTGCCTGGGCTGCTCCACCCCCCGACACTGCAAGCCCCGTGTGATAAGTTTATCTTCAAGGCCCAGATACCGCTGCACTCCCTGACACCCCAGATGTTGAGATCCAGCTGGGGATCTGAGATAGCCCAACAAGAAGTTTTGAGGCAGATGGCCTGTGGGGGTGGGACCTGGCCAAAAGCAGCAGCCATGTGTGAGCAGTGCCTGATAGTTTGTCCCTCTCCGTGCTAACAGCATGTGTCCCTCTGGAAGCTGCCTCTCCAGGGGAACCATAGCTTTCACCCACTGCAGTCATATTTTTGACACCAGTGGCTGGAAAACATTTTGCTAAAGGGTTAGAATGACAGGGGATCCCCTGGCCTCCTCAGTATCCCCAGGGGAATGAAGTCCTAATCAAAATCAAGCAACAGAAGAAAGAATCCTCTCCAGTAATGTGCTTGGTACAAGCTGAAACGCTGGCAATACATACAATCAGGCTGCCTCGTTTCACTGCCTTGGCCACATCAAATGCAGTTCAGATGAGAATATCTTCCCTGCATGCCTCCAGCTGTGCCAGCCCCCACCTACCATGAAAGCTTTGTTACAGCACTGCGGAAAACATGTCAACCTCTGCTGTGCTGGGAGCTTTCTCAAAGCATTGTACAGTGATCCTCCATTAGGCCCCTGAGCAGTACTGCGGCACAAGTAATAGTTGTGTTACCCCTACTGTCAGCAGCAACAACTAAAGCTTCCCTAAATGCACTGTGTTAACTGTTTCAGGTCTCCCTGCTGCTAAAGGTCTGCCATATGCCTTGGTTATCTTATTCACTGTCTACAGTAACTTCCTCCTCTTTGCCCTTCCTCATTCTCTGGTCTCTAATCCACCCAAAACAATCTTCCTCTCCCTCCATTCTCACCCCACCATCTTTTCCTCATGGTGCCCCATCTGCTTCCTCTCATTTTGCATCAAGTTCAGGCTCCTTATCCTCCCCATCAATGCTCTGCACACATCTTCAGCAGGTCCCTGCATGTGTCAGCTCTTATTTTCTCTTGCACTGGTTCTGATTCTCTATGCACTGCCTTATGTTTCTCCCACTATGGCTTTGTGCCTTTTCATTATACCAACCGTTAACCTACAAACATCCGCCTTCCTATGCTCCAGGTCATCTCTGGTTTCTTCTTTGGCTGCTTTCTTATGACGCTCCTTTTGCTTAGTCTTCTCCCCCTGATCATCTCCGGAGTGCTGTCGGCTCTCATACTTGTATCTGACCCTTAATTATTTGGGTGCTGTCCATGTAATTTAGATTCCAAACTCCTCGGATCAGGAACCTCATCTGCCTACATGCCAATGGACTATGGGACTACTACTAATTGCATCAGCAGCCCTGACAGCATGCATCACTGCCACAACCCCTCAGACTTCAGCAGTGTGGAGAGCTTCTCCACAGAACAGGGTTACCCATGTCAACCACACCTGCCCTGATAGCTTCCTCACAGCATTGTGTCAGCCATGCCAACTCTTCCAGCAGTGAGCGCTTCCACACCTCTGCCTCCAGCATGTCAACCCGAGAGCAGACCTGTCTGGCAGCACGGTGCATGTCACCTATTAATTTCTGCCTCACACTTCCACTCATCTCATCTCTATGTTCCAAACATCCAAGATGTTCTTTCTCACCAAGGGGATTCTTACCAATCTGGTTCATGTCAAACTAAATGAGACGTAATTAGGAATAATTATGATACGACAAGGTCTGGAATGAGGAGCAGATGGGGCTTCCCCCAGGATGCTCGAGGCCTGATTTCAGGGGGCCAGAGGGGGAGCCATGGTGATCTTAATGATTTCCTGTATTCCTGCCAATGGAAATTGTGTGAATGAATACAGTGTCATGGTCACCAAACTGCACGCAGCCCAGAGAGGAAATCCAGCACTGATATACAGTTGCCTCTTGCTTATCATGCCCATGTTCTGTTTCTGAAGGTATTACAGCACCCTACTGGGCTGTTCACTGGGCAGGGAGGAGAGGAAAAGGAAAGCAAGATGGGTGGTTAGTTAGGCATAAAAAAAGCAGGGAGGGACCTCAGGTGCAAAAATGAGAGCAACAGAAGGACTTTCCTTTAGGCTTTTCTATTTAATAAACAACAGCCAGCCTTAAGCTAAACTCTTCCATCTTTCTAAGCCACGTGATGGGGGCTTTCCATGATGGGGGATTCCCAATGTGGAGCCCACTGTGAAGTAGAATATGCAGCGTGGAAATCTCAGCTCTTGGCTTTCCATTAAGAGAACATTGGCAGGGAACAAGGGAGTGGCCTCACTTGTGATGTTACTGGAGATGCCAGTTGACTTTGTCAGTACAGTACATGGGTGTGGGGTGGACTCTGGATTCCATAGCTACACAGAGTTGTGGGTCCATTTAATGCTCCCTCCCTTTCCCAGTTGGAGGGAGGCCACTCAGGCTAGTCCTATGGGGTCCAGACCAGAGTCTGTGAGACAGGCAAATAGACAATAACTGGGCTTTAACTTGGTCTGGGGTAGCTCAGGTAGTCAGCCCTTAACTATAGTTTATTGGGGCTGTCTTTGGCCTGGGAAAAGCTCAGCCAACTAGCAAACCAACAGTCTCTAAGGGGCAGGCTTTGGCCTGGGCAGAGCTCAGGCAGCCAGCAACAGTCTCAAAGGTGAGTGGTGAAGGAGCTCCTATTCTGGGCTAGAGCTTCCTTGTACCGTGTATGGGGTCAGACACCCAGGGTGGGGTGGCAGGGGGATGTGGGCCCACCCTACTCAACTGTGTCTCAGCCCAGAGCCCTGGCAGGGGCAGGAGTGGCTGCCCCTGCGTCGGCAGGGATCCAGCCGCAACACACCGACTGAGCCACGCCAGGTTCTGCAGCTGGCTGCTCTGTGACTGTCCCTGGACTACTTCCTGCCTCCCCGGAGTTTGGTACCTGCAGCCTCCAGGCCTCTTCCGGCTCTTCAGGGTAAATGGCAGCAGGTACTCCGGGCCAGTCCTCGTCCACGCCTGGGGATTGGGAACAGCCAGGCATAGGTTCCTTTCGGGGCCTCTGGAGAACAGGCTGAGCATCCTCCTCTGTTGCAAGCTCTCCCTGCTGAGCTGCAGGGCCAGCCTTTCATACTTCCAGCCCTGCCCTGGTCCTTCTGGCGAGGCGGGTGGCATGATCTAGGCTCTGCCCCCTCAGAGGCGTGGAATTCTCCCTCCCTCTCTCGGTCAGAGGGAGGCCAGTCAGGCTCACTACAGTCTGCATGTGCATCCATAGAGGGATGGAAGGTTCAAAAGCAAGAGAGCAACCCAGGGCCAAAGTGGACACTCACCTGCTATATTTAAAGTAGTGTCATCCTAAAGAAAATCCCATAGCATTGTGCTAAAGTAATCCCAGTAACCAGCCCCTTTCCCTATTGCAATAACCTCGATCTCAGAGGACAATTTATCTGAGATTTATCACCACCGCATATCTGGATCTGTCCCTTAGGAGATCTATCTAATTTAACTATGCAGCACATGTGGTGGCGGTATCTTGCACTCTGCCCTCTAATCCATCTCCCGTGGGGCTACTTTTAACACTCTAAACAACTGAGTGGCTTCCAACAGCTGATACAGATTTACTGTTTAAAACAAACTGCCTGAGAAATAGCCTGTCTGGAACAGTGACCAGTTCATATATTTCCTAGTCATAGATTTGAAGGTGAAAAAGGACCGTTATGATCATCTAGTCTGAGCTCTTGCATAGCACTAGCCATAGACTAAAGGGCTGATATTGTGTAGCTCATCAGGGCTTGAAAGAGGATCTCTGTGCTATACCCAGCAGAAGCAGACCCTAAACTTTTGCATTGTCATCTGTGGAAAGTCTACTGGAGGTGACTTCTAAAGGGTTTTGAGATGCATCCATTATTTTTCTGTCCCTCTGAGGCCTGTGCATTTGGATTGTTGGAACCTGGTTCTTTCCTGCCAGTTTTGTACCAGCATAAGCCCATTGACTTCAGAGCATTGCTTGTTTTACTGTGGCCTCATGAGGCACTAGTCCTCTCTGTTGTCATTCTCATTGCTAATTCCCTTGCTTTTCTTTTGTTTCTACATTTTGTTGTTCAGAGGTGAAAGTCCCTAATTTATACGTATGCTTGGAACGATTAGATTTTTATCGGGAAATGTCGGCAAGTGTTGATTTCATGGACACATAAACCAATGAAAAAATATTTCCATTCCTGATCATCTATATTTACAAAGAGGCAAAGTAAGAAAAATGATGCTTGAGAACGTCTTAGAGTTAGATTTAAGGATTAGAGTTCGATGTAAGGATTTCTACTTTGTATATTTTGATGTGTGATGTTGACAATTTGTGTTTTAACTGTTATAAAGCTTTAACTTTTTGAATCTCAGTGTTAACACTTACTAAGTAATTATTGTCTGACTCCCCAGTTGTCTGCCCCTGCCAAAATGTCATACAACTGTGAAAATTTAAATAGATGAAAATTGAAAAAAATACTTAAAAATAAACATTGATATTATCTGTCAGGGGGAAAAAAATCTGCCAAGTCTACATATAGTATGCACCATGCTTAACTAACTGTGTCTGTCACTTGTGAGTTGAGAAGCATCGGTCTTGTAAGCCAGGAACTTTAATTTTCCTAAAGGATTTCTCATGTAACACTTGGAATAGGCATAGTTCTAACAGAATGTTCCATGACCCTCATTTCTATTCTGCTTTTGGGGGGCTTAAAAATATGCCAAGGAAAATCAGGATGACTGTATGGGCTTGACTACCTCTTTACTATTTTATTAATTATCATCATTATTATTATTTTATTTAGTAATTGTACTATGGTCGTACATAGGAACCCCCATTATGGACCAGGACCCCATTATGCAAGGCACCGGGCAAGCACACAACAACAACAACAACAAAAACAGTCCCTGCTCCATAGAACTTACTGTGCTAAGGCAGATCCTCAGCTGGTGTGAGAAATCATCATTCCATGTAAGTCAGTGGAGCTATGACTGCGTACACCAGCTGAGGAGCTCTCCCCTAGATTTAAGCTTATAGTTATAGATCAGAAAAGTGGGCTGAAGCACCGAGCCCAGCACCCCCAGCTGGGCTGAAGCCTGGAGTCCCATGCCCTGAGCCCACCCTGAATAGGCTAAAGCCCCAAGCCCCTGGGACTGAAGGTAATAGATCACCATTTTTTCTAGTGGGGGCGGGTCACAGGTTTTTTTTAAGTCCAAGTGGGGTCACTAGCACGTAGGTATGTCTATGTGGCATCTGGGAGGTGTGATTCCCAGCTCAGGTAGACAGATTGGGGCTAGCTCAGCTCAAGTCTGTCTACCCAGAAATAACAGCTCCTAGCTGCAGTGTAGACATGCCCGTAAGGGCAAGAAGCTGCAACATAAACACTGGGACAGATTTACGAAGTTGTTTAGGCAAAAAGATGCTAATAGGCAGCTTGTAGGATTTGCAAAAGTATCTAAGCAGGTTAGTCAATGGGAGGTAGGCATCATCCTCGGTTAGATTCTTTTGTAAATCTCTCTAGGTGCCTAAATACTTTTGTAAATTTGGCCCACTCTGATTAACATTCTATTCCAGTTTACAAAGTCTCTTGCTGGCATCACTGATCATTCATTCCAGACTCTCGTGCTTTTGACTTGGGATTGCTCCTAACACAGAGAACCTTACATCAGGCTAAATGACAGGGTAGAAGGAGAGCAAGCAAGAATTGGTGTCCTCATCAGTGTCTCAGCTCATCTGTGGTAGCCTGAACCATACTGGACAGCAGACGGATAGTGGACTCCCTGCTCCATTCCCTGACTAGCCGATCCAAGGGCTCACTCTATGTGTGGAAATTCGGGATGAATCAGTAATAGTATCCAATGAATCCAGATTCTTGATGGATATCATAAAGGTGCCTTTGGACTGGCCATTCCTGCAGTGCTTTTGTTCTGTCTTCATCATCTTCTACCGCCACAGCTGACAGGATGTAAACCAGGAAGGATATTTGCTTCTCAGTTAATGGCTCTGCATTTCAGCTTGAGACCTTCGTTCTGTTGACATTCAAAGACTAGATGCAGCCTCTCTAAAGGAGTATCAAAATCTTCACGGAATACCATGTATCATTCAGCTAAATCAGCAGGAGGTCAGAGACATTATCCTAAGGACTATCTCCATTTACCTCTATATGGTTCCTAGGCTCTGTATAGTCTCACACAGCATGAGAATCCCTGTCTGAAGACACAGTGACTTAGTTACTGCTCTCTTGGGGGTTGTGCTGGGTATCCAAGGAAGCCTTGGAAGGAAGCAGAAGTCAAATACAGGGTTAGCAGTGCACTGAAGCAGTCTTCTACACAGTGCAGGGAGCAAGCACTTCTGCTGGTCATGGTGTAAACCAAACCCATTCTCTCATCTCCAAATACCTCTGGATGCTGGAAAAGAAGAAGAGCACACGAGGACAAATATCCTGAATATTATCAGTTATGTTCCAAGTGGGGTCTGCGAGCTGTTGAACCCACTGACTCTACTGGAATGCTCATAAAGAGCTGGGAGAGTTTGAATCCTCTCTGTCCTCCACATCATTTGGAGGTGCAGGGGACAGAGAATGGATCTCTTGGCTACACTTACCTTCTGTGGGAACAAAGGAAGAAATGTGTTGGTGGGCCATCTGCCTGGACTATCAATGATGGGAGAGGATGCAGAGAGACATGGCCTGCTGCCTCCATCCATATGAGAGATTTGGGAAGAGAAGCCACCCTTCCACTCCAATCTATTAGCATAATGGGGGGGGGAGAAACTTCAGATCAGCACATAGGGCATGGCTACACTTGAGAGTTACAGCGCATTAAAGCAGCCCAGTGTGCTCTAACTCATGACTTGTTATCATAACCTTAGTCCCAGATTTGGACCTTAGCGTCCAAAATATGGGGGTTAGCATGAAAACCTCCAAGCTTAGTTACCAGCTTGGACCTGGTACTTGCTGCCACCACCCAAAAAATTAGAGTGTTTTGGGGCACTCTGGTCCCCCTGAAAAACCTTCCCTGGGGACCCCAAGACCCAAATCCCTTGAGTCTCAAAACAGAGGGAAATAATCCTTTTTCCCTTCCCCCCTCCAGGTGCTCCTGGAGAGATACACAGACACAAACTCTGTGAATCCAAACAGAGTGATTCCCCCTCTCTGTTCCCAATCCTGGAAACAAAAAGTACTTTCCTATTCCCCCAGAGGGAATGCAAAATCAGGCTAGCAATCCAACACACAGATCTCCCTTTGATTTCTTCCTCCCACCAATTCCCTGGTGAGTACAGACTCAATTTCCCTGAAGTAAAGAAAAACTCCAACAGGTCTTAAAAGAAAGCTTTATATAAAAAAAGAAAGAAAAATACATACCAATGGTCTCTCTGTATTAAAATGATACAATACAGGGTCAATTGCTTAAAAGAATATTGAATAAACAGCCTTATTCAAAAAGAATACAAATCAAAGCACTCCAGCACTTATATTCATGCAAATACCAAAGAAAAGAAACCATATAACTTACTATCTGATCTCTTTGTCCTTACACTTAGAAACAGAAGACTAGAAAGTAGAAACTGCTTCTCCAAAGCTCAGAGAAAGCAGGCAGGCAGACAAAAGACTCAGACACACAATTCCCTTCACCCAAAGTTGAAAAAATCCGGTTTCCTGATTGGTCCTCTGGTCAGGTGCTTCAGGTGAAAGAGACATTAACCCTTAGCTATCTGTTTATGACACTTGTCCACACTGGCAAGGCATGTAGAGCGCTCTGACTCCGCGGCTAGAACGCTCCTGGTGCTCCACCTTGGCGAGTGGAATAATGTTTGATGCACTCCCACTGGAGTGCTGCAGCGCCAGTGTGGACACCTGGGTCTGTTAATGCACTCTGATTGGCCTCCAGAAGTGTCCCACAATGCCTGTTCTAGCTGCTCTGGTCATCAGTTTGAACTCTACTGCCCTGCCCTCAGGTGACCAACTGCCAGACCTGCCCCGAAAATTCTCTGGGAGTTTTGAAAATCCCCTTCCTGTTTGCTCAGCAAGGCGTGGAGTGCTCTCGGAGAATCTTTTCAGGTGGCTATGCCTCCATGCACTAGGCGATCCCCAGTATGGAGCAATGGCGAGGTGCTGGACCTTATCAGTGTTTGGAGGGAGGAAGCTGTCCAGTCCCAGCTGTGCTCCAGCTTTAGGAATTACGATACCTTTGCGCAGATATCAAGGGACATGATGGAAAGGGGCCATGACTGGGACACACTGCAGTGCAGGGTTAAAGTGAAGGAGCTGTGAAATGCCTATCCCAAAGTCCGCCAGGCAAACCACCGCTCCGGTGCTGCCCCCGCGACCTGCCATTTCTACAAAGAACTGGACATGATACTTGGGGGTGAACCCACCTCCACTCTGAGTACCACCATGGACACTTCAGAGCCCAGTTCAACAGGGCAGGAGGAGGAGGAGGAGCAAAGTGGGACCAAGGGTGCTAAGGCAGAGGAAGACACCCTGGAATCCCTAGATGGATGCAGCCAGGAGCTGTTCTCAAGCCAAGAGGAAGGTAGCCAGTCGTGGCGGCTGGTGCTTGGGGAAGGACAAACACCAGAGGAGGTGCCTGGTAAGTGGCTTTTATTTTGGGAAGGAAGTTGTTCAGTGCAGGCTCTTGGTGCGAGGAGGGTTAGGGCTGCATGCATGCCTAGATGCAGAATAGGGCATTGATGTGCTCTCTCACACCATGGTAATCAGCCTCAGTGATCTCTTCAAAGGTCTCAGCCAGAACTTGGGCAATGTACTTGCGCAAGTTTCTTGGGAGAGCCACTGTGGTCATTGTCCCAGTCAGGCTAACATGTCTGAGCCACCGTACCATGAGGGGCGGGGGGACCATTGTTGCACACAGGCAAGCTGCATATGGGCCAGGGTGGAAGCCACATTGTAGTTGAAGTCCCTCCCTTGCTTCCCAGGTCACCCTCAGCAGTGAGATATCTTCCAGGACAAACTCCTGTGGAAAATGTGGGTACAGTTTTCAGTATAGGGGCCCCCTGCAGCTGTTGGCTCTCCCCAAGGCACAGAAACCCAGAGGACAGTACAGCCATGAAACAATCAGTCCCCCTGGACCCTGTACTTTCTCACCATTTTGGGGCTCCCATGGGTTATGTGTGCTTGCTTTGGGACAGGAAAATTATTTTATTTTGTAGACTGTGCCTGCTCTCCATAAGTACGGGGGAATCATTGCTCTGTCTGGTATGAACAATGCTGCCTCTGTTAAGTGTTGCATTTTGCCTTTACAGACGCAACCTTGAGATCTCAGCCATCTGTGTTATCACCGGCCGAGAGGCTGCAAAGACTCAGGAAGAGGCCATGTAAAAGCAAAGAACATATGCTGCATGAAGTAATGCAGCAGTCCCTTAACTAGAATCTAAAAGCGCAGGAGTGGAGGCAGATTGAAAGGAGGATCCACCAGCAGAATGCAGATTGCTGGCACAAAAGCGTGGAGCTCCGGCAGCAAAGCACGAATCGGCTGATAAGCATCATGGAGTGACAAGTGGACTTAATCCAGGCACTCTTAGCCATGCAGCATGCAGGCGGAGCACTACCGTGCCCCCATCCTCAGTCCTTGTCCCAAAACTCTTTCCCTTATGCCCCCATGTCACCTCCAACCCACTTTCCCCAACATCCGAGTTCTTATCACCACCAGCTGCTTCCAGCACCTGTAGCTTCACCAGCCAATCCTGAAAACTACAACCCTTACCCACTGCACTCAACCCCCATCACCATGCAGTATAGCCATCCTGAAGTGCAGCACTCATTGCACAGCACTCTAGACAGGAAGGCTGAGTACAATAACAGGAAATATGCAAATCTGTAACTGTACCATTCCTCACCCCACCCCCTTGCCCTTTCTGTTTCCCAAGCAATTGCTTCTTTTCAATAAATGAATTTTCTTCTCAATAAATGGATTTTTTTGGCTTTGAAAATAGTCTTTATTATTGCATAAAGTAAAAGATACCTTAGCCCAGGAAAGAAACAGGCACTGCAAGTCAGCATAGCAAACAGAAGATTCCTACTAACATTGGAACTACTGCCCTTTACTCCCGTGCAAGGCACCACACATTACTGGTCGCTTTCAGCCTCAAATTGCTTCCTCAAGGCATCTCTAATCCTTGCAGCCCCATGCTGGGCCCCTCTAATAGCCCTGCTCTCTGGCTGTGCAAATTCAGCCTCCAGGTGTTGAACCTCTGAGGTCCATGCCTGAGTGAAGCTTTCAACCTTCCCTTCATAAATATTATGGGGTGTACAGCACGCGGATATAACCATGGGGATGCTGTGTTCGACCAAGTCAAGCTTGCCATACACAGATCGCCAGCGACCCTTTAAGTGGCCAAAAGCACACTCTACATCATTCGGCACCAGCTCAGCCTGTTGTTGAACTGCTCCTTGCTGCTGTCAAGGCTCCCTGTGTAGGGTTTCATGAGCCATAGCATTAAAGGGTAAGCGGGGTCTCCAAGGATTACAGTGGGCATTTCGATTTTACCTACGGTGATCTTCTGGTCTGGGAAAAAAGTCCTTGCCTGCAGCTTCTTGAACAGGCCGGTGTTCCGAAAGATGCATGCATCATGCACCTTTCTGGGCCAGCCTGCATTAATGTTAATGAAATGCCCACAGTGATCCACAAGTGCCTGGAGAACCATAGAGAAATACGCCTTCCGATTAATGTACTCAGAGGCTAGATGGGCTGGTTCCAGAATTGGAATATGCGTCCCATCTATCGCCCCTCTGCAATTAGGGAAACCCATTTGTGCAAAGCCAGTCACAATGTCATGCACGTTACTCAGAGTCACGGTTTTTCTGAGCAGGATGCGATTAATCGCCCTGTAAACTTGCATCAACATGATTTCAATGGTCAACTTTCCCACTCCAAACTGGTTCTCGACTGATCGGTAGCTGTCTGGAGTTGCCAGCTTCCAGATTGCAATAGCCACCTGCTTTTCCATCATCAGGCAGCTCTCAATCTTGCATCCTTGCGCTGCAGGGATGGGGCGAGCTCATCACACAGTCCCATGAAAGTGGCTTTTCTCATCCAGAAGTTCTGCAGGCACTGCTCATCATCCCAAACTTGCATGACGATGTGATCTCACCACTCAGTGCTTGTTTCCCGAGCCCAAAAGCGGCGTTCCATGGTGCTGAGCATGTCCGTGAATGCCACAAGCAATCTTGTGTCGTATGCATTACTTGAGTCGATATCATCGTTGGAGTCCTCACTGTCAGTTTGGATCTTAAGGAGTAACTCGACAGCCAAACGTGACGTGCTGGCGAGACTCATCAGCATATTCCTCAGCAGTTTGGGCTCCATTCCCACAGACTGAAAGGGAAGACAGAGTGCGCAACACACAAAAAAGTTGAAAGATGGTGCCAAATGTGCAAGGAAGCAGAGGGATTGCTGGGATGTGAACTGATGCATCATGGGGTATTGGGACAGGAACCAGAATGCCCTGTACCCCCAACCCCTTTCCCACAAGCCACAGTGTCAGAATGGGAAGAAGTGCTCTGTGGGAGAGCTGCCCATAATGCACTGCTCCCAATGCTGCTGCAACTGCCGCAAATGTGACCATGCCAGTGCACATGCAGCTGTCAGTATGCACAGACTGCAGCGCTTTCCCTACTGTGCTCCCCAAAGGCTGGTTTAACTCAAAGCGCTCTGCATCAGCAAATGTAGCCATGCCCTTAGGTAGGGCAGCATTGAACCCAAATGCCAGTGAATTTGAAGTTCCATGTTAGGATGAATCCTGGATTTTGGAGCCTGTGCAGATCCCTACAGAGTGTAGGTCTTGCTGGACAAAAGAAGTCTTGGCATGTTGTGGGCTCATCCACCCATCCTGTTCACCAGAATGAACTGACATTTTATCCTGTGATGCTGTATGGAATTGTGAGACATTTTTTATTATTATTAATACCAACAGGGGCAGCTCCAGGCCCCAGCACGCCAAGCGCGTGCTTGGGGCGGCAAGTCACGAGGGGCGCTCTGCCGGCACCACGAAGGCGGCAGGCAGGCTACCTTCAGCGGCATGCCTGTTGAGGATCCGTTGGTCTCATGGCTTTGGAGGACCTCCTGCAGGCTGAAGCCGCGGGACCAGAGGAACCTCCGAAGGCAAGTCGCCGAAGGCAGCCTGCCTGCTGTGCTTGGGGCAGCAAAATACCTAGAGCCGCCCCTGAATACCAATATTATAAAATTGAAGTAAATCATGCCAGATATGCTGTGTAAGGTGTCAGTGGAAACATTTTGATTTGCCAGGTATGATAGTTTTGTTTATATGTTTGTATCACCTTTGTATTGTGAGTTATAGGTATGTACGATATATCTATGTTTCAAAACTTGTGTTGCGTTTCTGGCTGATGCCCCTAGACAGATTGGCATCAGCAGTGCCTAGCCTGTTTGATGGCCCATTAAGGGATATTAACTGTACAATGAACCCGCTGAAAAAAGCCAGGGACTACACCTTATGAATCAGCAAGTCATATAAGGGCACGCCTATGCATAGAACTTTAAGGCTTTTTCAAGCCATGTGCTGTGAAGCTTGTGTTTGGAACACAGGAAGTACAAGTCACATGGCAAAAGGAATATAAAGGGCAGCTGCATCTTCTCCATTTTGTCTTTGTTCCTGCTTCTTACCTCTGAAGTAACTTTTCTACAAACTGAAGCTCTGAACAAAAGACTGAATGACCCATTCAAGGTGTGGATGTGTTCCAGAGGGACTTTCAAGCCAGCCAACTCACCAACACTGCTAAGAACACGATATATGGACTTCATAGTCTTATGTATGTATCTGATTGCTTGACCATTTAACAATTCTTTCCTTGTTCTTTCTTTTTTCTTTATAATAAACCATTCATTTTAGATGCTAAAGGATTGGCTGGCAGTGAGGTAATTTGGGTAAAATCCAAACTAATATTGATCTGGTAATGTGGCTGGCCTTTTGGGGTCAGAAGAATATTTTGTATAGTGAGCAGAGTTTTAAAATAATTTCTCACTGTACTGGACCTAGGTGCTGACTGGGAGCCAGAGAACTGGAATGCAATAAAGGGGGATGTATGATTTCTTCTTCTTCTTTTTTTTTTTTTTTTAGCTTATGATAACCAGTGTGGGGGATCAGGAGCACAGTTTGTGACTGGTTGGTGAGTCTAACTTCAGTGTTAACTACCAGTTTTGGGAAAATCTGTTTTCCTTTTCGCAGCCTGTCCTGACCTTGGCATTTTCAGTGAGGGCTACCACAGACATCCCGGGTCACATACCCTCCTGTCCTGTTCCTCTAGAGATGTGGTGCATGGACCTTCTGTAAAGTTGTAGAAACTTCTAAATGTTGAGAGATAACTAACTTAAGTATCAGGTAGGTTTTCTAACTCCAACCCTATCAATTGGCTTCATAGAGCATTTTTTTCCCTACATTTCAGTCTCTACCCCCAGAAAAATGGTCCCAACAATAAGCCAGAAGCATGTAATTTTTCTTCTTTGAGTTGTAACTCTCTCCAGGGCCTCTTAACCAGCTAACCAACATTAGTTTTAGTCAGATTGATCTCCAGCCAAATCATTGTTCAGGCCTTGCCCGAGTGGTTCCCAACAGGGTTATCTCCAGAATAGCAGCTCCAAGTACAAAATTTAGCCAAATTATACCCCAACTTCCCCAAACTATCCACAATTAATATGTAAATGAGGTACTGCCTCACTCAGTCAACTTCCCTTGCTCTCCAGCAGATACCAGCAGAAAGTTCAGTCAGCTCCCTTCTCTTCCAGGTTTCTCAGGCCACATGGCTTACACATAGAAAATAGTTTTAGAGAGGGGATTATATATCTATGCTAAAATTCTCAGAAGAAACTGGTGATTTTGGGAGTCCAGCTTGAGGTATACCCTGAAGAGGCCTGCTATTCAGAGCGTGGCTCCTCAGCATCTTTTGAAAATCAAACACCATTAAAATGTCTCACGCTGGATACCTAAAATCACAAGCCAGTTTTGAAAATCTTGGCTCACGTATTCTAGCTGGGAGGTGTCTGCTGCAGGAGATGGCAGTTCTAGTTATACTCAACTCAGATTAGAAGAAGCTGGCCATGGCTGTCTCTATCGTAGCTTGATGAGGAGTCTGGGATATCCTGACAACAGAAAGCTTTAGAACATTATTCTTTTTGTGTGTTTATACAGTTTTAGTTACTCTAAGACCACCCTTTCTCACACTGGATCATGTTAAACATGCACGCACTCACCACCCAAGAGAAACACAATACAGAAACGAGTAAGAGGACTTGAATACTGTGTGAATGATGATCTCCCAACAGCAGATTCCCTTTCCTGCCCTTCACACATCCCAGGGTCTGTTGTCATTTCTCGATATGTTGTTTGTTGTAAAGTGCCAGGCACATTGAGAACAATTTATAGAGAAATAACCACATACAAAAAACCCCATATTAACGGGTGCCCTATTAATGAGCAGCATCTATAGATTACATATAGAGAAATTCTTGCTTGCTTGCTTATTTTTATTACAGAGAGGAAAGCACAGTAACTGAGGACAGATTTACATGATAGTTTGCATGCAGGAGGTCTTGGTATGAATTAAGGAGTAGACTTCATTTGATCACTTATCACACAATATGTACAGGGCCCTCTGGTGGCCAAAACAATACCTGTACATTCCCAATTTAAGAGTTAAAATCAAATTACAGTATATCTGAGTTGTTTTTTTAATGGAGGAATTTACAAACCCTCGTATGATTTTTTTTTCAATCATACGTTCCTAAGTTTTTAACTCTGCTTCAATTATAGATCCCTATTTTTGTTGCCCAATAACTGACTTGGAAAATGGGATTCGCCTGAAATTTGCCACATTTACTCTGAAGGCCAAGGAGGCTGTTTCAATAAAGTTTGAAGAAAATTCATCACATTTTTGACATAGACCTCATTTTACTATTTCCCTGCATTGAAAATTGTTGTGTCTAAAACATTTTGCTATGTGCTTCCAGCTCAAAAATGGTTTGTTAACTATCCCAAGTACAGCTGAGCTCATGAGGAGCAGAGGGGAAGAGAAAAGGCTTTCAAGAAACCAGTGGTGGATGCTAATGAACTTGCTAATCACCACTTGGGTCCAATTTCCCTTGTCTAGGCAAATTCATTGAAAAGTGGCCATGACTAGACTAACACAGCATCTAATCTGCTTCTGCTTCCTGAACCCTCCTTTATAATCAGGGTTCAGCCCTAGACCTGGTATGGAGAGGACTGTTGTAGTACTGATAAGTGATCTTCCTATTGCTGTAGAAGTCAAACCTTGGCGATCAAGCTGCTGAACTTTTTGAAGGTTTTCATACAGTTGATCTCACCTCCAGGTACTTGATGACACACATCCAAGTCTTTCAGGAGTGGATGGGGTAACATTACATTGATTTTGATCCTTCAGTCCAAGCAGATCCCAGAGTGGTAAAGCGTTTCTCATCCTCGAGAGTCCTCCCATGCAAATTCACAACCCGGATCAACTCTGTCTCTTCTGCTTTTCTAAATGTATATTATGGTGAATCCCATGGTCTGGTGCCTCCTGATGCACACAAAGCATGCATGAATAGCTTACTGTCCTAGTGCACCCTCCTGTGACTCATTGCTTGCTTTTAATAAGGGTGGGGCCTTCTGCATCAGCGCATTGACAGGTCATTGCAATAGAAATCCAGTAGGTTGCAGCAATATGCTTTTTATGCAGATATCTGTGCCATTACTCAGCTGTGGCAGAACGTAGCTGTTCCTTTGAGCAAAGGGAAAGAGCCGGTTCACAAGAGGTAAAGCCAGAGACAATGAATCAGAATAGTGGTGGCGAGAAGGGGCGAATAAGGGGAGTGAAGATTGTTTATAATGAGAGGGCAAGTGTGAACTTTAATGGGGTCAAAGTGGAGTGGGCTTGAACTCCCCCAAACCCAAAAGAGCATAGTTTGGGGAAAACTTACAACCATGTCACCTCCCTCTGGGGACAGGGCACAGGAGTAATTGGCTGGCTAATCTAGAATATGATTAAGTGAGCTAATGCAGTTCCATCCTCATATGAGGTACTGATTAGGTGAGAGCTGAAATTGCAAGGTGCCCTTATTTAAAGCACCTCTCAGATCATACCGTCCTCTCCTCAGCAAAGGCAATACAAATGTATGTCTTGCACTGTAATCACATCCTTCAACGGAACACTTGCAAATTCAGTGCAATGGCTGCAGAGCATTTGTTCCTGATTTACACTGGCTAGTGCTGCTTTTCTGGACAGGTGCAGCTCCAGCTCAATCATTTTGTGTCTGATTGTTAAAAAATGAATGTAATAGTTGACAAATGTGAATGTAATAGCTAGCTGCCGACTGGCAGCACCTGCTTTCTGAAATTCAGAAGAGGCCACATTTCCCTTTCCCTCATAAGTGCCCATCTGCAGCACTGGAGATGCTGGTCAGCTGGCATAAATGCTCCTTATGAAATGGCCTCAGGCTCCAACTTGCCCTTGGCCTGTGTAAGAGAAATGTGATCTGAATACAGGCCTGGGTGTAAGTGCTTTTGTATAGAGCTCCTGACTCTGACTCCAACTCCCGTCCCCCCAATCTGTGTTTCCTCATCTGACAAATAGGAGGAACTGTAGTTACCTGCCTTGCAAGGCTGTTGTGAATATTGATTAGTTAACAGGTGCATGTGCTTTGAAGATGTTATGATCTTGCAACCTAAGCTGGGTTGGATCTGAAGTGTACTTGGGTGAACAACCTAATAAAATCCAGGTAATGCTGGGGATACAGTAGTTGCTATGTCACAACATCACAGATACTGGGTTTGAAGGACATGCTGGGTTGTCTGTGGTCCAATAATCTGCATGAAGCAGGAAAGAGTCTGCTCTCTCCTTATCACGGGTCTTAGATAGTTTTCAAAGGGACATTGTTTGATGTGAACCAGTGCCACTGAGATAAAAGCTCCATCTCATATCTTCAGTCCTCTGAGCGATCTACTGCGATGATCTCCCCACTCCTCCCCAAATATATATTTTAATATATATTTTTTTAATTTTGGAAAGAATAAAAATGAAGTTCCTAAAGATCTAGGAACCTCAAAGTTCTCTGGAGAATTAAAAGGCAAAATGGAGCTATCTTGGCAGTGTGAGAACTCCAAAAGATCAGACTAAAGTTCTAACTTTCTTAAATAACCTCTGAAAATGAACAAGTGTAGCCTTCAGCTTCTCCAGTTTGAAGGTGGAAACTGATCCTTAAAGCGGGAGGCTTGTCTAGAGCCATAGACCCCAGCCTGTAGTGGGGAGTAGAGTGCAGTGAGCTAAACACCTTGGGATGGTAGAGCAGGGTGAGATGGTGCAAGTCTGTGCAAGTCCTCAAGCAGGTAATTAGCATGTCCCGCCCTCCTTTTCCCTTTCTGTTCTCTCACAACTTGTTGTTCATTCGACCTTGATCATCTCTTTTTTATTTATTTTGAGTTACTTTGCCCCAGTGAAATAGTACGATTTTGTCACTGCTGTTGCTAATTGGGAAAAAAATGCTGCTTCTAATTTCCTTCTAAATAAAAAATTGTCTTAAACTCTGTTCCTACTTGTTGGTGTGACACTGGCAGTCCAGGTTCCAGGTCATGCCAACGTCCTTGTGCCTCAGCTGGACACTAACAGATACATAGCTGGAATCAGTCTGACTCACTTGTGGGTTTATATTGGTAAAATAGGTGCTAGAATTCTAAGATAGTGTTTAGATTCTACTGAATGCTTTGTGAGGTGCTTCATGCTTTACTTTTAGTATCTGTGTTCCATATTATAATATGCTCTTTGAGCATGTGTATGTGAGCCTCTGTGGCTGTACAAACTGCCATACAGGAGAGGGACATTAATTAGTGTGAGGAGCTGCTCTTCCACAGAAATTATGCCCCTCCCAAAAGAGGAGAGCCAGCAATACCAGACAGGCCATGGGCAGATCTTACGATTGGAGTTTCTTGTCTAGATTGAGAAACCTTCCACAAAAGGACTAAAGACTCTTATTGTTGTTCTGCTCTCCTCCACTAGAAGACAAATCATGCATGTAAGTGGACTCCTCCCATCATCTGAGTTTGCAGTGGAGAGCACATGGCAGGAGGGGGATAAAACCCCATACAAAAGGAACAGGGTATCATTATGCTGCTTGGACTCTGGGAGGAGTAAGGTGTTTCAAAGCATAAGCAAGAGATTCCCAGCTGCATAGCTAATTACAGAAGCCTATATTACCTTTTGAAATCTAAGACTGTAACTCGTGTGTGTGTATATGTTTGCTTGCTTTAACTTTGTAAATAACACTCTAACTTCCTTTTCCTAGTTAATAAATCTTAATTTCATTTATTATAGGATTGGCTACAAGTGTTGTCTCTGGTGTGAGACCTAAAATGCAATTGACTAGGGTAAGTGACTCAGATCCTTCCAAATCAGGAGTAACCTGAACATTGCTGTGAGTCTTGGTGTAAGGGGCTGTCTATCACAGAGATGCGCTCGCCTGCATGGCAAGACAGCCTGGAGTACCCAATGAGACTGTCTGTGACTCTGTGTTAAGGCTGTTAAAGTGCCTGAGGAGTTTTCACTTGGTGCTGTTGGTTGGTGGAATCTAAATTTAGAACTCATAACTGATTGTTGTGCCCTGGTTTTTAACAGTCTGCCCTGAGGTTGGTACTCATGTTCTTGCTTCACTATTGGAAGTGTTACACCTGGAATTATTATTATTAACATACGGGCTACTGCCACAACATAATATAACCATAAATTCCTTTATCAAATCTAAAGGCCAAATGGTATTTCTACAATTGCTCTAAGCATGCCTAAAAAGTCTATATAATAAGCGATTTACTACATCCAAACAGTAACAAAACATTTTTAAGCATTTTATTAAAACACTTACAAAAGACCTAAATCCATAGTTACTCAGACCCACATGGGTCGGCTCCAACTTGATCAGGCAGATATTAGCAATGAGCCCTGTAAGAGTTTACTTTTTTATACCTTTTAACAAACTAGTGATGTCAGTGCCAATTATCAGACCTAGCTAAGGCCAGATGAAGCAGGTTTTTTTAGCCAATTATTTACTGTACCTGGTACCCAATTAACTATGTTTCATTTCTATTACTTCGGCCCAAACTTTAAAAAAGGTAGCACTGGTATTGTGGAGGATCAATACAAGTTTAGCACAACAGCTCTTTTTTCTCATGATCTCATTCTTTTTGGTTACATGCTTTGGGCCTACTGCGAAGTGACGAAGGTGGACTGTTCTTAATGTGGTCTTTGAATGTTGAGTGAGGAGGGTTGGCCTGGGAGGACCGTCTGCATTGGGGGATGGGAGACTGGCCTTGAGGGAGGATACCTGAGCATGTAACGTGAGAACCCAGGAAGGGGTTAGAGGCCAGGTGACACCTCTACCCGGGAAACTGAACAAAGGCTTTGGGAGGAGACACTAGGAGAGAGAGGGTTTTTCAGGATCTGGCTGGAGTAATGGAGGGAAGCCCAGAAGGGGCTCTGATTCCCCAATGGGGCTGTGGTGCCCCTGGGACCCCAAGATGGACCTAATTGGGGAGGATCCAGTTATCCGTGCCTGCAAGACCTGTCTTGGACTGTGTTCCTGTCGTCTAAATAAACCTTCTGCTTTACTGGCTGGCTGAGAGTCATGGTGAATCACAGGAAGCTGGGGGTGCAGGGCCTTGTATCCCCCCACATTCCATGACATGCTAATATCCCAGTTTAAAACCTTAGTTCACCCAGGTCTAATGTGGACCTATTTTACTACTCAGCTCCTCTATAGTCAGGGACTATAGGGCTGGTATAAATTGTGTAGTTCCACTGAAGTCGATGGACTATGCTGATTTAAACCAGCTAAGGAAATGGACCCATATTTTGGGCAGTTGCCCTCTCCCCTAAAACAATTACTGTAACAATCTTGGGGTTCATTAAATAGCAAACCAGTGAATGAGAAAGGAATCCAACTTTAATCAAACTAACTGGATAGTGTCTGTAGTGAGCTGCTGCGTACAACCACCACAGTGTTCCCAATCCCCACCTCCAGGGTACAACTCCAAATTCCTATGTTCAGAATACTGTCCCATATGAGGAAGCGTCTCTAAATTATAATCTTCTACAAATATATCTCTACATCTTCCCTCTTAAAGAAAAACAAGTTAACTCATATATATAAACAGCTAACAATTATTTAATAACACACACATTAAATTCTCAACCCATGTAGTACATTTCCATAAACCCAATGAGTCAACTACCTAGAGAGGTTACCAGCACATCACTCTCGAGTGAGTCTTTACCACTCACTTTCCTCAAATACCCCTTCTCCAGGCAGGTTAGCAAATCTCCGAGTCTTTTAGGATGTTTAATCTCCCTCTCTGATCTTCTCAGTATCAGCCTTTCATTAGAGTCTGAATTGTTCTCTTGTTCCTTGACAGTTTCTCCTTTGTGCATTGATGATAAAGGATCAGTCAAATGGGAAATGCCAGAGTCCACATCTACTGTCTATGTAAGGCTGGATTTACTCCTTACACGTCCCTAGGCACAACATCTTCAACACCTCTCCCCTCACCCACTCCTCCCCATGTGACCCTGTGACCCCCCCAGCAGCCCTGTGTGGCCCACTCTACCTCCTAATCTGGCTCCAACAAGGCTGCTGTGACTTTTCACTTGAGGAAAAAATTGCCATCTGCCTGCTAACTGTTTGCCACCACCCACCAGACCAGTCAGCCTCAGTGGCCTCTGGTGGGCAAAAGGTAGAACTGCAGCACATTTTCTGCAGAAAAAAAAATTCTTTCTCTCTCGGACAAGAATTCTGCACATGCTGCAAACGTCATGGGGGGAGGGGCCCACGAAGTGAGACAAGTGGTGTGTGGGGCATCTCATCAGGGGGAAGTGCAACTCAATAGGCTCCCTCCCTCCTGAGCAGTGTCAGCAGGGCAGCAAAATAGCCCAAAATACTACAGTTTGCAACTGCTTAAACCCCCCCCCCCCCCCCCGGCAACTGACAGCTAAAAATACCCCAGTTGGGCTAGAAAAATTGCATACTTGGCAATGCACCCCTAGAATGCTGGTGCCCCTAGCCACATGCCTACTGTGCCTAAGTGGAAATCTGGCCCTGTGTCTATGTGTTGGAACTTTCTGGGATTACTCATAAATCCCTTCATTTACATCGAAATGTGTCCCCCGGTCTCTCTGGATTACATAGAACCTGGGATGCAGCTGTTCTTTAATGGTACCCCTTTGGCCCCAAGTATTAGAGCTGTGATTGCTCAAGCACACTCTATTACCTGGGGTAGCAGATGGGAGCTCACAGGTCCTTTTGTCAAAATAATATTTCTGTTTCAACTTCTGATTTTCTTTCATCTTCCATATGGTTTTATCAGCAAGTTATCAGGAATTAATAAATTATTCCCATTAACAACTGAGCTGGAGAAAAGCCATTCTCCAAGGGTGTACTTTGGTAAACCAGTAACGCTTTATACAAATCACCCTCTGTAATATATGGCCAGAAAGGGGAAAGCATTTTGCAGGCTAATTGGCCTAGATTCAACCTTTAGAGAACTATTAGAAAAGCATGTAAATGGTAATTAGGACCATTTCATGTTAGATAGGCTAGCAGTTTGAAATGTAAACTTATATTGTTAAAGAATTGGAAGAAGATAGTGATTGTAGTAGTATATGTTTACCTATATCTTGTTAGAGGTTAACAATGTAACCAAACGGTTCCTGTCTAAGGCTATATTTTGTTAATTCAGAGATCAAAAGGAAATATTAACATTTAGATGAAACTTGGGTGAAATAATGTCCTTGTCTATGTGTTTTTTTAAAGTTTGTGGTAAACTGTCTGTAAACCGCTTAATGGATAATTACCTTATGTTAACCCATGTAGTTAATTAAAGATGATGTTTAGGAAACAGAATATTACTTCATAAGCCTATTGATCATCCAAGGACTCTGTGCTGCCCAGGAACTGTATAAAGAACTCTTGGGACCTGATCCTTTCACCTCAGATCTACTTAGGCTTCATCAGGGGAAGCTTGAGTCACAAGACTGTAGTGTCCAGTTACATGCTGGACCGCCCTGTTGTTGAATGTTTGGACATTAGACTATAACCTATGGACTAATTCTGAAATAACTCTATGCAGTTCTAAAGCTCACCATCTCTACTACGAAAGTGATCTAAGAACTATATTCATGTCTGTATGTATAATGATCTTTTAACCAATATTCACCCTCTCTTTTCTTTTTTAAATATTGTTTAGTTTAGTTAATAAGAATTGACTGTAAGTGTGTATTTGGGTAAGATCTGAAGTGTTTGTTGACATGGTGGGTAATGTGCCAGATCCTTTGGGATTGGTAGAACTTCTATATGTGACTTGGCTGTCTGGGAGGGAGCCAAAGGCTGGGTTGCTTTTAAGGGAACTGTGTTTTGGCTTCTGTGTTGTGAAGCTGTTTTTTGACTGGCTTGGTGGATCTAAGTATTGGAATAACCACCAACTTTGGGGACTGTCTTCCCTGTTCTTTGCAGTTTCCCCTAATTGAGCAACCTTGGCCCCTTCATGGGACCCCAGTCACACCCCCGCCGTCAAAAGTCTGTTTCAGAAGGTTCTTTACTGTCTATATAGACCTTTCCACAAATCCATTTGACTGGGGGTAATTTGACCTTGATGTTTTGTGATGAAAATCCAAATCTCTGGCAAACTGCATAAAATCTGCACTGGAAAAATTGCAGCCCATTATCGCTAAAGACTTCAATTGGAATTCCATGTCTGGAGAAGATTCCCTTCATGCCAGTTATTGCTGACTTACTATTAGTACTATGCAGTGTGAAAATTTCTGGATACAGAGAATAATCATCTGTCACTATTAAATAATCCTTTGATAACCAGGTACATAAATCAGTGCCTACCTTCTCATAAGGTCTTTCTGGAACTAGATGAGGTCTCGGTGGTTCTGCCGGTTGGCATGGCTTGTATTACAATCATGAAAAGCAGTTTCCTATCACGTCAGTAATGTCATGATTGATCTGCGGCCAATACAGCACCTCTCATGCTCATTGTTTGCACTTCTCAATTCCTAAATGACCTTCATAGATCTTCTATAGTATTTCTTTTCAGAGGCTCATTGGAATTACAACCTTACTGCCCTTGAAAATCACCCCATCTATCACAGTAAGTTCATGTCTGCAGTTCCAATAGTCTCTTATACTTGAACAGCAACTGCTTATTTCTTCAGGACACCCTTTAATTATCACTTCTTTAAGGATTCCCAGCAATTCATCTTTCTCCATTTCCTCTCTTATTTATTGCAGTTTCCTCTTAGCTATGGGAATTGACTTTACAATCAAATCTACATAGGCTTGCATCTCAGTCTCTAAAGTATTTTCTGGTTTTGTGGGAGCCACTGCTCTGGAAAGTGAATCATCAGTAAACATAACGTTACTGGACATGTAGGTCACAACCAAATCATAGTTTTACAGCTTTATCATCATTCTCTGAATCCTTAAGGTACAGTCATTTAGCTGGTTGCTAAACAATGCTATCAGGGGCTTGTAGTCTCTTTCAACTTCCACTGTCTGTCCATAAATATACTGATTGAATCTCTCACAGGCAAACAATATTCCTAAAAGCTCTTTCTCGATCTGTGCATATCTGGTTTCTGCCTCAGTCAGTGATTTGGATGCATATGCCAGTGGTTGCCAACAATCTTGATGCTTCTGTAAAATCACTGCACTTAACCCACACTGTGGAGCATCTGCTGGAATTTTAATAGGCCTTCCGTGTGCATAGAACTTCAACACTGGTTCTTGTATCAGTTGTTTAAAACCTTCCCGTGTTTCCTCCTGTTCTGCACTCCAATACCATTCATTTTTATTCTCTAGAAGTTTTCTCAAAGTCTTTGCTTTGGTAGATAGATTAGGTATGAATTGTCCAAGATAATTAACTATTCCCAGGAATCGTTAGACATCTGTCTTTGACTGGGGACGTGTCATCATGTCTATGGGTGAAATCTTCCTCTTATCAGGTTCTACACCTTTATTGGAAATAATGTCCCCAATAAAAGTCAGTTCTGTAACCCCCAAAACACATTTTTCCCTATTTAGTTTGAGGTTTGCAACTCTAGTTGCATCGAGGACTTCCCAAACTCTATGATCATGCTCCTCATTCATTGAGCCCCTTATGATGATGACATCCATTGAGATGTCAACACCATTAATATGATCATAGATCATATGTATGATTTTGTGGTACACTTCTGGTGCTGAAGCTATGCTGAAGGGTAAGTGAGAGAATGTGTGTCTTTCAAATGAGGCATTAAATATGCATAGCTTTGAACTTTCTTCAGCTAATTTTAGCTGCCCTGCATATTTGGAGAGCTTTTCCTAAACTTAAGTCTCCTTCAAGGAGCAGTCTCTCTCTTAACAAATTGTCTTTGATAAATGATTCTATCTCTGACTAAAGACTCTGTCAGCTCACCAAAATCCCAGATTTTACTGAGTTTCCTTAATTCTGTGACATATTGCTCTATGGTGTCATCATTTTTTACATGCATGTAAAAAATGTGTGTCTCTCAGGAGTTTCATTCCTTTTTGGCATGCAGTGTTCCTCCAGTTTAGTCAGGGTTTTACTTATCTTCATGCCTTCACCTTCTTCAAACATAAAATTGTTATAAATATCCAATGCTTCCTCTCCAGCAACATGCAAAAAGATTGATTTCACATTGTCATTTTTTTCCTCTGCCTCTACGGCTGCTACATACAATTCAAACCTCTGTCTGAATGTTTTCCAGTTCTCTGCAACATTGCCTGACAATTGCACACTGGTTGGAGGTTGCAACACATCCTTTTTTTCCTCTTAAGCTAGTCAAGCTACTATTGTGCTCACCAAATACAAGCAAAAGCTTCTGTGCCTGATGCGCCTTGTGCTTCTCCAATGCCTACCTTCATCTCTGCTTTCCAGTTGCAAACACAGGAGTTAACTTCAAAATCACTCCAGTTTCCTTCTCATTCAACACTCTGTCACCACAGAACCATCTTGGGGTTCATTAATTAACAAACCAACGAACGAAAAAGGAATAACACTTTAACAAAACAAACTGAAAGGAGAGCTTCTGTAGAGACATGCTACACACAGCCATGTGGTGTTTCCAACCTCCGCTTCCAGGACACAACTCCAAATTCCTATGTTCATAATACTGTCCCTTCTGAGGGTGCCTCTCCATAGTATAATCTTCTACAAACATCTCTCTACAATTATGATCCCCTTTCTTTAAATTAAAAGATCAGGATAAATCTACACAAATATTCTCCATGTTTTTTCCAATGGCCAGTCATGATATCAACTGCTCATGCTGTCATGCTTGCTGCTAAATAGAAGGCAGGGGGTACCTACCTCTAATGCCTCCAGTGAACTTACAGAGCTCTTAAGCACTCCTTCTTTGAATAACAATGGAACTGCTTGAATTTCTCCTACTCCATCTAGGAGTTCCTGTAACTTCTCTCAGCAATAAATATGCAGTAGAGGAAAATTTCTTCATAGTGTGTCAGTCTTTGTAACCCCGTGATAGCAAATGGTAGCAGTGGCTTAACCCCACCAGACTGTTGTATAGTTTATTGAACAGGATCTCATGAGAGGGTTCCATTGTCTTTGTGGGATTTTCCCCTATTGTATATTGGGAACTGGAAGAGTTTGTTGATTTTCCTGTGGAGCACTGTGCAGAGATTGTCTATTTGGATGCATTAATAGGCAGCAGGTTTAAAACAAATGTAAGCAGAGTCAGGATGAGCTCTATCCTGACATCTGGTGGTGAATTATGGCAAGTGTGGAACAGAACTTCAGGGGCTGATCTTGTTTGCATAGGCACACCCACTCTGCCTAGCATAAGCCCATGGCAGCCCAAAATGATCACTTTGACAGCTGTGGGATCCCCAATTTCTCTGTTATTGGGGCAGGAGGAATAAAGTGGTGTTACCCTGATTATGTGAATGAAGGACTATGAAACTGTTTTATGACAGAGGGTCTCACCATCAACTAAGTAGCACTTGCTAGACAAGGGACATGAGTTCCAAAACCCAGTGAATTGAGAGAGGCTTGGAGCAGGTATGTGCACCTGGCCCAATATCCTGGGGTGGGTCTTTGCTCATGTTTGGTCTATGAACTCTAGTTGAGGTGTTTCCCCAATTTAATGCTGATGTCATTTATCTTATGTTATTAAGCATTTTCTGCTACACTGAGACTCTGTGCTTGTGAGAGGGGAAGTATTGCCTCTTTCAGGCACCCAGGGGTTTGCGTAAGATTTTCCCAGGTCACTGGGTTGGGGCTTGAGCTGGTTTTGCATTACGTTGTAGGGAGGGGACCCCTATGTACTGAACCTGTCCCTTTCTGCTATCAATTTGGCCTGGCAGAAGGGTTACACAAACAAAAGGAAGTACTTCACACAACACACAATCAACCTGCGGAATTTGTTGCCAGGGATGTTGTGGAGGCCAAACCTGTAACAGGGTTCAAAAAAGAACTAGATAAGTTACTGGAGGATAGGTCCATCAGTGGCCAGTAGTCAGGAATGCAACCCCATACTCTGAGTGTTAGTCCCTACCCTCTGTTTGCCAGAAGCTGGGAGTGGACAACAGGGATGGATCACTTGATGATTATTTGTTCTGTTCCCTCTGAAACACCTGGCATTGGCAACTGTCAGAAGACAGGTTACTGGGCTAGCTGGACCATTGGTCTGATCCAGTATGGGTTTTCTTATGTTCTTACATTGTGGATGTATCCGTTACAATTTGTTGCCTGTTGCTGCAAGACTGACGGTTTCATCTGGGAGACCCTTCTTTTTTGCTTTCCTAATTGTATATCAGAGATTTATGTTTCTGTTTTAGAGCTCTTGCTTTCCTAACATTTTTCTTAGGAAGCTTTTAACTCTGTTTATTGACAAGGTAATAATGATCTTCTGACAGTGCAGAGATCAGTGGCCTATCTGGTCCAATATCTTGTCTCTGACAGTGGCCAGTACCAGATTCCTCAGAGGAAGGTGCAAAAATCCCATAGTAGACAATTATGGAATAACTTGCCCATATAATATCTTCTTCTTAATCCTGGTCAGTTAGTATTTAGTTTATGTCCTGGGAAAGAAAAATGTATATCCTATTTTAAAAAATCTTGTCAAATGTAACTGTTGGTGTTCATATTATTCATATAAATGCCTTGTTTGCATGCTAACCTCTTAAGCTCAATATCTTGTGGCAATAAGTTCCACAGGTCAATTAAGTGTTGTGTAAGAAGTATTTCCTTTTTATCAATTTTAAATTCCCTTTCAATTGTATTGAATATCCTTGTTCTTGGAGGGTAAATTTACCCATGGGTGATGGGTACCAGAGACTGGGGGAGGCTGTGCCTCCTCAAACAGCCAGGTTTGGCCCCGCCCCACTCTGTCCCCAATCCCCCCTCCTGCTTCATGCTCTGCATGACTCCAGTCCCCCTTTGCTGTGGCACCAGCTTGGGCTGGAGCCACGCTGCTCACCCTCCTGGTGCTCCGGGGCTGAAGGGACTGCAGCCGTGCTGCCTGCTCTCCTGGCGCTCCGGGGCTGGAGGTGCTAGCCTGGGGCACTGGCCGCTTTGCACAGTGTGGGAGTTCTGGGCTCTGAGGGGGCATCAGGTGGAAGAGGCGGGGTTGAGGGCTAGTCTCCCTTAGCTGGTGGTTCACACGCCACCCAGGAATTTACCTTCTCTATACCATTCTTTATTTTATATTTCTCGGTCACAACCTCATTTATTTGACTTCTCTGTAAATCAGACAGTCCCAGTCTTTCTAATGTCTCCTTATTCTAGAGTCTCTCCATGCCTCTGATCATTTTTGTCACCCATCTCTGAACCACTTCTTTTTCTGCTATATCTTTTTTGAGATCAGGGTGAAATCCCAGCTCCAATTAAGTCAATGGCAAAAATCCTATTGACTTCAGTCAGGCCAGAATTTCACTTCAGATTATCAGAATTGAACACGGTATTTCCAGTGAAGCTGTATCATTGATTTATATACTGGCATTATATTGTCATTATTTTCTCTCATATTCTTTAAAATCTTTACTCTTTTGTCTTTGCCAATAACTTTTACCACAGTTTTCAGGGTATTCCCTCTTCTTAGTGGAGAAAGGGCCTGATTTCTGTGGTGACATCAATTCTTTGTCAAGGTGTTTGTAACGATTTAATAGACTGACCCCCTTTTTTAACATCAATAAGTGGTCTTGGGTCCTTTAGGATGAATGATGCTGAGGAAAGCTAATTTATTTCCCTTCTTGTAATTATCTCAAACAACTTTCCAGACAGATAATGTGTTTACTTTTCCTGAATTATCACTGAAGTCCATTGTGATCCAGAAAGAGTTAAAACGGTCACGGGACTCAGTATTGGTATTGGCCTTGAAGATTCTACCAGGCCGCAAACTAGTGGTTCCAGTTAGCTCTGACGATCAGGAAGACAGTCTTTCCCATATATAACCAGGTCTGCATTTAATTATGAGAGAGCAAATGCTTGAGAAGGTAAGATCTGCTTCAGCACTGTGATCTGTGGAACTTTCAAGAATGAATCATTAGGGTGGGAGGAAATTGCCTTATTTCTCCCATGTAGATGGAAGCTGATGGCAATCAAACATTGTGCCAGTCTGTAATCCTTACATTTATGACACCAAGCACAGCCTGTATATCTACCAATCACTTTCTCCATCTACCTATAGTACTATAGCATAGGCCTGAAATGTTTTATACAGTACTGTAGTTACAAAGATGTAACTTTCATAAATTCAAAGCACACTTTCTGCACTCTACCCTAGATCATCTATTAGATTCCTGATGGAGTGAGACTAATGGGGCTGTAGCCATCTCTTTTGACCATGTACTTACTTATTGTGCAATGGGAATATTGCTGCTGTAAATTTACTTTTGCAGTTTTGAAAATAAATTTACAGTAAAAATGTTGAAAGTGTAAAAAGAAATCTCCTGGAATTAATGAAACATGGGCTTGGTAGGACAGTGAATATGTAAAATAAAATGAATCTGAATGCAAACAGTTCTGCATAATATTAATCGCATCAACAGTGAGCCATTCCTAGGAAGAGGACACTGAATAACTGGGTCTTCTGTAGAGCTGGGTGATATTTTTTTTTTTGGATAGTTTATTTGGCAAAAATTGCCATTTCAGGTCAGCCAAAAATGTTTTTGAAATTGGGTCAAATACAGCGAGAAGTTTAGGCAAAAATAAAAAGAGGAGGGCGGAATTTCAGAATCATCTAACAATTTTCATTTTGACATTTTCAGAATGAAACATTTTAACTTTTTGTTTAGAAGATGTTTCGTTTAGACATTTAGCTCATTTTAACTAAAAAAAAAACCCAAACCAAACAAACCCCCAAAAGATTTTTTTTTAAAAAAGGACACCCACACAACTAAACATTGCATTTTGGGTTGAAGAAAATGTTTCATTTGACCCATGATTTTTAATTGAATTGATTTTTTTCAGTTTGGCCACTGAACTGAAAAATGAACTGTTCACCCAGCTTTAGCCTTCTGTTTAGGTCTTGTGGAGCTGGAGGCCATGGTATGGGGAAGTGTTTCTGGCATCTGAGGCAAGTTGGAGTTCTTATCTGGAGAGAGCCCAAACTCACCCCTTCTCTCTACTGCTGGAAACTCTCCCCATTTCTCTGGACGTGCATAGCCAGATGATCCCATCCTGGCAGCTGGGCAGGAACCAACAAGGGGATGAAACCCAGCAATGGGTCAAAGGGCAGGGGAGTGCATTTAATTACTCCCACCAAGTAACCTTAAATTGTTGCCAATTGGAGGTGGATTTGGAGATCTGGATTCAACTCCCACCTCTACCAAACCTGTGTAACCTTTAGTAAGTCACTTCAGCCTCAGTTCAGCAAAGCAAATAAGCATGTGCATAAGTGCTTTATTGAAGCAGGATCTTTATAGCTCCATGCCTCAGTTTCCCCTCTGTAAGATGTGGATACTACTTGCTCACCTCATCCCTGTTTAACATACACTCTGATACCATGGTGAAGGGGGCCACATATGCAAGTAGATTAATAAAAAGTGTGTTGTTATTTTCTAAACTCAAAAAGATTTGGGTGCTTTTGTGGAGAAAATCCAGGGGGCTGAGTTTGGTGTGATGATTCAGGTCACTGATTATTTTATTGCTTGTATTTCTACTGATTATAAGAGGGATTTTTCATGTAGCTAACGGATGCACCAGTGTATCTCTCATCACACCGAGGAACAAATAAGTAGTGAAAAATGGAAGACCTCCCCTCCCTTGCCTCACTCAAAAGGCCCATGTACTTTACATGTGGCTAATGAGTAAGGCTGTGATTTTGGCAGGGGTATTTTTAATGAAAGTCCTGGACAGGACATGGGAAATAAACAATAAATCATGGAAATGCACACAGGGCCAGTGTTAGAGGGTAGCAAGCAGAGCAAATGTCCGGAGCTCCATGCCACAGGGGGCCCCCCAAAGCTAAGTTACCCCAAAGCTGAAATCCAAGCCCAAGCCCTCCCACCCCGTGTTGAATTAGTGGAATTTTGAGGAAGTCATGGAGGTCTCGTAAAATCACGGAATCTGTGACCTCCGGGACTGCCTCGTAGCCTTACTAATGAGAACCCAACTGTAAAACAACTTGGAGGGATATTTAGAGTGAACAGTTAGGCATTGCTATCTGCAGAGATGAAAGTGCATCAGCCTAAATTAAATATTAGGTCGAACAATGCATTGCTATTGTGCATCTTGGGGGAAAGAATGTCAATGAGAAACTCAGGAGTGGAAAAGCAAGATAACCCAAAAAGAGCAAATAAGCTTTTTATCAGAGTCCATGGTTCTATATGGTATATGGTCAAACTCATTAGCATATCTTAATTACAAATTAGCCTATCATTTGTAGAACAGATTATACTGCAAGAGATTTGAGGGTTAGAAATAATTAATTTAAGCTTAAAAATGCAAAAAATGTTTTTTTAAATTGCTGAGTATGTATTTTATATTGCATATGTGGCATTTTACTTCAATTCTTCCTTATGCTGTGCCTTTAAACGCATCCCCACTAACTGTCAGACACGATGATCACACAACTTTAAAAAAGAAGTACACACAATGACACAGGCCACTTCACCTCAAAAGGTCCCTCAAAATATGTGTTAACTACTTACGCTAAACAATGTTCCATCTTGTCTTTAGCTGTGACACTCTGAGCATGTTGCCCGGACCCGAGGAAGAGCTCTGCATAAGCTCAGAAGCTTGTCTCTCTCCAAGAGAAGTTGGTCCAATAAAAAATATTACCTCGTCCACCCGTACACTTATACACACCGCCACACTGTTGCCCAGCAAATATATCCGTCTGTCTCGTGCATTTACATGTGCGTACGCACACGCACACACACACACTTTCTCATATACTTACACATCACCCTTGCATTCAGGGGAAAATACGTTTGATACAGAAGCCTGTGCACAGCCCTATGGACACATGCTCACTGCCTGAAAACAAGCTGGCACAAAGAATCTCTTTGTTTCGAAATGCCGGTCAGTCTGCCAGTACTTTTGATCTGCAGGACTGGCTCAATTCCATTGTCTGTCACTTAAAAGCTGAAAAATATTTCTCTGGCCCCTCTCTCACATTCCCATATTCTTGGCGAAATGGCTTTAAAATGTCTCCTTTGGATGGATGTATACATATTTATTATGTGTGTGTATAATATATTACACAAACATAAACATAATGGATGATATGTACCCCTAGGCTGAGCCCCCGTTCAATGCACATGCACCACTTAAGCATTGTTTTGAGGCCTTAAATGATGCTGAAGTGGTATGAAAGAGGGACTTGTGCTGGTCTTCTATACAGGGATAAATTTCACCCTATATGTGTAATACGAACCAAAAAATTACATAAAAAGATCATAATTAAGTTTTCAGTCAAACACTCCAGAGTTAAGAAATGCCAGAAGGAAGGTTGCCTGTGCACCTTAATTTGCCCTCCTCATGTGAATACATGATGATACAGTTTTGAATTTACATGATCACATACTATTTTTTCCACAGGCCCCCTGCCTCATTCAGTTTACAGGACGGTGCTAACTTAAGGAGCAGCTATTCACTCTTTTGTCTTCATCTCATTGGTCAGGGTGTGGCCCTAGGCCTTATTTCCTGCACACTAGTCAAACCCTGCTCTGCAGACAGAATGATCAATTTCCTCATGGGGTTTTCTCTGATCCTCGCCACTATAGTATCTGAATGCTTCCCACCATTAATGTATTTGCATAACAGCCTTTGAGAAGAGGGGTTTATCTCCATTTTACAGAAGGGGAACTCAAGGTCAGAGGAAGATCAAAATTATCCATGAATTTTGGGTGCCCAATTTGAGATGTCTAGAACCTGATATTTTTTATATTTTTTTTTTTAGAGTAAGGAGCATTATATAGCACTTCATATGTTCAAAGCAGAGTTCCCATTGCCTTCAGTTGCAGCTGTGAGTTCTCAGCACTTCTGCAAATCAGACTAAGGGCCTCAAATCAGGCACCCAGAACATGAGGAACACAGTGATCTTGGTGTAACTGACTTGCCAGCGTGACACAAGAACTCTCTGAGAGAAGCTGGGAATAGAATCCTGTTCTCAAGGGCAGCATTCAACTGCCTTAACCATGAGACCACACACAAGCAACCATGAGCCTGGCATTTCCTCACTTCAGAGTGCTTGGTTTTGTAAATGTAATAAAGTCCTTTTAGAGGTAGGAATTTTTTTGTTTGTGTAATTTTTCTAGGTTATTAAGAGGGCAAACTGAAGAAAACCAAATTTCATCATGTGGTATTCTACTGAGACCCACATGGGTCACCAGCAGCGTCTGAAATCTTTTTAGATCCACTGCTCAGCTCTCTGCCATGTGAGCTAACGAAGTAACTGATAGCAAAAGCACAACACAATCCTATGTGTGGACCAACATTAGACTTGCCTGTGGGTTTCATGAATATTTGCTGACAGCAGAGGACTGGTGAGACTCAGGAATTGTGGGTTCCGTTCAAGGCTGTGGAGGGGAGTGTGCTGTACTGGACACAGCTTTTCTTCTGCCCATCTGCTCCAAACTCAACCTTTTCTGCCCCTTCTCTTCTATCCTGTCCCTATCCCAGTCATGTATCTTTCCCACTCTGGCTCCTCAGCCCTGCCCCAGTCTCCTCATCCAGTCCCAGGCTCCACTTCTCAGCTCCCAAGGCTTTTCACCCAATCTTCTTGCCCAGTCAATCCCATTTTCTCCCTCCTGGCTCCTCATCCAATCTGTGTCCCATCCCCCAACTTTCCTTTCTGGCTCCTAGTCTCCTTTCTCACTTCCAACCAGTTGCAGTTTCTCTATCCTGTTCTCAGTCCTGGTTTCCTTCTCTACTCCCTTGCAAGTCTTCTGAGCCCTCCCCATTCCACCTCAGGCATGGCTGAACCATTTTGGCTGCAATTTCCCCCCAAAAAATCACCCTGAGGCAGAGACCCAGAATGGAAAATTTCAGCCCAAATTGTTGAAGTTTGGCAATGTTATAAGCCACTGAAAATAGGATTTCATACTGGAAGTCAAAAAAGATGTTTAAATAATGTAAAGTTTGTAAAGCCAGAAGTTCGGATGGGCTAGAATTAAATATACCTGTATAACCTTAATTCTGCCCCCAAACATATGCTGAAAAAAGGGACTGGACTGGGGCCTAGGAGAACTGGATTGAACTTCTGGTTCTACCACAGACTTCCTCTGTCAAGCAAGTCACTTAGACTAAAATTTTCAGAAGAGGCCATTAATTGTCAGTTTCTAATTGCTGGGCACTTGATTATTGTGGCTCCCAAAATGAGGGGACAATTTTACATATTGTGTCCTTAACCTCACTGTGTCTCAGTTCCCCCAATTATAAAACAGGGATGATAATGCCTGTATTTCACAAGTGTGTTTGGGAGATAAAAATCTGTTAATGTTTGTGAAACACTCCACTACAAGAGCAGTGAGAATAATAGAAAATCCCATGAGGGATATGTTCAGTGCAGTGTTTTGATAATATGCAGAATATAAAGCCACATATTGAATGAGGAGGATAAAAAGAAATATTGAACAGCTGCGTTGTTCCCTGAGTACCATCCATCCTGTGTACTGAATGAGGCAGGTGTCTGGTGAAATTAGTATGTGATCATATAATTCAAATTATACCTGCATTTTTAAAGTATTCAGCACTTCTTCACAACCCATTTGGTATTAAACCAAATTATATGGTTTATTCTCAGTGTCCCTTGTGGTTTTAAGACTGAGCATTACTTACAGAAAGGCTTTTCATGTCAGTTGTTGAACTGATATCATGCTATTCTGCAGCAGTAGCCAATGGAAACTGTTGATGCGCTTACAGTACCCGTAACCCCTTTCCAAGGTTCAGAAACTGGAAGAAGTGCAGGTGTTTTTTTGCAGATGTAAATTGCATTTCTACAATGTTCTTTCAAAAGGTAACAATTGTTTGTGCCATTTAACAGTGAAGGGAATGAAGACTACACACAGAATAAAGATAAATGGGATGCAATGCATTTACTAATGGCTTTCAGAATCACAGCATAGATGTCTAATCCTTGAGCTAAAATACCAACTTTGTTAGCTGGTAGCAGTAGCAGGCTGTTATTCTGTGTGTGGGCCAGCCACTGGGGTGTGTGTGCAACAGTAACTTTGTCAGTGAGTTACACAACTATTTGTTGGCCTTAGCCATATAGTGCTGGAAATCAGATTCTTGGATTCTTTTCCTGGCTCTCGAGGGAAGTGTTCCCTGGTAGTTAAGGCAGGACTCAAAGTTAGGATTCCTGGGTATTATTTTAATTAATGGTGCTTGGCTTTGACAGTGTTCAATCATTCAGTCTCAGAGTACTATGTGAAGGTGAGTATGCAGAAGTAGCCCTAGACGGCATAGTAAGCACATAGTTTTGGCAAATTCATTCTGAGAGGCAGAGTTAATAAGACCTAGATCTGCCATATTAGAAGCTTGGTTCTTTTCACAGCTCTATCTGAAGTGACTTTATACAGATCCTTGATGCCTTATCTGTATAATGGGGGAAATGATACTTGCCTGTGTTGAATACCAGCCACTAATGAATAACAAGGGTTGTGAAGTGCACGGATCATTCTAGTCAATGGAAGAGGTGAGATGAAAAGTCATAGTTTCCAGCCCTTCAGACCTTCTCCAGGCCAAAGGAAATGGAAAAGGAGGAGAAGGGTCCATTTTGCCTGTGTCCTCTTTGGAGTTCTAGCGCTGGGCATATTGTACTGTGCATATGTTGTCATGAAAATGTTCACTGGAAGCCATAAGCAGTGCAGTTCAAACATTCAGGAAATGAAGATCAAGCCTCCAGTCGGGTGTACAGAATGGTGGTTTTCCACAGCATAAGACTTGACGAAATCTGGATGGCTTTTCACGAGAACAGCAAAAGGCACCTGACTGACCCCACGACTATTTTCCTGCCAAATTTCACTGCCTTCTCCACAGCATGATGGTGCTAGAGCTGTTCCGGAAATGGATGAGGGGAAAATTTAACATTGATAAAATTGTCTATTTTTCTGTAAGCTTGTGCTTGGAAACAGATGAGCTGTTTTTCCTCAGTTGGTTTTATTTATTTATTTAAAGGAACCTGAGGCAGAGACAGCAGCATGGAAAAGCTCAGCCCAGATGGGGAAAACTTGTCAAAGCAATAAGCATCTGAAAACAGGTTTATAATGGAAAGTGTTGGGCAACTATCAGCATTGCTCACAACTGCTCCTCTGGAATACAGAATGACCAGAACCAGAGACTTCTTATTCAAACTCTCTACACTTTGATGGCTGGGCTGAAATGGATCCTGGGTTGGAACCAACCCTGTCTCCAATTTTGCCACCCAAAGCCTGAATGATCATAGAGTCATAGGACTGGAAGGAACCTCTAGAGGTCATTTTGTCAAGTCCCCTGCACTTGAGGCAGGATTAAGTATTACGATGAGGGTTTACGAAAACCAAAATCCAAAATTCCTTACTGGCTTATTGTAGAGATGAAGCAAAATCAGAATATTTTACCTCAAAGCCTTCTCCCCAAGTTGGTGGCTCAGATTATCTGGAATCTGAATCCAAACTGCCTGTTTTTATAAAACCAAATGCAGTCTTCTCAGCCCAATTTCTGTGTTTCTGTAGCTCCTCAATTTACGAACCTCTCAAGTGCTACTCATTTTGCAGAGCACTTCTCAGCTGGGCAGGAAAATGGAGAGTTCCACTCTTCTCTCTCACCCCTCCCCTCAGCTTTGACACTTCCTCCTCAACCTCTCCCGTGGTGCTGACAACAGTCCATCCCCGCTTGGTGCTAGGTGTGAGCACCTCTTTGCCAGCATACACAAGGAGCAGGAGAGAGAATTATCCTCTTTTAGTGATATGGAATACCAGAAGTCACTGGACATGGCCACATTTATGAGTATAGTAACTGATACCGGGCATTTGTGGCAGTAAGGTCTAAGCAAATCTTTCAATGGGTGCATGGCAATAAAAATGACTGCTCTGAATTTTGGCTCCTTGCTGTGCACTTTGGAGGCCTCCACTATGCATTTGAGCTACATTTGTTGAATGTGGGTGCTTAAAACGAGGTATTTATTCAGGGGCCTAACTTCCTGAAGTGCTAAGCACTCACAGGCTTCAAAGGCAGCTCATCAGTTTGAAAAATGGGCTACTGGCTCAGGTTCCTCAATGTAGATTTAGGTGCTGTTTTCTGTAATTAATATTTACAAATGTTGGTCTGGATCTCAGACGAGTGAGAGAGAGTGTGAGCGAGTGTCCTGCTTTCCTGAGGAAATTGAGAAGGGCTCACTTGCTGGGCTCAGGTGGACATAAGACACATGATCAGTTCCCAGTGATTGCATGAGGAAGTGAAAGCAGAACTTGGGCCCAGTCTACACTACAGAGTTAGGTTGATGCAAGGCAGCTTATGTTGATCTAACTATGTAAGGGTCTTCAATTGAATTTCACTCCTACCAACATAACTTTCCCATTACGCTAACTTAATAACTCCACCTCAAGCAGCATAGAGTCAAGGTCAATGTAATTAGGTCAACACAGTGTTGGTGTAGACACTACATTGCTTACATTGACTGTTACTGGCTTTCAGGAGCCATCCCACAATGCCCCACGCTGATAGTACAATCAATATAAGCGCTCCTGGTGAGGTTGTGCACTGCTGACATGAGGAGCAAAGTGTAGATATGCACAAATGTTGTAATTACACTGGCAGCTTCATGGTGATATAAGTTAGGTTGACTTAATTTTGTAGTGTAGACAGGGCCTTAGTCCTTCCTTTTCCATGTTCTTCTGTGATTGTGAGATTGTGGTAAATGTTCACTTTATTTTACATCTCACCTTAAAATGCTGGACAGTAGCATCTGTCTGAGAGCTAAAGCGTGTGCTGTAAAGAGCCAAGATGCTCTACATAAGAATGGCCCCTACTGGGTCAGACCAAAGGTCCATCTAGCCCAGTATCCTGTCTTCCGACAGTGGCCAATGCCAGGTGTCCCAGAGGGAATGAACAGAACAGGTAATCATCAAGTGATCCACCCCCTGTCGTTCATTCCCAGCTTCTGGCAAACAGAGGCTAGGGACACCATCCCTGCCCATCCTCGCTAATAGCTATTGATGGAACTATCCTCGATGAATTTGTCTAGTTCTTTTTTGAACCCTGTTATAGAGAATTATAAGAGTACATCTAGACTACCCGCTGTATTGGCAGGTAGCGATCGATTTCTCGGGGATCGATATATTGCGTCTCATCTAGACACAATATATCGATCCCCGAATGTGCTCCCATCGACTCCAGAACTCCACCAGCACGAACGGCGGTAGCAGAGTTGACAGGGGGAGCTGCGGATGTCAATCCCGTGCCGTGAGGATGAGAGGTAAATCGATCTAAGATACTTCGACTTCAGCTACACTATTCACGTAGCTGAAGTTGCGTATCTTAGATTGATCCCCACCCCCAGTGTAGACCAGCCCTAAGACTATAAGAGAACATGCAACACACACTCCTAGAACAATTCCCTCCCATTCCATCACAGGCCTCAGGGGCATCAGTGAGTGCAGTTCCAAGCTACCCTGAAGGGCTTGTGCAATATTAGGGGTGGTGACATTCAGGGTAGAGATTTCAGACTTCTGCTGTGATTTGCTGATAAATTCTCATTGGCTTCCAACACCCAAATGTCATATGCTTCAGTACTGAGTTGGAGGATGTGGCTAATTATTATTGGTCTTTCACTGACCTCTAGTGGCAATGTGTAAAACAGCAGAGTGATGCCATAGAAATTAGCATTGGACAAGAGCTATTAGGTCAGCTATTAGTTCAGGATCACTCCTTGCAATATATTTTACAGAGCTTTTGTCCAGTCCTATTTTCAGTGGTGTCAAGCAATGCGGCTTTTGCCATTGCCCCGAGGAACTATCCTACAGTTAACAGTTCTCACCATTGCCAGACATCCCTGACTTTCAAACCTTTGCTCCATTTTATTCCATTGTACTAGTTACATCTACTAGAGCCATTCTGTACAATGTAGACTCGTCATTCATAACACAAATCTCTAAGATGCCTGCCCCCATAGTGTCTTGGATTCTTCTTTCTTATCCCCTTTTTGTGGTTATGACTTTCAGATACTTGTAGATGTTAACATCTCACTTATTGATTTCTTCCTCCTCCAGGCAGGATGGTTCCCTACATCTTCTCTTTTGTGCAATCTAGTTTGGAAGGTGTTTTGCATAATGCTCAATAACGGATCATCAATTCATTTGGATTTTGAGAAGAGTGTTTAATTGCACAGTATGGACACTTGTCAGACAGTACCCTTCATATTTCTGTGTTAACCGTGAGTACTTGACTTCCTTGGCTGGAGAATTGTCTCTTTCGTCCCTGCATCCCTCCTGCTTGTGTAAGGACTTTGAGACCCTTCCAGCGTTCTCAGGGCTGCTCACATTTTTGCCATAAGAAAGGAGCCTCTTCTCCTTCTGAACATCTTCTGAAAACTCATCTAGTCAGGGAAATATTCCAGCTTCAAAGATGACACTTTACACTCTTTCAGTTTGCAGCTCCCTGCCTTTCCACCCATTGATTCTATAAACTCTGTTTGGCAGGGACTTTGAGCCCACCCCTGGTTGATGCTTCCTGTGAAGAGCTGAGAAATCCTCAACTTTCACTGACCTCAGTACCTCAAAGGAGATATTCTGCACCTTGCTGAACTGAGCCTCTTTCTTGTGTGGCTAAGTGTACTTGTTCATGGATTGTGTACACACTTACGGCTCTATGGAAATGATTACATCATGTTGCATGATTTAATTTACATTCTTCTTGTTATCCACATCAGTTCAGATGCTGGGACATCCCTTCACAACCAGGCACTGTGGGATCTGTAGCCCCACACCCACACAGGTGCCATATTAAAGCTAAAGTCAAGTTTAGAGTGCCCCTGTACTGCATTTCAGGGCTCCAGCAGCCACACTTTGGGCATGCCCATAAGCGCTAAGAACAACCCATATTCCTTGTGAAATTCTAGATTAAAAGATAGAAGGGACTACAAGCATCATTTAGTCTGACCTCCTATATAAGACAGGTCATAAGATTTTCCTGAATCCATTCCTATTTGAACTAGAGCATTTCTTTTGGACAAAACCAATCTTGACTTAAAAATGTCTAGGGATGGTGAATCAACCCATACATAAGACTTTTGCCCAGGGTAATATCAGAGTGGTGACTGGAAGCTTCTTTGTCAGGCATAAAAAACAAACAAAAACCTCAGCCCAGAAATTATTGCCAGAAAAATGGTTCTTCTGCTGCTCCACAAAATTGAAAAACTGCTCTTGGAGCAAAGTCAGCCAAGAGCCCCTAAAGTTAGGCTCCAATCCAAAGCCCAACACTGAGTCCTGGTGATGGCTGCTGTCTGGGGCCCAGTGGATCAGACTGAGTGATTAGGTGTCCCAGAAGTCCGTTTTTAAAAAGCATGCTCCCCCTTCACTTCTCGAGAAGTATTAGTTGAGGACCATCTCCCCGTGGGCCTTACCCACATTAGCCCATGGAATTGAGAGTAGGGGAGGAGCTGCTGCTTATGGCCATCGTGCCAGTCACTGCAGTTGAGCAGGAAGGCAGTGTCGGTTTTCTAAGCAATATAACAAATGACAAGGTGTATATTTATCCTAGATACCCACATACTTTGGGCGAGTGGTGGAACATAAGATTTGTCATATCACATCAGATCACTGGCACATCTAGTCCAGTATCATCTCTCTGACAGTGTCTAGTGCCAGATGCTTCAAAGGAAGCCGAAAAGCCCACAATAATACACCTTGCCAACTGTGCAGCACTGTAAATAGGGAGTGGGAGTAGAATTCCTTCCTGATTCCTCAAACAATCAACTCACACCTTGATTGCTCTTATTATCAAGAGCAAGGCTACAAATGTAAACTATAAGATTATACAGCCTCTTACAGCACGCCATACAGCAACAGTATATGTCTTCATGGCCCCCAGTGCTAGGACATTCCCTATTCTGTGGGTGTTTTGCATGTAGTAGTAGTTTATTTTTATGTTCTAGCTTTCCTCCTCTGAATAGTCCTGGTGCTAAATTCACTCCGGGTGTAATTCCACTAGACAGCAGAATTACTCCAGGGATGAATCTGGTCTCTAGTCTTTTTAATATCTTCTCCTATAAAAGCCCTTTATGCCTCTAATCATTTCCATCACCCCTTCCTGCCCCTTTTCCATTTCTGCTGTCTTCTTGGCTAAGAGTTGACCAAACCCTGACCGCAGTATTAAAGATGAAGACAGGCCATCACTTTATATACTGGCACTACCATATTTACTGCATTATTCTCAGTCCCCTAATACATACAGCCCAGCATCTGATTCATATTTTTGGAACTGCCACTGCACATTGAGCAGGCATCTTCATCGAGCTGTCAACAATAGGCTCTAGATCTCTTCCCTGAGAGTTTACAAATAATTCAGAAGCCATCAGTGTGTGCACACAGTTTGAGCTATTCTTTCCAATGTGCATTATCCACTCATCTAAGATCAGCGTCATCTGCCGTCGCTACCTAGTTAACTGTAATCCATCTCTTTAGATCTTCCTCATAGTCTTCCCTTGTGTTAACTAATGAAATAATCTCTTGTCTCTCCTCTTGCATTTTATTAATACAGATATCGAAACCCCATGCTCTTTGCACTAGTTCCTGGGACATCCCATTATGTTAACTTCTTTCTATGTTGAGAAGTTGCTATTTAGTCTGACTTGTCCTTGCTAGCTCTCATTTCAATTTCTAATACAGGATAGAAATGCCCCACATGTCCTTCGCTAGCTTGTTGTGAGACTTTCTCACCTACAGTTTGGCTGAGTTCCTGGAGGTCAGGTATTGAAAGTTATGTGCTGTTCAGGAAAGACAGAAATAAAGATAAAGGTGGTGGATTGGCATTGTATATTAGTGACACAGTACTCTGTAAAGAAATTACAAGTGATGGAATGGATAAAACAGAATCCGTTTGGGTCAAAATAACTTGGCGGAAGAAAGGTAATAGAGGCTCTACTAGGATAGTGGCTAGGGTGTGTACAGACCCCCGGGATCCCATTTAGATATGGAAAGAGACCACTTTAATATTTTAATTAAATAAATAGTACTGAGAATTGTGTGATTATGGGAGACTTTAATTTCCCAAATATATATTGGAGGACAAGTGCTACTAATAATGGTAGGAGCCAGTTATTCCTGGATGTGATAGCTGACAAATTTCTTTACCAAATAGTCACTGAACCAATAAGAGGTGATACCATTTCAGATTTAGTATTTGTAAGAAGTGAGGATGTTCTAGAAGAACCGGTTGTAGAGGACAACATTGGTTTGAGTGATCATAAGAACAGCCATACCAGGTCAGAGCAATGGTCCACCCAACCTTATATCCTGTCTTCTGACAGGGGCCAATGCCAGGTGCCCCAGGGGGAATGAACAGACCAGGTAATCATCAAGTGATCCATCCCCTATTGCCCATTCCCAGCTTCAGGCAAACAGAGGCTTACGGACACCATTCCTGACCATCCAGGCTAATAGGCATTGATGGACCTTTCCTCCATGAATTTATTTAATTCTTTTTTGAAACCTGTTATAGTTCTGGCCTTCACAACATCCTCTGGCAAGGAGTTCCACAGGTTGATTGTGCATTGTGTGAAGAAATACTTTTTTTCTTGCTTTTAACCTGCAATAAAATTGGTCCCAAGACCGAACACTGAAGTAATGCATGAGCTAATTCAGTTTAAACTAAATGGAATGATAAACAAAAATAGCTCTGCAACTGGCGTCCTTGATTTCAAAAGGGCAAACTTAAAAAAATTAAGGGATTTAGTTATGGAAGTGGACTGAACTAAAAAACTCAAGTGTCTGAATGTGGAGAAGGCTTGGAATTACAGTAACTCCTCGCTTAACGTTGTAGTTATGTTCCTGAAAAATGCTACTTTTAGCAAAACAATATTAAGTGAATCCAGTTTCCCCATAAGAATTAATGTAAATAAGCAGGGTTAGGTTCCAGGAAAAAAATTTTGCCAGACAAAAATCTCTCTCTTTCTCTCTCTCTCTCTCTCTCTCTCTGTATATACATATGTGTGTGTGTACACATATATATGTGTGTGTATATATATATATGTATATATATATATATGTGTGTGTATATATATATACATATATATATGTATGTGTGTGTATATATAAAATATATGTGCGCACACACACACATATATAGACAGTATAAGTTTTAAACAATTTAATATGATGATTATGACACTTGGTTGAGGTGGTGAAATCAGAGTATAGAAGAGGGTGGGATATTTCCTAGGGAATGCCTTGCTGCTAAATGATGAACTACCACTTGGCTGAGCCCTCAAGGGTTAACGCGTTGTTAATGTAGCCTCACACTCTACAAGGCAGGACGAATGGAGGGAGGAGAGACAGCATGGCAGAGAGAGACAGACATACACCATGTGTGTGAGCAAGAGAGAGACACACATTGCCCCTTTAAGTATGCTTACCCCACTCTAAGTACATTGCTTTTTTAAGTAGATCAGCAAGTTGAGACAGCAGCTGTTGCCATCAAGCTCCCTCTGTTCTGAGCCTTGTCACGTATCCACCCTGTTCTGTGGAGGTGAGGTACAGGAGTGGGGGGCAGGAGGGGGAGGGGACACCCTGACATTAGCACTCCTCTTCCCCACCCCCATCCCCCGCACAGCAAGCAGGAGGCTCCCAGGAGCAGCTCCAAGTCAGAAGCAGCACGTGGCATTGGGAGGCGGAACAGCTGAACTTCCTGGCAATTGATAGTCTGCTGGGCAGGTGCCGCACAGGAAACTTAGGGGAGCAGGGGGGCTGCTGGTCCACCCTAGTTCCAAGCCCCCCCCAGCTAGCTCCAATGGACTGCTCTTCCTGCAAGCAACGGACAAAGCAGGCAGCTGCCAAACAATGTTATAAGGGAGCGTTGCGCAGCTTTAAATGAGCAAGTTCTGTAATTGATCAGCAATGTAACAAGAAAACAACGTTAACCAGGATGAAGTCATGTGAGGAACAAGGAGTACTTGTGGCACCTTAGAGACTAAAAAATGTATTTGGGCATAAGCTTTCATGGGCTAAAACCCACTTCATCAGATGCATGCAGTGGAAAATACAGTAGGAAGGTATATCTAGATGGAGAACATGAAAAAATGAGGGTTGCCATACCAACTCTAATGAAACTAATCAATTAAGGTGGGCTATTATCAACAGGAGAAAAAACCATTTGTAGTGATAATGAGGATGGCCCATTTCAAACAGTTGACAAGAAGGTGTGAGTAAAAGTAGGGGAAAAATTAGCACGGGAGAATAGTTTTTACTCTGTATAATGACCAATCCACTCCCAGTTTTTATTCAAGCCTAATTTAAAAGTGTCCAGTTTGCAAATTAATTCCAGTTCTTCAGTTTCTCGTTGGAGTCTGTTTTTGAAGTTTTTTTGTTGAAGAATTGTGAGGAGTCACTGTACTTTGTTTTTGCAGCTATATTTCCTGTAGAGACATATATATATTACCATTATAGAAGGTGTTGGTGAGACCTCATCTGGAATACTGTGTGCAATTCATGGCTTCCTTGTTTAAGAAAGATTAAATGCAAACTGCAGCAGGTACAGAGAAGGGCTACTAGGATGATCAGAGGAATGGAGAACCTACCTTACAAGAGGAGACTTAGGAGTTTGGCTTGCTTAACCTAACAAAATGAAGGCTGAAGGGAGATATAACTGAACTCTCTAAATACATCAGAGGAATAAACACCAGGGAAGGAGAGGAATTATTTAACGTAATGGCCAATAATGGCTCAAGAACAACTGGATATAAATTAGCCCTCAACAGTTTAGGCTTGAAATTAGACAAAGGTTTCTAACCATCAAAGCAGTGAAGTCCTGGAACAGCCTTCTAAGGGGATCAGTGGGGAGAAAAAACCTAACTGGTTTCAAGAGTGAGCTTGATAAAGTTTATGGAGGAGATTCATAGATTCATAGACTCTAGGACTGGAAGGGACCTCAAGAGGTCATCGAGTCCGGTCCCCTGCCCTCATGGTATGGAGATGGTATGATGAGATTGCCTACAATGGTGTGTAGCTGATCTGTAACTGCTAATAGCAAATATATCCAACAGCCAGAGATGGGACACTAGATGGGAAAGGCTCTGATTTACTACAGTGAATGTTTTCCCAGGATTTTGGCTGATGGATCTTGCTGACATGCTCAGGCTCTAACTGATTGCCATATTTGGAGTTGTGAAGGAATTTTCCCCCATGTCAGATTGGCAGAGACCCTGGGGTGGGGGTTGGGGGTGCGGGGTGCCTTTCTCTTCAGCATGAGGCACAGTTCACTTGTTGGCTTGAACTAGAGTAAATGGTGGATTCTCTGTAACTTGAAGTCTTTAATTTAAAATTTGAGGACTTCAGTAACTCAGCCAGAGGTTATGGGTCTATTACAGGAGTGGGTGGGGTGAGGTTCTGTGGCCTACGATGTGCAGGAGGTCGGACTAGATTATCAGAATGGTTCCTTCTGGCCTGAACGTCTGAGTCAATAATTTAATATCTCGAGTTGGTCCATCACTTCTTTATTTGATGCCTCTACCTCCTAGCAATGCCTGACCTCTATTGCCTGCAGCTGCAGAGTGTGTGCCTGGGGTGGGTTCCTTATCTCTCCAGTGAGGCCTGAGGCAAAGAAAGCATTTTGCCTCTCTGGGATCTCCTTATCCTCTTTGAGTGCATTCTAGAAACTTTCCAGTTCCTGTGGCTTTCTTCCTTCTGTTGTATTTAAAGGCTTTCCTTTTTGTCCTGATATTCTTAGCTATCGGGGCCAGTTCTCTCCTTGGCCCTTTTAAGGCCTGATCCAAAGCCCCCTGAAATCAACAGAAAAACTTCCAATAGGTTTTGGATTAATGCCTTACCAGCCAAAATTTGTATTCCAGTGTATTAACCTCCCTTGGGCATTGATTCCCATTTGATAAAGGATGCTTTTTCGGACTGCATGTAATACTGGTCGCTTCTTACCTCTTTTAGCTCCCTTTTTTTAGGGTCCTCATATATCTGTGACTCTTGCAAGATGTATTATACTTAACCAGTATCCTAGATGATTCTGTGGCTCTTCATTTTCTAATGTAGCAGGACCAGAGGCAAAATGCTGAGGGTTCATCAGATGAGACTCTCAGGTGTTTGGAACAGAGATACTCCCTCTGGGTTGGGTTAAACTGCAGTGACTTTGATTTAACCCAAACTGGCACCAACTAGAGGAAGTCTCCAGCTACATTCAGTTCCTGCCCTGTTCCAAGCAGTAAACACAGACATACAGACCAAACAGAATAGTCCCTATGTTTCTCTACAGCACCCTCTCCAGGCTGCTATGTAACACTACACCCTGACAGTCTCTCTCCAACTCTGGGACCAACAGCCCTTTCCTTTAAAGCTGTTGAGCCTAAACAGGTTGAGTTGCACACAGGTTTGCCAACTGTCTAATCACACAAACCCAAACATCCTTGCCCCTCCCCCTGCCCTGCCCCTTCTGCGAGGCCCCGCCCCTTCTCTGAGGTCCCACGCCGCTCAGTCCATCCTCCCTCCCTCTGTTGTTCAATCTCCCCCACCCTCACTCACTTTCACTGGGCTGGGGCAGGAGGCTGGGGTGCAGAGGAGGCATGGGGTGCATGCTCTGGGAGGGAGTTTGGGTTCTGGAGGGGGCTCTGGGCTGGGGCAGGGGGTTGGGGTGTAGGAGGGGGCTCAGGGGCTGAGACAGAACATTGAGGTGTAGAAGGCAGTGATAGTGCAGGTTCTGGGAGGGAGTTGGGTGCAGGAGGGGGGTTGGAGTGCTGGCTCCAGGAGGGGACTCAGGACTGAGGCAGGGGTTTGGGGTTCAGGAGTAGGTGTGGGATGCAGGCACTGGGAGGGGCTTAGGTGTGCAGGAGGGGGTGAGGGGTGCGGGCTCCGGCCGGGTTGTGCTTACCTTGGGTGGCTCCAGGGTGGCGGTGCAGCGGGCTAAGGCAGGCTCCTTGCCCACTCTGGCCCCGCTCCACTCCCGGAAGTGGCCTGCATGTCCTTGCAGCCTCGGGGGAGGGGGAAGGAAAGGGACTCCGTGCACTGCCCCTGCCTGTAGACACTGTCCCCACAGCTCCCATTGGCTGCAGTTCCCAGCCAATGGGAGCTGCAGTCAGCGCTCAGGATGCGGGCAGTGCACAGAGACCCCTGGCTGGTCCCCCCACCAGGGACTCAGGGACGTGCCAGCTGCTTCTGAGAGCAGCACGGAGCCAGGGCAGGTAGGGAGCCTGCCTTAGCACCACTGTGCTGCCAGCCTAACATCTGGTTTGGCTTCAGTAGCCTCTGGGTGATAGAGCCCTATTCCAGGAGACTCCCAGCAAAACTGGGAGGGTTTGCAACCCTAGCATGGAATTAGCTCACAGCTAGGAGAACGTCCTAAGATGGATTGGCAGGGCCTCTTCCCAGATGTGCCTCAGGGGTGAGGCACTGCAGGGCTAATGGGGCTTCTCCAGGGGGCGAGAAAAGCCCCTGTACATCTGGTCACAGTGCAAGTATTCCTTCCAGTTGGTTCCCATATCCCGTAGTGATGTTTCAGCCAGTTTATAATTGGGGAGTAGAATTCTGACACTATTAAAGCTGATTTCTCTTAGGTCCCCTCTGTATGTACCACTCTAACTTTGTGGTGTATTTGATTGGCAAAACTTTCTGCCAAGATGGCTGTCCATGCAAGCTAAGGAGCAAAGGATGCTTAGCACCTCAGAGGATCACATCCAGGTTTGCTGAGGCCAGGAAATGCCATTGGGGTCCTTGAGTTCTGATCTCACATTCTAGACCTGTCCAGGCATTAAATCATAGATGCTGAAGGTGGAAAAAAGTTCCAGTCAGTCATCTTGCGCATCTCCCAAAATAACGATGTGCACAGTAAATCTTTACGATGCTGATATTGGAACTGGGTCCTACTCATGCCCAGAGTGAGATTGAGGCATGTACACTATGGCAGGGGTGGCCAGCCTGTGGCTCCAGAGTCACATGCGGCTCTTCAGAAGTTAATATGCGGCTCCTTGTATAGGCACCGACTCCGGGGCTGGAGCGACAAGCGCCAACTTTCCAGTGTGTTGGGGGTGGGGGGTTGCTCAGTGCTCAACCCCTGGCTCTGTCACAGGCCCTACCCCCACTCCACCCTTTCCCACTCCCTCCCCTGAGCCTGCCGTGCCCTCACTCTTCCCCCTCCCCCTCCAAGCCTCCTGCACAGGGCCGGCGCTTCCATTTAGGCGACCGCCACGATTTGAGAGGGCGACATTTTGCCACCCTCGGCGGCAATTCTGCGGCGGGGGGTCCTTCCGCGCTCTGGGTCGTCGTCGGCAATTCTGCGGCGGGTCCTTCACTTGCTCCGGAACCCGCCGCCGAAGTGCCCCGAAGACCGGGAGCGCGGAAGGACACCCCCCCGCCGCAGAATTGCCGCCAACTACTGGGAGCACGGAAGGACCCCCGCCTAGGGAGCCAAAAACCCTAGCGCAGCTCCTGCTCCTGCACACCATGAAACAGCTGATCAGGAAGTGCGGGGCGAGAGGGGGAGGTGCTGATCGGTGGGGCTGCCAGTGGGCGGGAGGCACTGGGAGCAGAGGGGTGGGGAGAGGTGATGCTGACGTATTACTGTGGCTCTTTGGCAATGTACACTGGTAAATTCTGGCTCCTTCTCAGGCTCAGCTTGACCACCCCTGCACTATGGGCTCCTGCCTTGGGCCTGAGCTTCTAGAGTCATGAGACTGAACCAGAATCTCAGCTTTTGTACAACTAAGTTTCTAGTTCTCATGGTTGTAAAGAAAACTTGAAAATGGGAACCAAGCATAGCCAAGTGCAACAGCATTTGCCTGAGTTGCAGAGAACCTGAAACAATAGCCTGGCTCACACCCAAAGGGAAGTCCTATCATGTGCACCAGCCACCATGTAGTTGTACTGCAGCATCATAGCAGAGTGAGCTTTGGTTTGGCGAGAAGAGCAAGACCTTCAATCACAGTCTCAACTACTTTTTCTTTAAAAAAAAGCAAAAATGTGTAAAATAAATGGAATTAAATTGTATTTATATCCCTAAAGCTAGAAACATTTGTATCAAAATATTTACAATGACTGTATAGAAATAAACACTCTGTCAAAGAAACAGCAAAGTACAGTACTAGAATATGTCCACCGAATTAACAAAGTCTATATGGAAAGAGAATGTAACAGAGAAAGTGTGAGAGAAAATACTGTTCATGCTACCCCTGCACCCATGAATTTTTTGTTGCCACCTAACTTTAGTTTGTGGGCATAACCACAGTGAGTCCTGACCTCTTGCCACTAACAATCTCCACTTACTGTTTAAGCTTTTCAAAGGGACAGAAATGTTTGGCTTGGATACCCTGATGCAGACAGGAACTCTATTCCTGCAGTTATGACACGACAATGCTATTTTTTTCCATACAGTCTTTCGTGTGGAATTTTCCTTGTATAGGCATTAATTAACAAAGCCTCTCCGCACCCCTGGGAGGTAGGTATAATGAACATCATTTTACAAATGGAAGAACATAGGCACAGATAGGTTAAGTGACAGAGTTGGGAACAGAATGCTGGATTCCTAACTCTCAGTTTTTTCCACTTTAACTACTAGGCCTTATTTCTTCTGCCATCAAATGTTGTTTTAGTTTGAGGTGACTTACAATGTCACTGCGGGGTCGGTGATTAATGCCCCATCCTGTGCTACAATGAGTGGAAAAAATCTATTGCCTACAGGTAGTCATAAAAACCTAATTCAGTGTTTCAACAGTGAGCTCCCACGAGCCTAAGCAGGCTTCCTCAGCTATCAGATTGGAAAGTCCCTTCAGTCCCATGGCTTATAGAGCACATGCATCACAAATCTGCCTGTTTAAGGCTTCATAGGGACTTCCTGAGATCGTCATCATGCGGCTGTGTTAGAGAGATACACAGCCAGCTATAGTGGAGAAACGCCCCCAGGTGACTCTCTGGGGTGTGTACCACTGAGTTATAACTGCATCCTCCGTTACTAGGATCATTGCCTGCCTCCTTCCTTCCCTGGCTCCTCCCCTCCATTCTTATATGCTTCCCTCTCTCTCTCCACCTCTCGCCCTGATTTATTCATGGGAATTAGTCTCTTTCTTAAGTAGGAAACAGGATGGCAATGAATTTGCAGTTATGATATTTTTAAAAACTTGAATTTAATCGAGTTGGGCTGTTCCCAGATATAATGTCTTTAACCCTTCTAAAAATGTAACAAAAGGCCTGCCCCATTGTTCTTCAGGGCAAAAAGCCTTATCCCTCACTCACACACTCACAACGCAGGCTAAGGAGAAATAGGGAGGAGGGGTAGGGAGGAAGTAAGATGCAGCACTCATTTCCTTGAGGTGCCGCCGAGTCGGTGAAGTGGAGTCTGGTGGTTCCTTAAGGCACAGCCTGACTTTGCGAGGAGGGAGAGTAGAGCCAGGAGACTAGGCAGTTCGTTTGTAACTTCAGGGCCCAAGGATCAAGGAGGCGCTGGCTGGACTGGAGGAGCTGTTTCTCTCTCTTTGGTGGATTCATTTGTGGTGGGTGTTTTTTGGTGTTATTGCCAAACAGTTCTTCCAGCTGAATGATTCCTCATCCTCCCCACCCCCAATTTCTAACCCCCACCCCCAACCCCTTTTACTCCTGCCAGCCTTTATTTCTTTCTAAGGACAAGGTAGAGGATGCCAATGATGAAGCTAAAGCAAAAGCAGATCCAGGCCAATATGAAGGAGTAGCCATGATGGTCCCGAGGGTCTGTGAAGTAGTGTGGGAATCGGGCTGTGTAGATGGAGACTGCAATCAAAATGAACAGCCCTGTAGGGGGAGGGGAGGGAAGAAAGAATTGGAAGATATGTGAAAACCTGAATCTTTGCAGGACAGCTCAGGTACTGCAGTGATATTGTGGCATGTGCCCTGTGAAGCTGATGGCCCATTTACTGTTGTAGGGCTGTTCATGAGCACTGAGCACTGTATGCTAATTTTTTATCCTAGGGTTTCTTGTGAGCACCAGGTCAGTACCTCCTGGTTTGTTACTGGAAGGAGATAGGCCAAGGTTGCATACCGGAGATACTCAGATTCCAGAGTTGTCGGGAATGGTGCACAAATTTAGATTCTGGTGTGTTAGTTTCGGCTTCCTTACGAGTGCTGAAGCTGAACATGCTAGTGTGCATTTGGGCAGATCACTCGCAGGTGAGGCTGTACACACTTGTTCGTTGTGTGCTCTTACGTTAACACTAGGGTTTGCTGTTGTAGGGTTTTTCATGAGTCCGGGGGCTACTGGCACAGGCTTTTCATGTTGTTTTTTTTTAGTACAAAAAGCATAAACATAATGCACACATGGAAAACAGCTTGAAGGGGGGGAAGTGGATGACATTTTCAGGCTTGCCAACCTTGACAGTGATCCTTTATCTACTGGCTGTTCTAGGCACTCTCAGGTGTAAAACCAATAACAAGTCAAACAACCTGCTCCCTCCAAACACATTTCTTTTCCCCATTCCTCCCTCCAATAAGGACGTCCAATTGAAGGCTGTGATCTGTATCGAGCCTTGGACCCCAAGAGCAGCACTTATATTGGGAATCTATTCATAACCAGTGGGGAGCTCGGGAGGATTAAAAGCTAATATATTGGACTTGTACTCTCCCTCTTTCATAGAGTCTGGTCCAAAGCCAAAGAAGTCAATGAAGAATAGGGTGACCAGATAGCAAGTGTAAAAAATCGGGACGGGGCTGTGGGGGGTAATAGGAGCCTATATAAGAAAAATCCCCCAAAATCGGGACTGTCCCTATAAAATTGGAACATCTGGTCACCCTGATAAAGCATCTCCCATTACTTTAATGGGCTTTGGGTGAGATCACCTTCTGTTTACGATTCACACACAGTAGGTGGGGGCTGGTATGCAGGGGCGGCTCCACGCACTAGCACGGCAAGTGCGTGCTTGGGGCGGCAAGCCACTGGGGGCGCTCTGCTGGTCACCGTGAGGGCGGCAGGCAGGCTACCTTTGGCGGAATGACTGCGGAGGGTCCACTGGTCCCGCAGCTTCAGCGGACCTGCCTGCGGGAGATCCGCCGTAGCCGCGGGACCAGCAGACCCACCGCAGGCATGCCACTGAAGGCAGCCTGCCTGCTGTGCTTGGGGCGGCAAAATGCCTAGAGCTCCCCCTGCTGGTATGGATAACTGCCTGGAGCAATAAACCAAACTGTAATCTGAAGTGGAGAATTAAATTGCCTCTGGATACATCAAAGCTTTAGGTAAATGACTGATGCCATCCTTCTCAAAAAGGCAATAGCAATTAGGGATGAGTGGAACAGGACAAGAGGATTTCTCCTCTCACTGTCTGATGGTGTTGACAGTTTGAAAACATTATTTGCAATGCCTGTTCTTTCTTGGAAAGACTCCGTTGTGTTCCGGACCATCCGTTGTGAATAACCAAAGCAGTGACTGCTTTTGTGAAACAGCCATTTTGAATTTTACATCAGAGCCACTTTGTGGTGGAGCAAGATGCTCTGGGATTGTTTGGTTTATGCTGTGGAGAACAACCTGTCCCATGGTGGAGTCAATGATAAAACCTTCAGACATTTTGATAGGGCCCATTGAATCCAGAGGAATATCAAAGCAGTTTACAGACAATGGACAAAACCATTCCAGTAGGTATACACTTGCGTCTTCCATTCATTCCAATAGAATTCCACTGGTGCAGCAGTGGGGGTGGCTGCACTAATAGTGTGTGTGTGTGTGTGTAAGAGCTAGTTTGAAAATAAGTTTTTCCAAAAGAAAGTTAATCATTTTGATCTTTTTTTTCAAAAATATTAATGGAAATTTTCTGTGTTTTTTTTTTAATGAAAACAAAAAAATGTTTTGGTTCCTTCCCTCATCCCTTACCCCCCAAAATCAATTTTTTGAAAACTGAATTTTTTTTTACTAAAAACGTTTTGATTTTCAGTTTTTCACCTGGAAAACTTCAAATGAAAATATTCAACAAAAAATTTGGAAACAGCCATTTTTTGTTGAAAAAGTTTTGATGGACATTTTTCAACCAGCTCTATAAGTATGGGCCAATTTTGGGGAAGGTATGGGGGGGTCATCCCCCCAAAAAAACTGTATACGTTGATAGTAGAGAGGAGAAATTTAAAGGTTCAGATGACCTCAAACAGTTTGAGTCATGGCCAGCCCCAGGCAGGCCTCCCCCTTACCCTCAGCCTCCCATTCTGGAAAGCAGCGCCTTCTCCCTGCAGGGCACAGCTATTGCTCCTGCCTCTCCCCGTGGGCTGCAGCTCACAGCTCGCCTGGCCTCCAAGGTTACTTGACTGGTGGCTCTGCCAGCTGCCGTGTAGGGGTGTGGGCGGGAAAGGGGTGTGTGTTACACACACACAAACACACACACACACATTTAATCCTTTTAGCAAACTGATGCAGAGAGACTGGACTTACAGCAAATCAGCATGATGGCTCCAGTGATATAGAAGCGTTTCCCTTTCTCCATGGTGAAGAGCTGTACCACGAACATGACCAATGAGAAGAAGGAGAAGATGATAGCCAGGATCATGAAGGCTTGCACTGCCTTGAGGGAAGCTGGCAATACAGAGGCAGGAGGGGAGAGAGAGAGTGTACGTTAAGATACTATTGGTATCACAATGCATGGTAGGCCTTCAGACTATACAGGTCGTATCAAGACCTAAAGAAAATATCTCTTACGCATATCCCCTTCAGCAAATGCAATCTGACGGCATTTCACAGCATCGCAGTCTAGCCAGAGTCCTGTTGAGTTTGCCCCCATGGTAGAGGTACCTGCCATCCAGACCTGAAATGGAACAAAACAGTCGTGTCAATGTTGTTGCTCTTGACCATTCTGACAACGGTTGCTCCAGCCTATCACCTGATCTGGGCCTAAGAGAGACAATGACCGCTGGAAGCTTTTGTGGCGATAAAACCTTCCCCCTGTGCATGGAACTCATGAAGATCTAAAGTTGTCGGAGATAAGAGACTTGAAAGACTTGAGATATTTAGTCTAGATAGAAGAAGAGTTGGTGTGTGTGTGTGGGAGGGAGGGGACTCAATTACAAAAATATAGTGAAAATTGCTCTTAGGTTCCTTTTTGTCCTGCCATGTAATGTGACAATAAGGGGCCACTCAATTACATTAAAGGGCAGTACGCTTACAACAAATAGAAAATTGAAAAACTTAACTCACAGTCACACGAGGTCACTGCATGAATATTAGGTTTATTTTGAAAAGGACTGGATAATTGCATATGGTCAGTATTTTTAGCTAAGGCAGCTAAGATAATAAGAGTAAAACACATATGCTTTGGGGGTACAAAAAGATGGTTGGCAGAGGACAAAGAAGGACTCTTTTTACCCCTTTTATGCACAGCCTTTTCTAGCTGGTCATCTGCACTGTGGGTGCTTAGACACACTGCTGCTGTGTTGGCTTTGACAGCATTTGGGAGCAGTTTCAATGTCCTGCAAAGGGGCATGCAGGACACTTTAATCACAAATGGAGGTGTCCTATGTGAATCAGAATGGTGGACACTCCTCAACTGAAGGTGGCAATTGACTGGAAGCCGTGATGTGGCAGGAGTGTCATGGTAAAGCTAAAGCTTTGAAGTTGTCATTGTTATGGTGACCTTCTTTGGGGGGCTCTAGACTCTGAATACATGTTTGCACAAGTTTTAAAATGTGTGCAATATCCTCTCATTAGAGATCCTAGCTCCTCTTTTGGCTGTAGTTCCTTGTGTCGAAAATCTAGTAGGCAGTCTAGGGCAGTCTATTCCCATCTAGGTCTGCAGTGCCAGACTTCTCTAGACCACCAGAGTGCAGGATAAACTGAGAGTTCACTGGGGTTTCTTGAGCATTTTAGCTCTGGGTCTTCCCTCTTGTCGTCGGGTTTCAAGGCAGCCGCTTAAATATGATTTGGAGGTTGCTGAATAATTTTCAGACAAAGGCGGCCACGAGGGGGCAGTATAAACTAAAGCACAGGAATAGCTCTGTGTTACACATAAATGATTGCGTTGCTGCCTGTGCAAGTGAAGTCTCTGAAAGACAGGAGAGTTTTTCATGTGTATTTGTCTATGAAGTTTAAAATGGAGCTGGGCTGGTCACTATAAAAATGGTGGCCTGCCCCTTTGCCTCCCTTCTGCTGCAAAGAGGACTGGACAGGAGGGGGTCATTCTGCAGTGTAGTATACAAGCAAGACCATTTGTCTAACTAAAAATAGCATCCGTCTTTATAAGCACTTTGAGGCAGGGATTGTCATTTTACTATATGTCTGTACAGTTCCTAGCGCAGCAAGGCCCCAAGCTAGCTGAGGCCTCTAGGTGCTAATACATATAAATAACAATCTCCAGTGGCACTGGATAGGATACAATTCCTAAGAGAGAGGGGCATACGCTTCCTTCAGGGTCTAAGCTCCGTAGCTGGCGGTATCAGGAAGAAATTTCCGCGTGTGGCACAAGTTTGGGCACTTGCGTTCCAATATGGAGTTTGTGCTTTCTTTTGAACAATGACGGAACAATTATTGGAGACAGTATACCCGACTAGATGGAGCACTAGGCTTTCCCAGTAGGTTGCTTGGCTAGATGAAGATTTGTTTTCCGTTGGTATGGCAGGATACAGGACATAATGCACCACTGGTCTGTACTGATGTGACAGCATTTCTCCCTTAACAAGACTTTTATCTTCACTCTGATAAGAATTGTTGGTTTTCCTTTTTGACTTGGTGAGCAAGAGCATGTTGTTGGGAATAAATACTTAGACAGCAGCATCTTGACACCAAGTGGGATTTTTAGCAGTGCTTTCCAGCTCAAGAAACTCTCCCCTGCAAATCTTTTGGTATTCACACTGCTGTGAGTTACTTGGCCATTGGCCCAACAATTTACAGGTGTTGCAATTTTGTAGTATGTTGATAGATCTACTGCATATTTCAGCTATTACAAAGTGCTTTTGGTTTAGACAGGGACCAGTCCTTATATGTGTTGTGTGTAGTGTTATAGCATATAGATGATAACGCTACCAATAACTGTTAGTTTTGCCCAAACAGCTCATGAGAACACTTTTTAGTTCCAGAAACAGACAAGCATCCACCGTATAATTATACAAGAGACTGTCTGGCAGATGGGCTGATAAATTTCAGCTCAAAACTATCCTCCATAAATCTCACTTGCTCAACTAGTTCTTGAATGGGGCGTGTACAGGTGGTTCCTACTTTAAAATTATGGGAGTGGAAACATCACCTTGAGGCTGCCTCTGTTTGTTTTAGTTCAGGACTCGGAACTTTTCTGTTCGCAGGGTGGCATTTAAATTAAAGTGGCTTAATTTTTTTCCAGAGATCCATTTATTTCAAGGGAGTTACCCCAGCATAAAATTGGAGTAACAGAGCAGTGAATCAGGCTCTTTATGTTTTCTGAACAGCTCGTTTGCACATTATTATTTACTGAAAGAGGATGCCCTACTCCCTAACTCTATAGCCTGGCAACCCTATGGCAGAACCTTTCAATGGTGTGTGGGGTTATAACCATGGAAGGGTTGAGAGTTCAACATCTGCTGCCTGTCTTGTTCAGAGAGACAGAGCGGGTGAGGTAATGTCTTCAGCTTCTGTCAGTGAGAGAGACAAGCTTTCGAGATTACCCAGAGACCGACGTGGCTACGACACCACTGTCTTGTTTAGAAGCAGAATGACTTACGTTGGCAATGGTGGATACAAACAGCATGACCACGGTGGCAATGTGGACCACAAAAATACCAGCCAATAGCACCAACATCTTGGCTTCTTAGTCTGTGTGTGTGGTGGGGGGGAAGGTCTCAAATGCAGATGATTCTGAGGAAAAAAAAGTATTGGAGAAGAAAATAAAGGTGGGTGCTGGAACCAAGAACTTTGTTACAATAACCCAGTATTTACATGCAAGAAAGTAATTGGGTTTGTTCTAAACCCACCCCAGAAATATTGACCAAGCGCTGAAAAAATATCTAAAAATACTAGTAACACCCCCCACAGTCCCCAGCAAATCACTCAGAGTAGTTAGAGGGAAGCTGTAGCCACTGTAGCCAGTCTTCCAGGAAATGCTTAGCAGAGTTTTGAAGATACTGTGGGTAGTTTTTAAAAATAGGCTGCCTATATGTCTGACCATTAATAAGGTTAAGTGCTGTGCAGGGTAAAGTGATATACTCCATTCCCCAATGCCAAATTGAGCTATTTGCCCACTGGGGCCATGGACGTCAGGAAGGATTTCCTTTTCCTAATCCCCCCACCTGACAATACAGTGTTATCCAGTTGGTCTGGTGTATCATGAGTCAGTTGGGGTGGAGATTTGTCTTCCTCTGACACATCAGGTACTGGGCACTGTTAGAGTGGACTACAGGTCTACGCAGGATGGTGGTCTGATCCATTTTGTTAAGAGAGAATACCAGCATAGATGAACCACTGGGCTGTTCTAGATGGGGAGAAAATAGACTACTGTGCTTAGTGGCTCAATGGTTGGATCTGGTGTGGCGGAAGATGGGATAACTGGAGTCATTGCCCGGTGTGGATCATTCCCGGTGAGTACCCGGCCCAGGCCGGGGAAACTAATAATCCAACCAGCGGACCAAATTCAATGATGAATCCTGGTCACGTGCCACCTGAGGCACGTTGCACATACACTAAGAAGAAGAACTGGAGTCAATGTTTTGCTCAGATCCCTTATTCCTAAAATGGAAATTGTTACAGTTTTCATAAAAAAATCCCAAGCATTGGTCTGTAGTGAGGGCTGCTCTTGATTTCCTTTTAAATTCAAGGAAATCTGCTCAATATATTACTGCATTAAGACACCCTACACATGTAATGTATCTGATTCCTTTGCATTATTCCCCTATGTGTAGCAGGACTTGACTTCTTGTGGTGTTTCTTGTCACTTATGAATATTTTATTTAAAAAGAAACAAGATTTTCGGGACTAGCATTGGCGGGGTCTGATAGTGTCATTTAACCAAAGCTACTGTTTTATTTTCTGAAATGATGAAATCTAAGGAGCAAAGACCTGATATTGAGAACAGATTCACTTCCCCTGCACAAAAGTGGCAAGTGGAAAGCATTAGGATTTCAGATCTCACCTACTGACAGGATTCTTATCAGTATTTTGTACTTAGAGTCACAGAAATTAGAGACAGCAAAGACTTGTTGGGTCCTTTAGTCTTATCTTCTCTGCCCAAGAGCAGACTGCTCCTGAAAATGTTTGGGGAGGTAAATAAAGGGGCTAAGTTAATTTCCTACCCTCCCTCTCGTTGCTAGGTGAGAGCAGTGTCAAACACCTGCTTTATATTTGCAGTTATTCTGGGCCAGATGAGTCAGGCAAGGAATCCAGCTGTAGCTTTCAGGATGAGGATCAGTGACAATGCAATATAATACTGCAGTTACCATTCATAATAACATCTGTCATACAGAAAGGCTTTGTAGAGTCACCCAAATGGCATATGTTACTCATTTACTCCACCTTCCCCACTCCTTCCCTTTTGCCTAATTGAAGCCTTGTGTGTGTCAGATCTGCTTTTAAAGATTACTAGGTTGTATCATCACAGTCCAAATACTATTTTCCCACACCTCATGGGACTGCCAAGCTTTCCCACTTGCTTACCATTTGTCCAAAACCGGCATTGGCTAATAACCAACAGGAATTCCCGGAATTACAGAAATTGGAGAAAGAAGTGACCTCTGTGCCCAGCAGGATTGTTCTTCACTGTAAATATCTGTGCATTGTCCTGTCCAGTTTGCAAGGTCTCAACCAATGGGGCTTCCTAGATCTGACTAGTAGAAAATTGGTCCTGATGTTCTGTTTCTCTTTGTCATGGCTTGCTTTTAACCCTTGGATTACCCCAAAAAACTCTTTGTATTTCAGGATTTTCAGAGGTGGGGACCACTCACACCTCTCACTGGCTGCTGTGGCTGCTGTTGGGTGTTCAGCAGTTCTGTAAACCAAGCTCTAAGTGTATCCCTCCAGCACCTTTAATAATCTGTCATATGAATGCCCTGTGCTTTGGTTCTGAAACTGAATTGACGAAAGAGAACATGGACTCAACAGTGCGTATAGGCTGTGAGAAATCATAGCTTCCCTGCTCCCTGAGGTGAGGTCTCTGTGTACAGTCACCCAAACCACATTGGCTTTCTTTACCACCATATCACATAGGAAACTCATAACTAGAGGTCCTCACATTTTTTTTCAAACAGAAAATGTTTTGCATTGGAAAATGCCGTTTAAAAAAAATTTAAATATTTCGAGGGAGGGGGAAATGTTTTTAAATGTATCGTTAAAGGACATTTTTAAAAAATAGAAATGATTTTTAAAACTCCTCACCTGACGAAGCTGACCAGAACATTCATTTTTAAACATTTCTTTATTTACAAAAACAGAAAATAACTGAAATGTACCTTTCTGTTATAAAAATGTTCCGCTCAAAAATTTAAAAAAAAAACCAACCAACCAAACCAAACCAACCCCCCCGCCCCTGCAAAAGACACCACTAATAAAACAACCAAACATAAATTGATTTTGGAATTTTTGTTTTTTGTTTGCTGTGAATTTTCTTTTTCTGCTCTGTTCTACTCACATCTAGCTTGCTTCTCTCAATCAGTCCTAGTTAGGTCACTTTTGGCATTATTAATTCCTGTGGCCACTCTCACTATACATGCTACCTAACATGAGCTCCTCAGGGGGTGCTGATTCACAGTTTTGAGTCTTTCTGAGTAAAAGCATGACCACCCTCTCTGTTCATTGTCCCTTTTGCCCATTGAATACACAGTAGCTAATAATCCCACGTAAGCTCAGGGATAGAGGAGAGCAAGATAATGGGTCTTTTCCATTTCTGACTGGGCTGCATGTGCTTTTCTTCTCATTAAGACACAATAGAAAGTGCCTTGGTTGTTCTGCAGGAGTGAGGCTTGTGTTCTCATCAGCTGGGTGGGGTCACATTGCTAGAGCAGCAGCACGTGCCGTGTGCATATCCTTTCTCCTCCTTTCCTCAATCTAGTTGCAGCTGGAATTGGAGTTTATCAGGCTTTTATTGGACTGTGATTCAGTCCCAACCATCCTGGATTTGCCAGTTTTTCCATTGGCTCACCCCAAAGAATTCAAACCTGCAATTACTTAACCCTGCAATTGCTCGGTGTAGCCTGTCCTTTCAAGGGCTGCATCTCACAAGCCAGGGAGGTGTTGTGTCCGGGAACCAGGGCCCGTGGAATACTCAGTAAGCCCTGCGGCAGCCCCCTGCGGACGTTTATGATGGGAAATCAGTCCCTGGGCCAAGGTGAGTGGGTAGAACAGTTACTGAAAGATGCCAGACTTGAGGGGAGGAGAGGACGTGAGCTCATATGCCTGGTATTCGCCTCAGATGGCTTGAGATGGAAGAGAGACTTAGTACTGGTGATGGTAGCTTGAGATTCTCCTCCTTCTTCCCCCACTCCCCCTGAGATCATGGCTGGAGAGAATGCTATCAATGCACAGGAGTGCTAATAATGAATAACAACAACTTACATTCCTCTAGCATTTGTCGTCCTGAAGGATCCTAAATTGCTTTTACAAACACTATCCATACAGGGACCCCCTTCACCAACTGCTGCAATACAGCTTCTTCTGGAGAGGACACAGTAGTTGGTTCATAGCACACAGCACTTCTACACTACAGCTGATGGCTGGAAGACCACCATATCCGATTTTTTTACCAAAAAAACCCAAAAAGTCATCTGCAGAGTGCATACACTTTTCAGGGAAAAAAAATAATTTAGTTCAAACCCAACTTTCTGGCAAAATAGTTTGGATGGAAAATGTTCAACCAGCACTAGTTGCCACCTTAGAATTAGTGCAGACCAGCAGGACAGATAATAGAGCTGATGGCCCTAATCAGGGCCAGGATCATTTGGTAATGAAGGCAAAGAGTACACAGCAGAAGAGAAAAATACTGGATGTGCCACCGTACAGCTTGTACAAATGTATAGCTCTGACACCAGCAAATCACCAGGGCAATGCTACTTATGGTATCACCACGATCAGGTGGCTCAGGACAATGCATCACCTATCACAAATTCGTAGAACTGTCCCACAGGCTTGCCTTCGGTAGATACAATAGCTGAGCACTCCAGGGCCATTGCAGTTTTGTCAGGCCCTGTGACATGAGCCTGCTGTCTCTCAAAGGATGGACTCAATTGCCATGATACAAAGATGCAAAGATCATCCTGCCATTGTGACATTATTATTTTTCCCACGGAACCAATACCAGAGAGTTGGTGGCCTTACAGATTACAAAGGCGAAACATCATAAATGGTCCATGTTTCCCTATGATCTGCTTCTTGTTTCAGACCCGAGTGAGGCCAGAGGCCCTGTTGACACACAGTTTATGTGTTGTTATGTGCAGGTAGCATGGTACAAAGCCTTGAGAGTCTGCTCTTGATTCACCAGCCTGACTCAGTTTGCAACTCAGGTGCCGTTTATAAAGATGTGGGTGTTTTGGCAAATCTCCCTGTGGAGAGATCTCTTGGGAGTTAGCAGGTAAATATGCCCAATGGTCTGTGATGTGATGTTAGATGGGGTGGGATCTGAGTTACTATAGAGAATTCTTTCCTGGGTGCTGGCTGGTGAGTCTTGCCCACATGCTCAGGGTTTAACTGATGGCCATATTTGGGGTCAGGAAGCAATTTTCCTCCAGGGAAGATTGGCAGAGGCCCTGGAGGTTTTACACCTTCCTCTGCAGCATGTGGCGCAGGTCACTTGCTGGAGGATTCTCTGCACCTTGAGGTCTTTAAACCACGATTTGAGGACTTCAATAACTCAGACATAGGTTAGGGGTTTGTTCCAGGAGTGGGTGGGTGAGATTCTGTGGCCTGCGTTGTACAGGAGGTCAGACTAGATGACCATAATTGTCCCTTCTGACCTAAAGTCTATGAATCTATGAGTCTGTGTGTGTGTACATGTGCTTTTGGCATCTTTGTTTTAAGGGGTGTGATTAAAAGGCCTTACTAGGTGCACAGCTTGGCTTTACAACAACTAGCGGGGATATGCCAACCACCTCCAAGTATCTAATGGGTGTAAACATAAAGGAAAGAGAGGAATTGCACAGGGTGGCCCAAGGGGCTGTAACTGAGAGTAATGGGCTGAAACTGAGCAAACAGAATGTTTTGGCTGGGGATCAGGAAACATTTTCTAGCAGTGAGTGAGGTCTGTTATGCTGTGGAGTAGTCTCACCAGGGAAGTGGTGGAAGACTCATCGCTTGAGTCACTTATAACTGGAGTGGACAAAGCCCTGGAGAACGACTCTAGGGAACAGTCCTGCACTAGGAGGATGGGAAAAGATGATCTGACAGGGTTTTTCCTCTGTGATGTCTATGATTCATTTGAGAGTGGGTGAATCTCTCAGTACTGAAGGCAAGCGCTGAGAAATTGGCATTTTCTCAGGAAGAAAAGCCCTGGAGTGCCAATGCATGTGACAACCTCAACAGAAACACCGAAGCTCTCTTGGTAGGAGGGAGGGGAAGAGAGAGCTGCCTGAGGTCTAACAAGCTGCCAACAACTAGGAAAATAGAGGAAAATAGAGGAGGAAAATAGAGAGAAAAGGAGGGGCTGAGTGCCTTAAAAGGGAAGCAGAGAAACCAGGGAGGGGGTAAGGAGAAACTAGAGCTAATCGGAGACACAGAAATGTTTCAGTGGCTTATTGATTAGTAATAATAAGACGCTCAATGCTGGTACTTTAGGGGAGCTCGGGAAGTGAGGGAGGGCGCATACGCACTTTGCCACGTTAAGAGTCTCAGGATTTCTATTCCTAAAACTGGCTAATTAAATGTGTAAAATGTTTGGGAGGGCCTGGAACGTGCAATGAAATAATGAAAAAGGAATCGGGAGAGAAAAGAGCATGCTTAGACGTGTCTGATTGATGGGCTGGAGGCTGTGGGTGTGCATGTGTGTGATTTGTGTGTGTGTGTGTGTGTGTGTGTATGCATGTTTATTTCTATGCATATGTCTCTGTAAGTCTGCTTGTGTTTGCATATGTGTGTATCTTTTCTGTGGGTATGTCTGTGAGCTTACCTGCATGCATTTTTGTTTGATTTTTGTGTGCGCATATTGATGAGTTTGAGTGTATCTGAGTTTGGCTGCGTGTGTGTGTGTGTTAGTGCATATATTGTAGGAAATGGTTTATGATCAATAGCCTGTGATGGGATGTTAGATGTGTAAGCAGGGGAATGGTCCCGCTATTGTGGGGAACTTTCCTGGCTTCTGCACTACCCCGGTGAAGTGGGCTAGCAAAAAGATCTGAGTCCTCGCTCCCACTTCCTTTACCCAGAGGCCTCCCTGCCCTTGAGGACTCCCCTTCCACTCTCCTGTCTGGCAGAGTCCTCGTAACCCCAACAAGGCTGGACCCAGGATTCCTGGGGGGCTCAACCCCCAACCCTGCTGTGGTCACCCAGGACAGGGGCTAGGGTGTCCCCACTCCGGGGTACTCTCTTTGCACTGTGCACCTCCCTAACCCACTGATCACATCATACAATTTAAAGTAAATACAAGTTATTTAATTAACAATTAATTTTAAAAAAGAATAAGGAAAAATGGGAAAGATTAAAGGAAAACACATCACCCAGCTCTGTGGCAGGGACCATCACAAACAGTGTCTCTGTACATCAGGGCACTTCACAGTCTGTTCCTCAGGCCCTGGCTGTGCTGCAGAGACGCTGTGGGTTGGACACTTGCTCTGGCGGTGGCCACACACTCTCAGGCTCTGGGTGGCAGGACCCTTCTCCCCAGTGTCACTCCTGCTCTGTCAGGGTTATGATCCCCCTCCAAGTCTGGCCTGCAGAGCCTCTTGGCGGAGGCGTCTCCCTGTGCTGGGCCCACTGCCTAGGGTCCCCCTCGCTCTCCCCAGCTGCTCACCGCACCCAGCTCCAGACTGCTCCAGCCTCAGCTCCACACTGCCTCATCACCGCTGCTGCTGCTGCTCTGCCTTCAGCTCCCTGGGCTGCTTCTCTGGCCTCTCTGGCTCCAGTTGCTACAGCTCTGCTCCCAGGGCAGGTCTACTCTGCAGGCTGCTTCTGTGACTCTCTCTCAGCTCTCACCTGCTTCCTGGGCTGCTTGTCTGGCCTCTCTGGCTCTGGTTGCTGCAACTCTGCTCCCAGGGCAGGTCTGCTCTCTCTGGGCTGTGCTCTGGCTTTTTGGGCTGCAGCTCTGCTCCCAGCAGCTTAGCTTGTGTCCCTGCTCTCTCCATAGCTCGGCCCCACTCCATCTGACTCAGGCCATGTCTACATCTAAAACTTTGCAGCGCTGGTTGTTATAGCTGTATTAGTACAGCTGTATAGGGCCAGCACTGCAGAGTGTCCACACTTACTGCTAGCAGCGCTGCAAGTGCTGTTAGATGTGGCCACACTGCAGCGCTGTTGGGAGTGATGCATTGTGGGCGGCTATCCCACAGGGCACCTCGTCCCACAGCGGCTCACACGGAGGACAGGACGCTCCTGGCCTCCTGACTCCTCCTGACTCCTTGATTAGCCTGCCTGCCTGCCCTGTCAATCAGGCTGATCTGGAACATTGGCCTCTCCACATTGTTCCTGGAGACTGTCAGTCTCAGGCTCCTGATTTCCTATTGATCCCTCCCTTTTTAGTGCTGGGAGCTAGCAACCAAACACTCCCACTGAATGTTAGTAAGGGGGCAACAGTCCCCTTATATATGGGGTGGGATCTGAGTTACTACAGAGAATTCTTTCCTGGGCACTGGGCACTGGCTGGTGAGTCTTGTCCACATGCTCAGGGTTTATCTGATTGCCACATTTGGGGTCAGGAAGGAATTTTCCTCCAGGGCAAATTGGCAGAGGCCCTGGGGGTTTTTCGCCTTCTTCTGCAGCGTGGGGCATGGGTCACTTGCTGGAGGAGTCTCTGCACCTTGAAGTCTTTAAACCATGATTTGAGGACTTCAATAACTCAGACATAGGTTAGGGGTTTGTTGCAGGAGTGGGTGGGTGAGATTCTGCAGGCTGCATTGTGCAGGAGGTCAGACTAGATGATCATAATGGTCCCTTCTGACCTTAAAGTCTGTGACACTATGGCTCTAGCATGATCCCAATAAAGTGTCCTTTAAAGTTATAATACAGTGCACTGCTATCTAAAGCCTAAGTGTGAAATCTGCCTGAATACTATTCTGTCTCCATGTGGCCTTTAACTGAAGGGAGATGGTTAGATAGGCACCCTGCTGCTGTGCTTTTCCCTCCAGTTGTTCCGAAAGAAAGAAAGAAAGAAAGAAAGAAAGAAAGAAAGAAAGAGCTGACGTAGTAGGGAATATATTTGTGAATATATTCTTTAGCTCTCTTTTTTTTAATGTCATCCCATAATATGAGATTAAGGGAAACATGGTGAAATGAATGGCTATCTAGTTTAGAACAAATTAAAGTGCATTACTTCTTTATGCAGAGTGCACTTAGCCTGGGCTCTTCACTGCTGCAACATGTCATAAATCCTTTTTGACTGTAAGAGGGCTGAAAGTTACAAACAATAATAGCATGCACATTATTTATCACAAGGGTAATTAGATCTCCTGTTACAGGGTGTAAACTGATTTCCACAAGGGTGAGGAAAGAATTCCTGACATCCGATGAGGTATGGCAAATGCTCTGCTCCTGGGTGTTTGGTGCAAAATCCTAGCAGTAAAATGACTTACTTCAGCAATACATGTGGTTTCCAAAGAGGGCGGCTGTACCTTAGAAAACCCTTGCTCTGCTTGGGTTTTTTATCCCTCACACGTGAGAGTTTTGCTCTTCAGTCCCCTTGTCCTGGTTGCTGGCTCGCCCTTCCACAAGGCGTAGTCTAGCCCTTAAGAGGGACGCAGCTCAGACTTACTCAGCAATGACAAGTGCTTGGACTTTGGACTCCAAAGTTAATAGTGCCCGAGCAGACTTTGGCCTGAGCAAGCAATGTGGGGAAGGAAGGGGACTTGCCTTGTGCACCCTTCAAGCAGAAGATGTGTCCACACAGCGCCAAAATAACCACCAGGATGGCCTCCCAGGAGCTATAACCGTGGCTTGAAAGGAAAACAAGGGGTGGCTAGCAGGATGATGGAAACCTCCTGATTGATTTGGCAGCAAAATGAAGCAACGTGTTTCAGCAAGCATGGCCCATTGATTTTGCATGTAGCCTAGGAATGTCATGGTTCACGCCCTATTAGACTCTCACTGCGGGAGTCTTACCTCCCCTGCTGCAGACACTGTGTTTCCTATTTGGTGGGTAAATCCTATACCCAGGGCTGGTGCAAAGATGTTTCGCGCCCTAGGCGAAACTTCCACCTTGCGCTCTCCCCCGTCCCCGAGCCCCCGCCCTGAGATGCCCTTCCCACAGCAGCTCCGCCCTGAGGCGCCTCCCCTGCGGCAGCTCCCCATCCCCCACCTTCTGCCCTGAGGCACCCCCCCTGCCCCAGCTCACCCCTGCTCCATGCACAAGCACCCTGAGCATGCCATGGCTGCTTCACTTCTCCTGCCTCCCAGGCTTGTGGCACCTAAGCTGGTTGGTGCTGCAAGCCTGGGAGGTGGGAGAAGTGAAGCAGCCATGGCATGTTCAGGGAGGAGGCAGGGCAGGGGTGAGCTGGAGTGAGGAGTTCCTCTGCGTTCCCCCCCCTTACTTGCTGCAGGCAGCCCTCCCCGTGCTCTCCTGCCCCAGCTCCTTCCGCCTAAATGCTGGCGGCAACCGGGGCGGCCGAAGATCCGGCCACCGCAGTCGCTGCCAAAGAAAATGCCGCCCCCCGCAAATCCTAGTGCCCTAGGCGACCGCCTAGGTTACCTAAATGTTGCACTGGCCCTCCCTATACCCCAAATTTCAGCTTGACAAGCAGGATCTCTCCTTCAAGGAGGGATTGGGTTGGGGTGGGGCGGAGCGGGTGGGAAGCGGAGGAGATTGAATCCTCTTTGCCTGGCCTTAAGGCCTTCTCTACCATGAAAATAAAACAAAAGAGAGCAGGCCACACTTAGCATTAGTGGAAAGCCCAGAATGCCCTCTGCTCCACTGTGATGCTGCAACCTGTTCAAGAGGGGCAGGTGGATGAGGCTGCAGGTTTGGGAAGGATTTTTCAAGTGCATCACGGAGGCTAGTGTTTTGCATGTTGGCTGCTATAGCAGCTGAGTTTATGTCTTATGTTTCTAAAGCTCATGCTCCAGGGTTTCAGCTGGTCTCCAGCAGTGGTCAGGAAGGGGTTTTCCTACCCTGCCTTCCGTGTATTCTGGGAGGATTTGAGTGGGTTTTTTTTTTTTGCCTCCTTCCTCTCAAGCATCAGGGATGGCCCAGGCTAGAGATGGGACAGTGGGCAGAGTGGTCCAGGGCTCTGAGGTGGCACCAAGCATTCTCTCTCTTAGGCACTTGGCTGGTTGCTCACATGCTCAGGGTATAACTGATCGCCACATGTAGGGTTGGTTAGGGATTTTTCCCCAAGTCAGATTGGCAGTGACCTGTGGCATTTTTCGCTTTCCTCTGCGGCATGTGGGTGTGGGTCACTTGCCAGGACTATCTGAGTAGATCTCACTTAATCATTTCACGGGCCTTGGGGATTGATCCACCTGGGTCCCTCCTATTCCCTGCCTGTGGCACATAATAATCTAGTCTCTTGTGGGCTGTAATATTTTGGTCTAATTTTGTTTGTTAGGTTTAGTGAGCAGGCGATATACAGGGTGGGCAGGCTAAATCCAGTGCTCCCTTCTGCCCTTAAACATCATGACTCTATGAGGCACTTTTCAAAAAACCCTCTCAGACAGTGGTCCCCAACGCAGTGCCTGCGGGCACCATGGCGCCCGCCAGGGCATTTATGTGTGCCCGCCTAGTGCCCAGCAGGGGAGAGAAGCCGTGGCCCTGCGCCTGCCGGGGACAGAGAACTCTGGGGCTGCAGGCTGTGGGCACTGGTGTTCTCTGTTCCTGGCAGGCGTGGGGCCGTGGCTTAAGCTGGAGAGAAGCTGCAGCCCTGCGCCTGCTGGGGGCAGAGAACTTTGGGGCTGCAGGCTTCATTTTATGTTAAAGTAAGAATAAAAATATATTTGGACCAGTAGTTCAACAATGTTTTACTTTTTGAAAATAAATAAGATGAAAAATTTATTATATTTATTTTGTAAAAACTCCTTAATTTTAATACCTTTTACACGTAAAATTGCCCTTTTTATCTTATGGATTCATATATTATATAATATTTAATATGATTTTTTTTGCATTATTTAATGTACAAATACAAAATAAGCCTTGAAAAATTGTTGGTGCCTGCCACATTCTTCTGAAAACATGAATGTACTACTGGCCACAGAAAGGTTGGGGACCACTGCTCTAAGATTTATAGAAATCCTGCCAGCAACTGCAGTCCCATCCAGCTGCTGCTTCAGAAGGTAGTCTCGGAGCAGCAAGCATTGTGAGAAAAAAGGTGTCCTGGAATGCTCTGTGCCCTGCAGGGAACTTCACATGAGCAGGCAGGGTGTGATATGTTGGAAGAAGAAGCCCCCAAACCCATTCAGCACCCTCTTGTTTGTCTCTGTGAGCACTTGGCTTGCAGGAAAGATCCTTGAAAAATTAGGACTCCATCTTCAAATGTTGGGATTGGAAGTGAACCCCTCACTTGGGCAGGAGAAGACAAAGTATCTCAGCTCATCATCCCTCCTGCTCTCAGGCTGCTGCTATGCTGGGAAAGTAGGAAGACTAGTTCCTGTGATCTTCCTTGCATTAATTAGCCTTTTTGCCAGAGAACAGAAGCAAGAGGGAAAGTAGGAATGAACAGGGGCGACTCCAGATGTTTCGCCACCCCAAGCACGGCGGCATGCCGCGGGGGGCGCTCTGCCGGTCGCCGGTCCTGCAGCTCCAGTGGACCTCCCGCAGGCATGCCTGCGGAGGGTCCGCTGGTCCCGCGACTCCACCAAAGCTGCAGGACCAGCGGACCCTCCGCAGGCACGCCTGCGAGAGGTCCACCAGAGCCCCGCTTGCCGCCCTCCCGGCGACCGGCAGAGCGCCCCCCATGGCATGCTGCCCCAAGCACATGCTTGGCGTGCTGGGGCCTGGAGCCGCCCCTGGGAATGAAATTCTCTGAGCACTGACCTGCCCTTTCTTCTGCTACTGTTCAGAAGGAAGGTGACACTAACGTAAAAGTCAATGTGTCTACTACTGAGAAAGTGTTAATGCTGCCCAATCTTGCGGGAGGAGGTCCACCATGGGTATTTTAGTGTAATCACCCACTTGGATGCCCATTCTGGTTCCTCAGCACATTGCATAAGAGGTACAGTGCTCGGTGTGATGACAGTTTCTGCCTAACAGGCAGAGGGAATTTAGGGTAGGACTGGAAATCTGCCATTGTAAAAGGGACGTCTGACACGTGGCCTCAAGCTGACATGCACCATGAAATCCTCTGGCAGAGGGAGGGGAGGCAGTGTTAGTGCAGAGATCACCCGCCTTCAGTATGGGGAAATTCAGGCACACATATTGAGGAAGGTTCTGGCTGTCTGCCATGCCGTGCTGCCTGGGAGTCATGCAGCAGGCTTATGGACAAAGTTAAGGACACTTTTAGGTCTGAATTCCCCTATACTGGGTCAAGTATATGTCTACACAGCAGCTGGAGGTGGCTTCCCAGCATGGGTAGGCAAACATGCACTAGCTGCACACTAAAAATAACCGCATTGCCGTAGAGGCACAGGTGGCAGCTCGAGCTAGCCCCCTGAGTACAATCCTGCTGGACCCTCACCTGTCTAGCCCAAGCTACCGCTGCAGCCACATGGCTATTTTTACCACACTAGCTTGAAAAGAGCTCATCTGTCTACCTGTGCTGGGAAGCATCCTCCCAGCTGCTGGCATCAGGCATACCCCCAAGCCCTGCCTTGGGGCCTCTCTCGAAATACCAAAGCAGCCAATTCGCTACATTTCATCTCCTGGAATTGGGTCTGTTTTCAAGCTTTCTAGACAGAGCCCATGCTCCACTGCAAGCCATGAGAGGGCTACAGTACTTTATTGTCACGCCCTTATATTGCTTAAGAATGGAACAAGTTGAAGGCCCCGAAGATGCACCCTGCGGGCACTATACAAGCAGAGAGGGCCTTGCATGAACAGCTCTCTCTGTCCAAAGAGAGAAAGAGGTGGTGTCAGCCACCCCTGTGGCACTGTGCCCCACTCCTCCAGAATCAGAGGATTCTCTGTGGGGTCCACAATCCCTGTCCCACTTCTCTCAGGTTTTTCCATGGGAGGGGCTCAATCCCCCTCCTTCTGAGCTTTGAAATTGGATGAACAAAAGGTACAGACTGTTCCCCTGATGTGCGCTGTCATATAGAAACGGCACAAAATGCCTGCAGGACAATCTAGGCTGAGGTGACTCCAACAGGATCGCCTGCATGAGTAAAAGAAGCAGGATTCATTCCTCTTTCACTTTAAATGGTCTCCTAGAAGAAGTGCTGTTGTTCCAAGGGTGCCCAGCCAGGCTGGCACTTAGGAGACCTGGGTTCTAGGCCTAGCTCTGCCTGTGACCATGGGCAAGTAATAGCCCTTTTGTTTTCCTGCCTCCCTTGGTGTGTTTAGACTGCAAGTTCTTTGGGGCAGTCTGGTACCTAGCACACAGGGACCCCAACGTTGGTTAAGGTTTCTAGGCATTACAGAAGTAGAAGTAATAATAATAATAATGACCCCAAGACACTGCAGCATGCAGTGACATTACTACACTATTTTGGGGCCATCACTCCAGCAGCATGTAATTGTGTGTCTTTGAGCGGGGCTGCTCTGCATTGTCATGTTATAGGGAAATAATCTGCATTTAAGCACAGGAAAGACCTCTTTGCAGTCTCAGTGCTTACCCGCCCCACCTCCCAGGCATTTGTGCAAAGAGTGGAAGGAGGAGGGTAAGTCTGGCAGATTTGAAATCCTTTTTAGCATCTCCGACTGCTGTGGGGGACTCCTAGTGGGCCAGTGGAGCTATCCCAGGGATGAACTTGGCCCCATCTCCTCAGGCACATCACGTCCCGTGCCCTTCGCTGTGTGTATTCAGAAAAAGAAACTCTCTCCTCATTACAGAGATGCTGAAATAGAGCACGCCTGAACAAAACCAGTTTCACCAGTGCCTTCCAGCAAAAGGCCACTCAGCCACTGTTTCCTTCCCCCAGGCCTCCTCAAATATATGTTTAGTATTAATGACCCCAAATAACTGCTTTCACTACCAAAAGTGCCTTTCACCCAGAAGGATCTGTAAGAGCTCTATAGCCTCTCTCTGTCTTGGTCACTTCACCCATGACTGAATTGCAGCTGCCTCTTGGGTGGAAGGCAACAGCTGCAAATGTGCACAGCAACAGTCTAAACTCTGACTATCTGCAGACAGACTGAGAATGACATGGGAGCAGTGCTGATCTGAAATATGTTTAGGGGAAATGAGAGAATTGCTGGGGAAAAGCGTTTACTGTGGGAGTGGGAAATTTGCCAATTTCTGCAATGCTCTACTTCCCACCAATAGGTTCCCACTGCTCCACTCATTTATCCCCTCCACTTTTTCCATGCAGCTCTCCTATTGCTTTCAACACTTCTCTCATCTGTCTTACTTTTATTCTCATCACTCCCAAGCCCAGAGATTTGGCTGCTAAGAAGGTGTAACATGCAATCGCATTGTTCATATGTCTTTAGTTAGAACTTCTGGTCCGCTTCAGTCTCACTAGCTAGGATTCTGAGAAGGATGCTCCCAGCTCTGACTTGAGTTGTGCCATCAAAGACGTAAGTTTTAATTATTTTGTTAAACCAGTGACTTGCAAACCACTAATAATATGGGAGAGCTTTGACACGCACACAAAAGCATGAGGGACATCTGAAAAAGACAAAGGCCAGATTCTGATCTGAGTTGAGCTGGTGTAAATCTGAATGAGCAAGATTGATTTCAAAGAGACCTGCGCCGAACTCCGAAGCTTGCAAATGTGTCATTGCAAAAAAAAAAAAAATGTGTCAAGCATCTCCCTTACTCCATACTGCACAGACGGTTCTGCTGTGTCTCTCTCACACCCTCAAGGCAAGAATAGAGTTACCTTAGCAAGCACCGTGCTATTGCAGGCAGACCCTGTAGTGCCTTCTGTTGGTGCCTCAGCCCAATGTGTGGCTGGATTTCAAAGCAAAATATAAAGGCATAAGTGTTTGCCATTAGTGAGTCGCACTCGGAGATACAGAGAGCCATAAAAATGAGGGAAAAGGGAAAGACAGCTATTAGATCAAAGGAATGGGAGATGCTGAATAGAGAAAGCAGTTGCAGAGGATTTTGTGAAGAGGTCTTACCCTGTAGTGGGGCTGGCTCTGGCACCTTTAGAAGAAGGAGCTTGCTTTGCCTTAGTCCTGTCTTCTTGATGTACAGAGCTGCAGTGGAGGGAGTGCCCTGCCTGCCGGAGTTATAAGTTTCCTCTGCTGCTGTGTCAGGATGTGCGATGGGGTGGTGTCTTTTCCCTGCGTTTTAAAGGAGTTTCTATTAATCAGTCTAGCTTTAAAGAAAAAAAAATTAAGAAGCTACGCCCTGCTTCCTTGGCAGCAAGTCAAGAGTCACTGGGAGGAAACCAGCAACTCAAAGAAATCTCTTGTGGAGTTCTGTCTGACTCAGAGCACAGTACAGAGACCACAGCCTGGAAAAAGGAATGACACGAATCCAGATGAGTAATAGGAGGCACCCAAACAGCATCTGTTTACAAAAACGGACTTCTGGTTACCATTTTTTTTAAACTGTAGTTATGAATGTGGTCAAAGATACAATACACTCAAACAAACAAATAAATGTCCTTGCGTAGGGTGTGGTGATGTCTGAGTGAGTCACTGAGCACCACACCTCTCTACCACCTTCAGGAAAAGGGAGACTTTCCGAAGTGAGCAGGGAAAGGGGCTATTGATCATTCCTGCAGAATGGAACTGGGTGATCCCTTTGGAAATACACTATGGAGCCGAGATCCCCAAATGGCAGTCCATGAAGCAGTGGAGCATATGTTCACCTGATGGGAATGGCTTGCCTCCTTGTGTCCAGGTGAGAGCAGGCTGGAAGGAGAGCTGAAATGAGGAGACAGTGTGAGGAACTGTTCTCAAAGGATAATACCCTCATCACACTAGAGACAACCTAAAATACAGGAATGCTTTCCCATGGCTCTTTCCCTTTTCGGTGCCTTGGGGCTGTTAGATAGTTGTGACTGGGAAGGAGAGGGGTCTGGGGATGGTGAAAGGCAAGGAGATGGCATCCATAACAAACTCTCTTGTCAAAAATGTGGCCCCACTAGGAAAGAGTTTGAGATCCTCTGCTTTACGGAATAAGCCTGCATTTGCAGAGTGGAGCCGTGACAGACAAGATAAGGCTTTTCCATCTCTAATGAGGAGGACTCTGGAGTGTTCTCATAAAAAGGAAGCAGATGCTTTTTGAAGTCTGAGCTGGTGAAAAGAAATACTGGCTGTTTTTCACACTACTCCCTCTGCCTGGCACTACTGCCTTTTCTGTGACCCCTGTCTAGTTTTAATGCAAAGCACTCAGCTTAAACTAGGCTGTAGTTGGCAGAAGAGAGAACTGCTCACATGTGCCGAGTGCAGTTTCAGCTCCATTGAAGTCAATGGGAATTTTGCCATTGATTTCAGTGGAGTCAGGGCTTTGTCCCACAGCTACAGCCTAAGGCTAAATGGGCTCCAGCTCACCTGGTTGTTTTGGTGACATCCTCTAGAATAGTCACGGAAAGCGGAGGTGAAAGGTACAACAGAGGCTGTTGGCGGAGACGCTGCCTCATCACCCCTTTCCTATTCTCCCAGTTCTGTTTACTAGAGTGGGTGATGCTCATCTCAGAAAAAGGTTTTCATTTTCTCATCTGGCAGCTGGCAGGATCCTTGTATGATGTCTTCTCTGCGACACAACGCTGAACCAACTTGCCTAAAACACACTGCGACTGCAAAGAAGTTGGCGCTGGTGGGAAGTGGTGTGCAGAGAGGCCTATGGTATGTACAGCACTCTTTGTATGGATAAAGGGAATTGGAGTCACACAAATTGCCATACCAGATCATTCCATCTGTCCCTCCAGTCCAGCACCAGCTGCTTCAAGGCGAAGTTCAAGAATCCCCATGTAGGCAAATATGGAATAACCCACCTACAGGGAGAAGTTTCTTCTTTACTCTCCATCTGGAAGTCTTGACACTGAGTTAGAACAGAAACTTAACCAGCCAGGCCACATACACAGTGATCAGTGCACCAAAGGATGGTCATAGGAGGGATGTTTGTACCATTGAAGTTGTTGTGTCAGTGACTGCCATCTTCACTGGCATTGCCCCCATGGAGTTAGACACAATAGTGGGTAGCATATTGGTTAGCCTTGCGCACAGCAAGCGTAACCCAAACAGTGGTGCAAACACCTGCCTGCTGTTGGGGACAGTCTTATGTATGGACACATGGTGATGTTACGGACAAGTTGGGAAGTCCACATTGTGCTTAGTACCCCAGATCTCTTGAGTGCAGGCAGAAACTTTGAATTTCCAGTGAGAGAAGTGGCAGCTTCTCTCCAGGTATACACAGCCATGGGTCTGTCTGTTTTTCTAATCTGGTAGGAAGGGTGGAAGTGAGAGAATAAATGATCTCTTCCTTACTGTATTAAAAGGTAGCATATAATTTTAAATAGATTAAATGAAATGTCTTTAAACTCATAAATAACCAGAGGAGCTCACTGCTTCAGGGTATTCGTTTTATATATATATATTAAGCAGTTGTTTATATAACAAGAATAGCATTATAGCAACATTCGGTAGGATCAAAATGAAGGACTGTCAAGCCTCATTTAAAAATGAAAATTGATTATCAAGAGAGGAGCTGGATAATTATCCCGCCATATTTTATATTGCCCAGTGAAGAGCATTACTGGGACTGGAGGAGAAAAGTACGCTCAATCTCCCTTTGAAGCATCCAGAATTGGTCACCTATGGTGGGTGGGATACCAGACTATGGAAACCAGTGGACTATGCTCTTATTGTATAAGGATTTATCTTAAAACAAAGGTTTGTTTGAATTGTGGATGTCCAAAGAGCATGCTAGATTTATCAGAACTCCTCAGCATGCAAATTAAATAGGAGAAGTTGTAGCACTTAGGTGTATTCTTTTTATAATTCTTTCAGACAAAAATACACCTGATGTATTGATTAATCCCCAATCCAATTTCTGTCACTTACTGCCCTAATGTATTTGGTCTCTCCACTGCACACATGCACAAATCAGTTTGTCACATAATGGAAGACTGCTGTGGGAAATGTCAGAGGTCATCAAAACAGGAGATGAACTCCATGCAATTCACTGCACCTCTATTTGTCATTTCTTGAAGTGGGTGGAGTGAGGAGCAACTTTAAGGTTTCAAATGTAAATTAGTGTAGCAGCTGTTCTAGAAATGCCAGAAACAGTTACAGTAGGTCATTTGTAATGGGCTTTAAAAGGTTTTTGTGACAGAGCTGGTTTGTTAATATTGCATACACTGTTTTCAGGTTTTACAATTGATGTGTATGCACATTCTGGGGATCGCCATGTGATATGATAATTTGTAGCAGCATATGATACATTTCAGAACCATGTGATAAATTGTGTTTGTCATGCATGACTCTTCAGGGCTAGAAATGGGAATTTTCATTTATACTGCTGGAAAGAAGACAATTCCAGTTTTCTAGTGGGCATTACATGAGACTTGCTTAAAGTTCTGCTAGGTTTTCAGGTAACGAGTATTTGATATCACAGGAGCATTATGTTGCTATAAATAATGTTTAGAGCTTTCTCAAATGTATTTGTTGTAATTTTCCTCTCCCTCTGAGGCCTATGCAGTTAGACTTATGGTACTAAGGGAGCCTGGCTTTACAGGCAGAGGGCCATGAAAAGACATAATAGCAGTCAACATTAAATTCATTGTCTTTCTCCAACAATGTTCTGGCTTTTTTTATGGTAGTACCAATGATGTTCTAGGTGTTTTCTGGACATTCAAAAAGGGATGATCCCTGGCTCAACAAGCTCAAGTATTTCTGCAAACCACATGAAAGGTAAAATTTTCAGAAACACTTAAATCCCATTTTCAAAAGTGATTTAGCACTGAAGGACTCTAAATCCCATTGAAATTTTGAAAATAGGGCTTATGTGCGGTGGAGAATTGTACCTGAAGTCTGTAGAATTCAGGCTGGCATGGTGTAGTATGAAGCATTTATTGACATGACATTCAATGACTCACTCTTGACTCCACTACTCGAGAGTAATATGATATGGCCAGCCCAGAGTCATGGCAAAAAACTTTTATCCATATGTCTTCTTTCTAAACAACATGAAACCATTTACCAGATGACAAACTAACTTCCCCAGTCCCTTTCAGAGTCACTAGAACAACTTTTCTTCCCAGAATGTGAGTCTGATACAGCCATTCTTTTGGGGTTGGGGTTTGGGGTTGGACTGGAGAATTTTGACCACTCATCTTGTCTCGGAGAACTGACTTTTTCACTTGAGATTGGACAGTTTACGACGTTAACCTTGGCTAGAATGGACTGTGGTCTTTGCATCAGGTAGGAGAACAGCAAACTGAGGAAATTATGGCTTCTCTGAGTTCAGGGATTAGACTAGCTCTCGCATAATATTGGATGATTATGAATCGCTAACGTGGGACCTGGGGATTATGGCCCTGCCCATCAGGTTGGGAAATTGTTGGACTGGGAGATTGAGTTTCATCAAATTGAAATTTTGACTCTATGGGAGTGGCAGATTGAGGCTGCTTGTGGTAGTGAAGACATAGCTATGATGTCTGAACTAGGGGGATTACAGCTCTTCTCCATGCACTGGTTAAAGTACATTGAAACTAGAAGAAGAGCTATCACTGCACCTGCTAAAGAGGAGAGCAAGCTAGGGGTGAACACAGCTCTCCTGAGGGATGGAGTGGAAGAAGAGCTCTCCCTCTCTGCCATAGTAGAAGTGAGGGAACTATGCTCCCATCCACTCCCCCTTATTTTAACCTCAGCCCCAGTGGCTTCCTTTTGACACTGAAAACATTCCTGTTGAAGAAGCTCACTAGCTATACTACAAATGGTGCATTTGCACTGGCTTTCCCATGTGGGCCAGCCAAGTGTCCCTCCCAGAGTCTCATGCCTTCATTGTCAAAGCAATGATGGATGGAGGTTGTCCCAGTTCCCTTGCTGGAGCTCCTCACGTTCCCACACTGGCAGTGGAGCTGATTCTCTTTATTGCCCCCTGGCGACCCCTGGAATGTCTCTGCACATGCTGGTTTACCCCCTCTGGGATGCTGCGTTGTGCAGTGTCTGCTTATGAATGCGATGAATGTAACAAGGTGACATCACTTGTATCTTAAGAGATGCCTTAAGTACTGACTTTGGGAGACTTACCTAGAAACCAGTCTCCACATCAGTCCATTCCAGCACTTGTTGTCATAGTTGGTTCTTTGACAATGCAGGCTCTACCCAGGGTGTGGTGCTGGGCTGTTCCTATCAAAGCATTGTCCTCCCCTTTTTCCTTGGCGGCTTTACAAAGGTAACATCACTCCCATGCAAGGAAAACAGAGACAAGAGCTGCTGTCTGGTGAGCCCTGGTCAATTGGCAACATAGTAGTAATTGCCCCATACAGATTATTTTACAGATGTTAATTAACATTAATTACTCGTCACGCCCATCTCATGAGATGTAGATAGTTAGATGTGGCTTGCCATCTGGAGAAACTGAGGTGGGAGGGATCAGTGACTAGCCCAAGGCCAGAGAGGAGGTCTTTACCAGAGCTAGAATTAGAACTCAGAGGTTTCCTGGTTTTGGGGCCCATGCTCAAGCCACCAGTCCACACTGCAAATTAGCATAGCTTTTTTTGTGTGGACCTATTTGAATTGTGGTGCCTTGCCTCATGTGGCTGATCATTGCACAGCTGGCTGGGTGTGTTGGCAGTTGAAGGAAAGGCTGGAACGAAGGTTCATCATCCTCACAAGCATCAAGGATCAGCTGCTGGTTTTGGAGGGATAGTAGAATCATAGAATCATAGGGTTAGAAGGGGCCTCGAGAGTCAAGACAGACATGTCAATGTTTTTTGTTCTGGTATTGACAAATCTGATGGTATGTTCCTGTGTTAGCTGAGTCTAAACTGTCAACAGCCAGGAATTTCAGGGTTAATAGTGCCACATTATTCCCCTTACATTCAATAAAATGGCTCAAAGGATTTGTAGCAACATTGTCTTCTTCTACAAGCTAAACATGTCAGACCTTGCCTCTACTTGACTGGGATACCCATAAAAACCCAGGCACTACTTGAGCTGATGCTGATGGCTTAGTCGGTGGCATTCTTCTCCTCTGAGTTGGTGCTACTCCACTGGAGTGTTAGCAGTGCCTTTCTCCAGCACTAATTACAGTTCCCATGGCCTTTCTTTCCAAAACAGATGTTATCCTTGCCTTCTGGGCAGGCTATAAGATTACAATCTAGCTCTGTGTTTGGTAGGTAGGATCCAGGGGTGGTGCATGAAAATAAACTGCCCTCACTGCTCCCTCTCTGAACCACTTCCCTTTTATCTGCAGATTCATTTATACTGAACAGCAGCAAAATGTGCCAGGTGCTTTGCAAACATACAGGAAGACCCAGTCACAGCCACAAGAGACAAGAAGAGCTCTGTGTCCCTTGAAAGTGTGTCTCTCTCACCAAGAGAAGTTGGTCCAATAAAAGATATTGTCTCACCCAGCATGTCTCTCTAAAGAAACAAGAATCAGAGGAAGGGTGGGGAAAAGGGATATGACATACAAGCATAGTGACCAGGATTATGCTAGACACAGGCCCAAGTAGTTCTATGCTTTACTGAATTATTAATATTATGAACATAGAGATGGGTTTCTTTTCTCTGGGGGGGGGTCACTTGCTGGGATTGAAGTAGGGGAAGAGGAATGGTGGGAAAGGAAGGGAATGTGGGACTAAGCCAGGGCAGGGGTAAAGGAAGAGGGTAACTGCATAGGAGGTGAGGGAAGGACGAAAGGCACAGAGGCAGGGAGAGTGGGTTTGGGCAGCTGAAGGGCTGCAGTGGCAGGGGAGGGGCCAAATGATGGGGGTTGAACAAGCAATGGTGATAGAGCCAATGAGGAGAAAAAAATCAGAGCTGAGCCAAGAGTGATGGCAGGAGACAGGGAAGGGTCCTCCCAGGTGCTGCTTTTCACCACATGGCAGAGGGAGTGGGGAGAACTCAGTTTCCATGTGAACCCACACACAACCAACAAACCGCACACTCAGCAACAAGGGGAGAGACACAGAAATCACTTTGCCAAATGTAGAGATGTTTGTCTCTTTGTAAAGAAGAGAACATACTATGTACGTTGGACCAGTTTCCACATAAATCTGGAAAAACTCCACTGATGCCAGTGACATAGCTCTGGTTTGACACCACTATAGGTGGGATCAGAATTTCAAGCAGTGCCTTTTTCCAGGAAACTAAAGGTAGTTAAAGGGTTTACAGGAAAACTCTCAAGAGAATGTGAATATGGGTGGGCAGATCAATATCTCTCTCCTTTGGAGTCCCTCCTTTGCCTCTTGCTCACTGTCTCTCCACCCTGCCCTTTCTCCCTTGCTAGGAAACACTCTCCGTTTTCACGTTTTAAGTATTTCTCCTTTATAAGATACTGTCGCCACATTTGTGGCTCCCTTGTTGTTGCAGCAGGATATGGGCAGGAAATATTAACATGAGAGTCAGTTTGGAAAAATGCAACTATATTATCTGGGGGAAAATCAAGTAAAACTCAGCTATTCACTGAGAGACACTGGAACTTGAAAAGCAGTAAGATGAAAGCAACTTGTGGGGACAACAGACAGACGTTTGGCTATGAGCTTGCAATGTGACTTAGGAATCTGGGAGGGGTGCGACGAAAGCTAATGCAATTCTAAGCTGCTCATGCAGTGGCCTTTCCTACATCAGCAGACTTCAGAGATGTATTTCACCACCGGCCCTATTTCTGAGAGCAATTATACCAAAGGCTCTACTTCTTCATCATTGGGGAGTTGTGCTTCAAAATCAGTGGCATGGGATGGCCAAGAATGGAGTGTCACCACTGCTAGAAGAGGGACTATTTTCTTCCTGGCCTGTGATATCTGGAGCTGAGATCACACTGGCAAACTTCATAGCCATCATTCACGATCCTTGCAGCGCCATTTATGGTAGCAATGGCAGAACCTGTAATGTTAGACAGGGCTCAGGAAGGTTATGCCACCATGTTGTCTAACTCTGCTCTCTGACAGGGTAGATCAAACGACGGGCAAATGCCTGAACCTTGCCTGTGCTATAGTCTCTGCTGTAGCTATCAGTGATGGAGCTTCACCGGCAGTGAGTTGAAGTCAATGGCAAGTCTTGTCTAAATATCAATGGCTCATTACAGCCTCTAGACTACCGTGTGCAATGCCGGTTACCTCAGTACCCTAGAGACATTGGCAAATGTGAGTCAATTCAGAAAAGAGCAATCAAATGCTTATGAGCCTGAAGGGACTAACGTATGAAGGTGAACACAAGTAAATACACATAACTTGGTGAAATTATGATGAAAACACCAAGGGGGAGAGGAGGGGCTATTTAGGGTAGCCCAAACAAATGTTCCAGGACAAATGGATAAGCAGTGAGATTTTAAACACGTACACTATGTTTTTAGTAATCAGCAGGCTGTGAATTAAATAGCCCTGAAGTTCTTGGTGCTTCTTTCTCAGAATGAGCACTCCCTCCTCTGTTACATGCAGTGACATGGGTTTTTAGTTAAGGCGCTGGCCCAAAGGAAGTAAGAGGATGAACATGAGCAAAGGGAAGCACAGCTTGAATATCAGGAAACGTTTCCTAATGGTGAGGGCTGATATGTTCCCCCCGGCAGACAATTATACCGTGTGACAGAAGCCTTGTTGTTGGAGTCATTTCAAAATGGACTGAGCAAAGGACAATAGACTGTAGGGAACAATCCTGCAGAAAGAGAGAGAGAGAGAGAATGTTTTAGGGAATGGCTTGTGGAGGGATAATGGAAAGATTATCTAATAAGTTGCTTTAACATCCTACCTGAAGTGGACATAGATTGTCACAGTCCTCTTTACAACAGGCCTTAACAGATTTGAAGACTGTTACCAGGTCCCCTCTCAGTCTTCTTTTCTCAAGACTATACATGCCCAGTTTCTTTAACCTTTCCTCCTAGACCAGGTTTTCTCAACCTTTGATCATTTGTGTTGCTCTCCTCTGGACTCTGTCCAGTTTATCCACATCTTTCCTAAAGCGTCCAAAACTGGACACAGAACTCCAGCTGAGGCCTCACCGGTGCCAAATAGAGAGGGACAATTGCCTCCTGTGTCTTACATACAACACTCCTGTTAATACATCCCAGCATAAGCGCCGACTTCCTCTCTACCTGGAGGGTGCTCGACACCATCCCTCCGCCTCAGGGCCTTCTCAATTCCACCCCTTCCTCCAAATCCCTACCCCTACCCCGCCTCTTCCTGCCCCCACTCCACTCCTTCCCCTGGCCCCACCCCTGCCCTTCCTTATCCTGCCCCAACTCCACAGGCCCACTCCTTCCTGCCCCCACTCCATCCCTGCCCTGCCTCTTTCCCACCTCACCCTACCCCCTCCACCGAGTGCACCCCATCTCTGCTCCTCCTCCTCCCTCCCAGTGCCTCCTGCATGTCACTGAAGAGCTGTTCGGCGGTGTGCCGAAGGCATTGGGAGAGAGGAGGAGGAGTTGATCAGTGGGGCCACTGGCAGGTAGGAGGCGCTGGGGGGAGGGGGGAGCGTGGCTGCGGTGGGTACTCAGCACCCACTAATTTTTTTCCATTGGTGCTCCAGCCACAGCTCCAGCTGTTTATTGACTTATTTTTAGATTGTAAACTCTTCAGGGCAGGGGACCATCTTTGTCATGTGCTTGTACAGCACCTAGCACACAGGGGCCCTGATCCAGGACTGAGGCCCTAGATGCCTCCAATACCAATAAATAATAATAATATTTATAATGAAAGCTGGTCTGAGAGAGCCAGGATCAGAAAATAAACATCTGTTTTCCAGGTTATAGGGCTGGGTACATGTGTCTCCAGGTGGGCTTCTTTCAAATGCCTGTGTGGGGTTTTGCTGCTGTTTTTTGCCATCTTCATTCAGGGAAAACAGGATCTGTGGGTATATTTTGTGAATAAAAACAGACGGGGCAAAGTACCTGAAGACTGTGTCTCTAGAGTCTCTCTGAATGGACCTGGAGCCACTCCAATCCACTCGCATCCATCCCCATGGCAGTGCTCTGGTCCCGTTATTCCCACTGTGTGCTGACAGTGTGCCTCTCACGCTGCACAGTGGCTGCTGGCGAGCATGTGTAACTGGGAGGAGTCCTGCAGAGCACACACTGTACCCACATCATGCGTGGGAAACAGCGATGGAACAGTCACAAAAGCAAGGAAACAAACACTAGCTGTCTGGCTCTGGGAACTCCTCATGACTATGTGCAAGAATTTGAGCACAGGCTGCTGTGCAGTTTGAGGGCAGGCTGCTGATCAGCCCATCCCTGCCTCGGAGCCATATGTAATTGGTACAATGGAGCCCTTAATTCAGGACTAACTGGTTCCAATTGTAATTGGAACTCTCCATTGCATTGTGGGGGCGGGCAAATGCCAACATGCAGTGACAGATAACGGGAGTGTTTGCAGTGCAGACAGAGGAGCTCTTGTGTGCTGGCCCTGCCCGTGACCAGTGCCCAATCTCAGTGGCAGAGAAAATGGTCTCTGGCATTCCACAAATGAAAGAGGCATGTGAGGTGAAATGGCCATACCTGAATTGCCACCTGCCAAGCTGTCATGTGAGCAATTGGGATGTTGAAACACAGTGGGGAGGGACTGGCAAAGGGCCCAAGGGAAGATAAATAAACTCCTCTGGTGTGGCTGACATACTTTTACATTCCTTGGTTTCCACCTGACTGTACAATCAATATTCCAGTGGCTAGGTGACAAACTCTTCTGTTGTTGAGTTTAGCTGTGCAGAGGCTGGGGTGGAAAGCAGAGAGGAGGAAATGAGTGTGGGGAAGCTGGAGAAGGGCTGAGGTGTCTGCAGGTTTGGGATACATTCCTATTTGCTGTACCCTGGAACAGCTGCTTCTCACCTCAAAGGAGGCATTTCTCCTGAAATTCTAGGTCATGTGACTTAACTCTTTCTGTCATCTGGAGCTGCAGAGTTCAAGAGGACACGCACGCCCCTTTCCCCTCCTCCTGGCCAGCATTCCAGCCCTAGGGATGGATCGTGGAGAAGAGATGTTTTGGAACAGAAAGTGAGTGACAATGATCCATATGTGAGTCCTGCTGAAAGATGGAGCCTACGATTTGGCAATGGAGGCTGGCATCTACTCTGCATTCTTCTTGGGTTTCCTGTCCACTTCGGCATCAACTCTACAGACCTAGACTGGATTTTTCCAGCTGGCTAAAACCACTTTGCACTAGGTTAATCATGCAAAGTGGCCTTACAATATCCTGAGATGGCCAATGGAGCAATTCCCTGTGCCAGGGAGCTCTCCACTGGTGTAAATTTGGCAAAAGCAGTTCCCTTGCCTCTTATACCAGCCATCCCCTACCCCACTGCCAGTTTCAAGATCACATCAGGGAGGTTCCAGGGCAGGGAGCAGGCGGAACAGGGAGTGGGGAGATGTTATGGCAGAGTGGAGTGGAACTACTCTCAACCCTCCACTGGTGTTAGGCCCTGCCAGTGACAGGTTGCCTCTGTGTGGCCCTAACTTGCTCAAAGCTGAGTGGCTCTGAATGAGGGATCCATAACCAATGTCCTGCAGCTACCCGTCTCTGCCAGGTCTGAGTGTCCTACTCTTAATGTCCAAGAACCTCAGTGGATTAGGATCTTGATAACTCTCAGATCTTCTTACCCCATAGGAAGCACAAAGTCCACTGAAGCTGGAGAAGCACAGCATCAGGCTCGTGGGAGCTAGGAAGCTCTTGGCAATAGGACTTGGGCTGTGAGATGCTTTGCCAAAGGAGATCAGACTGAGTCACAGCCAACTGTGATCAGATCAAACAGAAAAGAATGCACCTTTTGGCTGCAGGCTTCCCTCAGTGAAAACATCTTTGTCATGGCCAGTATTTCATAGAGCCTCCCAGGGGAGTGTGAAACAATGAGCAAGAGGGGAGTATGGCAGCTGAGATCTCTCATGGACTTTTTCAGAGGTATCTATGTGGTTGTGTGCTACCACAAGACATCCGAATCCTTCCCACATCATCAGATGCCACCTAGGGCTTGACAAACCACGATGAGAGATGCCTTAATGACTTATGGATGGGAACCCATGGGGCAAGGCGAGCAAATGCCATGCTTCTGAATTTTAAAACTGGAGAAAACCTGCTGTTTTTATTTACATCTGCAGTGCAATAGATGCCCCCTGGTGCTTTATAAAACAAACAGGTTTGGATTCTGCTCTCAGGAAACATGAATAGTTTTCTCTGGAAGCCTGACTCTGAGTTTCACCATCCAGAAAACTCACAGCAAATTGCAGACTGGGAGGCTATTCACAGCAACAATTTGAAGTGATACTCCCCTCAGGGAATTTAACAGACCTTGTGCTGGCCCTCTGCCCTGGGAGGAATTTCACCTTGGGTGAATAATTTAGAGTAGTGAATACTGTAAATCTGAGAGACGGGTACGCTGTTTAGACAAGTTTTGCAGAGAAAAAGAAGATTGTCAATAAAATATGCATGGAGCCAGGCTAGCAATGAGCCTACATAAACACAGCTGAACCATAATGCGGTCATGGTCTGAGTGCTAGCTTGAAAGGATCTCAGGAGTTTCAGAATGTAGGATTCAACCAGAAGCACCCCTTAGGGGGAGCATGAACTTCCTGCAGACAAAATTCCTTCCTGTTTCTCCCTTCACTCATTGGGCCCATCCCATTTTAAATTGTTTACAGTTGGATTTCTGGTGTCTGTCGTGCCATATGAACTACTAATTTACACACGGGGAATATTATTTGTAACACAACAAACGTCCTGAATCATTTAGCTGTAGCTCAGTCCTTCTCTTTCTTCAACTCTCCTTTTCTGTTCCTATTTTTCTTCTCCCACCCTCCCCTTCTTGGTGGAGAAGGTTTTTCCATTTCACTTGAGAGACACTCGCAAGGGCAAAGCAGTCTCCTCCTCCTCCTGCGTGGAGGAGAAACAGCCACATCTGGAGGCCATTTATATCTGGAAGATTTCTTTTGACATTCCTCCTTTTAAAATCCAATCCATGGATGGAACCTTCCATCCAAATGGGCCTCCTGAATTATGTGCGTAGCTGGAAAAGGGCTATGTGAAGGGGTCCAAGAAAGGAGTCCCTGCCTCCGTGATTGATTAGCAGGAATCAAACCCAAAGATGATATGCACTGTGACATTTATTTCCCGAATGTAGTCGTTATATGGGAATTGGGTTTCATAGTTCTAAGTGCACACAACACCTGTTCTGAAAGTAATCTGATAAATAACCTAAACACGGTGAACCTGGTATGCCACAGTCAGGTTATATAGCTGCATGTTAAATCAAGCCCTCTCAAACACTGTGTAAATTACACCAGGAAAAATTAATTAGATTGAAAACTCTTTGGAGTGTGGACTATCTTTTTGTTCTGTGTTTACACAGAGTCTAGACCAGTGGGGCCCTGGTCTATGATTGAGGCCCTTAGGTGCCCACCTTAATCAGCCTCATTAGAGTTGGTATGGCCACGCCCATTTTTTCATGATCTAATCTATCTATCTATCTATCTATCTATCTACTGGATTTTCCACTGCATGCATCTGATGAAGTGGGTTTTAGTCCACGAAAGCTTATGCTCAAATACATTTGTTAGTCTCTAAGGTGCCACAAGTACTCCTGTTCTTTTTAAAAATATTAATAAACATGCTCCCATCACAAGCACTCGCATGGGACTATTTTGGCCCTGCTTGCTTGTTGGCTCATTGTAGAGAAAGTCAGCATGTCCAAACACGAGGTGTGGGCAAGGCAAGATAATTCCTTTGGCCTTGATCCTACATCATGATCCACTAGCACTGCACCCGTACACCCAGGGTGAATCCCACAGTTCCAACATTCTGATATCATGAATGGCTCTCTGCTATAAATACCATTGATAACAGCAACCTTTCACATCCAGGGCTTGTCTACACTGGCACTTTATAGCGCTGCTCCTGTCTCACTCGGGGGTGTGAAAAAACACTCCCCCGAGTGCAGCAAGTTTCAGTGCTGTAAAGTGCCAGTGTAGACAGTGTACGAGTGCTGCAACTGCACAAGCCATGTTAAAGTGCTGCCGCAGCAGCGCTTTAACGTTGCCAGTAAAGAGTAACCCTGAGTAAACAGCTTTGGCTATATGCAAACGGTTGCATGCTGGAACCCTGGCACCCTGCCAACCAGGGTGTGTAACAGTATCAGATTTAGGTAAACACTGCCTCTGATACTGAGCATCTGCCCTGTCTGAAACCACAACCTCTGGCTGCTGCTCACATTGCAAATGTATGTGGATTTTGTGGTTTATGTTCCTCTGTGTTGGTATAATTTCTGAAGAATTTTCCCCTTTGATTTGTTTACATCATTTTGCTCCATGTGTAATTGAACTTCCTTGTGTGGAACGAAATCCCTTATAGGCTGAAACTTATATACAAGAAGTGAGCATTGCACAGCTACAAGACCTTGATAGAGAGAGGCCATGCCTCCTATTTTCTCCAGGTTGTGTCATGACAGTGTCTGCAGACCTAGCCTTCTGTGACAATAGGTAAGGCACCTAGTCCCTCACATGGATGGTCCCAGTATTCCTAAGGCTTTGTATGCCAAAAGTAAGAACTTCTATGGCACTTAGGGTGAAATTTACTTTTGTGCAGGGGCCAGCATGACACCTATGCACTGCTTAACCCCTCTTCTGTCAGGCTGAACCATCAAGTCAGCATCATCACTACTTGTATAATGGTAGCACCAGAAGCCATGGACCCTTTGTGCTAGGCACCATGCAACCATGTACAAAGAGACAGCCCTTGTCCCAAAGAGTGTACAGTCTAATGGGTGCATCTCTCTGCATTGGCAGTGGGAGGGGCAACCCTGGGAGAATGTATGGCAGTCCTCTAGCGTGGTAGTTATGGCGGTCCAGGGAAAATGCGAACAAAAGAGCCTAAATGGTGAAAAGTCATTTAGATTTTCCATATTCTTCACGCTGAATAATTTGGGTGTTATTACAGGCATGTGATATTGACTGTGACATCAAGGGCCTCATCCTATCAGTTGTGCCATTCATTGGACTCGCCTTTAAATCAGTGCTGCATGTGTTTGCAATTGCAATGATCGCTTCCTCCAACCCCGCCCCGGACTGGGACACTTCACCATTTGCTGACATTTGTGGCCTGCCTTCCAGAGGTACTGAGCACCTGCAGTGCCCATTGACTGCAGCTGGAATTCTGGATGCCCAGCAACTCTGCCAGTCAGGCTCTTAGCTCTTGGAACTTCAAGCTTCCCTTTGATTGAGCTATTTAATTTCTGACTGACGAAGAAGGGCGTCTTTCTGAAAAGCTGGGTTGTTTCTCAAGAAGAAGAAAGTGAAACGTGGAGGGGTAAATGCACATGGGATGCACTGAACATTTTAGGTGGTCCAAGAAAATGTGGCTAGATGTAATGGAATGAAATTGAGCAAAAGGAAACTTTCATTTGGCTCTCTGGAAACATTTCCTACCAGTGAACACTATCAGTGTGTGGAATAGATTCCCACTGTCATGTCAGCCCAGTCACTTCAGCAATTTCAAACTGGACTGGACAGAGGACAAACTACTGGAAACTAGGCTGGGGGAACGACTATGGATGTGATCTTGCTCCATCAAAGCCAATGGGAACTTTGCCATTACTTTCCATGGTCAATGTACAATGATTATGCCCTATATGATCTAATGGTAATTTTTGTTACAGATCTCTTGCTTAAACTCCAAAGTGTGGAGCTGGTTCGGGGGTAGTCAGGGCCAGCTCTAGGTATTTTGCTGCCCCAAGCACGGCCGGCAGGCTGCCTTCGGCTGCTTGCCTCGGAGAGGTCCCCAGTCCCATGGATTTGGCGGCACGCCTGCAGGAGGTACACCGAAGCCGCGGGACCAGCAGACCCTCCGCAGGCATGCTGCCGAAGGCAACCTGCCTGCCGGCCTCGTGGCGACCGGCAGAGCGCCCCCTGTGGCTTGCCGCCCCAGGCACGCGCTTGGCGTGCTGGTGCCTGGAGCCGCCCCTGGGGATAGTCCAAATAAAGCCCAAACTCTCAAGTTCAGCTCTACTTTCCTTTCCTCAGGGCCAGTTTTATTAATAAACAGATGATGCAAGAGACTCAGTGTCATGCAAAATGTTGGGAAACAGAGGCCTATCCTGCTTTCCACAAGCAGGGGAGGGAGAGGACATGGTCTTCCCCCTAGGTCGCCCTTCCTAGCTATCCATTAGGCCCCATGAGCTACAAATTCAATTCAGTAAAACACAATAATCTCCCCCTTTTCCCCCACCCTGTCTGGTAGATTCTTATGGATTTCCTCTCCACCAAGCCTCATACTGAAATGCCTGGCCCCGCCTACCTATGAATAATAACTGCAAACGTTTCCTCTCCATGGACTTCTCTGGCACTCCTCAGTGAAAAATTTCCACTTCCATTCCATCTAATCTTTCCTGGTATTCCCCAGGCACGCCCACTGCACTAGGGTATATTTGTGTTCGGAGTAGACAGCAGGAGGGAAAAGGTGAAGGCAAATACTGTGGTTTCATGAATAAGGAATTTATTTGAGCAATAGTAACCTCTATGGCTCTCTCCACCCAGATAATCACGCTGAACAAACATGCCACATGTCAAAGTACTCTTGCAGATAAGAGCTAATCCAATGACCCCCGTCCTCCCTCAGCTTGATCTTAACTTTCAGCACTTAATAACACTGAGCCCTGGAGTGCTACACTTGCAGAATAGAAGGAATGCCCTGTTCAACTATCTGGCATGGTGCCACACATTAGACATTGCATGTTCCCATCATCATTTTCAAGAGAGCCCTTATTTTGAAGGACAGTCCACACAACATTGGGGTCTAAATTTTCAAAACACTTTGGGTTAACGTCGAAAACTTTGCTTGCAGTTTACAGAGCATGATAATTCACATGCAAGTTTTTGACAATCTGGAAACTCAGATTTGTGTATGAAGACTGCAGTGGTGCATACAAATCAATCAAATGCTGCCTGCTGGAGTAAATCTACACCCTAGGTATACATAGGTGTAGTTTTAAAAATTGCTTCTGAAAATTTGACCTCAAACCTGTCCTAAAATATACTTGGGGTTGACACAGCATCATCACATTGTTATAGCTGTGCTGAGGCTTCGTGATATCATTGAGGGGTAATCATGTTGAATGCAGTAATAGTTGTATTGCAACATAGTGACGTTTGTATGAGTATGTGGAGCCATCATGAGATGCTGGTGTAATAGTATGGTGACATTTATCTTCTGCCTTAGTGCTTATGTAGTCCTCAACGCCTTGTCATCTGAGTTCCTCAGAATCCTTATTTGGCTTTATCCTGTCAACATTACTATGAGGTAGAGAAATGTTCTCTGCATTCTACAGATGAGGAACTGAGGGTAAATTTAGTAAAAAGGACATGCAGAAAGTGGGTGACTGAGCCTGGAATTGGACCTAGATTTCCTGTGTGCCATCTCAGTGCTTTAACCACAAGGACATTCTTCCCCTTGTAATGTGGTTATTTTTGCTTTATTACTGTTAGTGTCACAGACCTAAGCAGCTTTTGCCCTGGCCTCCATGTTCAGGAAACGAGCATGCACGTACTCTCAAGCGAGAAACATTTCCGAAAGTTACCGTTGGGGCTAGGCAAATTTTGTGGTCAGCCATTTCCAGGACCCCCCCCCCCCCCGAGGGTGGTAACGAGGCACCTGTAAATCTCCTAATTAGGAGAAACCTGGCCAAAAAACTGGACACGTCATTACCCTTATAAATTGCCCACCGTGCAAGGGTGGGCAGGGAGAGAGGCAGAAAGCTGTACCCGTAACCGAGCCTGATCAACTCGAAGTCTCCCTCAGCTCCGTGTTCTCAGAAGCCTACCCGTCTGCCGGTGGTGATGAAACTTTTGTGGTTTGTGTGTGTGAGTATGCCTAGCTGCTAGTTCTGCTACTTTTGCTAGCTAACTGAGCCTGTAATCGTGTTGTAAGCCGGAGACAAAAGCTGATCCCAGCTGCCCCAAGGCTCCTGCTAGGGGAAACCCGTTGACCAGGAAACCTTGAACGCAAGGGGGATTGACCAGAGTCTCACGGCAATCTTTAACTGTCTTCTGGCATTTTGTTTTTATTTAGATGAGTAATTGCATTTATGCTTAATAATAGCACTAATAGCACCTTTACTAACCCTTGGAAGGACCTGAATAACTACTGGGACCTAGAGCGGTACCAGGGTCAGCTTCTGTTTGTAATTACAATATTTTTATTATTTGTTCTGGTATTATATTGTAAGCCCAAGTTGTAACTAGTATTAAGTTGTTCCTCATCCTCACTTGTGACCCATTCAATAAACCCTCAATTTTAACCCCACGACTGATTGTTTGTGTTATCCCCATTGCTACCTTCGGGGCACTTGTCACCCCTCCCGAGGACATCCAGTGATCGAACCTCCACCTTATCCCAACGCTCATTACCCTGTAGATAACGGGCACCTTGTGACCATATCGGTGGAGCGAGGGGCGAGAGTAATCGGTAATCAACAATTACATCATAATGTAACGTCAAGACATTGAAATGTAACTTCTCCCTTTCACAAAACATAAACTTTCCCCCAGAGGTCGAGGGTTAGAACATGGAAAATATCAACTATACAAAATCAGTGTAATCCATATTACATGGTTTAAAATCTGGTTAACTGCTAGATCTCAAAAAGTAATTGTAGATGTGGACTCATCAGCCTGTGGTCTTGTTTCTAGTGAGTTTCTGAAGAGATTTGTTTTTGGCTCAGTGGTGTTCAAAATGTTTATCAGTCATCTGGAAGAAAATATAAAATCATTGCTTGTAAAATGTGCAGATGTCACAAAAAATAGTGGTGTGGTAAATAATGATGGGGATGGTTCAGTTATACAGGCTGACCTGAACTGCTTGGTACAGTGGACTCATTTAACAAACTGTATTTTAAGACAGCCAAATGCAAGGTCATACATCTCGGAACCCGTACTGTCCATGACATTTGCAAGCTGGGAGACAGTATCCTGGAATGCAGTAACTTTGTAAAGGACTTAGGGCTTAGTGTTGATAACCACCTGAACATGAGCTTCTAGTGCAATGGAGGTAAGTTGGGGGGCACACACTTTTGGATGTATACGGGGAATATTAATTAAGGTAAGGAGATGTTAGTGGGACCATTCCTGGAATACCATGGCCAGTTCTGGAGTCCATGTTTCTAAAAGGATATTGAACAATTGGAAAGGATTCAGAAAAGAACTACAAGAATGATTCATGGAAATGAGGCATATATTTTAACAGTGAGGGTAATTAACTTTTGGAACAATTTATGAAGGGATAAGGGATTCTCAATCCCTGGCAATTTTAAAATCAAGTTTGGATGTGTTTTTTTTTCCCTTAAAAGGTATGCTCCAGGAATTACTTTTGGCAAAGTTCTGTGGCTGTGTGGTATGAGGTCAGACTAAATTATCACAATGGTGCCTTCTGGCCTTGGAATCTATGAATCTGTGGGCTGGTCTACACTACACAGTTATATCGACCTAATTATGTCACTGTGCACACTACAGCCTCACTCCTGCTGATGTAACTGCCCTACTACATTAACATCATAACCCCACCTCCACAAGAGGCACAGAGATTATGTCAGTGTATTTAAGACGAGGCTGTCTCTGTGTAGACACTGCATTGCTTACATCTGCTGTTGGCTATCTTGTCAATTTCACAGCAGGAGCCCTGAAATTGGCAAGAAAATCAGGCAGCTAGATCCCAGCTGCACCCCTGTTCCCTTGGAGAGCTGAAAAGCCCGAGCGACTGGACCCCGCTCCCAGCTGGGAGCCGGAGTGAGAAGCTCATGTGGCTGGACCCACTGCCAGTGGAGAGGAGAGACCGGGCCCTCAGTTCCCCACACTGCCCCTCTTATGTCAGTGGAAGTGTTCTTGGTGAGGACATACACCCAAGGCCGGCTCCAGCTTTTTTGCTGCCCCAAGTGGCGAAAAAAGAAAAAAAATGAAAAAAAAAATCATTGAGCTGTCACCGAAGTGCCACCGAGGAGGAAGACAGGGAGTGAAGGACCCACTGCTGAATTGTCACTGAATACTGAAGCAGACTGGTTGAGTTGCCGCCGAAGTGCCACTGCCACCACCCCAACCCAAACATCCCACTCCAACAATTGATTGACTGCCGCCCCTTTCTATTGGCTGCCTCAGGCACCTGCTTCCTTTGCTGGTTCCTGGAGCCGGCTTTGCATACGCCATCAACCCAAGGAGGGCAGTGTGGACATGCACACACTGTGGTGACAGTAAATCGAAATAATAGAGGTTGCCTTATGTTTCTAGTGTAGACACACCCTATGTCTGGTGTAACCGTGCCTCAGTGGGTCACAACTGAAAATGCCAGATTCAGGATGAACTGCTGAGAAATAGGGCAGATACACCCTAAGGGCTTGGCTACACTGGAGAGTTGCAGTACTGGTGGTGGGTTTACAGTGCTGCAACTTAGTAACCGTCCACACCTGCATGGCACATCCAGCGCTGCAACTCCCTGGCTGCAGCACTGGCTATACACCTAGTCTGCTTGAGGTATAACGATTGCAGTGCTGGTGATGCAGTGCTGCTTGTCAAGTGTGGCCACCAAAAGCGCTGTAATTGGCCTCCAGGGTATTAGGAGGTATCCCAGAATACCTGTTCAGCCACTCTGCTCATCAGGTCGCATTCTACTGACCTGGCCTCAGGTGATCCGCCCTTTAAATGCCCCAGGAATTTTAAAAATCCCCTTCCTGTTTGCTCAGCCAGGTGTGGAGTGCAATCAATCAGTGACCATGCCTCCATGCTCCAAATGAGCCCCAGCATGGAGCAGTGGCGAGTTGATGGACCTCATCAGTGTTTTTGGTGAGGAAGCTGTGTAGTCACAGCTGCGCTCCAGCCGTAGGAATTATGATACCTATGGGCAGATATCAAAGGCCATGCTGGAAAGGGGCCATGACCGGGACGCGGTGCAGTGCAGGGTTAAAGTAAAGGAGCTGCGGAGTGCCTATTGCAAAGCCCGCGAGGGAAACCGCCGCTCAGGTGCTGCCCCCACGACCTGCCATTTTTACAAGGAGCTGGACGTGATACTTGGGGGTGACCCCACTGCCAACCTGAGAAACACGATGGACAGTTCAGAGCAGGCAGAGGAAAGGGAGGTGGAGGGGGGAAAGGAAACCGAAAGTGAGGGTACTGGGGTGGGGGGGAGACACCCCGGAGTCCCAGGAGGCATGCAGCCAGGAGCTCTTCTCAAGCCAGGAGGAAGGTAGCCAGTCGCAGCAGCTGGAACTTGTTGGTGAAGAAGAAGCAGAGGAGCGTGTTCCCAGTAAGCAGCTTTTATTTTCAAGATGGAAATGTTTCAGGAGAGGATGGGGGGTTATGGCTGCATGCATGCATGCCTAGATGTGGAATAGCCCATTGATGTGGTTTATCACGTCGCAGTAATTGGCCTTGGTAATCTCTTCAAAAGTTTCAGCTAGAGCATGGGCAGTGCGCTTGCGCAAGTTTATAGGGAGAGCCACTATGGTCCTTGTCCCAGTCAGGCTAATGCGTCCGCGCCACTGTGCCGCGAGGGGTGGGGGGACCATTGCTGCACACAGGCAAGCTGCATAGGGGCCAGGGCGGAATCCTCATTGCTGTAGAAGACCCTCCTGCTCTTCCCAGGTAACCCGCAGCAGTGAGATATCTTCCAGGATTAACTCCTGTGGAAAATGTAGGGATAGTGTTCAGTGCAGGTCCCCCCGCAACTCTCTGCTTTCCCCAACGCACAGAAACCCCAGTGCAGCCCTGAACCAATCAGTTCCCCTTCCCAGGTGAGCTGCGGCAGCGAGATGGCTTCCAGGATTAATTAACTCCTGCACTCATTCCCCCTTACTCACTATGTCTTCGCTGCTGTGGGCTCTCTGTGCTGTGTTTGGTATGTGGAAAGTATGCTAAAATGAGACTGTAAACTCCTTCACTGTGATTTTACACAATGCCTCTCTGTTAAATGTTTCAATTTTTGTCTTTTTTCTAATAACAGTGTCCTTCACTACTACTACTACTACTCGACTGGCCGTATCAGAGACTGCTGAAAAGCTACAAAACCTGAGGAGAAAGCCACGAAAAAGCAAAGAAGATATGGTGAAAGCAGTTATGAATCAGTCTGCCAGAGAGAGTAAGAAGCTGCAGGACTGGAGAGAAAAAATGCAGCGCTGGAGGGAAAGAGAAAGCAGGAGAAAGGAATTGGCTAAGAAGAAAAGAACGAAGCAGCTGATAAGCCTCCTGGCGCGCCAAAGGGACTGTATCCAGTCACTTGTAGCCATGCAGGCAGAGCACTACCGTGCCGCGCCCCTCCCCGTCCCAAAGCTCTCTCCCTTATGCCCCAATGTCAGCTCAAAACCCCCTTCTCCAGCATCCAGGTTCTTACCACCACCAGCTGCCCCCAACACCTATACGTTCACCTGCCAGCCCTGAGAACTACGACTCTTACCCTCTGCACTCAACCCCCATCACCATGCAGCATTTTCATCCTGAAGTGCAGCAGTCATTGCACAGTACTCCAGGCAGGCCATATTCAAACTCTGACTGTACAGTTCACCACCCTACCCCCCTGCCCTTTTACTTACTTTCTTTTCAATAAATGATTTCTTGGCTTTTAAAAGTTTTTATTATTGCAGAAAGTGAAAGATACTATACCCCAAGGAAAAAACAGGCACTGCAAATCATTGTAACCACTGCACTTCACTCCTATGCAAGGCACCAAACATTACTGTTGGCTTTCAGCCTCAAATTCCTCCCTCAAGGCATCCCTAATCCTTGTAGCCCTGTGCTGGGCCTCTCTAGTAGCCCTGCTCTCTGACTGTGCAAATTCAGCCACCAGGCATTGTACATCGGAGGTCCATTCCTGACTGAATATTTCACCCTTCCCTTCACAAATATTATGGAGGGTACAGCACGTGGATATAACCGCAGGGATGCTGCTTTCCCCCAAGTCTAGCTTCCCATACAGAGATCTCCAGTGGCCCTTTAAACGGCTGAAAGCACACTCCACAGTCATTCGGCACCGGCTCAGCCTGTAGTTGAACCGGTCCTTGCTTCTGTCAAGCTTCCCTGTATACGGTTTTATGAGCCAAGGCATTAACGGGTAAGCGGGCTCTCCAAGGATCACAATGGGCATTTCAACGTCCCCTACTGTGATCTTCCATTCTGGGAAAAAAGAACCGGCCTGCAGCTTCTGAACAGGCCACTGTTCTGAAAGATGCGTGCATCATGCACCTTTCCAGGCCAGCCTGTGTAAACGTCAATGAAATGCCCATGGTGATCCACAAGTGCCTGGAGAACCATAGAGAAATACCCCTTCCAATTAATGTACTCAGATGCTAGGTGAGGTGGTGCCAGAATAGGAATATGCGTCCATCTATCGCCCCTCCACAGTTAGGGAAACCCATTTGTGCAAAGCCATCCAGAATGTCCTGCACGTTCCCCAGAGTCATGGTTCTTCTTAGCAGGATGTGATTAATGGCCCTGCAAACTTGCATCAACACAATTCCAACGGTTGACTTTCCCACTCCAAACTGGTTCTCTGTCTGGAGTTGCCAGCTTCCAGACTGCTATAGCCACCCGCTTCTCCACTGGCAGGGCAGCTCTCAATCTCGTATCCTTGCGCTGCAGGGTGGGGGCGAGCTCATCACTCAGTCCCATGAAAGTAGCTTTTCTCATCCGAAAGTTCTGCAGCCACTGCTCATCATCCCAGACTTCCATGACGATGTGATCCCACCACTCAGTGCTTGTTTCCCAAGCCCAAAAGCAGCATTCCACGGTGCTGAGCATTTCCGTTACTGCCACAGACAATTTAGTGTCACACGCGTCAGGCGACTCAATATCATCATCAGACCCCTTACTGTCACTTTGGAGCTGAAGGAATAGCTCAACTGCCAAACATGATGTGCTGGCGATACTCATCAGCAAAGTCCTCAGCAGCTCGGGCTCCATTTCCCACAGAAATCGCGCTGCTCAGAAACCGTTGGGAGACTCACGATGGCGCCAAACATGGACGGAAAAACAGTGACTGATGGGATGTGAAGCGTTGCACCACGGGGTGTTGGGACATGAAGCGGAATGACCCGCACCCTTCCGTCCCCTTCCCACAACCCACGGTGCCAAAATGGGACTAGGTGCTCTGTGGGATAGCTGCCCACAATGCACCACTCCCAACAGCGCTGGAAATGCTGCAAATGTGGCCACACTGCAGTGCTGTCCCTACACAGCTGTACGAAGACAGCTGTAACTCCCAGCGCTGCACACCTCCAAGTGTAGCCAAGCCCTCATAAGATATACCAAACCAGCAACAAAAGTTAATTTCTGCTTCACCACACTGGGTAACAAGAAGTCATAAAAGCAGTTTCCTTGGGCATTCCAGTCCATGTATTACCACCGAAAACACTGGATTTTAAGATGACTGTTTCTTCACAACCAGTCTCATCAATTAAAAGGTTCTTCTGATCCCAAAGGAACAGCCACACACCCAGGTCAATACAGAACTTAGATGTTACTCAAAAATCATGCTGATGCCAATTCTTTAGTATCTAAAATCAAAGGTTTATTAATAAAAAGAAAGAAAGGTGAGAGCTAAAATTGGTTAAAAGAATCAAATACATACAGTAATTGCAAAGTTCTTGGTTCAGGTGCTGCATTACTAAGTCTCTGGTTGCTTCCAAATCATTGGAAGGACCCCAGTCCCTTGGTTGGAATGCTCTCATTAGTATAGTCTAGAGGTTTGGGCAGGAAAGAGGCAAAATGGAGGTTTCCAGGGCCTTTTATAGTTTCTGTCATGTGGAGGGAATCCCATTGTTCTTACTGTGGAAAATTACAGCAACAAGATGGAGTTTGGAGTCACATGGGCAAGTCACATGGCCATGTACTTCATGCAGTCACAGCAGGAAATTCCATTAAGTGTAGATGGGCATCTACCATGGTCCATTGTGAGTTAAGTGTCCTTTCAATAGGCCACTCCATTTGAATAGTCCCTCCAAGATGTGCTGGATAGCTATCTTGTGGGCAGTACCCCAGAAGCAAATATTTGAAATCCAGGTATAGAGCCAATACTTATAACTTCAAATACGAAAATGATACATGCATACAGATAGTATAATCATAACCAGCAAACCATAACCTTTTCATAGACACTTCACTTGACAACCTTTGTATAAGATTTGCTGCAAATATATAACAGTGGTTGCAACAATGATCTATATGGTCCGTGGTGACAGTAAATCGATATAATATAGGTTGACTTATGTTTCTAGTGTAGACACACTCTATGTCTGGAAAACATGCCTTATAGTGAGAGACTTAAGAAGCTGAATCTATTTTAGCTTATCCAAGAGAAAGTTAAGAGGTAACTTGATCACGGTCTGCAAATACTTACATGAGGAAGAGATTTCTGATAGAATATGGCTCTTTAACGTAGCAGAAAAAGACATTAACAAAATCCAATCATTGGAAGCTCAGTCAGACAAGTTCAGACTACAAATAAGGCACATATTTTTGGCTGGTGAGGATAAAAAACCCTTTGAACAACTTACCTAGGGACATGGTCGATTCTCCATCACTTGAAGTTTCTAAATCAAGATGGGGTCTCTTTCTAAATGGTATACCTGAGCTGAGACAAGTTGTGGGCTTGATGCAGGAATTACTGGGTGAGGATCTATGGTCTATGCCCGGGGTAGGCAACCTATGGCACATGTGCCGAAGATGGCATGTGAGCTTATTTTCAGTGGCACTCACACTGCCCGGGTCATGGCCACCAGTCTGGGGGGCTCTGCATTTTAATTTAATTTTAAATGAAGCTTCTTAAACATTTTAAAAACCTTATTTACATACAACAAGAGTTTAGTTATATATTATAGACTTCTAGAAAGAGACTTGTAAAAACGTTAAAATGTATTACTGGCACGCAAAACCTTAAATTAGAGTGAATAACTCGGCCCACCTCTTCTGAAAGGTTGCCGACTCCTGGTCTATGCTATGCAGGAGATCTGACTTGATTATCACAATGATCTCTTTAAAATCTATGAACTCCTACAGTTCAGAAGGTTTATTACAAAGGGAGGAGTGATTATTGGGACAGAGTCCTCAAGAAATCCCTGGGAAATGGAAACAGAATAATTAATTCTCAACAATAATTAAACAGAGCTCTCAGCTTTAGTGAAAGTGCTCTGATAAAATCTCTTGACACACCTGCTCCAGTGCAGAAGGTGGAAACCACGCTTGCCTGCAGGTCCATCCTCTGGGGAGTGTGCAGCCCAGGCGTACTCTGGGAGTTAAAAGGAGCCATGGAGCCCTCTAAAATGGGAGACAAAACTTTCGTGGTGTGGATTTGGACATTCTTTTCCAAGCAGTGATCAAATAGCTGTCCGGGAGCCTGAAGAAGTGAAATAATTTTCTCTGAATATAAATGTAAGTTGTTCACCAGCAGTGAAGCATCTGAGCCACAGGCTTGAGGGATGGGCGTGGGTGGGGAATGTTACAGAAATCACCCTCCCCCACATGTAATATAGTGAGTGAGGCCAAAGATCAGGTATGAGTAGTGGCTTTCCCAGGGTCCCTCCCTTTTGCCCACCAAAAGAAGGGCACCCCTGAGGCAACAAGCAAATGTGAAGGTGCTAGTTGAAAATTTTGCCATGCTAGCTGCAGCCTATTAGTGATAGGGAAACAATTTCTTTCCTAATAACCACACGTAATGGGGTTCTCTAGCACCGTCCATCTGAAAGGATCCCAAAGCACCCTGCAGACTCCATATGGCCTCCAGATCTCCTGACCTGAGGTAAAGCTGATGAAACAGCTATGAATGGGGAAATTTATTCTCTCTAGATTTTCATTTTCATTCAAATCATTAGAAAGTGTCTTTTCATCTCTGGGTGGAAACCAGATAATGAGGTAGGCACAGATGCTCCAATCCTGCGAAGCGCTTATGCATGTGCTTAAGGGCCTTGATGGACTGGAGACAGGGGAAAAAACCACAAATACATTCTGGAACAGTTTTGTTGTGACTCTAATGCTATAATATTCTGTAACAATCACTCAAGCCTACAGTAGCACTATTGTCAGAGGGAAATAGAGGGCTTTGTTCTAGAATCCCATATTAATTCTAAAGAGGAGGCGGGCCAAGGGAGGAAATGGGAGGGGCAGCTGCACAGTAGGACTGAAGTGCTGCAGGTCAGATTTCTAAATGCATGTTGGCAGAGTCATGGGACATCCTTGGGATTGAAATATCAGGTTTTCCAGTGTCACGATTGAGGTTATTTATTTGGCGTATGCAAACCAGTCAAGTCAAGCCACAGCATTCTTATCAACGATGTTCAAGGCATGAAGACCTCCAGGACGTTGAGTCATTTTGCAGTTCTCGACAATGGGTGTCGTCGTTTGTGGCTACCTACACTGACATTGTGGACTGTCTCGACAATGCCACTGAAATTCCGCTGCAACACAAATTCCATGTCCAGTACAAAACCGGTTCAGAAGGGTCCATTGCCTTCGCGGAAAATCAAACCTGGGTTGAAGCTGATTGAGGTCTAAGACAAGATAATTATTTGTCACTTTCTCTGCGGACCATGAAGCCTGCCACACATCCTCTACTGTAAATACCTCAACCGATAAACTTATCCACAACGGGCAACTTGAGGGCAGACGACCATGTGGTGGATCAAACAAGTCTTTAATTAACCATAGATGTGGCATATTACTCACTTTTGTCACAAGCTTTGCTATGCTTTCCTCTCTACAATCACTGGGTGGAGCAATGTTGCAGAGAACCAGTAACCATGGTAGAGGAGTAGATTTATGTGTGCCTGAAATAATAAGCATGGTGGAATTAAGTCTTACGTCCATCATCTTTGTGTGAGACAAATGAGCCCATACTGAAGCACAATACTCCGCCGCTGAATAACAGAATGCCGAGGCTGAAGTGTGTAATGTCTGGGTGTTGGCGCCCACTATTGAGGTGCATTGGCAGAGCTGAGAGCCAAGTCTCAGGCCAGGAACAACAAAGGACTGGAGAGCATTGGCAGAGCTGTTTGGTGTGCGCACACTGGGTTAGCAAAGGGTGAGACATCAAACTCTGCATTCTAGATTTTAATCCATTCTTGTAAACCCTGATTTAAAAACCATTTTACTTTCAGAAAATGAGGGAAATCATTAAAAATTCAGTTAACTAAAATAAAAATCCTCTTGTGAAGAATGATGGGTGAGAGCCAGGCTGGGACAGTGCCTTCCCCCTTCTCTACAGCTCTCCCTGGAAGTGGATCTGAGTCAGACAGAGCAAGGCCGGAGATCACAGCGCCTGATTATGGGTAGGCTTGTTCCCTGTCATAGCTGTTGTAACATTCTTGCGACACATAATCCTCACTGCAAGTCTCATTTGTCTTGCTCGCCACGTTTCACCCAACTGGGAGCAGCCCCTCAGAGCGGCAGCCACAGCTGTTGCCACCCCTGACTACTCTCTTGGGACTTCTTGTTCCTTTCAGATAGGCTGCATGGCTCCTCAGCAACTGCAGGGCTGCAGGCTTCTTCTGATTGTATCCTAGCCACGCCCTCCTGTCTCTCTGTCATCTGTCTGCCTGGTCACAGATCTATTTTCTCTTCCCCTCTGAGATTCTGTAGCCCCTACAGAAGAGTTTCAAACCATGCTAACTGTATTATATAAAAACAGCATATCATAGAAATTAGAGATGGAGAAGTTCTGTTACAGCATCTTGTCGATTTCCCTACATTCAACCCAGCAGGACTGTTCCCTTACAGTACCATTTCCAGAGCTTTGTCCAGTCTGTTTCTATATGGCTTATGCAATGGGGCATCCATCACTTTCCTCAGGAGACTGTTCCACAGTGTAAGAGCTTTCACTGTTTGGAAAGATTTCCTAGCTACGCTCTAGATTTTCATTTTCATTTAAATCCTTCAGGAGTGGATTTTCGCATTTGGATGGAAACCAGATAATGTGGTAGGACTAGAGGCCCTTATCCAGCAAAGCTCTTATGCATGTGTGTAGGGGCTTTGCTGGATTGGAGGAAGAAAGAACATCACTTTCCACTCAGTATTATGCATGTTGTCTTAGTTATACCCTTTATAACACACTAACAAATTTCTCTTTCATTATAATCACACCTTGCAGATGTCTGTAAATATTGCTTGTCTCCCACATAGTCTTAGTCCTTATTTAGTCAAGCTATTTAGTGTTTGGCTATGAAGTCTGGCAATTATAAGTCTTGCTTGCCTTATGGGAATTGTTGTTAGAATTAATTAGTTAGTGTTTGTACAGAACATTATAGGCAGGGATGGTAGCATCATCTGTTATTAAGGTTGCCCAATAATTCCCATTAGGAGATGCTGTTTTCAGTTGCATATTACTTTGCCAAACTTTAACACTTTGGACTGAAATTTTCTCTACGCATTGCCTTCCTCAGGTGGAATTGTTTTGGAAGATATCTGCCACAACAGTTCAGCCATTTCTGAGAATGAGGCTAAGCTAAAAAACACATTGCTTTACTTATATTAGAATATTGTTGCGTCTTTTTTTTTCAATAGCTCTAGTGCCACCTGCTTTAAAACAGGGCCTTGAATTCTGACAGGGGAGTCACCTTTGCATGAGGGATGATTAAGTCTGTTACCATCCCCGTGGAAATCTGGCTGGATTTGGTCAAGGTACACACCTTTGTAAAATCACAATTTGCACATGCTCGGGAGATATCTTTGATTTTAACAGCTAAAATCTTGGAAGATTCTGTCCTCACTGAGCATGCTCCGGCCTCTCTTAGCTCCTCCCTTTGAGCAGATTGCTTATGAGTCATCCCTGCAGAATAACTGAGTTGGACTGAGGGCAGGAGAATGAGTAGACTGGGATAAGGAGTCTGGTGATACTGGGAATGGAGGAGAAAGAGAAACTCTGACTGGGAATTGGCAAGAGGGAGGCTGGAACTGGTTGAGTATGGAGACTGTGATGAATAACAATGGGGGAGAGATGGCGATTGGGATTGGGAGCTGGTGAGGGAAAGGGGATAGGACAATTTGTCTGGGGATGGGAACATTGAGAGCAGATGAGGATCTGAAAGAGGGGATACTGGGACTGGCTCGACAAGGAGAATGAGACTAGGAACTAGTGGGAGGGGGATGGGGCCATGATCTAACAAAGAATTAGAGTGCAGGGAGAGAACTGGGATGGGATGGGCAGATACTGGGCCAAAGAGATATGGAGAGACTGTGATTGGATGAGGATCCTAGTGTGGGGAGACTAGGACTGGGAACCATTGTGATGTGGGGAGAAGCAGGTGAGATGAGCTGGGAGAGGGAACTTGGATTAACTGGGCAAGGATACTGGGCCTGAGTGTGGGAAGGGAGAGAGGCTGGGAGCTGGGGGAAGACTGGGGCTCAGACAGCAAACCCAGAAAGGGAGAGTAGGATTGGCTGGGCAAGTAGACTGTAATGAGAAGCCTGAAGAGTGGAGACTGGGTAGGTGTGACGTTCCCGAGGATACAATCTGGACTGTTGAACAGCTGTGTCCCCTTAACTCTCTTATTGGGTACCTTTTACACTGCTTTGCTTTGAAAACAACCACTCCACTGGGGTGATTTGTGTCCTCTGCTCTTCCTTCTTATAACATTTCTCTTCTTTGAGAATCATCTCCAGCTGGGGTTCAGGCGACAGCAAGTCTGTCTGCCACTATGTAAATTGCTTGCTTACACCCTTCTTCCTGCCAAAGAATAGCTGCTCAGCCCAGTAATAGTCCACTTGACTATGTTGACACCTGACTGAGGTGCTGGCTAACCTTTTGCCTCTGAGGAGTTGGTTTGGGTTGTTTTTTCTAAACTTGGATCATGTCTCAGCAATCTCATAGAGTAGAATCTCTACATACAATATTGCTACATGCATTTTACCAAGACAATAATGATCAGTAGATTATAAGTTTTTAAATGATACCTCGCAAGGCATACTTTGTACAAAATGTATCATAGTCTTGTAAAAGTGGTGAATATGTGGGTACAGTCTGTCACAGTAGGCTAGTAGGATGAGACTGGGACAAGGACCTATGGGTAGGAAAGAGACAGGACTGGGGAAGAGATATGCTGATGGAGATGGGCTAGAAGGAGGGCAAGCTTGTGGGAAAAAAGCAGAAGAGTCTGTGACTTTTAAACCATATGCCTCTCCTGAGGCTGGAGTGGAACCCAAGTTTCCTGAGTCTCACTATTCCTCTGCTGTCAGAAAATATCTGTGAAACCCGCTGGCAAAGTGTGTGTGTCATCCCCCTCTAGTGCTTGTCCATATAAAAGATGAAAACCTGCTGTTGCTATTGGTTACTCTGTTAGCTGAAATGGCAGAGGTCTCTGTGGTCAATCTAAAACTTCCAACCCTGTTGATTAATCATGTGGGGGTCAATATGATGCCACATGATGGAATTTCTGTTTTTTCAGTTTGCTTTTTTTTTTTTTAATAAACCTAGGAAATTATTTGCAACAAACTACATTAGAAGCAGATTAAGGATGCTAAATCAAGCAGTCAAATTAGAAAATGCCGTAATTAAGGTTACCTTTGCAACCATAATTCAGCCCCCTTATGTGTATACATTGAGTTTAGTTACATAACAACATGCTATTTTTTTTTCTACAAGGCTGCTGTTGCATTCAGTGCACAGAGTGGACAGGATCTGGGGATGAATGAGGGCTGTCTTGTGGAGGAGGCTGTTGTCTCTAGGACCCCTGCTGTATTTATTGCAGAAGGTGGAAGGCACAGGTGAGCACCATAGAAAAGAAGATGGAAGGCACAGGTGAGCACCATAGAAAAGCCCACGAGGAAAGTGATACTTCTGTCTGCAGAGCAGAGTTTGGATAGTGCGCAGGAAATAAGACCAAGGGCCACACCCTGACCAATGAAGAGAAAACAAAATACTGAATAGCTGCTCGGTAATTGAGTATCATCCATCCTGTGCAATGAATGAGGCAGGGATCTGTGGCAAAGCAGGTAATTATTGACTATATCATAATGCATTCGCACAAGGGGACTGAATGAAGCTTCATTCAGGCATTTCTTAACTTTTGACTGATTGACTTTGCAACCTTAATAATGTTTTTAATAATATTTTGGGTGTGTAACTTAAGATCTAGGGCTCGATCTCAGCTGGGTTAAAGTGGTCCGACACCATTGAAGTCATTGGAGTTTTTCATAGACTTTTGCAATCCTGTCCTGTGAACTTGGCCCCTCAGTTAACGATAGGGTGACCAGACAGCAACTATATAAAACTATGTAAGAAAAAAGACCCAAAAATCGGGACTGTCTCTATAAAATTGGGACATCTGGTTACCCTAGCTAATGAGCTCCAGACAAGCCCTCTAATGGTATGTCTATACTGTGGCATAAACCTGTGCTTGAGTTTGGACTCAAGCCTAACCCCTCCCCCCTTGTGTCTACACTGCAGTTGTGTTAACCCAGGGCTCGGACCCAGGGTCCCAGGACCCTGCAGGGCTAGAGGGTCCAAATTCAAGTGAAGCTGGGATCCAGGATCTGACCTCTATTGCTTTGCAGTGTAGATGCAAACCCACTTGACTTAGGTCCCAGGAGTCAGCCAGAAGTATCCTACAATTCCATGGGACAACTTCCTTAGTCCTCTCTATCCCAAAAATCTGCAATCCACTCTAGTGAAAATGGAAGCCACACCCCTGCAGGGCAAGCAGTAAAGTTTATCCACAGTGCACCACAATCCTAGGGCTAAAGTGACCACATTTTGGAAAGTGTGTGTGTGTGTGTGTTGGGGTGGGGTGCCAGGGGCTCTGGGGTATGGTTATTTTGACTTGGGTCTGCGCTCTGCAGAGTGGATGCCAGAGCCCTAGGTTTTAGCATGGGTTAGAAATATTTTAACATGGAGTTTAAATATAATGTAGATGCTCAAGCCCAAGGTTCCCTAACATGGGTCAGCTGGCTCCAGTCCCACTAACCCTGGGCTTACATTGCATGGTAGACATACCCAGAAAGAATCAGGGGCTTGTGCTCCTAGGCTGTGTGAGCCCCAGAGCAGGACAGTGACACATTATGCATGCATCACACACACACACTCACACACACGTGGTGCTGCGTAATGAAATAACAATACCTCTGACTCTCGCTCTCTTACACACATACGCACAGCTGGAAGTGGAGGGAGTGAATGAGAGGAAGGGGGGTTACACAACAGAGACCATTACTATAGCAACCCTCCCCCTCTTCCCCTTGGCACAGTGTGAGGAACTATCAGCTGGGTGTTTCCCTTCAATTCTCACACTCAGACATTCCCAAAGCAGCAGCAGCAGTAGAAAGCCCCTTTTGCCTTGATCGTTTTTTCCCAGCCTATCCACTAACGTCTACTGGCCTTCCTTGTACATGTCACCTTCATAGCCTGATCCAACGCTCTTCCCTCTACTTTTGTCCATCTACACTTGAATTCTACTCTTTGGGAGTATTTCTGTCCAGTCGCTTTTCCCTGTCCCCCTCTGGATGCTCTCTGCCTTGGGAGTATTCCAGGAAAGCCTTTTGTACCAGTCACAGGAAATGGAGAGGAGGAAACATCCCCCCCCCCCCCCCATTTCAGCCCCCTTCTGCTGCCCGAGTAGTTGGGAGATCTAAGGCCTGTTCTCTGCCTCCAGAATTCCCAACATGTTCGGTGTGGTACTGGGGTTGCCCTGGCAACAGAATGGCTGGCTTTGAGACAACTCCAGAGTAAACACAGAGAGAGAGAAATAGAGAGAGGGAGGGAGACGCCCAGCCCCATGACTGCTCCTTGTTCTCACTTTGACTGGGCCGCTCCCTTTCCATGGGGCCTTGCGAAGGCCTCCAGCTCTCTCCCCCTGGGGTGAGCTTCTGTCTATGTCAGTCATCAGCCCGCATGAGGCGAGTGCGCCACAGGCTGTGCAGAGGCAGGCTCTGCAATTCTCCCAGCTGGCTGGGAAATGGCATCGCACCACACACCAATCCTGTTGCTAGGGGGACTCCAAAGCAGGGAGCGGAGGCTTCACAGCTGTGTCTCCTCCCCCAGAAGACAAAGCTGGGGAAAGTTTCCCCAAGCCTCTTTTGGTTAACAGAATTTTCCCTTTACATTAATTGGGGGGAGGGGTACCTGTGTTACTGCTGCACTGGGCTAGACAGTTCCCAACACACACAACTTATGGGATTCAAACACTGAGGTTCCCCCTCCCTCTCATGTTAACCTGGCCTCATTGCACTCACAGAGGCAGTGTTCTGGGTTACACTTGCTGCTGTTAAAGGTGCACTTTAATGCCGTGACCCAGCACATGGTATTTACCAGACCTGCAGACCATCAATGAGCAGATGACCTCCGAGAGCCATGAAAGAATTACAAGGGATTTAAAATCCTCGTTTTAAAAAACAAAACAAAACACCCAAAAGCTATAACCCCTGATAATTAACAGATTACATGAGTTAAAATGTGCAGGAATAATATTCAGCACCTTTTGTTTTCAAAGCAAGCATCAGCTGTAACTAATCCTCCTCCATCTCCTCCACAGGGCAAGCGATTCTTATTATGTCACTTAGAACTACATCTCTGGACTTGTCTCTTGTTGCACCCTCTGCCTGCTCCACTTTGTCAGTTCTGCCAGCCTCAATGCCCTTTTTTGCCACCGCCTACTGCTCCAGTCTCTGCACTGCTTGCCATGCTGTCTTTTATGCATGAACACCCACAGGTAGGCAGTTTGTAATAAAAGGACAATAAAACCTCCTCCCACCCCCAAAAAGCTAACTCTTTACATTACTTTCTCCTCTGAATGTTCTGAGCATCTTCTGTCAACTCAGATCCTGCAAACACTTATGTATGAATGTAACTTTAATAACATGGTTAGTCCCACTGACATCAATGAGTAAAGTTACTCACATGCAAACTGAGCCTTTAGATTTTAAGCAGAGCTGGTCAAAACAGGTTGGATTAAAATTTGATGTGGAAAAATTCAAAATGGTTCATTTCATCTCTCTTGTTTCATTTCAATAACATCAAAACCTTTAGTTTTGATAAGGTAAAAACATTTTCTTTTGACTTTTGGTTTTGATTCATTTTGTTTTAACTTTTATATTATATTTAAATTACTTTTCATATTATATATAATATGTATATATATTACTTGCATATTATAATGTTTCAACAACATGTAAATGAAACACTTCTATGGTTCTGAATCAAAAGTTTTCTGCATTTTTGTTCTGTGGAAAATGGTGGCTTTTCAGTCTGATTTGGAATGAAAAAATTTGAAATGTAAGAATTCTCCATCCCGTGGAAATTCTGTTTTCTGGTCAGCTCTAATTTTAAGCCCTTTGGACCAGAGACAATCTTTACCTTTGTGTTTTGTACATCAGTGAGCACACTGTCCGTGCTAATCTGTAATAAATAAATAATATTAATTTTGAAGACAGCATAACCAGAGGCAGAGATTAAATCCCGATCCTGCAATGAACTCCACAGGAATGACTTTTGCTCCTAGGAAGAGCCTGCTTGACTTCATTAAGGCTCCAAGTGCAATGAGGTCAACCCACACAGATATCATTTAAGATTGGGTGTAAATTACTTAGCTACTACCATAGTGTCAGTATCAGAAACAGGCGCAGAACTCCAGAATTTGGGTTCCTTGCTAGACCATTAACTCACACTAAGCTTCTCTAATAAAATGCATTTATTTGTGGTATTTAAAATAAAATATTTAAAATCATTTTGTTGCATGTCACCTGCCAAGTTTAGGGTTCTGTATCTCCTGTGGTACAGATGATGACAGGCATAACAAGTTCCAATGGTTGGAAAATGAGGCTGGACAAATTCAGACTAGAAAGAAGGCACAAAGTTTTGATAGGTGAGGGTAATTGATCATTGGAACAAGTTACCAAGGATGTGGTGGATTCTTCATCACCTGCAGTCCTTTTAAGTCAAGATCAGATGTTGTTCTAAAATATCTGCTAAGCTCAGACAGAAATTATAGGCTTGATTCAGAAATTAATGGCTGATGTTCTATGGTCTGTATTACGCAGTAGGTCAGATTAGATTATCATAGTTTTCCCTTCTGGTTTTAAAATCTATGAATCTATGACAGTTCTTTGCTCTATTTAGGTATTTGTGAGGATATTTATTCTTAGAAGGGATCCTATAATAGGTATAACTAAAACTGTCAACAATTCATTTTAAAAGCATTTCTAAATGCAAAGAGAGACATTCTGCAAAAGTGGAAATCCTGCAGTTTCTGTGACATATTACACAATTCATGAATTGGCAAGCTTAGAAAGAATTAACCCATCAATAAAATGACAAATGGTGCATTTCAAGGCAGTTGTACAAATTTCCTGGAGATTCATGACTGATCACTGCTTAATGAAAGAAAAAGAAGAGCTGCATGTTTCCACTCTTTCATACTGGCCATTTTGGGTATTGTCCCCAAAGAGCTAATGGAGATAAATACTTACCTTACCTAGTCTAATGGATCTGTCTATGGGCTTGTATGGCCCATACCACTGTAGTATCCGAATGCCTTACTCACACAAGCAAGCCCTGGATCTTATTTAATATAACTATAGAGCTACAGACACTGTTGTTGTTTTTTTCTTTTCCTATATATTATATGTTGGCCTAAATTTTTAGAAGTGACAAGTGATTTGGGGTTCCTCAATTTTTGGGTGCCCCATCTGAGCCACATTAAAGGGGCCCAATTTGAAGGCAGCAGGCTATCAATGCTTTGTGTAAACTGAGATCTCTTAAGATATCTTAAGTTGGGCATCTAGAAGTCAAGGCAAAAACATCCCTAGTGAATTCTGAAAATTTAGGCTGCTGCATTTAATTTTCCTTTGTTTCCTGTAACCTTGTGTGTTTCTTAAATAGGTCAAAACCATAAAGATATAAATGAAGAAAAAACAATTCCCCTGAAAACAGAACCTTTTCCAGAAGAAATGCAGGAACTTAAAATCAGGTCTTAAGAGGTGAAAAGCTTGTTTATTCACCTCTAAAATATATTTGTAATGTGTAAACAATGTATATTCAATAAGTATATTCTGTTAGTGACCTTGTGTCCCTAACAGTATAACCTATTTTAATGGTTTTAAACAAAAATTCACCTTTAAATGGGTTTAGAATCCAAACAGATGCCTAACTAGTTCATTGCAAAGTAAGAGTTAATTCATACATACAAACAGCTAAATAAAGGTTGCAATCTGAGTAGAATTATTTAGGGCTCAGGGAGAAATCTGGCATTCGCAGTCTGTGACTGGTTTTGAAAAGTCCGGCTCTAATGTCACCACTACTCGGAGATATCCGCTGTGAATGTTTCACTCTGGGAGGGGACCATTTCTCTGGACTTTATTCATACAAAAGCAGAAGAAGGAGCTATAGGTAGAAGGTAACACAGAGGTGTAATGTCTGAGGAGCTTTGTGAGTATGAGTGTGTCTATGTAAGTTTAGCTGAGTGAATGTGCATGTTTTTGTTGATATTGCCATTTTCCCTCAGGGCAACTGAAGAATCCATGTCAGACTATTGCATGACACCTTACTTGCCCATCAGAAGAGAACTACATAACCAGGCTATGAAGATCCACTGGTTGAGTATCACTGCCTTAGGGTGCTATCCAGTTAGATGCTCAGCACTCTCAAATCCCACTGCAGTCCTTGAACACTGAGAGTGCTCACCTCCTTGCAGGATTTTACCCTGAATGTGTATGTGTGATGCTAAAAATGCTGTGGGAAATTTAACTTTTAAATTATCTGACTTTTGTATATGTAAAAATCTCCTCTAAGATTTTGCACTAATATTATGTCTTTCATTGAAGTCCCTCATTGTGTTCATATAAGAAAAGCACCTGATTGATCACACAGTGAAATCAGAGTGCTTCATGTGTTGACTTTACTAGGCAAAGGAAACCTTTAAAATGGTCAGTGGTGTGAAGCTGCAGATACCCAGAGGAGAAAACTGGAAGAAACAAGTATCAGAGGGGTAGCCGTGTTAGTCTGTATCCACAAAAACAACGAGGAGTCCGGTGGCACCTTAAAGCCTAACAGATTTATTTGGGCATATGCTTTTGTGGGTAAAAAACCCACTACCCACAAAAGCTTATGCCCAAATAAATCTGTTAGGCTTTAAGGTGCCACCGGACTCCTCGTTGTTTTTGTGGAAGAACCAGTTCTCCCCACGGCATGCTAAGGCAGCGGAATTGTTTAGAATGTCTGGGAGGGTATTTCTAATAGCAAGGGCATGAAATTGAGCTAAGGGTCTTTCAGGTTGAATATCAGGAAATATTTTCCAAGGTTGAAATCTACTGGATGGTAGAATAATTTCCAGATGGAAATCCCATTGCTTGAGATATTTGAAATGAGACTTGGCAAAGCGCTGGAAAATACTGTATAGGGCGCGATCCAGCATTAGCCAAGAGATGGAGCAGGTGACCTATTAGATCTTTGCCACTGATAATTTTCATGGTTTTATAATTCTTCAGGGCTTAGCTGATAGAGATATAAACACCTTAGAAAAAACTAACACAGAAAAACAGAGAGAGAGAGAGACTCAGAGAGAGACTTTGTTCTTTGAGAGAAAACAGAACAAAAAAGGGAGAGAAGGTGGATATAAATTGGGATGTTGCTTCCTCCATACACCTGATACAAGTTAGAGCAGCAAGTGAGGCTTCCAGAGAAAAGAGTGAGGAAAAGTTGCCACCTGGTGGTAGGATAAATTCTGCAGCCATCAAAAACACTAAGGGCTAGATTTTTAAAGGTGTTTAGGCACCTAAATACTTTCAAAATTCTGGCTCTTAAGTCTGCTGTTTTTAAACAAGGGCACCTAAAGGTATACACCTAAAATCTATATCTAGACACATAAATTAGAACTCACTTCCACAATAGAATTAAACATGTACCCAACTTTAAGCATGTGAGTTTGTTCCATGTACTATAATGGAACTACTAACATGCTAAAAGTTAGATGCATGCTCCATAGTTGACTTGGGACCTGCAAGAGAATTTTCAGAGGGGCTGACCACCTCTCAGACTCGCCCTCTCTGAAAATCAGGCCCCTTTTATTTAGGTCTGTAAATATGGATTTAGACACCAAACTTTACAAACTCCCATTGGAATGTTTTGACCTATTGAAAGAATTGCCTCTCTCACTAGAAGAAGACTCCTAACTAATATTATATATGGGGCTCACCCTCTTCACTCAGACAGAGGAAGCTGTATTCAACACTACTCGATAATTAATATAAGGATCTGGGGACAGTGGTTGTGGTGTCCAAACATTCAGTACTGCTGCCAATTAGCCTCAGAAGGAAATATATACATAAGAGTAGCCTATGCAACAGCTAGGACTAAAGTGATCTAAGGGCTCTCAGTCCTTCTGCTTCAAGATATAAGTCATCAGGAGGAAATTATGCTATTGACCATGTAGGGCAATGGTTCCCAAACTGGGGTTCGGGTTCACGAAATGGTACAGGGGGTTCTTGAGAAAAAATTCCCTAATGGTGGCCAGAGCTGTCCCTAGGGACCCTGGGCAGCACGGGCCCAGCAGCCCGGAGCCCCTAGACTTCCAAGAGCTAAGCAGATCAAAGCAAACATATCTATCACACTGAGGAGATTTAAACTTCAAGACTCCTTATAAGAAATGGAAAGGAGGTGGATATTGTTTGCTGTTATTAAAATTAAATAGGCAGCTAGTGTTGTTTTTAAAAGTACTATGAAGAACAAATTTAAACTTTGTTGCAATGTGTGTTGTTTGCCTGGACTGCTCAAGACTTAAATGCTTGTGTAGGAGGAACTCCTTGAGTTGGTTTCTTAAATACCTTCATGCTGTTTCACATCTGATGCTCCTTGATGAAATAGAGGATCCTTGTCTTATAACAGGCTAATTCAAAGTGATACAAGCTACGAAAGTGAGATCTTGGAATAGTATTGCCGTTTTCATAATGTAATAAAAATACTGTAATGATAAATAATTAATAATAAATAGTGGTAATAAGCATGTCCTAAAAACAAATTTTATATTTCCAAGATCACTGCTTTTATAATTTATACTCAGGTAAAGGAGAATATCCCTGGAAATCTTCATTTTTAGGAGGAGGTTCACGAGACTTGACATTTTAGTGAAAGGGGTTCACAGGTTGTTAAAGTTTGGGAACTACTGATGTAGGGGCATTGTGTAGCATTTTCCTTAATGTCAGTGTGGTAGTTTGGAGATGGAGTGTGCTATACAAATGGCAAGTATTATTTTATATCCACTTCTCAAGCACCTAGCCATGGGATTTGTAGGAACCAGGACTGCAGACTAGATAAACCATTGTTTTATTTGGTATGAGATGAGGCAGGAGAGTAGGCTAGCTACACACACAATCCATCCTGAGAACCCCGAACAACGCTGGGAGACTCGCCCACCTGCTGACCCAGATAGGCAGGTGTGCATGGGATGCCTTATGGGCACTTTTCTGTAATGAAGTTCTAACTTAACGCAAGTTCCTTGCATCATAGTGAGAGCTCCCCTATGCCCTTTAGTGGCTATTTGACATATTTGTCCTGCTGGCAAGTTATTTCTTTTTAATTAAAATTTGAAGAGGTTGTGAGAGGTGCTGGATTGATGCCCCTTGGAGTCTCAAATCTTCCATCCTCAGAACGACTGCCCTTTCCTTTTCATATGCCTCAGTTCTGCCAAGGAGAATACAACTCCAATGATCAAGGGAGCTCAGCCTCCATGGCCCATTCAGTCCCTTGCCACTCTGTTGTAACTGTCAACGGTGGGACCAGCTACTGCCAATGGTGGTTGTCGGTTTTTGGACTGCTGGGCATTAGTCTGAGAAACTCCGACTCATTTTGTACAGGCTACCAAACATCCATCAGATGGGAGTAATTGGAGTCTCCTCTTTATTATATTGAAACTTTTTCCTCAGTGAATGGAGGTCACTCTTTGCACTTAATCCCAGCCTGCAACACCAATCTCTTCCCGTATAATCTCCCAGAACAGCTGTGCCATGATTGCATTGTGGATTATAAAACAGCTCAAAACAGCTGCTGGCTGGAAGGGAAAACATTTAATAATCACAGGGTGTTGTGGGGCTGGGTGGGTTTGGGAGGCAATGAAGGAGAAAGAGCTTTAGAAGCAGTTTTTTGTTTTCTTGAAAGATCTAGCTGATAGATGCAGGAGAGAGCAAGGCAAAGAGTGAGTCCTACAGCTGTGCCGTCCACAAACTAAATAACAGCACGTAAAAGACCCACCAGCAAGGTAAATTCTACTCTCCTTTATTTCAGCAGGTTAGCTGCAGAGGCTTTCCAGATGCCAGAAGTTGTCTGACCACTTACTGGCAGTAAGTGCTTGGCTTTTGTAGGGGGACACTTTTCCGGGTGTGTTTGTCTAAGGGAGTAATTCAGGTTGCCTTCTCACTTTCCTAACCAATGTCCACCTCTCTCTTCGCTCTTCTACATCCTCCCAGCACCACCATTTTCTGCCCCTTCTTCTTCCCTTTGCCCCAGTCCTAAGGTATTTAGAAAATTATGCAGATTCTAAGATGCTGACACAAATACAGCTGTGCAGAATTTTTTTCTCATGGAAAATTTAGGTGAAAATAAAAAAGAGTGTTTGACAAAATTTTAATAATGACTGATGCTAAATCCCTTTTTAGCAAGTGCAAACAGAATAATTTTGACCCAAAAAATTCTGAAAAATGGAAAACTTGGTTTTCAGTGGAAAATTTTCAGTTTTCAGGTTTTCTGCTTTTAGATGAAATGCTGGATATTTTTGAGGAAAGCACACACTTTCCACAAAAAACCTGTTTTCTTGACAATCTTATCTTCCTCAGAAAAAAGTGTTAATGGAAATTTTTTCCACCAGCCCTGGCCACAACCCCTTAACTAATACTGTGCAGGTGGCAACTCTCTGCTTCCTGGACACGGTAAAGTCAAACATGCCTTCAGATTAGAGATTGAATGAGTAACTCTGTAGTGTTGGCAGCACCTTTCCCAGTGTAATTGATTGGGATTATTTACTCTGTAGAAGAGAAGAATGAGGGGGGATTTGATAGCTGCTTTCAACTACCTGAGAGAGGGTTCCAAAGAGGATGGATCTAGACTATTTTCAGTGGTACCAGATGACAGAACAAGGAGTAATGGTCTCAAGTTGCAGTGGGGGAGGTTTAGGTTGGATATTAGGAAAAACTTTTTCACTAGGAGGGTGGTGAAGCACTGGAATGGGTTACCTAGGGAGGTGTTGAAATCTCCTTCCTTAGAGGTTTTTAAGGTCAGGCTTGACAAAGCCCTGGCTGGGATGATTTAGTTGGAAATTGGACCTGCTTTGAGCAGGGGGTTGGACTAGATGACCTTCTGAGGTCCCTTCCAACCCTGATATTCTATGATTCTAACAGGGAGGTTTCTGAGTAATTGTTAATGGAGTGGCTCAGGGAGGAGGAAACAGAAGCCTGAGCAATAGACTTTGAAGGGAGAGAGAAGGGCATTCTCAGTAGTTAGATAGTTTCTTACCTTTGCTCAATGCATTCTGCTTGGGCACACAGTGTTTTGAGAGTAGAGTGACCAGATGTCCCGATTTTATAGGGACAGTCCTGATTTTTGGGTCTTTTTCTTATATAGGCTCCTATTACTCACCACCCCCATCCTGATTTTTCACACTTTCTGTCTGGTCACCTTATCTGAGGCTGTGTCTATGCTTACAGCAGTACATAGAGCACTGACTTTGCACACCTCCTACCACAGGTATACACAGCAGTGTAGATGATGAGGCACTGCTTAGGTGAGTAACAACATGCCAGAACCTTAGGGTATGTACTCCACACAGTCTTTCTATGCCCAGGCAGTGCCTCCCACGTCTACACTCTAGTGTCCTGCTGCCTCAGTGCAGCCCTTCCCCACCACAGGGAAAAACTCCGGCCCAGGGGAAAGGTTCTGGCAGGTAGGAGGCTCCTTGCTGCTGAAGCCTTTCCCCACTGCCCCAATCCCTCCAGGGTATTTCACTGCTCTGTGTAGCTACAAACTGCAGTGTGGATGCAGCCTGCTTTACACTGCAGCCTGCAGCTATACATTCCCTGCATGCTGCCATCAATGTAGACAAGGCTTTCTGTGTGATGCAAGGCTAGTCAATCCTGCTCCCACCCAAGAGGAAAAGTTGCTCCATCTCAGGCGCTGTCCTTTACTGATCAGACATAATGAGCTTTCTGGTTAACAAAGCAGGGGTTGTGGCTTTCTTGGGCCATGTCCTTGTAATTTCTCATGAGTGAAGCAGCATTCTGCCTCACATATTATTTATTTTTGGTTGTGTCCCAGATGGGCCAGCTGTTTCCCAGACATTGAAAAGGAGGTGGTCCCTGCTTTGGGGAGCTCACAGTGTGAAGGCAGACAGACAAGCAGACACAGGTTAGGGGGAATGGAACAGCAGGAGGCAATTTACATACCATCAACTCTATCTCTGGTGAGCAGCACAGCTGAAATAGGTCTTTACGAGAATCATAAATATGGAAAAGTAGGAGCCATGCCAATGAACCCAGCAAGGTTGTACCATGCATTGGGGGTGCCCCATGGAAGAAGGCACTGAAACGATTACATGAGAAACTGGCAGATGGACAGAAAACATCTAAATGCTCTAGGAAGTGTTTTGCTGGGAGACCTCAAGAGAAAACCCCAGGGTTCTGCGGGGAAGAGATGTGAGTTATTCAGCAGGGACACTCTTTTCTCCGAGTGAGAAGTGGCCAGTGCCCTGACATACTAAGGTGCTGTTGGAGTTGCTGGCTTTCAAATGAACTGTAACATTTTATTGTCATTTAAGATCTTCATTACACTTTTTGCAAGACCAGGGGTACTGCCATCCCAGTGATCCATTCAGATTCTGATTTAAGAGCTGGTAGCTTCCTGTGTGGGAAGTGCTGTCTAGTGGGGAGTCAGGCTGGGGAGTCAGGAATCCTAGGTTCTCTTCCTAAGTCTCTGATCTGGTGTGTGACCTTGGTTAATTTATGTAACCCTTCTCTGCCTCAGTTTCCCTATCTGCAAAATGACTATAATCATGTTTACCTTTCACAATGTGGGGCTAAATTAATTAACCACCTCTGGAAAAAAAATGCTTTGCAACCCTTCAATAAAATGTGCTATGGCATTGCAAATTTGCATTTTATCGGGATACAATAGTCTTCTTCACTTCCTGTTCAAAGCTGTTGCATGGTGTTTCTGGGAGCTTTTTAACTACAGCAGCATGCCACCTCAGAGGTGCTTGCATTTCATGGCCCTGATCATTTCATCAGTTTTGTGCATACAGCTTTCTCTGAAGAAAGAAACTCCACTTACTCTGTCACTGAAGGATTATTCCCTACAGTATATTCTCCAATTCCTTTGTTCAGTCCAATTTTAAATGGATGAAGCAACCACTTCCCTCAAATGACTATTCCACAGTCTTAGGGGTCATGCTGTAAGGAAACGGTTTCTCGTTCCTGAGTGAGGCAATAAGATGCCCTGAGAGTGGCTGTCCTGTTTCTCCTCCCTGCCCTCACACACACACACATTTACACATTTTGGTGGGATACAACATAGGCCCAACTACTCAAAGGTGTTTAGGTTCTGACTCCCAGTGAAATCAGTGGAAGTGAGAAGCCTACATACCGGTGAGGGTCTGGGCCATTGTGCGCGGTAAGGGAGATGCATGGCTGGTATGTGAGTTCTTCATGTTTGTTTGTTGCAGATGGAACTGCTGAAGATCCTGCCTTGGCATCGTGCTGTCTTGGCAGTTGTCCTGAATCTGCTGGCTCTCTGCCTCTCTACCACAGCCTTGCTTGGCAGCTACTGGTGTGTTGGGACCCAGAAGGTGCCCAAGCCTTTGTGTGGAAGGGGCAAAGCCACCAAGTGCATCGGTGTGCATGTGTCTGCGGATGGAGGTGCTACCAATTCTTCATCCCAGGACGTAGTGCACTACAGCTGGGAGACCGGGGACGACCGCTTTGCCTTCCGATACTTCCACACTGGCATGTGGCTTTCCTGTGAGGAGAACATGGAAGGGCCAGGTAGCATCTCCATCAAGGCAGCCTCAGCCTCATTCTTATTACAGCAAAATGTCTTTAGTGTCAATGATAGGTGCCAGGCAGACAACACTAGGGAAAGGTGCCTTCTCCATACCCACAGAACGAGTAGAGTTGGGGAAGTGGCAGTGCCCGCCTCCTACCCATACCCACACATTACACCACCATATTTCATCCCTCAGTGAGGGGAATGATGTGTGGGAGTTGAATGGGTCTTGGAGACAAGATGAGACTGCTAACAAAAAAGCACCTTTGTGCTATTTATGGAGGTGGTTTTGCAGTGAGAGACAGGGTGATGGCTTTATGAAGTGCTGACAACTGTCACCGTTTTCATTGCAAGTACCATGACAGGAGGTGTTTTTCTTAAAGCCCTAGGCCCTGGAGTCCTGTGAATAAGAGAATTTTAACTGTCATATTTTTAAAAAACACTCCCTTCCAAAGTTTCTCTCCCTCAGAGCTGTGGAGAAAAGCTTGCAAACCTGAACCCCAAAGGTGCAAATGACAGAAGGAGTATAAACAAGAGGCTTATCTTCAGAAGCTTGTGGTTTGGGGTGGGAAGACACATTCATGCTTTTTGAATGCTTGGCACTGGCAATACGCTTCATGCCACCTTTATGCCAACCAAATTCTGCCTGTGCTGGGGGGGCTGGTGTGGCTGGTCTAATTTATGGCAATTTAGACTGATGGTGCTGGTCTAGTTTATGGCAACGTTACCCAGGCTGCCTATGGACTGCTCCGCAGCCCAGAGCCCTTTGAACATGCCTCCTATCACCCCAACTTGCTTACCCCCACCCCGCCTCAACTCCTATGCTGTGGCTTTTGTCAGCCCCATGTCACACCTGCTCTGGGGGAATTCTCCCCAAGACAACCGTTATGGCCTGGCATATGTGGGTCAGAACTAGCCCCAAAGGCAGCAAGCAGTTAGGTTGAAACTAATAATACTGAAATGAAAGGCATTTTAGCCCATCCCCGTTCCTCTGAGCCAGCCAACCTTCCCCTTTCCTCAAAGGCACTCACAGGGAACTTGGCAGTTCAAGAAGGCATTCTGTGCACTATTTCTCCTTCTGCGATCTGCTGTGATCAGCACTGGAAAACAGAAAGGACACAAATTAAAAACAGGACAAGAATAAAAAAAAGCTTCAGTCACTCTCAGATCTTGCTGAGAGGACTGGTTTGTTCCTGGCATTGTCAGGAATGGCTCAGAAACAGGCTGAGCTTAGGTGGGGATGCTTAAAGCTGTGATTAATTTCCATGGCAATAGCAGGGTGTAATGAAGTGGGACTGTTTTTAGTGTTTCCTCTGAATACTATGCAGGTGCCTCAGTTTCTGGCCGACACTCTGTTTCCTGGCACTAATGGCCTGGACCCTTCCCCCCTGCAAGGGGATGCCAAAGGTGTGGGAGAACAAAGAGGTCAGGTGACCTCCTGGCCCGGGAAAGGAACTCAACAGAGAAGGAGGGGCTGGAGGGGGTTTCAGTTTGGAGCTGGCTGGGGACGGGAAAGGAGGGCAGACGGGGTTGTCTGGCTCGCTGGGCCCCGAAATGGACCCAGCTGAGGGGTCCTGTTCTCTGTACCTACAAGCTCTGTTTTAGACCGTGTTCCTGTCATCTAATAAACCTCTGTTTTACTGGCCGGCTAAGAGTCACGTCTGACTGCGAAGTGGGGGGTGCGTGCAGGACTCTCTGGCTTCCCCAGGACCTCGCCTGGGCGGACTTGCTGGGGGAAGCGCATGGAGGGGCATATGCTGAATGCTCCAAGGTCAGACCCAGGAAGGTGAAGCCATGTGAGCTTCTTGCCGTGAAGACAGTCTGCTCCAAGAGAGAGGAGGCTCCCCAAAGTCCTGCCTGGCTTTGTGGGGAGCAGTTCCAAAGCATCACCCGGGGACTCTATAACACAGGGATGCATTGGGAATGAGACTGCATCATTCGATTGAGTTCAAGGTGTTTTCAGAGATGTAATGGGCCTCTTGAGAATACTGGAATAACAGTGAGGCAGGAAGGGAAGGAGATCTGATAACGTTTGGATTTTAGTAATGCCTTTGGTACAATTTTTCATGAAATCAGACTCTCAAAATTAATTCAGACTGGCTTGCATATAGCCCCTGTTATGTGTCTTGGCAGCAGGTTGAAGGACCGGAAACAAAGGATTATGATCAGCTGCAAAGTATTGAATTTTGGGAAGGTGTCTCATGGGGCCACTGCATGGCTCAGTATTAGGGACAATGTTGTTAATAACTTCACTAAAGTCTAGAGGAGGCAGTGAACAGTGAGTTAATGAAATCTGCAGATGGTAATGAGCTGGAAGGAATCCTGAACACCACTGAGAGGAAAGATATAATACAAGGGGTTTACAGAGATTAGAATTCTGGGCAGAAAATAACAAGATGAGATTCAGCTGGAGAAAAAAAGCAAGCTAATATATACGGGGGAAAATAATCTGCCCAGGGGAGATTCAGTGAGAAAGAGAACTCTGGTAAGCCATCATGCTAAAAGAGACTTTTAGAGATTATAATGGATGTGCAGATTAGACAAAAGTTTGCACTGGGATATGGAGGCCAAAGCAATTTTGGATTGTATATACCTAAGGGTGACGAAGTGATAGTGATTCTGTATTGGGGGACAGTCAGAGTTTCCTTTGGAGAAGGGCTGTCCTGTTCTTAAGAAAAGGTACATCCTTCATTGGGAAGGAGCTGTGAGCTACTTTCTGCGGGACCAGTGGCAAGTGAAAATTCCATGTCCTACTTGGGAGTTGACTCTTCTGGTGCCTGTTCCATGAGCTCCTTAGCAAAGGCTGGAATCAACCTGATGAATGCAGCTGAGATTATACCTGGCATGAGGGCCCTGGTGAAGTTTAGTCTCCTTCACAGGTGCAGCAGAGATTGGATACAATTCTGGATATTTTTAAAATCTTGGGCAATTAATGAGAACATAATACATTCTACAGACAAGTCAATGCTCGTCTTTCTGCCACTGTCAATAACCAATGGCCTAGCTCAGTTTGGTGCCTAGGGTATTCTGGCCTCTGTGTGTTGAGCGGATTGAATGGCTGTTGATAAGTGGCCTGGAGCAATGTCCGAAAGTTATATATGAAAATTATAATGGAATTTCTAGTCTATATATAGAAAATGGATGGGGTTGATTAGAGTTCCATGTCTCATAGTGAAAAAGGCAGATGGAGTTTCTATGGAGATTAGGCTCTCAAACACGTGGCCTGCGGTCCGCATGCTCCCTGCGAAGTTATTTTCTGCTGCCTGTTAGCTCCTCACAGCCCCTCCGCCCACCCTCCCCCAGCGTTTACCTAGAGCGGCTCCAGTCGGGTGTGCACCGGAGGCAGGGCAGGTTCCCTGCCCTGCCCCCGCACTGCTCCTGGAACTGGAAAGAACATGGGGAAAGAGAGGCGCAGGGGCGCGTGTTGATGTTGCTTCAGGCACCGCCCCCAGCAGCTCCCATTGGCCACGGTTCCCCGTTTCCGGCCAATGGGAGCTGCTGGGGCGGTGCCTGAAGCAACAGCAACACATGCCCCTGTGCCCTTACTCCCCCACGTTCCAGCCACTTCCCAGAGCAGCACCGGGGGCAGGACAGGCAGGCAGGGAGGGAGCCTGCCCTGACCCCGGTGCGCGCCGGGCCAGAGCCCGTGCCCCCGGGCCCCTCCTGCAGTCGAACCCCCTGCCCTGAGCTCCTTGCCACACCTCGCACCCCGACCCACTACCACACCCCTCCTGCACCCCAATCCACTACACTGAACCCCCTGCCGCAGCCCGACCCCCTGCTGCACCCTGCACCTGACCCCTTGCCCTCAACCTGCTGCAACTCGCACCCCTCCTGCACCCCAGTCCCCTTCTCTGACCCGCCTGCTGCACCCTGACCCCCTGCCTTGAGCCCCGTGCTGCACCTCACACCCCTCCTGCACCTCAACCCCCTTCCTTGCACTTGACCCTCTGCCCTGAACCCACTGCCACACCCCGCACCACTCCTGCACCCCAACCCACTACCCTGAGCCCTCTGCCACACCCCTCCTGCACCCTGACACCCTGCTGCACCCCTCATCCCTCCTGCACCCCACACCCCAACTCCCTGCCCTGAGCCTCTGCCACACCCCACACCTCTCCTGCACCCCCTGGGGGCAGGGAGGGGGTGGAGTTGGGGTGGGGATTTCAGGGAAGGGGTTGGAAGGGGGGCAGGGAAGGGGTAGGAAGAGGCGAGGTGGGGCAGGGCCTCATGGAAGGGGTGGAGTGGGGGTGGGGCCGAGGGCTGTGTGGGGGAGGTGTCAGTGATGTGGCCCTCGAGCCAAGGTACTAGTCCTCATGTGGCCCTCGTGGTCATTTGAGTTTGAGACCCCTGATATATATTGTGGTTTTCTTAGGATTGTTGGAAGTTGGAGTGAGACACGAGGCACCTCTCTGGTTTGTTTATGGAAAGTAAGAGGAAAAGAGTTGGTGTGTTTGGCAAATAACAGGCAGGCAAATGGAGCATGGGCCATGTGATGAGCTTGAGGGTTTGTAGCTGATACTGGAAAATCATGAAATAGGAGAGTGGGATGGAAGAAAATTTATGATCTCCAAGCTGAAGCTGGAAGGGGTGAAGTTACAGAGTTAAAGCAGCTTGCAGAACTTCTATGACAGCAAAGGAGCATTTGCTCTCATCACAGTGTTCTTTTAATGTTTTGAATTTATAGCTATTTACTTATACTCAGCTGTATTTAATTTTTGTGAATGTATACCAGCTTTCTCATAAGAGCCCCATCTGCACTAGACAGACAGACCATTGTCCTTCTTTCCCTACCTTTCCACACTGGACTCCACAACAGATCAAAGCAACCATCTTTTTGGGCAGAAAGACAGCAGACGCTAGAAGACCTTAAGATAGATAGAGCCTGCAAGCTTGAGAAATGAAAGAGGCACTTAAGGTGGAATTTCCGCCCCCCCCCCCCATCCTCCTCTATCATCTTCTGAGAATCCATATAATCTGAGCTTGATTGTGTTTGTATTTCAGATGAGAAATGTCGTAGTTTCATCGAGCTTTCACCCCCTGCAGAGAGAGGTAAGAATGAGGCTCTTCTTTTTCTCACTAGAGTTGCCCAATGCACCTTCTAGAGTTCAGGGAACTTCAGCAGGTTGAGAGGGTGTTGTAGGCACCAAAAGGGCTGGGCGAAATCCTGGCCTACTGAAGTCAAAGTATTGAGGATTTCACCCCAAATGTTTACCCAAAACATCTGGCATCAGCCCCCAAAAACTAGAAATCTCAACCTTCCTCACATAATTTCTGGTACTTCCTGCTGTCAGCCCAGCTGTAAATGTGACAAAGACAGCCTTTTTTGCTGTGTTTCAGCATGTCCAATCTTGGTCATAACCCGAAGTGCACACAAGCAGTCAGCGTAAGTGATAAATAGTAACACAGATGTACCATCAATTTGACATATGATCTTGGGCAAGTCACTTCTGTCAAAAAATTGAAACATGGCCACCATTTTCAGTGCTTTAATTTTTGGGTCCCAACCTGAGACACCAGAGTTCTGAATTTCAGTCATTCTGAGCATCCATTACTCCAGCTGAATAGGGTGAACACCTGTAAATTAGACCCTAAGGGTGAAATCTTAGCCGCGCTGATGCCAACGGCAGAACTTCTATTGACTTCAGAAGGGCCAGGATTTCATCCTATGTGTCTCAGGGTGGCCACTATTTTGGGGTACCCACTTTTGAAAATGTTGGTCCTAGTTTCTCTTTAAAATGGTGCTAATAATGTGTACCCCACCTTTGTAATGCACCTTGAAATCTACAGAAGAGAAATGAAGAATATGTGAGCAAAGAATTCTTAGTATTAACAAGCTACTCTCCCAGAAGCATGCAAGAAACCTGCTTTCATTCTTCATTCAAGTCAGAAATCTCTGCTGTAGGTGTCAAAATCTAAAACAGACAGGGCCTGTGGCCAGATTTCTGTGGGCTGCTGTTCAGGGCAGTTTGCTGTGGTTTAGGATCTGTGCAAGGGAGGGAAGTTTTGTGTTTTGTTGTAGAGGGATTGAGTTCTGGTGGAGGTCAGGATAGGGGTAAGATGCTGTTTCATTTTATCTTTATTCTAGCAACTCGAGTCAGCGGTGCTCAGACCCTGGGATATGTAGCCTGTTATATTAATATATACATCCAAATAAATAATAGAGTGCCCTGTTCTCCTTGGGAATAACAAATCTGTATTTTTAGTGAGGGCACTTGTTAGTTAAAAACTGACCTGTAGTCACAATGGGAGCTATTTCTACAGGGTAACTTATGTTTGTTTCAGAGTAGCAGCCGTGTTAGTCTGTATCCGCAAAAAGAACAGGAGTACTTGTGGCACCTTAGAGACTAACAAATTTATTTCAGCATGAGCTTTCGTGAGCTACAGCTCACTTCTTCAGATGCACAGATGGAACACACAGACAGGAGATATTTATACATACAGAGAACATGAAAAGGTGGAAGTATGCATTCCAACAAGAAGAGTCTAATCAATTGAGATGAGCTATCATCAGCAGGAGAAAAAAACTTTTGAAGTGATAATTAAGATGACCCATAACAGAGACTGGGAATGGTTGGGTCATTACACTATTTGAATCTATTTCCCTATGTTAAGTTCTCCTCACACCTTCTATGGGTCATCTTAATTATCACTTCAAAAGTTTTTTTTTCTCCTGCTGATGATAGCTCATCTCAATTGATTAGACTCTTCCTGTTGGTATGCATACTTCCACCTTTTCATGGTCTCTGTATGTATAAATATCTCCTGTCTTTGTGTTCCATTCTATGCATCTGAAGAAGTGAGCTGTAGCTCACGAAAAGCTCATGCTGAAATAAATTTGTTAGTCTCTAAGGTGCCACAAGTACTCCTGTTTTTTTTAAATGTTTGAGCTTTGCCTATCCCCAGCCAACTTTGCACAGATACGTTATTCAAGCACAAGGTCATCTTCCTAGTCTTTCTGTATTAATTAGTTTTAACAGAGTAGCGTGTGTTATCCATGATCCACTGCTAGGCTCAATCCTTCCTCACAATAGGATTCCCCACTGCTATAAAGGAACGGGCAGCAAGCTTGTTGTATTTAAATGACAGTTATTAATTATTCTAACAGGTAGAACTACAGGCTAAGTTAACTCGACAACAGATGGACTAAAACCAGGAGTGGGAATTACTTGTGAATTTAGAGAATGGAAAATGATATCCAGAAACAGTTATGCAAGAACTTAGTATAACTAGATGCTTCCTGCTCCTTATCAGAACCTGAACTGTAGAATAGGGAGAATAGTCTGCCAGCTCACCTTGAACTCCTCCTGCACTGGGTCTATATGGCTTATTTGGAGACAACCCAGAGATCATTTTTCCTTTTCTGGAGTAGTAGCAGGGAGCAACTGGGCAACTGGAGTCTTGAGCCGTCCTTAGCTCAAGGCTTACAAGGCAGCTCAGGCTTTCCCCAATCACCTTCCACTAGCTCCAGGGACTTGGTGCTCACATTCTTGACTCAAAGCCAGACTCCTGATGCCTAGGCGCCAGGACCGGCACTAGGGTTTTGAGCGCCCTAGGCAGACGGCAATTTTGCCGCCCCGTGCGCTGGTCCTGCGGCTCCGGTGGAGCTGCCGCAGTGGTGTCTGCGGGAGGTCCACCGGAGCCGCACGAGCAGCCGACCGTCCGCAGGCATGACTGCGGCAGCTCCACGGGAGCTGCCTGCCGCCCCTTCCTGACACCCTGGGCTGTCGGCTGCCGTGGAGGCGCCCTGACCCAGGGGACACCCTGGACTGCCTGCTGCCACGACGGCGCCCTGACCCAGGGGACACCCTGGGCTGCCTGCAGCTGCGGAGGCGCCCTGACCCGGGGGACACCCTGGGCTGCCGGCTGCCGTGGAGGCGCCCTGACCCGGGGGACACCCTGGGCTGCCGGCTGCCGTGACGGCGCCCTGACCTGGGGGACACCCTGGGCTGCCGGCTGCCGCTGGCAGCTCAGACTCCCTCTCTGTCCCAGCAGCAGTGGCTGCTCAACCATTTAAAAAAAAATTGGGGGGCGCTTTTTGGCGCCCTCAAGTCTCGGCACCCTAGGCAACCGCCTAGTCCGCCTAAATGGTTGCACCGGCCCTGCTAGGCGCTCAGCTTCTGTGCTCAAAGGCAATTCTGTCTGAGTCCTGTTATTTAGCCAAGGCTGAAAGAAGCTTCTGGAACTGGCATTCCTGGTCTCCCAGATGTCACCTGCTAAGATTCCAAACTCCATCACAGTCCAAAATAAAGCTCCTGCTGATTGCACAGGGCTCTCGAATGTTTGATTTTCAAATGGTCTTGTACAGATCCCAATTAGTATACATAGTATTTTATATAATTGGAGTAGCTTAGAACAGCCTGTAGGAGAGCAGAATAATGTCTATGGACGTTAGTGTAGCGGGCAGTGTATCTCCTGTTTAATACAATATCCACATCTGTTGTTATTATGAAATGGGGGGCCAAATCTTGGCTGCATTCCATCCCCTTTTCACTTCAGGAAAACAACTTGTCCTCTCTACCTGGAAATGGGAGAAGGGGGAAGGGAGTTGCGGGAGGGAACTCCTTGGGTGGCATAGGGCTGGAATAAGGGCTCTATGTTGCATTCTCCCCTATAACTCCTGGCATAAGGTCATGCCAGAGGTGGGTATGTTGGGAGAAGGAGGGAGTGTAGCTGAAATTCACTGGACTCTGGCTAATTTGAGCTATTAGACAGTCCTAAAGCCACCTTCCCCCTCCCTTGCAGTGAAAGGTATAGCTCAATTTCAGGGCTAGGGTATCTATTAGTAGTAATGGTGGTTAGAGCCGGGGACTGGGAGACAGGCAATCCCAGAACAGAGATGTTACAGGACCCCTGTGTATAAGGTCATCTCCTGACTTTTCTGAGCTCTACTCAACTGCCCTAGATGTACCTGTGTAGAGGATCCACACAAGACCTATGTATATCATTTAAACCCTAATTTGAAGGCTTAAGTGGTATATAAATCCTCTTCAGGCCATCTGCACAGAGGGGAATGTCGTCCCTGCAGAATAGCCACATTCTTTTTAGCCAATGTTTGTATTCACTCTGCATTGCTCCACGGGCTGTGAGGAATGTCTGGAGATTTATCTCTCCCACCAGTTTATGGTGGGGATCCTTTGGGGGGTCAGAGAGGGCTGTGGCAGGTCATGACCCTATTTTGTGCTGACTCTGAGAGGTCTCTTCTTTCCTCTGGTTCATGGCAGGAATCCTGTGGCTGGCGTTGGGTTCGGAGATGGTCTACATCAGCTTACTGGTCATTAGTTTCATCCTGCTGCTGATAGAAATGCTGTACACTGGGAATCCAATCTGCGGGCTGAAGCTCAATGCCTTCGCTGCTGTCTCCTCTGTGCTGTCTGGTTGGTGCCCCAGGGCAGGCATGGGGTCATGAAGGCATTCTTGGGTGGCAGCATGAGTGACCCAGGGCAGGGAGTAAAACTCATCAAGGAAAGAGTTCAAGAAGTCCTTCAGGGAAGAAAGTGCTGCCAAGACCTCATACATTGATTAGCCTCAGTGTGTCAATTGGGGGGCAGAGGGGGAAAGGGGCCACGGAGAGAATGTGTTAGTGAGAGAGAGAAGGAAATGGGTAGAGTTGGGGAGAATAATGGGGAATCAGAGGAGAGACAATGACACAGGGTGGGGGAACAGGGCCCAAGGGTGGAGATGCCTTAGCTGCTGAACCTGCCGAGCCGAAGGATGAATTTGGTTTTAAGCCTTAGTTCCTAGATGGAAGAACAAATCAGCTGGCCCTGGCCTCCACTGTGACAATTTTGCCTTCCTGTCCTCTTGCTTTAGGCCTGCTGGGGATGGTGGCTCACATGATGTACTCACAAGTCTTCCAGGCGACTGTCAATCTGGGGCCAGAGGACTGGAGACCGCACTCGTGGGACTATGGCTGGGCTTTCTAGTACGTGAACTGTCAGGCTTTTCACATCCCTATGGCTGTAAGCTTCAGTCACATTCCACCTCTCCAGCAACCCCCCCTACTTAGCCCCCTTACCCCTGAAGACAGCTCCAATATGGCTTGCCCAGTGCTGCTTCTCTGTCATCCTTAGGTGTTTGCCTCAACCCTTGCCTCACACGGTTAACATAATAGAGCTGGGATGGAGGATGCCCAGCTAGGTCACATCCTGTCCACTCCCCTGACTCAATGCAGGATTGCTCCCTGACACACATATTCCCCAGAGTTTTGTCCAGTCCAGTTTTAAATGAACCAAGATATGGAGCTTCCACTCCTTACCTTGAGAAACTATCCTAGAGTTTAATAGGCCTCCCTATTTCAACCTGACCTATCAGGAAACTTAACACAAAACTGGGCATGGTTAGTCTTAAGAAATGAAGACTGAGAGGGGACCTGATGACAGTCTTTAAATATGTAAAGTGGTCAATTGTTCTCAATGTCCACTGGATGTAGGCCAAGAAGTCATGGGCTTAATCTGCTGCAAGGGAGGTTTAGGTTAGATATTAGGAAAGCTTTCTAACTATAAGGGTAGTTAAATAGGCTACCAAGGGCGGTCATGGATTTCTCACCACTGGAGGTTTGTAAGAACAGGTTACATGTCTAGGTTTACATGGCTCTGCCTCAGTGCAGGGCTGGATTAGATGATCTCTTGAGGTCTCTTTCAGCCCTACATTTCATTTCTATGATTACCAAATGTCTTCTGGTAGTCAGCCTAAATTGTCCTTTTAGGAAAAGAAAAGGACACTGTCCACCTGAGACTGCCAGGGGAATGAACAGAAACTAAATGTAATTATTCAAACTGACATTTGGCCAGGAACTGGCTAGCTTTCAAAAGGTGCCATGGGGCCTTTAATGACTGTATTGTGAAGGTCTCTCCTTTACACGTATTTATAGTTAAGGCTATGTCTATGCTACGAGGTAGAGGTATGATTTCCTTGCTCATGTACACAGTCACTCTAGTGCAATGAGAACTAGTGCGAGTATAAATAGCAGTGTAGCCACGGTAGTACTGGTATCTGTAGCAGTGACAGGCTTGCGCCGTGCGTACAGACCCACCTGAAACTGGTGGGTATGTACTCAGCACAGTTCAGTCATGCCTCTGTTGCTGCTGCCAGTGCTGCTGTGGCTACACGGTTATTTATACTCACAATAGCACAATCAGAGTTAGTACAAGTATGTGTACATGAGCAGGGAAATCATACCCCTAGTTCATAGTGCAGACATAGCTTAAAAGTCAACTTCTCCAGCAGCACAGTGCCCCCTGAGAGCATGCTAGGGCAGAGGCTTAGTACTGAATCAAAGGGGCAAGCATCCCCAAATTAATTTTCCAATGTTCCCTGCATAGTCCATGTAAATACCAACCAGGCGCAATCCTGCTGAGTTTGTGAGATCTGACGACCATCTAGAGTTGTGGGCTAAAGTGCCCTGACCTTCACTACCAGGTGTTTCTCTAGAATTGGATTCATCCATCCTCTCCATTTCATCATGGTTTGCTCATAAAACTAACACGCTCCCACATTTTCATATAAACAGCGGCAAGCTTAGGGCTCAGCCTCCCATCACATCCCACATGGCCATCTGAACCCACCAATGTAGATGGTTTAGGTGTTGTTTTGCATTTTGTCTGTAAACTCGTGCCTAGATACTACAGTGCCTGGCGCTCTGTTGAAATGATTCACCAGAATCCCTCTTCTCCTGTGGTTTCACAATCTGTCTCCACTGCTGCCTTCTATGTGGTCTTCCTGTTGCTCACATCAGTCAGTATAAGATTTTTTGTGCAGTTAGGAGTCTGTAGTCCTGACCATAGCCACCTTAATGCTAAATCCAACATACTTCTCCATATACAGCATCATGACGGCTCTATAAAGTTCCATCACATTTATGCACAGTGCAAGAAGATCCTTATAAGTGTAGCAAACATGCATTAAGGAAGCTGGTACTGGTGCGTCCAAGATACTGAGCACAGTGTCTACTGCTCTCTATTGTCCGTATACAGTCATAAGTCAGAGGGAACACTGTCTCTTCCACAGGATAACAGGAGCCACCTATTTAAGAGGAACATAGGCATTGCGCTAGACAACATGTAGACTCAATATTGGTGTTGTGTGGGTCTGTGGGTGTGGCTCAAAGAGGTGTTGGGAAATTCTGGGATTGAGGGACAAAACCAGAACACAAAACCTTTCAGACTTGACCAGACCACTGATGCATTAAATTTAGGATCCTTCTTCTAGCAGTGGCAAATACCTAGTGCTTTAGAGGAACACAGAACTCCAATAAAAGCATCTGGCTAACGGTGCTATGTTGCAGGCTTAGAAGGGAAGCAGGAAGGTTCTTTCCTGACCCAGACAGTGATCAGCTAATAGCTTGAAGCATGAGATTAGATGAGCAGAACTACATTTTTGGTGATCCAGGCCTTATTAAATCTAGTTGTAACGTTTGGCTTTGGACCTCTGGCTGCATTGTATTCCACTGACTGTCTGGTTACTGTGTGAAGTATTTTTTGCATTGGTTTTAAGTTTACTTGCCATTAACTTCAAGGGACTACAAATCAATCCCAGGTCAAAGTATGGGACAGTATAAAAAAAGATGGCCTGATCAGTTTTCACTGTGCCCTTCTTAACCTCTTCTCTGATCAAGTCCCTCCCTTCTGCCACTCTAAATAATCTTATTTACATATTTCATCTTGCAAGCCTTGCTGCTGATGTGGAGCTTCTTAGTCTCAGCTCTGTCTTACAATAATGTGATCAAAACTGAACACAAATGATTAACATTGTTCTATTATGATGTTCTCCAAAATGCCATTTTTCATTTTAACTGCACTTGCACGCTGGGCAGTATCCTCAGTGATCTATGATGAGTCCTGAGTATTTATTCCTTGGAAAATCCTGCAGTTTTAAACCTAGATACATATGAAAAGTTTTTTATTTTTAGGGTTTTTTTTTGCCATGTACGTAATATTGGCTAACTTGAATGTGAAGGGTTATTTTCCTTTGGTAATGATCCTATGCAAAGACCATATCAAAAGCTATTTGAAAACAAGACAAAACAAAGTGTCCAACAGGTGCCATAGAGAGTGGTTAATGTAACTGACAACTACAAAATGAACAAGATACTCAGGCTCTCCCTGGCTAGCCTATTACTCTAAGGGGTCTGCCTTGTTATCATACTTTCCAGATGCAAATTTTCCAGCGTCCTCCAGTCATTTTCTCTCGAGGCATCCATTTTTTTTTCTTTCTGGCATTTGCCCCCATCTCTTTCTCTACCATATGTTATGGATCTAGCAACATTTTACTCCATCGTTCAGGGGAAAGGGAAGGGTAACGGAGGCAGGATAAAGCTCAAGGGCTAGAATGGTTTGGGTCTGGGCTACAGCTCTGGTCTATCTAGTTGATGTCCATCCCCAATTAGTGGCCTCTGCTTGGTGTTCCAGAAGGCCATTAGCTCCTTGCAATGCATCTAGTTCATTTCTTGACCCCATCATACTTCTCTGACAATGGAAGACTTTATTAAGATCCTCACTGCATGTGCTGTTCTCCTTCCTCTCTCATAGCATGGCCTGGGCCTCCTTCACCTGCTGCATGGCCTCTGCTGTTACCACCCTCAACACTTACACCAAGACCGTGCTGGAATTCAAGCGTAACCATATCAAAGGCTATGATGGGAGCTTCAAGGACCAGTCACAGCACCATCAGTGCTTCATGCCGCAGCAGCAGCACAGGGAGCAGATGAGCAGCTACTACCAGCAGCGAGACAAGTCTCTCCACTCCATCTCAGAGGGGGTCGACTTTTACTCTGAGCTGCAACAGAAGGTGCTACAGCAGGAACCTGGACTGGAGCTAGATGAGGTCTTGGGACAGTCCATGGAAGAAGATCACTGTTAGGGAGGGGGGAGTAGGCTGTTTGGGAAGTGGTAGGGAGATGGAGGTCTGAACCAAATACTAGTATCATTGTTATCAAGTTCTCTGGTGTTCTGGTTCCTTTCTTTAACACTTGTGGGGTGCTGGGAGGAGGAAAAGGCATGTGGTGACTGTTATCAATGTCTTTGGGCAGCACTGCAGGGACATTTACAGGAACATCAGTGGCTTGTGCTACTGGAGCTGGTCTGCTCTATTGAGAGCAATGTTACCATGCCAGTTGTGAATGGTAAACGCACAGGCCATTTCCACTGGAAACTGTTATGCCACCTGTATCCTGGGGCTCCTGTGCTGCCACAGGGGTGCTATGGAGCCATTTCAATGCCATCAGTACCACAAAAATGGAAAGGGCTCACGCAGTGGGGACAGTACCCGCTGTCAGCAATTATAATGGTGAGAGTCTGGAACTTTCCTTCTCATCACGCCATTTTGACTTCCATGTTAATAAACCCCTGAGGCTTTGGGCTATGTATGCCCAGCTCCATTTGCCACACAACTTGAAATGGTTCCCATTTTTCAAAACACTCAGTGGGCTAGAGAACGTCATGTCTGGCCCTTTTGGATTTTACAGTTAAACTCCTTTTGAGTTAAACTGGCTCCAGACCCTCCCCCAGAACAGCCAGAGAAATCGCTTCAAACCAGGAGTTTCCCACTGGAACAGGGATAGAAAGAGGGTCTCATTCCCCACTCACTTTCCAGTCACCTCTTCCCTCCTCCGCCCACCAATCCCCCTTTTAAAGCACCCATCACCTGTGGTATCCATCACCTCCAGCCAAGTCCTGTCTGCTCCCGTCCCCTCTGAGGTTCCCTTCTACACACTGTGCACCCAACCCCCTTCTCTTTGGGGTTCTCGTCTATGCTCCTTGCTCCATTCTTTCCTCCTTCAGGACCTCTGTCCATTTCGTTCCCACAGAGTCCCCTCAGAGGGGCAGTGGTAAGTTCCTGCTCACTCTTCGCTCCCCAAATGCCCTCAAGGGAGCCTGTCCTGTAACAAAAAGGAGTCTCCTTTCCAGGCTAAGGAAAACAAGGGTCAAACACAAAGGGGATGTTGTACATGATATTTATTTGTTTCACTGCAGTTCACAGTTCCCAACAATATACAGACATAGTCTTTATTCACAGTGGGAATGCAGGGGAGAAATTCACATTATGGGGGAGCTAGCATCACTGGACACTGACTATCAGGCCTAGGAGTTTAAGGAAGCACCTCAGGGGAATTACTCCTTCGGGTAGTGACTCACCAGCCTTTCCCAGCAAAGGGGTGGGAGGGAGAGAAAGCACATCCCTTTTCCTAACGTGCCTACTGGTACTTAGACATTCAGCCACCACCAGCCAGCCCGATTTACAAACCAACCAACACATATAAACACCACACCCAGCTAGAAGAGAGTAGAGGCCAGGTAGGTGCCAGGACCAGAGCCCCTTGCTACAGTTGTGCTAATATTTACAAAGCTATTTACACACAAATACCATTAAACATATACAAACTGTTCAAAGGCTCTGGCATTAATAAGGAAAGGCCCAAGGCCCAGCCTCGGGGTTGCAGCTACCCCTGAAGAGGCTGCACAGAAGCATTTCACTGGAGAGAGAGAGATAGAGCAAGAGAAACAAGCAGTGAGGAGCTGGGCCAAGAGCCCAGGGTATAGAACCAACCACACTCATGGTTCATGTGCCCTTTTAAAAGGAGCTGCCAAGCTGTGCCCTCTCCTCAGCACTAAGAAAAGAAGAACTGGAGGAAAACAAAGGGGACATACTAGCTGGAGAAGAGAAAAAAGCACCAAGCAGCTATCACCAAGCAGCAGCCAATTGGCCACTTTAGGGCTATAGCTGCTTGGCTCTGCCAAATGTAAAGGGCCAGCCCGAGAGAGGCATGCTGGGAAACCAGTTCCTATAAGAGGGCACCCTGCAGTGGGGAGAGTCAGTAGGGGCCAGACGTTACCAAGAAGGTGTTGTCACTATATCACAGGAGGCTTTACAGACACACTCCAGAATCAGAGCACAGGCCATTGCATGCCCTGAGACACAGAGGTTACATTTCAAAGAATTAAAACATACTGGGGACAGATCTGGCTTTTGGCTTTTGCACTGGGAGGTCAGGGGGAGAGTGATAATATAAAGGCCACCGTAACCCTCTCTTGATTCTGGGGCAGCTGTGAGTAGCACAGGCCCCCACTATTAAGTCAGAGCAGCCTTCTGGCTATTCTAACTTATGCCACCTGGTGATGGCCACAAAGGACCAAAACTGCAGCTGGGGATCAGTTCAGGGTCTCCTGGCTCCACCTCTTGCCTCCAGCCCCTCCTCCTATGCAAGAAGCAGGGGGGTGCAGAAAAGCATCTACACCATCTGAGGAACCACTTCACATTGGTGAGATATTCCTGGGGTCACATCCAGGCTAGAGTCTGCCTGAGGCACCGCACAAAGTGGCTGCACTCATCTGTACCAGCGATCTGGCCCGCTTCAGGTAACAAATTTGCTTTGGGATACAAATGATGTGATGTTCTTGTGAATACTGGGCATGTTTCTATGGAGCTCTGGGCCTGCAAACAAAGCAAGGGGAAAGGGCGACCAGGAATGGGGAGCCTCTCCACCAACCACTTCAACCCGGTTGGGAAGGGCAATTGGAATGGGAGCGTGGAACCTTTCTCCTCTGCAGCGCACATTCCCAACCTGCCAAGGTCACAGAGAGCTGGACGGTTCAGGAGACTGGGAACTGGACATGGAAAAGGGGAGTGCCCTGGTGACTGTAAAATAAAGAGGTAGGACAGCTGGCGGAGCCCTGCCATACATGAGCCAGGCAGAGGCTCCACTACAAAAATACAGAGATTAGTGCAGAATGACAGGAAATGCTGGTTGGACACAAATGGGAGCTTCATGGAACCAGTTCATAAATTAAACATACAAAAATATACACATTTCTATTCACAGCTCTATCTCTCTGCCTTCTCATTGCCATGTTACCCGGAAGGAAGCACGCAGGCAGGTGTGTGGGGGGGAAAGGGTCACAAACAGTTGCTTCCAGTGGTGGCGTCTCACAATGGCAAATCTGGCCCTGCCATTCCACAGCAAACAGGGGGACAGAGTGCTCAGTCCCCACTCCCCGGGCACAGCGGACGTCCTGAGGAATCGCCGAGCAGCTCCCCGTGCCTCACCCAGATCACACGTCCACCTGGCTATTGAAACCTGATGGGCTAACATGCTAGAACTGGAGAAAGAGAGAAAAGTCATCAGCCAGGACTCTACTAGCCCAAAATCCAGACAGAGGACCCCTGCCTTCCCCATGTTTCCCAGTGCCCTTCTGCCCCTCCCCAGCTACCATCCCCTGTCCATGTCCTGCTCCCAAGATTCCTCCAGTCCAACTGTCATGTCCTAACTACCAAAGCATCTGCATGCCCTGACAGTTCACTCAATTTATGCTCAAAGGGATGGCATCCTGCAAATGCCAGCGCAGAAAGATCCCCGATCCTTGTCCATGAGGGGAGGGGCACTGCCCCGTCTGTCCCCTGTGATTTAGCAAAGGATTCCCTCTGAACTGTCTCACCTTGTGAGGAAAATCAATAAACTTCAGCCTGGAGAGGAATCTCCTCACTTCCCCACGGCTGATTTTTGGGGTGGTCTCCATCAGTGGCACCATTCGGCTCTGAGCGAGCATGGCCCACCGCAGGCCCAGCTTGCTGACCAACAGCAGGGCCGGCTGATTTTCGGAAGTCGGGCTCGTTGTCATGGTGATGTAAAATGCATCTTTTTGGAGATCGTTAATTCCAACTGATTGATAAGAAAGGGAGAGAAAATACTGGTGAAAACTGAGAAAATTACACCCTTCAGGCAAAAAAAAGCTTATAGTCTTCAGGCAAAAGTTTATAGTCTTCACTCAACCAAGATTCCCACTGACTTCAGTGAGAGTCATGTCTGGGTGAGAGTCTGTCTACACTGGAATCAGAGATGTGACTGAAGCGCATGTAGACATACCCAAGCTAGCTTTGATCTAATTGGTTCCAATAACAACAGCAGTGGTAGCACAGGCTAGCCTCTTGAGTACATACTCAGGGCCCCAAACCAGGCTGTTCAGTTTATGCTGCCATGGTTTCATTGCTACTGGTGCTGGAGCTAGCTGGATCAGAGCTAGCTCAGGTATGTCTACATGTGCTGCAGTCACACCTCTGACTGCAGTGTAGACAGACCCTACGTAAGGACTGTGGATCTTTAGTCACATATAAATTTGGATCATTCTGTTCAAAAATCTCAAAGGTGAAAATCTGCAGTGGAAATAAATGGCAATGCAGATCAGAATATGAAGTTTGTGACTCAACTGGCATTTCTGAGTCTCACGCTGGCAGCTACCCATACTTGCATAATGTAATACACTTCTAAAGAGCCTCTCATTCCCAAATCTTAAGGCACCTTACAAACATGAACCCTCTGTACTCCTGGAAGTAGGCATTTTAGAGAGACAAGGTGGGTGAGGTAATATCTTTTATTGGACGAGCTTCTGCTGATGACAGAGACAAGCTTTTGAGCTTACACAGAGCTCTTCTTCAGGTCAGTAGACATTTTATTCATTTTACAGATAGGGAAATGGGCATAAAGGGATGGAGGGTAACAGACTTGTCCAAAGCCTCATAATGAATAGAATAATCTGAACAAAACCCAGGAACCATCGTCTCCAATTCCCTGCTCTAACAACGAATTTACACTTACTTTCAAGGCAGCCATTTATTTCAGCAGTGCTGTGAATATTAGAACCATTACACCACAGCAGACTTGGTTGTGGCATGTCTAGCACTGGGCCCCACCTCCTGGCACACCAGATTCAATGCCAGTTCATCTAATCCCGTATCTTGCCTCCTGCCACACCAGCCAGGCCAATGGTCCAACTGGTCTGGTATGCTCCCTTGGGTGTCAAGCTGATGCTCTTAAGAGATTAATTTAAACTCCCACATTCCACTTTTCTGATTGTGGAATTTTGTATGGAGGCAAATCCAGATTAACCATCAAAGGAAAAACTAATATTTAAACAAAGTACTCAATTTTCAACCACCTCTTCAAACAAACGAGGAGGAAGCGGAGCAGGTTCTACCACATAGCACAGAATATGTGATTGCCTTGGGCACAGTATTGGAGGCAGCAAGATGATTGGGTGTGATTCCCCTTGAACTGAGGTAAATAATAATGGAAATCAATGGATCTACTCCAAAGTAAAACCAGAGGGAGACCAGAATCAGGCCCTTAGTGTTTATCATTTGTTAAGAGTGATTTGGTGAGTTTTCTACTTGTCAACCTATAGACCTGGTGTTGGACAAGAGAGAAGGAGTGGGAATTGAATCCTACTGGCAGTTTTCACTGATTTTCTGTGGCTGGCCTAAACTTGGTGGACACGAGGGTCCTGCTTATTCTGAAGCATAGCAAGACCCCAGACCATCTCACAGCCAACTTCTCCTTCAGAACAGGGTAGGGTTTTTAACATCCATTTGGTTTTCCTCAGTTTCCCTTTGAGATGAGACTAAGAAGCACCCCATGCCCTTGCATACTTACTGGCTGAAGCAGTCACTGTGTCTGTTACATTGGTGAGGTCCAAAAGGAGGGTAGGAAAGGTAGGGTGCAGGAGGTAGAGGTGGTGTAGCCCTGGACGCTTGTTTCTTGGGCCAGGCTCCTATCGAAAAGAAAGGCAGAAAAGGGATGGCTACATCCTCCACAACTCCTGCTTTGGAAGGAGGCTCCATTTGCTGAGAACTCCCATTTTACACTGACTGGCATGAGCTACAGAAATCATCTATGACCTGCTGCCATAAAAAGCTCTGTTATTCTCCAGGATGGGCTCTCCTGCTCCTGAGAGAGAACCATTCACACATGAGGTCTCCCACAATGTTTTCTCTCAGCCAGTCTCCCCTTGGATTGCACAGCTCCTCCACAGCAGCTGTCCCCAAATGGAAAATGCTCTTTCTCAGTATGGAAAGGAGCCCCTGGAGGATGTCTAGAATAATGTGTGAGCCCAAGCAGCTTCTCTATGGACAAATGCCGAGGGAGGAGATAGGCAAAAGAAAGAAACATTTTAAGAACCCATCTCTCCTCCAGCCAGGGAAAGCTGGTGAACTAGCTGAGGGGACTGGGACCAACGCTGTGAGGCAAAGGGGTGGCAGGTGAGACTTTGCAAATGCAACAGAAGCTACAGGAACTGGCACAACCATCCAGTGGGCAGGGACTAATGTAAGCCCAGCTCCTAGGAGAACAAGTCACTAGAGCAAACAAGAATCCCTTCTTCAGAGAGCAAGTTGTCCACAGGCTCCTGTAGGCTACTGCCTGCCCTGAAAGGCGGCTCTGTAGAAGCCATAATGCAGCAGTTATTAATTTTCTTTAGCTAGAACCCCTTTTGTGAGGCACTCCTCCTCCCATCCCTATGTCCCTTCATGCCATGCCCTGGCACATTTCTCATCCCTCTCTCTGTTCTTTTTTCCCCTTTCTTGTCCTGTCTATTTTTTGCTTTACATTTTTAAAATTCTTTTTGCTCTTGTTCTTTTCCTCCCTTGCCAGCCTCCATCCAGAAAGCTATATTCTCTTGGGCGTTGCCCTCCATTGGTGCCTTCCTAGTGCCAGGCTCCACCTGCTCATGCAAGCATGCTGAATAGCAGAAAAGGGAGGCTTGGCCTCGCAGGCTGCTGTCTAAGCTCGTTCATGCAAGCTCTTCATGGGGCTGTCTCCAGTAAGAACTGTCACAGGTGCAAGTGAAGGCTGTGGTTTTGATCCAAGATCATGCAGCTTTTTTTTGACTCTACTAGTTCTCTGCACTGCTCTCCCCTCTCCTGGACCAGTCTAGCAGCCTGCTCACCAAGCTGTGGAATGCTAGTTTAAGTGATTATGGAAGCTAAGCCCTGGAGTTCCTGGAAAACACACGTTTAGCTGAACGCGCATGCACACGCGCGCGCACACACACACAAAAAGAGTTCTGGGCTTAGGAACACTGTATTCTTAGAAGGGAGCCCAATGGCACACTGTCCCAGTGACACTCGGGCTAGGAAAGGCTTCTGCAGCATCCCACAGAGCTCTCTCACTGCTTTCTCCCTTAGACATACAGCAAGCCCTGCAGCCATTAGCTACAACTACTAGGGGGTGAGACTCAACTGCTATAAACAATCACTGCAGAATACAAACAGAACTGACTTGAAGGCCTTGCACACTTATTCTCTCCCTTCACTCAGATACCATGGTGATGGCTGACTTTACCGGACCTTAGACAGGTGGAAGATTTCATGATGTTATTCCTCCTCATGTAGATGTGGGTTTGTGTAACAGCATCAAAAATGCATTTCCTTCACTTCTGTTCTCCCTCTTGGCCTACATACACTTTATTCTCACCTTGTCTCCCATGTCAAAAACTAATACATAAGGGGTCTTGATTGCGTTCCACATCATTATCAATGACAGTGTGGACCTGAACGGTTCAACAGGGGAACTCACATTTATGAGGAGCCTACAAAAATATTAATAATCTAGCTGTAGATTTAAAAACAGACTGTGTGTATGCACATGCACACTTCAGAATTTAGAACCAAGAGACCACTCCATCTCACCATCCATCCCATATGGAAGGTTTTAAGTTCAGTAACATTGTAATTGAAGAAGAACTAAGAAAAAGGGGAGAGACTGAATACTCCTCAGGCAGAAAGCTTCCAAGTGGGAACATGGCTCTCGCTTACCAAGTTTTGTAGTGCAGGCTGCATTTCGTCAGCCCAGAAGAGAAAAACAGATTTCTTCTCCAAAGTCATCACTGACAGTGCATCAGATTCCTGCATGTGACACGGGAGATCGTAGCTCCAAACAGGGAGGCCTGATTTACCATCTACCACCAGTATCTGAAAACAAGGAGGGGGACACAACGTGAGCACCATAAGCCATGGAAATGGGAAGAGACAGATGATTACGGCAGAGACTAGGCACCTTACAGCTAGCACATACCCTGCCCTCTCTTCTGTCCCACCACAGTCCTCCCCAAGTGGTAACTTTCCCAGGATTTACCTTTTTCACATTGTCATTGCTCTGAGCCTGTACCATGAAGTCCAGGGTTTGGTCAGCATTGAAGTAGCCAGGGGCAGGCTGGCTGTGAATATTGAGAAAGTAACAGTGACCGGAAAAGCATGGAATATCGAGCAAGACAATGCACACACTTTCAGGTCATTTTCCCTCGATAGACACTCATCTCACTTCTATTAACACAGGATTTGCCAAACCAGATCAGGCTTTTAATTCACCAAGCATAATCCTTGACTGGCAGCAACCATTTGCCGATATATCAGAGGAGGGGAAAATAACCACAGTGCTCCTAAGCAATTCTTCAGTGCCATAAACAACAGGGGGAAATTCCTGTCTGAGTCATATGGTAATCAGTTTACCATAATGCAGCCTGACATTTTATTACCCTTTCCTTAGCATGCACCACTACACATTTGTATTAGCAGTCATAAAATTATCCAGACCTTCTAAAATCCATCAACAGTTTTTGGCGGTCTGACCGCCTGCAGTAGTAAGTTTCACAGACTGAATATATGATGTGTAAGACATTACTTTTATCACATTACTCCTTGTTCCCTTATTATAGGCCAGTGTGAGAAAGAGTCACTGGCCAGTTTTTACTAAACCCTTCTTAACCTTTAATAGTTCAGCTCAAGTCCCCTTTCACTCTTCTCCTTCTATGCTATATAATCCTAGATTTGGCTCTCTTGCATCATATGTAAACTCCTGAGTTTTCTAACCATCTTGCTTGTCTCTCTGGCTTTTGAAGCTGAGTTCTATCTTTCTTAAAGTGGACAGGTCTGGACACAATGTTCCAAATAAGAGCAGACAATTTTTCAGTACAATATCACCACTTATGTTCTGTATTTGCTCATCCCCTTTGTAGTGCACCAAGCATGCCATTTCCTTTTTCATTGCCTCCGAACCCAGCAGCAGATATCTTTAAACTAGCATCAATGTTTCCCAAGTCATTTACCTTGGAGAATCCCATATCTTCAAAGTACACTGGCATAAACAAGAAGTGGAGGCTACTTTTTGCCTGTGCATGTTACTTTACATTTATTTAAGGTGAATTTCCTCTGCCATCAAGATTCCTGATTCCCCTGTGGGTTTGAATTTATCTGGAGTTTTCCCCCAAACTAAAAACATACTTTAGGTGCTATCCACCAGTCGACATCAACTCCCTCTTCCAAATCAGCGGTGTAACAAACCAATTCTGCCACCACAGTAATTACTGGGATAGCCTGCTATTAAACCTTCTCTCTTCTGAAAATCATCCATTTACAACACCATTTTCAATTGCTTAACCAATTTCTAGTCCACCAGACTTTGTCCCTTACCTTCTGCTACTGATTCTCCTTTATGATCTTAAAGGATCTTATCAAAAGCTGTTTGAAAATCCAATAAAATTATATCAATCAGGTCACCATTATCATTTATTGTATTTTGTTACCTTTTTCCAAAAGGGCAAGGTTTTCCCTAACAGAAGCTGTGTGGGTTTGATTCTACTGAGTGACACTTATCCAAGTGTTTTACTATTCTATCCTTAGGCTTGTCTATGCTGGGGGGTTGTGCGGATGCCAGCCACCAGTACAAAAACCCTAATTTAAATGGGCAGAGCACTATAAACTGTGGAACTTGTCCCTGATTGAACCTGGGATGCGTAAGCTGCACAATTGGAAACTTCAGCTTAGCCTGTCTCCCCTATGTGTCTGTGCTGGTATGGCTATCCTGGCGGCTGTAACTGGAGCCAATCTCCAATGAAGACAAGACTTGAGAATTGCCATCACTATCCCCAGTAGTGAAGTAAGGCTTCCCAATCTGTTACCCCCAGAATCTTCCTTTGCTCCCCTTTCCAAAATTCTTTAGCCTTCAGGAATAGCTGCTGGGTTTAGATATTGTATGTCTAACACACCATCCCTCCTGCTGTTTCATGTATGACACTTCCTGGCAGAGTTTGTACTTTGTGCTATGTTGTTTAAGCAGGGCTTTCATTTGTTAAATGAGATTCTTTTAGCCCTAATAAACTAATCCCCTTCTCTACTTTACTATGCATGTTTTATTCCCCTTTTTATCGACTCACTGAGGGAAAAAACAGCTAATCTGGGCCTTTAGCACAGTGGTCCTGTACAGGCTGCAGGATGATTCCATGAGCTATGTTTCCAACTTTATCTTTCACTTCATCTTCACCATGTACCAGCATAACTTTTACAATCTGCCCTTTTCAAAGTAATCACTGTATCCTCATAGGTGTATTGCCATCTATTAGGAAACTGCACCCAACTGTACAGTGATCACTATTGGTTAATGAAGATTCTACACTTGTGTCCTGGATAAATTCCTACCTGTTACTGAACATAAGAACGGCCCTACTGGGTCAGACCAAAGGTCCATCTAGCCCAGTATCCTGTCTTCCGACAGTGGCCAATGCCAGGTGCCCAAGAGGGAATGAACAGAACAGGCACTCATCAAGTGATCCATCCCGTCGCTCATTCCCAGCTTCTGGCAAACAGAGGCTAGGGACAACTAAGTTCACAGCTGTTTCTACCTTTGTAGGTACCAAAACAAGCTTCTCATTTTTGCTGTCAACAAATTACTTCTGCCACCTATGCCCAGGTGTACATTCAATCAGTTAATACTGGGGTTGCTGGGGAAATCATCTGTTGTTATTGTCCCAGGACATTTGGCAACTTCCTTAAACTTTTTGAGTGAAATATACCCCTGTGCAGAGGTCCAGCACAGAGCATATGCACCATCATCTCAAGGGGCTTAAGTGCTGAATAGATCACGTGCTGGTTGCCTGCACAGGGACGAATTTCTTCTTTTCAACATAATAAGATGGACGTCACTTTTTGAATCTAATATGTTGGCTATTCAGTCTGTCCCTTTCTTTCATTCCTTCCCTCTCCCATTCTCCCCTCCCCACAGCACTAACATACCGATATGCACATGACTCCAGCTCCCTGGTATCCCTGCAACCTTGGGGAATAATTCCCAATGATTCCCACAGGCGTGTGCACGCCTGGAGGAGAGAAACAGAAAAGGGAGACACAGAAAAAACAAAAGTGTAGCTAACCTGTGAATGTCCTGCAGCTCCAGGTTCCAGCGGGGCTCCAGGTCCTCTCCTCGCAGCAAAGTCAGGTTGTGTTTTGTGGTGATGAGGAGGTCACTGCAGTTAGTATCTGAAGCCGTCACCATCTGCAGGAACTCAACGCCTCCGCTGGGAGAGGAAGAAAGCCAACATGAGGCAATTGGGCTTCCCAGGTTTTATTTACTTATTTAACTAAAAAGAGCCAATGCCACGCTCTAAGTCTTTGAATATGTGAGAGTCTAATCTACAGAGGGGTTCTAGGTTTTTTCCTGTGACTGAATCCCCATTTCACCACCTCATCTAAATTGGGGCCTGCTGCTTTCTCCTTGTTCCCAGCCATACTAAAGGATTTCCCAGGCTCTGCTGGGCATTGAATCACTGTGTGGAGAATAAGGGACACCCAGGGCCTACACGACCCTGTCCCACTCTGCTGTGCACAGACAGAGCTGCTAACTTGGATTCTTAATTATTTAGAAACACTTTCTCCCCCCTGTGCAGGCATATTCCTATGCATGTGTGGCTGTAAGGGGGGAACAAGGGCTCAGAGGAACAAGAGGTTCCCTTTATAACACATGGCATGCCCACTGCAATCACTGGAACAGGGAGGGAATTGGAGTTCTTGATGTCACAGGCATTGCCTAGGTGACTCTGATGGACAGAGATATTCAAGTGGAAAGGGAACCTCCAACAGTGCCCAGGGAGAACCACAGTTTAGCCCAACTGGTGAGACCACAACCTACCTGTAAATGTCAATGAGCTCTGATAAGTTGACAGATCTGCGCTTCTCCCACTCTGGCTCCTCCCGCTGCAGCACAGGAGGGAAGCTGTCACGGTTTCTGGCTTGGGCAAAGAGATCCCTCAGGGCGACTGCTTGGACATTACCTAACAGATACATGACAGAGAGAGCAGAGATTGAGATTCTCACTTGCTGGATAACAATCCTGAGAGCACAAGAGGCTGGGACCACTTGCAGGTGGATAGTGATCAAACAAAAGCAGGAGGAGAGTCTCAGCCTCTCCGAGGACAAAACGTAGGAAGATCCGTAGGAGAATCCATGGCTTTGGAGAGCTTCAAGCCACTCCAGTCCTAGGAGCTCCAAGCAGGTATCACTGTTCCTGCACCATTTCCTACACTAGTGTGGGGAGCTCCCATCCTCTCCAACCTGAGCTTCCACCAGCGGAAAGCACGGCAGGAACCTCCTGGCAGAGCTCACTGTGATCCCAGCTTTGAAGTGCCTTAGAAAGGAGATCAAATGGAAGGGGCAGAGGCCAGTGGCCCATCTTACCAAAGCCAAACAGGATATAGATGGCTCCTTGGCTGGTAATGTGGGCTTGGGGGCCAATCAGTTTTCCTTCTCCATTGATGCTGTACTTCACAGGTCCACCCAGAGGGTTTCCCGTCTTACCCGATACCAGGATAAAGCACAGGTCTGGCTGCAAAGGTGAGAGAGATGCAGGGAATTCTGGGAGTTGACTCACACACAGTAGAAAGCCTATCTGCCCCAGAATGAAAAGCTCTGCCATTCCCTCCCCACACAGCAGCATGTATCACATGACAAATCATTTGGCACCTTTCTTCTTCCCTCCCACCTCTTCTATTTGGTTTCCTGTGTGAGCCAGCAGTCTTGGTCTAGTTCCTTATGTTAAGATATCCTTGTCACAACCTCCCCAACATGCTAGGCACCCTTGTCAGTAGCAGAGGTGCCAGTGAATGAATGGACTTTGGAGCCTGAACTCTCTCATCAACCTTAAAGGCAGTATCTTCTAAGTCATTGTGCAGGGAGCAGCACAGGGGAAGTTTGCACCATGATTGCCAGACAGGGACGTCTCTTCGATAGCTAAACAGCACATCACTGGGCTGTCAAATTGCCAGCTTTCACTAGTGCTACATAACCACTTTAAAAACAAAAGCAATAACTGTTAAAGGGGGAAGCACAGGAGAAAGAGAGCAATTATCACGGCTCAGCCAGTGGGCAATGATTAATTTAACAACGACATTCATTTGTCGGCTGATAAAAGATACAGACAATGTAATTACTACTTGATCCTGTTCTCCAGAGCAAGAGAAGGCAGGTTTGTACATAAGGGGAATCTGAGGTAAGAAAACTACTTGGATGAAGGAATTTGTGCCCTTCCCCCACTACACTCTCTTTAGACAATGTCCCTGCTCCCCCTCCAAAGATTCAAGACCATTCAGAGCTCTGGTAGGGATGTATCATACCTGGGTCTCTCCAATGGCCAGAACCACCAGATCTCCAACTTTATCCCCATCCAAATCTGGCAGCATGACGGCTGGTGCAGCCAGGGTCCCACTTGGCAGGTGGGCTGGGTTCAGTGTCCAGACAGTTTTCCCTATAGGAGAAGAGAACATCTGAGCACCGCAGCACGTTAAGAAAGCAGAATTTATGAGAATCCCCAGGGAGTGTCCAACTAAACCTTCCTGAAGGAGGAAGGAGAGAAGACACTACTGCCCAACTCCATGAGTAACAAAATCCAACCTAGAGCAGGTGGCTGTGGAATTCACACACAGTGGAAAGTGGAATTCTTTCCTTCCCATTGCTGTGAACTGCTTTTGAGTCACAGCCTGCCAATGCTTCGCTTTATTAATGTTCTGACATCTCTATCAGGGTCTGGTTCTGAACCTGCAACTGTCAGGATCAGATCCTAAATAAAAGAGAGGCTTTGCAGGACACCAGCTGTCCTAACTGGCCAGTGGTAAAGCCTGATTGTTGATGTCACAGCTATGCAGACATTTCCAGGGAACGGAACAGATGGGAACTCGTAGTTGGAGGGAAAGATTTTGGAAATGGATATCTGTGTCAGTTAAATTTCCAACAGGAAACAGCCCCGTTGCATCTTTATCCTCTCCACATGGGGGGATTAAGGTATATGAGCAGAAGTGATTTTAAACACGGTTTGTCAGTGGGGACCGCGTAGGGACCCAGGAAAAGAGGATTCACACATTTTCTCACTAAAATAAAACACAAGTTCAAAGTAATTCCATATGCTCTCCCTGCCCTGAGTCCCTCTGCCAATTACTATACTTTTAGAATCACATTTTAACACGGTTTTCTCCCACTTCTGCTGTGGGAAAGCCTCCCCACCTCTCCAAAGTACAGAATAAAGTTAGGGCCAGATACTGCAAATGCTTATGCACACGAGTAACTGTACTCACACAGGGAGCAGTACTGAGTTCAGAGAAACTACCCTGACCCTGCAAACACTTATACACGTGAACAGTCTCACTGGATTCATTCATTACAACCGTTTAAAAGTCAAGCTGTGTTGGTTAGTTTTTGTTGGGCACAGAAGTCATGCAACATTTCTATGTTCCCTAACTGAATGAGTATAACTCTCAGAATCAGGGTTCCACTACAAATACTCATTCAAGATCCAAGAATATTCTCCAACATTTGCCTAAAATTCACTGTTCCCATGAACATTTCTGCTAGGAAATTCACTTGCTAGGATGTCCATTAAGAGTAAATATAAAAGGAACATAATCAAAATGACTAAAAATGCAATATTCATTCAGATCTAGTAAACACTTTTATCAACCTAAATTCTCCTGAAGATGGAACTGGCTACAGCATACTTCCCCACCTCTTTCTCTTGATATGATGTTTAGTGCACCTGTGCTGTTGTGAAAGAGCTGCTGCATTCCACTCAAGAGGAGGCTACATTTCAGTGGTAGGTGAAACGACTCCTATAGCCTTTATCTATATCACAGTGATGTTACAGAGCTACATTAATGAAGTGAAAGGATTACATTACATATTATTCCTTGTAATTCGGTATTTATTAATGATTAGATCAGGGATTCTCATTGCGTTGTGCCCCCCTTCTGACAACAAAAATTACTACACAACCGCAAAAGAGGGGACTGAAGCTCTAGCCCAGCCAAGCCCCTCTGCCACAGGCTGGGGGTGCAGAGAGGCAAAGCCAAAGCCCAAAGGGTTGAGCCCCAGGCAAGGGGCTTGTAACCTAAGCCCCGTCACCCAAGGCTTGGGCTTCGATCCTAGGCGATGGGGCTCAGGCTTGGGCTTTAGCCCCAGGCCCCAGCAAGTCTAAGCCATCCCCGGCAACCCCATTAAAATGGGTTCACGAACCACTTTGGGGTCCTGACCCACAGTTTGAGAACCCTGGGATTAGATCATCTTCTGTATTACTCTGCAGTTTTCTTTTAGCTATGGACTTGTTCCTATGTTGCTACCATGGTGCTGAATTATCCAAGGTGATCGGTTCATCCACTCAGTCATGCCTGGAACTACCTGAGGAGGCCTGGAGAAGGCTGAGGAATTTGGATGTTCCAGTTACGAGGCAGCCAGGCTCAGCTGGGGCTGTGAGAGTCAGTCCTTTACACTGCACACTCCGAGTCTCTTCTGGAATGTGGCTGGACCACAGGGTGCTGCCATTCATACCCGAAAGGGCCATCACAGTTACCGATGGCCTAGAAACACCTGCAGACACACAAGAGGGGCAGTGAAGTCCCTTGCAATCAAAGGAGAGCAACAAGGCAAAGTGATCTCAGGGGAACACGCCATTCAGTTATGCTGCTACTCTGTGCTGTCCCCAAGTGGAAAAGGTTAAAGTAGTTGCATTCAGAAGAATCCCATGAGTTTGGTTATGTCAGTCCCTTGCTAGCTCACAGGAATGGAACTGGCAGTAACTGTCCATAGAAACACCTGAAGTTACGTTTCTCTCCTGGGTTGGCAAAAGAACATAATATTTGTTCCCGAGCACCTATTGGTCCATTCAATTCATCATCCGAACTGCTGTCACACCAGACTAGACTACTGTTCTTTTTAATGTTTATTCTTCTGCTGGCCAATGGTTAATGCTTAGAAATTGCAACTACCTTTCTATTAGGAACCTGGCCAGTTATGTTCAGGGTCCTGTATGTTCTGTGATTCTATGGCAGCCTAATTTTGCTCCACAGTCTAAGTTTTTTCTTTTGTGGTAAAAAGCCCCCCTATGTTTCTAGCCTTCACTGTTGTGAAAAATACCTTGAAAGCATGCAACCAGTGTCGAGCAGTGTTGTCTGCCTGAGTCTGCAGACAGCACAAAATAATAGCTAAATGGAGTATGAAGTACCCCAATATGTTTTAATCAAATGTTGACTTTAATGCCTAATGATGATAAGTTTAAGGTCAGCCTAACATCAGACATACTGTTCATCATTTTAGCAGAAACGTCCAGCTAATGTGCTCACGTCACAACCCCAAACAAAGTCCTCACATCTTCCAAGGTGCTAAGAGCCCCACATGAGTCTTATCCAGATGGCAAAATTTCCAGCTTCTCCCTACCAGCATCTACAGTGCAGTTAATGTGGGGCCAGTACAAAAATCTGCTTCATGCTGAAAACTGAAAATGTGGGAACAGTGTAAAATAAAGAACACGGGGAATACTGCACAGGTTGAGTGATTCATTTTCATATTTAATTCAGTACAAACACAATTTTTAATTGAAATGAACCTGCCATCGGATTTTCTATCTACTGCACCAGAATTCCTTAGACTCCAGGGACCCTGCAGTGGAATTTACATCTCACTTGTAATGGAGTACATGGCCTTACTGACGTAGCACTATGCCATGGGGGAGGGAAATTTTCCTTCTTATCTGTATTTCTATTACACCAAGCATTGCAGTTATGCACCAGATATTGCCAATACACTCCAACATAATGGGTCCTTGCTTCTTGACTGTGTCTGTGGGACTGGAACAGATTTCATGTCACTACAAGGTGAAGGCTGCTGTGGAGATGCAGTACAATAGCAGCTGGGAAGCTCCAGAAACAGGAGGCTTGGAGCACTGGGAAACCAGCAGAACTCAGTGACAAGCTAAGTTATTTCTAGACTTTTAATGGGTTATCCCATGTGTTCCCATGCAAATGTTAGCAGAGAAATGAAAAGCATCCTGCTGAGGCGGAGTGGGCTGTTTTATATTAAACAGCCAGGTATGGTAAAATTACTACTATCAATCAATATATCAGCTGGGACTTTCACAGCAGAAGTGAGCTGTTTTAAGGAGAGGCCTGAAGGAGGACAGCGTGGCAGCTCTGCAGATGGTCAAGGGAACTCCTCCCATTCATAAAGACTGGCAGGGAGAAAATAAGAAAAAAAAACATTGGACAACCTGACAAAAGAGCCATCAAAGCTGGCATCCCTGACGAAGCAAGTTGGCAGTTAAAATCTTACCCAATACGCTAGCATTCATCAGTGCTGTGAAGGAGAGCAGGATGTCCGGGAGTCCATCACCATTCACATCGGAGATCTCCAGTGGGAACAGCACTCCACCTGTAACAGTCAGAGCAAATCAGGAGCTGCCAGCAGAATGGCTGCCAAACGCACTCTGCACAATGGGGATAAGGACAAGCATGAACAAAAAGGGATCTGAATAACCCGCCATCATGGAATCCACAGGAGACCACCGAAGCAGCACTATTCCCCCACCTATATCATGTTCCTCCCCACACGGCACAGCTCCAGCAGCGGGCTCAGACAGAGATCCAGCAAGGGCCAACAGGAGCCAGCAGAGATGATTATCTGCACCCACTGCAGTGATCTGGCATCACATCTGACTGGCTTCTCAGAGCCCAGAAATGGGAGGACAGAAGGAAAAGGAGAAGAATCACATCACCGATCATTGCTGTCTCAGTGGAGATATTAAGAGGGGAAGCACTCTAGAAAATACTACAGATTAACTAGCTATTCTATGACTGTTTGAGGAGAGACAAAGACCTTAGAACATTTAAATTACTGATTTATAGATTTAACAGGGAGAGAAATGTGCAGAGGAAATAATGTTAGTTAAGCCAATTTGTGGACACAAAGGAAAATCCATTCCTCCCCACCCAAGGCAACACGTCATGCCTCCCAGCTCCCTAGATTTACTGCTTGGCTTGTACTGAGCATGATCATTAACACTGCTGAAGCAGGCTAACCTCACTCTGCCCCCCCACTATTGGCAGGCATGGGTGTGTCTGCCTCCTCCAGCCCCGCATGAATGGAGGAGCTTGTGGAGTGCAAACTCTGGATAGGGAAGTGATGGGGACCAAAGTGGACTAGCCCATCTATATTTGGGGCAAATTCCAAAATGGGTAATGCCATCCAGGCAGAGGGGTGACATAGGAGGAGAGTCAGAAGAACCCTGCTATTTTGTTGGCACTGGAGAAAGTAAGACCTTATTGGACAACAGATTTATCTTCAACTGGCTCATGACGTGCCATTTTTAACAGGCAGCAGAGGAAGGCTGAATGCATCAGCCATATGCCTGTTTATGTCCTCAGAGCATCTGCAGTGAAGAGGATTAAGTTGCTGCTCCTCTGCTCTAAACAAACTCTCCGAGGTGGGTCTTTCCCCCACACCCAGCCTGTGAGCTACCCCCTTCCCAATCTCACACAGCTGCTGTTCCTAATGGTCTCTCACCTGCTTCCTGGCCTAGGTTGCGGTTCCAGGTATTATGCAAGTCTCTAGGAGGACAGGGAATGAGAAAGGCGCACACCAGCACCAGAATCATGGAGATAACCATGGTAAGCAAAAAGACTGCTGTGCGCAGGTAAGGCATCAGGGAGGAGGCTGCCTTCTGCTCCAGGCTGCCAGTGGCCTCTGCAGGGTACCCATCTGGGGCACTCTCTGACAGCCGCTGCTTTGTCACCTCAACCTCCACTTCTGAGTCTGGGTCCTGCACCTCCTCCAGGGTGCTCTTCCCGTTCTTGAGTCCCCCATTCTTCTGCAAGTTGAGCACAAGGTCATCTTCACTCTCATCGCTGTCAGCCTGAGTGAGGGGGTCATACTCCCCTAGGTCGGGGCTCTTTTTTCCTGAGGAGAGAAGCAGGGAGAGAGAATCAAGCATGGTTGGTGGGAAGGAAAGAAAGAACAAGCTCTCTGCGCTTTCAGGTCCCAAGGGGAGGAGAGTGTGAGAGAGAAGACAGGATGTCTGTATTTGTGTCTACTCAGATGACGGGCATGGCTGGAGGGGATGAAGTATAAGGGAGAAGGCGGGGTCCATGCACATCCACCTGGTCTCAGAGTGGGGGCTACAAGAAAACAGATTCCCACAGTTTAATTTCCCAAGGCAAAAATCAATTCCAGGATTTGCTTAATTTCCTCTAATGCTTTCCAGGTCTGTAACGAGAAACAGTTCCATGGAGCTATTGTACTATACCTTTAGGCTTGGAAGGATTAGAATCTTATTGCTATACATCGAAAAGCGCTGATTTCATTGTACACACACAAACCCATGAAAAAATATTTCCATCAATAATAACTGAAATTTACAGAGAGGCAAAGTAAGAAAAATGCTACTTGTGAACTTATTAGAGTTTGGATTTAAGGATATTACCTTGTGTATTTTGACATGTGATGTTGACAAATTGGGTTTGAATGGTTATAAAGCTTTAACTTTTTCAGTCTTGACATCTAGTGTCATTAAACAATTATTGGCAGACTCCCACAAATGTCAGATCCCCCCCACCCATAATTTTCCACACCTATGAAAATGTAAATTGATAAGAATAAAAAAATGCTTAAAAATAAACATCGATATTATCTGTCAAAATTTTATAAAATAAAAATTGAATTCTGCCAACCCTATATATCTTCATGCTTAACCCTCTGCATACCTAAGTCCCACACTCTCCTCAACAATCTCCTAATTCAAAGCTCTAATGATGAAAGAGCCGTTCCTCACATGGTAACTTTTATAGTGTATCCATGGCAGGGTCCTCTCTCTCTATCTCATTTTTCATCTGCTCCTCCTCCCTGATCCACTCAGTGATGTCACAATCTAAATTTCTGTGACATCATAGCTGCTTCCAGGGGAACAAGCTATGATGCCAGATGCTAAACTGTGCCTCAAGGTGTTTAAAGGAACACTTCGCAAGATATATCTAGTAATTGCAAAAATGTGAATTGTATCCACCCTCCGATACTATGATGAATGGGAATAATCCAAAGAAGAGAAATCGGAAAGTTTTAGGTTCTCATGATAATGTTAATTCAACCCTACTGCTCAGAAGTAATTTTTCCTATTTGTTTTTCTCTTTAAATGCACAGCTTAGTATGTAACTGTCATGTTGTTCAATGTATAAAATATGCAATCTGTGCTACACAGCAGAGTTAACATTGCAGCAGCCATCCTTAAATTCTTCAGTTTGGAAAGATTCTTGCAGTATGAGCAGCCAAACCAGTACTCTCTCTCCAACCAGTAGAAATGTTGGAAGTGCACCATAAAAGAACCCTCACTTTTTCCTTTCTTCTCTTATGTTTGAAATTGTAACTTTAATGTAAACAATAGGATTTTTTTAATGTAAAAGCCAATCAAATAACACTGTTAAGTCACAGTAAATCCTTAACTGTCTCACTCTAAACAGAAGCAGCCTTAGCTAAGGCAACATTATAGTGGCATGGGAGTGCTGTTATAGATCAGGGTGTGTCACAACTGCTGTATAAAAGTTGACCTAAGTCCTCTAAAATCTACATGTTTCATTAGATTCCTTTGAAATTTTGTGTGCCTCAGGACTGTGCACAGTAAGGTTAGTGACCCAAATTTGGGGTGATTTGACGAAGGGATTCCTGACTTACAGGATCGTCTGGAAACTCAGTTTTCTTCTGCTGTCTTGTACTGTTAAACTGAGAGAGATTAACGACTGGTTGAATCACAGACTTCACTGAGACTGATGGCTGTAAACTCATAGACTTTAAGATCAGAAGGGACCGTTATCATCATCTAGTCTGAACTCCTGCACAATGCAGGCCACAGAATCTCACCCACCCACTCCTGAAACTCACCCTTCAATTAACATACCGAATGATAAATTAATCACAAGCCTCGACCTAAAACAAAATGAGTTTTGGACTGAGTGGCCAGAGATTGCTGCAATCTGACAGTCATGGACGGCAATTTTATTTTGGAGGAAATGTAATCCAAGTTTTTCAGGAGAAAAATAGACAAATGAATGCTTCCAGGGAGGGGAGAGGAAGTGGGGGAAAGGGATTTGGGGCTGCAGCGAAGAGAGGGGGGTTATTGAGAGGGAGTTAAATGAGGGCAGGTGATAGAGGAGTGGAAAGAGGTTGGGGGCTCAATTGAGGGAGAAATGGAGGTTGGGGGAGTGGAGGGGTGGGATAGTGGAAAGGGGGATGTGCAGGGGGAGTGGCAGAGAAGGGGGGTGGAATAGAGGCAAGGGCACCTGTCAGCCCCACATTCTCCCCTCCCATGTGTGTAACCAGATTTGGGGGGAGGGAGGGGGCGAGGAAGAGCTGGAACCACTAAGGCAGTCTGAGCCACCCATGTGAGCTGGGATACGGGAGGTCTTGCCCCCTGGGGTCAGTACGCAAATTGCAGGACATGATATGGACAACTGCCTAAATGACTCCTATCTCCAGCATATCTTTTCCTGTTCAGAAAACTAGGAAATTCAATGGCAAAAATCTATCTTGAGGTAGAGCTAAGGTTGCTTGGTGGGATGTTGGTCCCTCACAGAACACTGAGTTGACCAAAACCGAAAACTTCCGAAACCCAGGAAATGCACAGTTAAGGTTACGGCTTTGGAGAAGGTGAGAAATGAGGACAGGTGTAGGCAAACCTCGGACTGGTGGTTTGAGAAAATCTGTATTTTACTAGACATGGGGGTGAGGAGCAAGTAGCTACTTGCTGATCTCAGGGCAGATTAATGTGGTGTTTCCAAAGGCACAGAGATTTGGAACTGACAGCACAAGTACCTTAACTCACAAGCACCGGCTTCCTCCTTTCCACGGGGGTACTCAGGCCCTGCCCCCACTCCACCCCTGCCCTGCCTCTTCCCAGCTCTGCTCTGCCTCTTCCCACCCAGTTCCACCCCCCTCCTCTGAGCGGTTCCTGTCCCCACTCCTCCCACCCCGAGAACCGCCTGCACACTGCAAAACAGCTGATTGCGGTGGGTGGGAGGCACTGGGCAGGAGGAGGGAGCTGGCTGCTGGTGGGTGCTAAGTATCCACTAATATTTTTCTGTGGGTGCTCCAGCCCTGGAGCACCCACGGAGTCGGCGCCTATGCCTTGACTGCTGAGGGAAAAGAAATATGTGCGCTGCCAGGGCTCCCAAAGTGTGGATTCTGGGCTATTCCTGGATCATGACACTGCATGAGTTTGTGGGAGAGCAAGGAGTACACCATGACATGGGGACTGCTGCCTATACACTGAATTGGGTAGAGAGAGGTGGCCTGCACTGGGACACCATATTTTGTCCTCTATGCAGTGTCTAACAACCAGTTATTTAAGAATCGCTGTAGAGTCTAACAAGTGATTTAAGAGATGATCTACCGGACTTTGTGGTGATTCACTCAGGCAGAATCTGGTATGAGAGCAGATTTAAACTGCAACAGAGATCTATATCCAGGATCTGTGATAGTTTTCTCTGATTTGGTTGAATGCCTGAATAATTGCTATATATAATATGAAAGCTATGAATAAGTGCTGGAATAACATTAATTGGGAAACTGAAAGGGCCATAGTTGCCTGGAAAAAGGGCACAGAAACATTACAAATTCTGACACCTCATGGTTTCTTGGCAATGGAGTACATTTATTGGACAGGGGATCTTTCTCTCAAACATAAAACTGTCAGTACCCTGGAACAAAAACACTGTCTGTGATTTCTCTCCCCAGTCCTGCCACAAACTCCACCCTCCAACCACTCTGAAACATGACCAGGAATACCATTCCACTGTAAGGCCTGGTCCACATTATGCAGTTAAACCGATTTTAACAGCGTTAAATTGATTTAACGCTGTACCCGTCCACACTACAATGCACTTTATATCGATTTAAAGGGCTCTTTAAATCGATTTCTGTACTCCTTCCCAAGGAGAGGAGTAACGCTAAAATCAATATTAATATATCGGTTTAGGGTTAGTGTGGCCACAAATCGAAGTTATTGGCCTCCGGGCGGTATCCCACAGTGCACCACTGGCCGCTCTGGACAGGTATCTGAACTTGGATGCACTGGCCAGGTAGACAGGAAAAGCCTCGCGAACTTTTGAATTGCATTTCCTGTTTGGCCAGTGTGGAGCTCTCATCAGCACAGGTGACCACGCAGAGCTCATCAGCACAGGTAACAATGCAGTCTCCTGAGAGTAGAAAAAGAGCACCAGCATGGACTGCACGAGAGGTACTGGATCTTATCGCTATATGGGGAGAGGATTCAGTGCTAACAGAACTCCGTTCCAAAAGACGAAATGAAAAAATATTTGAAAAAATTTCCAGGGCTATGATGGGAAAAGGCCACACCAGGGACTCAGTGCAGTGCAGAGTGAAAGTTAAGGAGCTCAGACAACCATACCAGAAAACCAAAGCAGCAAACGTAAGATCCGAGTCAGGGCCAAAAACATGCCGCTTCTACGCTGAGCTGCATGCAATTTTAGGGGGCTGTGCCACCACTACCCCCCCCCCTTGTCCGTGGATTCCGAGGTGGGGGTTATAATCTCAACCATGGCTGAGGATTCAGCGGAGGGAGAAGATGAGGAGGAGGATGAGGAAGAGGAGGACAACCTTGCAGCGAGCACACAGCACTCCGTTAGCCCCAACAGCCAGGAGCTTTTTGTGACCCAGATGGAATTGCCCTCCCAAGCCACTAGCCCAGACACTGAAGCCATGGAAGCGACCTCTGGTGAGTGTACCTTTGTAAATATAAAACATGGTTTAAAAGCAAGCGTTTTTTAATGATTGATTTGCCATGAGGGCTTGGGATACATTCACAGTCAGTAAAGTTACTGCAAAAGTTTGTTAACATGTCTGGGGATGGAGCGGAAATCCTCCAGGGACATCTCCATGAAGCGCTCCTGGAGGTACTCCAAAAGCCTTTGCAGAAGGTTTCTGGGCAAGGCAGCCTTGTTCCGTCCACCATGGTAGGACACTTTACCAGGCCATGCATGTAGCAAGTAATAGGGTATCACTGCATGACAAAGCATAGCTGTGTATGGTCCGGACATGTGCTTTGTAAGGTGAATAGTGTTGTTCACTGTGAAAGAGTATAACCATTGTTCTGTAAAATGTATCTTTTTAAATCCTTCTCTCCCTACTTTCCCTCCCTCATGCAGCTGCACATTTTTCAAGCCTCCCTACTCCATCCCGAAGGCTAGCTCAGATAAGGCGGAGGAAGAAGAGGATGCGAGATGAAATGTTCTCTGAAATCATGGAAGTAACCCGCAATGAAAGAGCTCATCTGAAGGAGTGGAAGGACGTGGTAGCAAAGTACAGGAAAGAAGCCAGTGAACGTGAGGATAGGAGGGACCAACGTGAGGATAGGAGAGACGCTCGAGATGAGAGGTGGCGGCAGGAAGATCAGAGGTGTAGGCAGGAAGATCAGCGGTGGCGGGATGCAACGCTGGAGCTGCTGCGTGATCAAACTGATATCCTCTGACGTCTGGTGGATCTTCAGGAAGAGCAGCGGGGTCACAGAGTGCCGCTGCAGCCCATGTTTAACCACCCTCAGTACTCACCACGTTCCATATCTTCCTCACCCAGACGTGTAAGAACGCGTGAGGGAAGGTTTTGTGCACCCGCCCACTCCACCCCCGTGGACAGTCCAAGCAAAAGGCTGTCATTACATTGAAATGTGCTTAATGGCCTTTTCCTTCCCTCCTATCCTCCTCCCAAACCACACCTGGGATACCTTGTTAATTCTCTTCCTCTTTTTATAATTACATGCTTTTTAAACGATAGTGACTTTATTTCCTTAAGCAAGCTGTAATCGAAGGGGGAGGGTGGGTTGCTTACAGGGAAGGAGTCAATAAAGGGGGGGAGGTTCATGAAGGGGAAACAAACACAGCAGTCACACCGTACCCTGGCCGATGATGAAACTCGTTTTCAAGGCTTCTCTGATGTGCACCGCTTCCTGGTGTGCTCTTCTAATCGCCCTGGTGTCTGGCTGCGCGTAATCAGCGGCCAGGTGATTTGCCTCAGCCTCCCACCCCGCCATAAAGGTGTCCCCCTTACTCTCACAGAGATTGTGGAGCACACAGCAAGCAGCAATAACAAAGGGGACACTGGTTTTGCTGAGGTCTGAGAGAGTGAGTAATGTGCGCCAGCGAGCCTTTAAACGGCCAAATGCACTTTCTATCACCATCCTGCACTTGCTCAGCCTGTAGCTGAACAGCTCCTGACCACTGTCCAGGCTGCCTGTGTATGGCTTCATGAGCCATGGCATCAAGGGGTAGGCTGGGTCACCCAGGGTAACGACAGGCATTTCAACATCCCCAACTGTTATTTTCTGGTCCGGAAAGTAAGTCCCTTGTTGCAGCCGTTTAAACAGAGCAGTGCTTCTGAAGACACGAGCGTCATGAGCCCTTCCTGGCCATCCCACGTGGATGTTGGTGAAATGTCCCTTGTGATCCACCAGTGCTTGCAGCACCATTGAAAAGTACCCCTTGCAGTTTAGTACTGGGTGCCCTGGTGCTCTGGTGCCAAGATGGGGATATGGGTTCCATCTATGGCTCCCCCACAGTTAGGGAATCCCATTGCAGCAAAGCCATCCACTATGACCTGCACGTTTCCCAGAGTTACAACCTTTTGTAGCAGCAGCTTAATGATTGCTTTGGCTACTTGCAACACAGCAGCCCCCACAGTAGATTTTGCCACTCCAAATTGATTCCCGACTGACCGGTAGCTGTCTGGCGTTGCAAGCTTCCAGAGGGCTATTGCCACTCGCTTCTCAACTGTGAGGGCTGCTCTCATCCTGGTATTATGGTGTTTCAGGGCAGGGGAAAGCAAGTCACAAAGTTCAAAGAAAGTGCTCTTACGCATGCAAAAGTTTCGCAGCCACTGCGAATCGTCCCACACCTGCAAAACTATGTGGTCCCACCAGTCTGTGCTTGTTTCCCAGGCCCAAAATCGGCGTTCAATGGGTAGAACCTCCCCCATTACCAGCAGGAACTCCAAAGCGCAGGGGCCCGCGGTTAGGGAGAATTCAGTGTTCATGTCCTCATCGCTCTCGTCGCCGCGCTGCCATAGCTGCCTCCTCCTCGCCTGCCTTTGCAGTTCATAGTTCACCATAGACAGCACGAGAACGCGCGAGGTGTTTACAATGTCCACGATTGCGCTATTGATCTGAGTAGGGTCCATGCTTGCTGTGCTATGGCGTTTGCTCAGTTCACCCAGGAAAAAAGGCGCGAAATGGTTGTCTGCTGCTTTCAGGAAGGGAGGGGTGAGACTATACCCAGAACCACCTGCGACAATGATTTTTGCCCCATCAGGCACTGGGATCTCAACCCAGAATTCCAAGGGGCAGAGGAGACTGCGGGAACTATGGGATAACTACAGAATAGCTACCCACAGTGCAACGCTCCGGAAATTGATGCTAGCCTCGGACCATGGACGCACACCGCCGAATTAATATGCCTAGTGTGGCCACATGCAATCGATTTTATAATATCTGTTTTATAAAACCGGTTTATGTTAATTTGAAATTATCCTGTAGTGTAGACACAGCCTAACATAGTTGTCCTTCACTCCAGGCACTGCAGGCGAGTTGAGTTATAGGATGGGAGGAAGAAAAGCAACAGAAGTGTTCCTATACCACGGAGTGAAGAATTCAGGGAGCTGTGTTCCTTGCTTGTGGTGGAGGGTGCTGGGTACAGTAGTGGATTGAGAGCCAGGCTGGAAAGGGGAATGCAGTGAACAGGTCAGGGGCATGGTTGGCGAGATCTGGATTGGAGGGGTCCAACGCATGTGCATGTGGAGGCAAGCTGACTCAGTATGCAAATTGCAGGACATGATATGTACAACTGCCTAAATGACTATTAATTCCTATCACCAGCATATCTTTTCCTGTTCAAAAAAACTAGAAAATTCAAAGGCAAAAATGTATCTTAAGGGAGAGTTAAGCTTGCTTGGTAGGATGTTGTCCCCTTGCAGAATGGTGAGTTGAGCAAAACTCAAAACTTCTGAAACCCAGGAAATGCCCTCTCTCAACAATGTCGCAATATGCTGTTAACACACATACCTTTATTCTGCCAACCCCCACAGTTGCTGAAATGTACAAGCTCTTCAACTCCTTTGACAACCCATTCATGTTCACCCACATGATTCCATCTTACACTATTAAAGGACAAAAAAGGTTGCCCATGTAATATTCCCTCTGTTCCCTAGGAGCTGACAATAGCCAATTGGAATTATTTGTACACACTCAAAGTGCAGTCAGTGTGTTACATGTGCCTACCCTAAATGGTGGAGGCAGCAGTTGGGGTTGCTTGGTAAAAGTGCATTTGTGATAGGAGGGCGTGGATTACTTTGAGGTATGTGGCAGACCTGTAGTCATAATATGACAAAATCTATGTTTTGCATCTTCCAATGTGCGTGAGAGCAAAGGGAAGAGCTACATGTGTAACTTCAGGATCCAGTATGCACCACTTCAATGCAGAATTGTGTACATTCTATCAGCAGCAGGGCACAGGGCTCTCATTACAAAGGGTATTGTCCATAGCAAGCTGGGATATGACAGCAATCCAAGCATTTATTATCTGCATGCATTCCAGGTAACGTGTGTGTGTCATAAACAGATAGTTAAGGGTTAATGTCTCTTTTACCTGTAAAGGGTTAACAAACAGGAAACCAAACACCTGACCAGAGGACCAATCAGGAAACAAGATACTTTCAAATCTTGGTGGAGGGAAGCCTTTGTTTGTGTTTTCTGGGTTTGGCTTTGGCTTTGTTCTCTCTGGGTCCTGGAAGGGACTAGACGTGCAACCAGGTTTCTTGCCAGTCTCCCTGCTACAGTCTCTTATACATTCAGAATAGTGAGTATTTTAGTAAGAAAGGCAGTTATAGTCTTTTGATTGTTTTTCTGTATTTGCAAATGTGTATTTGGCTGGAAGTATTTTAAATTGTATTTCTGCTGGAGGAGGTTTTTTCTCCAGTTTCTATAAGCTGACAGACCCTGTAACTTTTACCATCTAAATTGCAGAGATAACTTTTACCTTTTTCTTTTTTTTTTTAATAAAAGTTTTGCTTTTAAGACCTGCCTGATTTTTTTCCCCTTGTTGAGGCTCCAGGGAATTGAGTCTGTACTTAACAGGGAAGGGAGGGGAGAAGGGTGGAATCCCTTTGTTTTAGATTCACGGAGCTTGAATCTGTATTGCCTCTGGGTGAGGGAGAAAGGGGATGGGGGGGAAGGGACATTCCTCCCTGTTTTAAGATTCAAGGAGTTTGAATCACGGTAATCTTCCAGGGTAACCCAGGGAGGGAAATCTTAGGAGAGGCATGGGTGAGGGAAAGTTTACTTTCCTTGTGTTAAGATCCAGGGGGTCTGGGTCTTGGGGGTCCCCAGGGAAGGTTCTGGGGGGACCAGAGTGCATCAGGCACTGGAATTCCTGATTGGTGGCAGCTTATCAGTTCTAAGCAGGTAATTAAGCTTAGAGGAATTCATGCTGGTACCCCAACTTTTGGACTCTAAGGTTCAGATTGGGGAAAGATACTATGACAGTGTGTCAGGTGTAGCTGTACTGAATGGTGGAGGGAGTAGTTAGCTCTGCTTAGTAAAGGTGTGTTTGTGAGATCTGTGGATTACTTTGAGGTGTGTGACACAGCAGTGACTGTGACATGAGAAGTTCCATGTTTTGCACCCTCTCCTGTGTGTGAGGAAAGGGAAGAAGGGCATGTGTACCTTTAGGATGAAGTATGCACCATTTCTATGCAGAACTGTGTAGGTTTTGCCACTAGCAGGGCACAGAGCTTTTATTACAAAGGATATCAGCAGTGAAATGGAATATGAGGGGATTCTAATACTTTAATGATGGTTAAATGAAAGTGTAGGTTGAGACAGTATCCTGTGAGTAAGTGGAATTGTACAAGGCTGTGACACGGTTCTTACAGTGCACACATGCAGTACTCTTTTTGTGAAGTTAGCTAAGTGTGTCAGGATCTGCAACCTCCTGAATCTTATAATGCCCAGGGTCAGAGTGAGTATGTGCATATTTAGATGTTGCTGAAAGAGAAAAGGTGGCATGGATAACCCTCTCCCACTTCCAGCAAGTGTTAGCTGGAATCCTGTGGGTGAGGGTGAATGGGTTGTACAAGCTTTTCACCTACTTTTATATTTCAGCAACTGTGGGGTTGGCAGAGTAAAGGTATGTATATTAATGGGGCACAGTGGGGCATTGCTGAAAGAGGGCTGAGTTAAGGTTGCATGGGCAACCTTAACAGTGCATTTCCTGATTTTAAGATGTTTTGAGTTTTGCTCAACTCAGTGTTCTGCAAGAGGACAACATGCCACCAAGCAACACAGCCTTTGCCTTAGTTTTTTGCCATTGCATTAGGTGACGTATCCTTATCAAAGGAGATACGTGTCATATTTAGCTAAGGTCAGTTATCTAAACTCACTTCTAAAGCCACTTCTATTGTGATCTATGCCTGTCCACACACAGACTTGCACCAAACTAAATCAGTTTTCATTCACACCTGTGGACATTTGGGTGCAAGCCTGTGTACAGACTACCTCTTACTTCCCAGTTCTGCATTGGCATCAGCATGGAGCTTCACTGACTGCCATGGAGCTCGGTGCATGGAAAGCCGTCTGCCCAGAGAGACCACAATGCAGAATAGGAACATATATTTCCACATATATAAATATCTCTCTCCTGTTGTGCCTCACGCCATGCTTCACCCAGTGGCACTTTAATTTAAAGAGAATTCAGGGCTGATAAAAGATTTCATGTCGTCCACTCTGGAGATTGAAGTCTATCGAGCAGTCACAACATTGGCAGTATAAGCTTCCTCCATTCAATCACCCCTGTCCTGGAAGGGTCACCTCCAGGGATGAGAGAAGAGCTCAGACTCCAAAACTAAATCAGTCTATGAGCTCCCTTTTGGGAGCACCCACAGAGATCCCACCTGTGGTACAGGTTCTGTGACAAGGACACCTTTCCTGCTAAGAACTGGTCTGACGTCCCCAACACATTTGACACAGGCTAATAGATGCAGTAATGGATTTTAGCTCTTAATGACCTAGGTAAAAATGAACCAGTGACCTATACGTTAGAAGTTCCATATTATATTCTTAATCCTTTGAGCCATCTACTATCTCCCCTGAATAGGGTCCAGTCTGAAACTGACAACCTAAAGGTGAAAGGCTTCATCAGTAATGGAAAATGGAATGTGATTCTCAACAAAGTCAAAGCACTAATTCTAATTTTATTGTTACAATCTGTCAGTGTTTTGTACTTCTTGCAGCAGACATGTCAGTGCCACTCCAAGGGCTGGACCAAATTTTCATAGAGATGTGCCTGAGTTTTACATTCAGGCAAGATCATTTGTGCAGCTACATTTTCAACTCACCATACTTAAAGATGCAAAGCCCACTAGATGACCAAACAAGCATGAAAATAAGTGGGTGAGCTATGCTTTCAGGCCATCTATTTAAGCACCCAATTGAACTTTAAGCAGAGAGACATAAATAGCACTAAGATCTGTATAAGTCAAAGCATCCACCCATTTAAGGAATTATGATTTATTGAGAAGCTCTCCACAGATCAAAACCATTTGTTTTCTGATCACTGGTCCTGGACCTGCGCTTGGAGAAGTTGACTGATCTTCCAAAGAATAAATAGCACTGCCTGGTTCTGATTTATCAGTGATCAGAAAATATGATACCTTGTGCAATATCAGATATAAAAAAGGTTTTCAGCTTTCCCATGATATAAAAGAGGTTCCCAAACTATAGTCCATAGACCAATTGCAGGTAGTCTGTGGCCAAGCTACTGATCACATGCTACTGGGCTTTTTGTTTCCAGACATTAAAAATATGAAATACTAAGGGGGAGATTTTCAAAGGCAGAAGGTGGAGTTAGGAGCTCAACTCCTGCTGACTTTCAATGGGAGCTGGGCACCTAACAGCCCTGCCTTTAAAAATCTCTTATTTTCCTAATATTACTTTTCTATGGAAGCTACTGCTGTGGTTGTCATAGGGGTATTGTGAGATCTCACATGGGAGAAAAGGTGCTCCATTCATGCAATTATAAACTGGAGGTGAGGCATCCATTAAGGACTGTATTAAAACTACATCAACATTATGCAAAGTTTAAAGGTTTGGCGTTTGAGAGATATCAAGCTATCCCTGATCTCTTGGCCAAAAGCAGTGTTTTTTTCAGCACTGGTTTTAGAGTGAAGAGAGCAAACCCTGAACTTTACACCAGTGTAATTTTCAGTGCTTGATTTTCTTGATGATTAAAAAACAGGAATCTGCTTCCAATATTCTTTGAACCCTCTTTGGTGTCATACTTCGTTTTCTATTTTTTGCTCTTAAGAGCCAGCTGATGCCACATATACATATCTAAACCCTTAGGGAGATAAGATAGCACATATTTGCAAAATTAATGAAAAGTGAAAGAAAAAGCAGCTATAGGAAAAACAGTTCAGACTTTTTATGGCTGTTGAAAGCTACATTCTGACTATGTGTTAGTCACACAAGTAGGGTCTTAAGTGTACACATTAATTTGAGCACAGATATAAGGATTATTTTTTGTAAATCCACTTGACAGGCCTTGGTTCAACTAAAAATAGCTTACTTTGTGTAACCAAATTAATGTCTTCCAGTTGCAGTTGGATACACACTATTAGTTATGTCAAGAAATTTAGGGAGAAGTTTGTCTTTGCAGTTGCAAAATGCCCCTTTGGTCATATATTTATAACTCTCCCATTTTGTACTTTTATTTTTCCCAAGTAAACAGCTTTGAACAACTGTTCCGTCCTATTTAATCAAACAAATAAATTGTTCTGTAAACGAAAAAAAGCACTAGGGCAGAGCTTCAGTTTGGTAGAAGACCTTGCTCTGGATTGATTAATGTTTAAGCTGGGGCCTTACAGGTGCCATCACGGTTGGTCCTCATGGGCCAGTGGAGGAAGGCCATGTCAACTGCCTACTGGGTTCCACCTCAAAGCCATGGGAGCACTAAGAAGCTGGTGAGACCCAGCAGGAAGGAGGAGCCCCAGCAGCAGGTGTACTAGTTCTGTTCCAGTTTTCCTGAGTGCAAGCAATAGACATGAAAGTTGATGGGGCACTTTCCCATTGGTTTAATATTGCCACCTGTATTGGCTCCAACCGTTTTCTAACAAAACCTTAGCAGCCTGTTCCACAGTAAAATACAGACACTCAAGATGTGTTTTCAGTATAGTTCCCTTTTAATGTCCTTACAGAAATGTATAGTTGGCTGTATCTATGCATCCGAAAATATGTGCTTCTCTTAACTAATAGTCTCTTTTCCTGAATATCCTACTACCAGGGTGTAGATACATTTCTTCTCTCCGATTTTTAATACAAATGATAAAATAGAGATTACTGGAAATTATACAGACAAATTTGGCAGGGTTTTCATATTTACCCAGATAAATGTAGAGACAGAACTTGAATTTGGAGCCTGATTTCCAAGAGTAGGTTATTTATAGGAATGATACATACTAGTGGATAAGACAAACATTTATTTATCTTTTTTAGGTATTCATTCTCCATCATTTATTTTTTACACACTGCATCAGTTTACCGCAAAAGGTATTTAAAAGGCAGCAATTTAAACATTGTTCTAAATCTGTTCAAAATCAAATATGTTCCACAATAATATGAGCTGTATTGCAAAGAGTATGCAAAAATGTCTTGTTACTTAATCGCAGGATATAGCGCTACAACAGTACATGACAGAGTGCAGAGAGACCAAGATATTCAACAGAAGCAGTGCCAGGGGCATTGATGAGCAAATGGACCACCCCAGCCATCGGCTTCCAACTCAGCTCCCCCCCTTATGATCAGTGATCCCCTCTTTCTCCCACCCTCAGGTGCAGCGACCCCCTCCTCTCCTTCCCCCCACCTCAGGAGCAGTGACCCCCACCTCAGGTGCAGTGACCCCCTCCTCTCCTTCCCCCCACCTCAGGAGCAGTGACCCCCACCTCAGGTGCAGTGACACCCTCCTCTCCTTCCCCCCACCTCAGGAGCAGTGACCCCCACCTCAGGTGCAGTGATCCTCTCCTCTCCTTCCCCCCCTCAGGTGCAGTGACCCCCCCCCAGGGGCACTGACACCCCCCAAGCCGCCCGGATGTCCCTGAGGGGGTCTCTCTCTCTCTCCCCGCAAAAAGACCCGGATGTTTTTGGCCCCCGAGGGAGGCGCGGGTCGGTCCCAGTCCCGGCCCCCCTGCGCGCAGGGTCCCGCCACATTGTTCCTGCGCCGCCCTCCCCTCCCAGACCTGTCCCTGCGGAGCGGGCTCCCTACCTGGCAGCTTGAGCGCCCGGGACAGCACCGTGGCCATGCTGAAAGCGGGCGGTGCGCATGCGCGGCAGCCCGCGGCTTGCTGGGAAGTGTAGTTCTCTAGTAGGGTGGTCACACAGGCTCACGCTGCACACGGGAGGCGTGGGACTAGGCGGAGCGGGGCGGGGCAGGGCAGGGCAGAGACCCCTGCCAGGCACACGGAGCGCTTGGATCATGTTCCCATTGCTCCTGGTAGTTGCTATTGTTATAGTTCTTTTTCATTGTTATTTTAAAATTGAAGCTCTATTTTAAGATAAAACGAGTGAGGGGGCGGGGGGGGGAGAACCACCAGTTACATTTAACGTGGGACTCCCCTGGGCCTCTCTGTGCGAGATCAGGCTCGTCACTGTACAAGGTGCAAAGACAGAACTGCTGATCTCTGCCCTATACAGAGAGACAAGGATCAAATGTCAGGCACACTGAGACACAACCAGGATCATGCTAACTGACAGCAGCATTTTTTTTCCACCAGTCAGCAGCGCCAGACCCAAGTGTTAACAAATCACGAGACTGTGCTTTAAATAATGGGAAATGTGGGGTTCTTTGTATTTGCCTTCTGGTTTTTGAGCCTTATGGTTCACATTTTCCAGGTTTTTTCACAACCATGAGGCTAGAAATTTACTTTAAAAAAAAAACCCAAAACCTGAGATTCTCACATAATCAAGTATCAGAGGGGTAGCCGTGTTAGTCTGGATCTGTAAAAGCAGCAAAGAGTCCTGTGGCACCTTATAGACTAACGGACGTTTTGGAGCATGAGCTTTCGTGGGTGAATACCCACTTCCTCAGATGCATCTGACGAAGTGGGTATTCACCCACGAAAGCTCATGGTCCAAAACATCTGTTAGTCTATAAGGTGCCACAGGACTCTTTGCTGCTTTCACATAATCAAATTATTCCGGCAGCTAGATCTTTAAATAATGACTACATGGTACAAGACTTGGTAATGTTGTTGAGTGGTGGCAGCATTTTACTGCTGCAGATGAGTTTTTTGTGGGGCTGGAGATGCTACTGAGTCTGTAAGGCCCAATCTTGTAAACATTTACACATATATTTAACTTAGTCCCAGCACAGGAGTAGTGTTGAAATCAGGAGGACTCATGTAGATAATGTTAAAAACATGTGTAAGTGTTAGCAGGATTTGGGCTTAAGGCCTGAATCTTGCAACTTGTTACACATTGATGAACCTCTGCCTGTGCAGAGCCCAACAGACATTAACTGGCTATTGAAATTCCCTAACCTGCAGAGTTCCCCATTGACCCTGCAACTTAATTCAAATCAACCATCCTTGATTTATTTTTTATCATTTGCATTCCAGCAGCACTCATAATGTGCTAGACAATGTCCACACACACAAACAGGAAGACAATCCTTGCCCATAAAGGTTTACAGTCAGAGGCCCATACATTATTCTGCTTGTGTAATATATATGTCTTAGTCCTGAGCTTGGGAAGTTAATGGTTGAAAGGAATCTTATTTCTCTATTTTGTTTTATTTTAGAGCATTTTTCTTTTCTTCATAATAATATATAACACTAGAGTGCTTTCATGGTATGTTTTACAAACATTATATAAGTAATCTTCACAACAGCCTTGTGAAGTATGCAAGCCACTTTCACTGTCCTTGCTTCACAGTGGGGAGATCAAGGCAGAAAGAATATATGGCTTGCCCAAAGTCATAGGAGTCAGTGTTCCTAATTCCCAAGCCTGGACTGAATCCACTAGACAACATCATTTCTTGCAAATGTGACCAGCTTGGTAGCTGTCAAGTTGTTTTTGTTTACTAAAGAAAAGGCCAGTTTTACAGCAAATAAAAGAGTAGCAGTCAGAGCTGCAGAAGCATGTATCAGACTCCGCCACTTAGCATCAGACTCTGCTTTCCTCCACTTCAAGCTCTGCCCCAACAAAAAAAATATTATTTAGCACCTTTCATTCAAACTGTATCCTGAAATGCTATGAGTAATAATAATAAAAGAACAGCAGAGGGAGAGAGAAGCCAAGCTGTCTATGCAATGAAGAAGAGATGTTTTCAGATACATTTTGGAAAGAGATGGAGAGTTAGGGGTTGATCCAAAGCCTATTGATTTCGATGTCATTAAGGCACTTTTCAGTGATGTTAGTGGATTTAGGATCAGGACCTTCATGAGGTGGAGGCACACAGTGAGGCTGTTCCAGACAGCAGAAACTACAGAGGCAAAGACCTCTGTACCAAAAGTAGTTATTTTCCTTCTCCTTTTCAGTTCTCTCTGGATAAGAGGGATCCTGAACACATGAAAAAAGAACAAGGCATCCTTGTGACACCTTAGAAACTAACAAATTTATTTGGGCAAAGCTTATGCCCCACTCTGAAAGTTTCACATGAAGTTTCACAGTCCCCATGTTCCTCCCCCATTGCCCTCTTGATTTAAGGACAGTGACAGAAGCCATTTAGAACCATAGAACCATAGAAATGTAGGGTTTTGCTGAAGAGAATCCAACAGCATCAGTCTCATACCTGTTAAGGAAACTTGTGATATAGGAGGTTAAAAGCTGTCCTGCAGAGAAGTACTTTTTAAGAACCAGCTTCTGGAACAGATTAGAGCTGAAAGCAAGAGTGCAGCAGAAGGCAGGCAGATGGAGGAGTCGGAGAATCTAGACTCTTCATTTCTGTGTTCTGGACATCTGGCTCCCATACCCTCAGCAATCCCTGGTTTACAATACTTGTCAATTTGAAGGGCAGAGTCCCAAAGCTTAAATAAATGCAAAAAAGTCTCTTTCTCCAACTTCAGTTAGGCAGGGGTGCTATGTGGGGTCAAATTCCAGCAAGAGCAAATAGTTTGTGCTGCAAATTCATGCAATTTGATGCATGGATGGCAGAGCATAGTGTTTGGGATTTTAGTAATGTACCAAGCATGAAAAATGAAATTTACCTACTTTACACTGTGAATGTGAGCTAGTGATATGCACTGATTTACATATAAATTGAACACATCTAATTTACTAAGCCCAAGCAACAAGCTTTGATAAAATAACACTAAGGTTGCAAACATACCATTAATTTACAATGATATTAAAATGTCATTCAAAAAAAAGTTTGAAAGTCAAGAAATGTGCAGTTAAGCTTGCAGAGTTGAAAGTTTCAATGTCAGGAGTTTAGAAGGCAATTCATAAAACTAAAGTGCCAGAAAGTCTGAGAATATTTGCTCAGATTCCATCACCAATGCTCACTCTGCAGCCTTACCCTCTATTATTCTCTTTTGCCCAGAGGGAAGACCCTATTTACTGCACATGAAAGAAATTGAGTTTGTCCTGACAACTGAGTTTGGTTTTGGGCGACAGATTCTATGCCCTTTGAAATCACTCGAAACCAACTCCCAACAAGGAGCTGCCATATTTATTTTTGTTTCTCTCCAGGGACACAGAGACGCCTGCTTGCTCACTTCAACTGTTTAACCCACAGCCTTGTTGCAGCCCATTTCCCCTGTGTTTGGAACCTGGAAAATCCAGCTAGCTCCACACTCCTTCCTCTGGGGCCAGCCTCCAGAGATAAGAATGGGTCATTAACCCATATGTCCCTCCCATGTGTCCCTGCTGAGAACTCATGGGGTAGTCACCTGAATTGAATCCATACTGCCTATGGTTTCTCCTTGGAGGACTACTTCAACAACCCATAACAAGTGAGCTATATTACATATCTCTTTCATAACAGACGGTCTGACACCCATATGTTCAGGATCAGGACCAAAAGGTTGATCTCTGGCCTGTAGCTAAAGTTTGAAGTCCCTAGACAATACTGGGAAGGTAACTAGGGTTGAGTGAGGTTTTCTCCCTACAACAGAATGATGAATAAGCTCTGTACCAGATGTGAAGTGTTATGTAGGAGAAGCTGAGCTAGTCAAAACAAAGTTAGCATATTTCATGAAAAAATTGAAACATGAAAATGTTTCACTTCATTCAAAAAATTCAGTTGGTCACAAAAATATTTTTCAATAAAAAAATTAAAATTAAAAATTCCATTCAACCCCCCCCCCAAAAAAAAGTGTGTTTTGTTTCAGTGCATAATAAACCATTTTCTCACACATTTTTTTACTTCCCCTTGGAAAAAGGGGGAGGAGGAAGTGAAAATGTGAGAAAGTATTTATTTCACTCCAGAAACAAAACACAATTTTTGGACGGGGATGGGAGTAGGGGGACAGTGGGTGGAATTTTTCATTCAAAATATTTTCATTGAAAAATGAAAAAAAAATCAATCAAAATTTTTGTAATTAATTTTTTATTTTGGTCAAAAAGGCATTTTCCGTTTGTTGAATAAAAGTAATAATTAATACATTTATGTTATAGGAAAGTATGAGAAAGAGTGACCCAGAATGGACCGTGGATTTGTCTGACCATTAGAAAGAAATATGCTTCTCAGCCTGCTGAGTATCTGCTAATTGAAATACGCCTATCATTTACAAGGTCTGTGTTAATTGGAGAAGCACATCCCAAGACAAAAAGTCTGTTCTAAAGTAGTAAGATTACCATTAAGGACAGCTGTTGTTACAGCTGTTTTCCTGAACTCAGGAATAAGATCTGTTAACCCTCACTCTTGTATTCTTATCTGGCTTGTTTCCTTTGCATATGTAACAAGTGGTACGACTAGGTCTATTGAAGCCTGTCATGCCGCAATGATTTTAGAATGGTCATGGTAAAGAATGAATAGGTAATAAAATGTAGATGTGATAGAAAAGATGTTAAGTGAAATAGTGTGATTGCGGTTGTATGTTTGGATGGGTAATAAAAGGTTGAGGTGCCAGGCTTAGAATCATAATAAATGACACCACATCTTAAGGAAGAAAAACAACTACCCAGAACCGTTTGGCCAAAGAATGCACTGGGTGAGATAACCCGATAACCCTGAGGGCACACCGAAATCCACCCCTAACCCTCCTAAGGACCGGGGGACCAAAGAACTGAAGAACAAAATAACAACAAATCATCATTGCTGTGCCATCTGCGTGATTGAGTATCACTTCAAACATGAGAACAGCATGACGAGGCAAACCCCATAGACTTGTATGAGGATGGATCCCTATAAAGACAGACCCTAAAGACTGAGGACTTTGGGTCTAGTTCTGCAGCTAACTTCCAGGAGCATCGGATGCGCATCTGACAGGGCCCGGCTCCCTCCTCGTGTCTAGGCCACTTGGCCAATGACTTGGCATGAGCAACCCCTTGGCTGGTAATTATAATAACAACCTTGCAAAACTTGTGTGTGTGAATGAATGTGGGAGTGAATGGAATGTTATAAATATAACTGATTGCTTACTCTGATTCTTTCTGTATTCATGATAAATGCGGCATATTGCCTTATCCCCTGAATAAAATCCTGCTGGTTTTCATTTTCTAAGTATAACACATAAAAAAAGTGTCCTTTTTTTTTTCTTTTAGTAGCTCTAGTGAGAAGTTTGTATTCTCTGACCCATACCATGACGGTAGGGCAAGGTCATGCCTTCAGCCCATAGTTAGTGGTTATGATTCACAGTTTCCAAGTAGGTATATATGGCCTTATTCTCCTCTCCCATACCCAACTGTACACCACTATAACCCCGTGGGGTCAGTTCACTGTTGCCCTTCCTCATGTATAGTTGTTTATTCCAGTATAAGGTGAGTGCTACATGCACATAAAATGCTGTCATTCTGGAATGGTAATATTTGACGCCCACTTTAAACTGGGGTGAATTACTACACAAGGTACAGGGCAACAGGGAATTGAGCCCTTTGACATCAAGAGTCAACTTTGCTCCTGAGTACATGAGAGGTGAATCAGGGGCGACTCTAGGCATTTTGCTGCCCCAAGAACGGCAGGCAGGCTGCCTTTGGTGGCTTGCCTGTGGAGGGTCTGCTGGTCCCGCGGCTTTGGCGGACCTCCCTCAGGCATGCCTGCGGGAGGTCCGCCAAAGCTGCGGGACCAGCGGACCCTCCGCAGGCAAGCTGCTGAAGGCAGCCTGCCTGCTGCCCTTGCAGCGCCGGCAGACCGCCCCCCATGGCTTGGCACCCCAAGCACGCGCTTGGCGTGCTGGGGCCTGGAGCTGTCCCTGAGGTGAATCAGTGTCATGCAGTTTTATCTAGGGCAAGGATAGGCAACCTATGGCACAGGTGCCGAAGGCGGCACATGAGCTGATTTTCAGTGGCACTCACACTGACTGGGTCCTGGCCACGGGTCTGGGGGGCTCTGCATTTTAATTTAATTTTAAATGATGCTTCTTAAACATTTTTAAAAATGTATTTGCTTTACATACAACAATAGTTTAGTTATATATTATAGACTTAGAGAGAGAGACCTTCTAAAAACGTTAAAATATATGACTGGCATGCAAAACCTTAAATTAGAGTGAATAAATGAAGACTCGGCACACCACTTCTGAAAGGTTGCTGACCCCTGATCTAGGGGAAGAGGATGGGAGGAGTGGTTATGGAGGAGACATGTATGGAGCTCAGAGCTTAAAGACATTATACAGAAATTGGATATTTTTGACAGATTTTATATAACGGTGATGTAGGTGGAGTGGCTACAATTTGGAGCAGAGAAGGTGAGACTCCTGAGGAGATTATAAACTCATTGGGAGTCCCTGGGACATTTCTAAAAACTTCAGTAGACCTTGAGGTTCATATAAACAACAAAGGAATCTTTGTGGAACTTACCCATTCTGTAAACTTCTTAGGTGACTCATGAGTGGACTTTTAAGGAGTGTCCAAGCCTGTGGCTGTAGACATCTTTAACCCTGACTCCCCTCTTGGTTCATATGGGATTTTAAGAGGTACACAGCCTGTAACTGTAGACAATTCTGTCTCATACGGGCTGCACCATTTATGAATTCTGCAGTTATTATTGTTTAATATTTATATTACAGGCTCCATTCAGAATTTGGGGCCCCGTTGTGCTAAACGATTCACAAACACATACAAAGACATTGGTCCTGCCCTGAAAAGTTCCCATAGATTGGAAAAAAAAACCCATAAATTAACTTTAAACTTAAGGCAGAAAGGGTTATGAAAACAGACAGCTCCCACTCCTAACTGAGGAGAGTGGAACAAAACATCTGGAGTTGCTATGCAGCACCATTTTTGTGATGCGGCAAAAAACATATGGAGATTTTTTAAAAAGATCCTTGACCTCTCTGCTCAGACCATTTATGATTGATGCTTATTGCAGTGTCATTTTAGAGATGTGTAACACAGGACAAACATAGGACAACAGAGCAGGGGATTTTTGTAATAAGGACCCCCATCTGCTAAGAACTGGACCGACGCCAGGTCTACACTACAAAGGCTTAGTCGCACAGCTGTGTTGGTCAGGAAAAAACCACACACCAAGCAGACTGACATAACTATGTCAGCAACCACCCCCCTGTGTAGACACAACTAAAGAGTCCTTTTGCTGGTATAGCTTATGTCATTCTGGGAGATGGTTTAACTACAACCTTTTGCCTGTATAAGCTGCATCTCCACTAGAGAGCTCTACTGGTATAACTATACCTATACAGCTGTATCTGCAGGGTCTTTGAAGTGTAGACCAAATGGTTCTCAACCAAGGGTCTGCATACCCCTGAGGGTACACAGAAGTCTTCCAGGGGCTAATTCAACTCATCTAGATATTTGTCTAGTTTTACAACAGGCTCCATAAAAAACACTAGCGAAGTCAGTACAAACTAAAATTTCATACAGACAATGACTTGTTTATACTGTTCTATACACATTACACTGAAATGTAAGTACAGTATTCATATTCCAATTGATTTATTTTATAGTTATATGGTAAAAATGAGAAAGTCAGCAACTTTTCAGTAATATTGTGGCTGTGACACTTTTGTATTTTTATGTCTGATTTCGTAAGCAAGTCGTTTTTAAGTGAGGTGAAACTTGGGGATACACAATACAAATCAGACTCCTGAAAGGGAACAGCATTGTGGAAAGATTGAGAGCCACTGGTGTAGACTAGCCAAGAGACTACCAACTAATTGCACAAGGCCAGAAGGGCCAACAGATAACTTTGATTCACTAATAAAACAGGCTGCATTTGAACTGGTAATTTAGAGGCTGAAGTCCTACACACTGAAGTCAATGGAAGTTTTGCCATTGAGTCTGCTGGGAGCCCTGCTGGGCCCCAAAGACACTATTTACTATGAAAAATAGTGATCGGGATTTGGGAAGATCATCAGAGCTTTGCAGGGACCCTCTCCCAGTCCACTGCACCATCCAGTGCCTGTGCCCTGAGCTTTCAAGTGGTGAGTCCTTCCAGGAGTTTGTTTCTTCTTCTTTCCGTTGAACTGTCATGTCAGCACATCTGGACTGTGCTAGTCCCTTCTCAAATGGGAACAGCTGTGAGAAATCCATGTGATATAGATTACTGTTGGGGTTATAGCTGTAATTTTTGTTTGTTTTTATCCCTGACAACATGGGTTGCTAACACTTCTGGAGGCCCTATGAGTAGTTTTAATATTTCCTATTGTGGGTTGCTTTATGTAATTGGTGTTGTATAAGTTTGTAAGTAAGTGTCCCGCTGTTCAGTGCTATGGACAATAACATTTACATAGAAACCTCACTCCCCATGCAGGCACTTTTTTTTAGAGATGGAGTGAGGGAAAAATGTTGGAACCATGTGTCTCTGGTATTGTCTAGCTCTGAAAAGCCAGTCCTCTGTAATCACAATCCTTTCTCTGTCGGGGCACCTCTCCATTGGAGATTAGCACATTCGAGCTGCTGACTACACAATGGTAATAATAATGACTGACATTTATAGTATCTTCACCCAGAAGGAGCCAAAGCACTTTACTGATTTACAAACCATGGGTTAGATCCTCAGCTGGTGTAAATCAACAGAACTACATTCAAGTCAGTCTAGGAGCTCTGTTGATTTATACCAGCTGAGGATCTGACCCCATATACTGCGTGTGCACGTGCGCGCGCGCACACACACACACACACACACACTTACTTTCAGACAGTGCTTCTGATCTTGAGCAATTGTAAAGTGCTTCACTCTATGCAAGGGGGTCATTGTACCTACCACTGATATGCAGCTGCAGCAGGGATGGAACATGCAGTTATCTAAGAGCACACAGCAAAATCATCAAACGGTTTAGAACAGGAAATGAATAAAGCACTGCAGCCAATTGACACTATAGGAGTAATATTAGGCAGAATTCAGATTTGGCCAGGGGACTAGCAAATCATGCCATGGATATGGTAATAACCTCAGGAAGCCAGAACATGGCATTAAAGTTTTATCCAAAGGATAGCACCTGCAGTAGTGCAGCACATCCTAAGACGGTACTTGTTCAATACTTACTCACAGGAAGGGAGAAGATCACCCTCTACTAAGTCACCAGTGTCACTTATTGTGACACCTGATGTTTCTTTGGAGGTCTCTAAGTCAAGTACTGTCCAAGTCTGACTCTGTTTGGGTTGGCAGCCAAGTAATTTGGGAGCAGAGAAAAACACTGCAGACAATATATGCTCCTTGTTTACTCTGACCAAAATAGATCTGGCACAATAGCTCAGGAATGAACTAATCGGCAGAGAATTAATTGGCATGTTTGTTCAAAGGCAGAAACAACTTGAGGAACAAATCCCAGGCTGGATGGCTCCAGGGGGCTCAAGCTGCCAGAAAGGAACACGGCATAGTGGAAACTGGATGGTAAGAGAGGTTGCACAGCCGTGCTGGATGCCAAAGAGTTGTGTGCTGTGCAATGGGGAACCAGGGACACAGAGGAGAGGAGGCCCCTCAAGAAAGAGTCCACTTTAAAAAGGAACTCCATTGCCACTGACGGATGTTTTCACTTCTGTAAGGCTCCCCTGTGTCTGAGGAGATGTTCAGCTTGAATGGGCGGGAGAGGAGGGCAAGAAAGAGCTGCTAGAAGATGTTCCAAAAGAAGATTGGGGAAATGTGTAAAGCAGAGATATGAAAAGGGACACGTCACACACTACAAGCTGAAATCCAAAGTGGGCGGTGAGGAGAGAAGAAAAAGAGAGAGAGATAATTGGAAACCTCATCACAGGATTGTCCTCTGGAGTCCAGGTAAAGTTTATTTACAATTCTCTGCCCTCCTTACCAGAAAGAAGTTGTACCTTCTTCACGAGAAGACACAGCCGAGCTTCTAAAAAGCCTGATCAGTAGAAGGGAGTGAATGAACCTGCAAGAAGATGCAGGAAGAGGAGAGAAAATCTGTCTCAACACCTGTGTTCTTTGTTGGACTGGCTTAGACCTTAAGGCTGTATGAGTGCTGCTGGATTACATTGGAGGAGAGAGCGTGTTAGTGTGCAGAATGAAAGGAGGAAGAAAAGAAAGAATGTGTAAGTCCCAAAGACAGGGAGAAATAGAGTGCAAATTCTGAAGGAATGTGTGTGTGTATGTTCTGAGACCTAAAAAAGAGGGGGAATGTGTTCTGAAGGAGAGAGAGAATATGCACTCTGAAAAAGTGTGCACATTTTGAAGAAGGGGCCGAAACTGTTTACACATCCTCAGGACAAGAAGGACCAACAATATTTTCACTGCTGCACTGCTTTGCAGCAATACCTTTATTGGTACCAGCCTGGTACCAGGACAGCTCACTCCTTTCAGTCAGCATGCCTATCTGTCTGAAGCATCAGTTTCTCTAGCTGCTAGTCTGCAGGTCTTCCATAAAGTCAGGGGATCTGTCTGGTTATCAGGATGGTCAGTCTATTTGCAAGATCAGACAGGTCTGCTTTCAAATGACCACGTGCAAAATGAACAAATTTGTTTATAAGTACATGCAAAAACCCACTAGTGTTAATGGGGCATTAATGCAGAAATGGCAAGCCCTTAAAAATCAGGAAATTCCAAAAGTTAATGTTACTCCCACTTAAACTCAATAAGGTATTCCATTCTCTCTCTCTATGTATATATGTCTATATATATTTGTTATTATATATATATAACAAATGATACCAATTATTATTCACATTTAACAAGGAATAGAAATAGAAAACACAGTAGAGATACAATATGCTGAGTTGATATTGTGGGATTTTTTCTGACATTTCTGTGGTATTTCAGTTAGAAACAATTATGTTTATATTTATATTTCCCTGCTTTTTATTTGGGGAGTTTTCAAACAGAATCATTTCTTAAGCGAAGCTTGTAAACTCTTTGATTGTGGACTTATGTTAAAGACCTCCCAGCCTGGCAGATTTCTCTCCTTTGGAACTGTCAGTATTTTCAACATCCTGGCTCTCACAGTTCTAACGGAACTGTCCTTAACTGAGGTGTTCTTTACTGACCTTGTATGTTCCCAGATATGGAGCTATTTGGCTGGAGGACTTTAAAAGCTCTTTTGCCTTTACCTGTGGAAGAAGACATCATTAGCTGGGTGTCCAATAAGAAATGCATCCTCAAAATATTGCACATTGAAAAACAAAAAATAGAAAAGTGCTAGCAGAATGTGCAGAAATTATATATTGAACATTTTAAATTATTTTTAAAGCAAATTTGTCTTGCTCCATAAGAGTCCATTAAATCTACAAAATGAGCCTAGTTTGATTTTTTTCTAACTTCAGGTGTTTTTGATTTACTCAAGCACAACATTTCTGATAAGACTATGTGTATTTTATTCCCGTGCAAATAACTCAAAATATTCATTCACTACTGTTGACATTTTTCAAGAAAATTGAACTTTGGGCTAAAAATAAACAGGGAAAATTTCAGACTAAAAAGGAATTTGAGAAAGTCATGAGCAATTGAAAACAAAGGGAAAGGAGTTTCACATAGAAGGCACAAGCCTAATTCACTGTTGCCCCTCATTTTCTGCAGTGAAATCAGAATAGGAACATTTTATGCACACTTTGCATTCACTTTATTGGTGTAAATGACAATGGGGGCATAGGTCCCACATTTTAGACATAACTATAATCACTGCTATCCCTAGTCACTGAAATCCTGATCTCAGACTGAATGAGGGTCGAGCCAGCAACAATCACCCCAGTATACTCAGAAGTAGAATCAGAAGACAATATGCATATAGGAGCAGATGGAAAGTAGAGTTAACAATTTCAGCCTATCTTGTTATAAGGCAATCTCAGAGTCCTGATCCAATGTAATGAGTACAGTATGTACTCATCAGACTTCTGAATGTGTTGGACTCTTTGAAATGGAGGCTGTATTTGGCGCTGGGACTGGATAACCTAGAAAATTCCCAGCTGCACTAGCAGAAAACATTAGTTGTGTGCAGTACTGAACTGAGTGGTTGAATGTTTTCTCTCTGTGGGATTCAGGGCAGACACAAGGGAACTCTCCCTAGCTATATCTTTGTCTCTGCTTACCTGATATTTATAGAGATTAGAACACATCGGCCAGGTCCTTTGTTTTCAGTTTTTAACAAAAATTTCCTGGGTTTTGCAAAAGTTCTTTTTTGTTTTTTACCCATTTTCACACAAATTTTAGACCACCCAGGTAGATGAATATACCGATTATGTCAAGAAAATCGAATCTATATTCCATTAGGTGCATGTGTTCATGTTAGTAATGAATTAGTCTAAGTGTAAATGTAAGGCTGTCTGTCAAAGCGAGGCAATGCAGTGGAAGACACACACACACACACACACATACATCAGTGCTCAACACCTAAAAAATGAAATGGCAGAACTCCCTGGACCTGGCAGAGGGTGGCTTTGTAACTTGGGCAGCACAGGTAACCGAGCTTCCATCTCTCCTTCCAGAATCGGCCCGGAAGTGGAAGAGGTGGAGGAGGCAGCATGAGGGCCTGGCACCCTCACCTCCTCAACCTCCTCCACTTCTGGACCTGCTCCGAAAGGAGAGATGGTGGCTCAGAAACCTACCCAGTTTACTGAGTTGCCATTTCTCCTTCTAGAGTTGGGAATGGGGTGAGAAACACTCTCCCTTTTCTCTATTTGTTGCTTTTTTTCTGTCCTCCCATGCCCTAGTATTAGCCTCAATATTTATCCAGAAAACTAATGTTCATTTTTTGCACCAATTTTCATCTGATTTTAATTTTTTTATAATAAACACCAACAAATTCCTGGGAAATTTTAAACAAAATAAAAACCCAAACCACAGTATCTTAGGGACAAATGTTTAACACAAACAAGACAGGGTGAATTGGCAGGGAACATGAGGCTGGAAACTGAATCCTGGCAGCATTAATTTATTGTAGAGCATAGATTCAAGGAGACTTGGAAAGCACAAGTGTTGTTCCTGGAAGCGCTGCTCTTGAGGTAGTGAGCTCACACAGCTTTCTTATCATGCGGGAGTGCAGAATTAGCAGGCCAAAGTGGGGAGACAGTTACAATTTAATATTTAGTAGGGCTGTAAAGTGATTTTAAAAATTAATCATGATTAATCATGCAATTAAAAAAATTAATCACAATTAATTGTGTGATTAATCACACCAGTAAACAATAACAGAATACCATTGATTTAAATATTTTGGATGTTTTCTACATTTTCAAATATATTGCTTTCAATTATAACACAGAACACAAAATGTACACTGCTCATTTTATTTTTTTATTACAAATATTTGTGCTGTAAAAAACAAAAAAAATAGTATTTTTCAGTTCACCTCATACAAGTACTGTAGCGCAATCTCTTTATCATGAAAGTTGAATTTAAAAATGGGGAATCATACAACAAATAACTGCATTCAAAAATAAAACAATGTAAAACTTTAGAGCCTACAAGACCACTCAGTCCTACTACTTGTTCAGCCAGTCACTCAGACAAACAAGTTTGTTTACAGTTGCAAGAGATAATGCTGGCCACTTCTTGTTTACAGTGTCACCTGAAAGTGAGAACAGACATTCTCATAGTACTGTTGTAGCTGGTGTAGCAAGATATTTACGTGCCAGATATGCTAAACATTTGTATGCCTTTTCACACGCCGAGAAAAAGTATTGGGGACCTCACACACCATGTCACACAGGGCAGGGTTGGCAACTGGTCAGGGTCTCCTGCCTATAAATGGAAAGTGGGGAGGATGAACACTAAGGATGGAGTTGGAATCTTACAGCAAGTTTTCTGAATTTCTAGCATTTAGGATTTTTTTTATTATTGTAAATATAACAGTCTACTAACATTGTTTTAAACGGCATTAATAGTGTTATTAACGCCACCTTCAGAATATGTCTTCAAAGGTCTTTGGTTCAGGCTTATAAAGAATATGATCCTGCAAGCTCTCACTCATGTGAGTAGTCCTTACTAGTGACTTGATTTCCATGGGACTACCTAAGGGAGTAAAAATTACTTACATGGGTAAAGGTCCGAGACATGAGACCTTAAATTAATTATTATTATGAAATAATACTTAAATATTAATAAATAATAGTTGACTCTCAAGAATTCAAGGAATCGGGTAGAAGGACAACTGGTCTAAGGGGCCCTGGAAATACAACATCTGGGTCTTTTGTTTTGTTTGAACATTTGATGTGTCAAAGAGTCTGAGATCAAATAGGTCAGGTTTTCAATACCAGATGTGGGGAGAGTTTATCATCACCTTTTATTTCATACATGTAGAATGATCAAAGTAACCCAGTACTGAAACAGGTGGAAACTGGGGATAAGGACTGTGGAGGATGATTTTGTTTGCGGTATTTTTAAATGAGTTGAAAAGCAGCCCCGCCTCCCTGATCTGGGCTGAATTGTAGGACAGTTTGAGATTAGAAGCCCCAGAGTACAGTAAACCCTCTCCTATTGGGAAAGCTTAAAAAGAGATTTTCTTATATAGAGAATAAACAAAATGAGCCCAATAGGCTAGGGCTCATTTATTCAGAAAGGAGAAGAGAAGGGGGAGCCATGGTTTCAACACTGAATACTACAGCGAAGGTCTGTGAAGGTATTTTTACCACAGGCCACAGCGATGTATTTCTGGTAAAAATCACACTTTTAAAAAAGAGTTCTGCATTTTGGCAGCCTTCGGTGAGAATAGCTCTGTGCATGCGTGTGTGTGTGTTACAGGAATGACAATTCCCTTTTTTCCATTTAAAAAATGATTAAGAGGATGAATTTTGATCACAAAATATATCCCCGACATGTGCAATGTATTGCTTTTTAAATAGTGTGTAATTTTAATATTAACATCACTGTATTTATATTGCTTATGTGACTATATGCATAAAAATAAGCACAATGTAAAATAAAAAAAATAGTTATTTAAATATAATTAAATAAAATGGAGCACTCAGGTTCCTCCTTATTTGGCTCAATTTCTGACATACATTGAGAATGCTAAGTGGTTGGACTGAAACTTCTCCCAGGCTATTAGGAGATGAAGGTCATATGTCACTGGAAAGGTAATTTAGTTTCTTCAAGGTCTGCAGTAAGGTCTTCAATTTGATGTATGACCTGAATGTCACAATAATTTGGGCTTTCTAAATGTGCCCATTTCTCAAATGGGCACCTCCATAACTATGATTAATAACTGGAATATAGATCACGTAAATCATTGCTAATAATCCTGAATGGTAACATGAACTTGACAAAGTACTATTGCATCAATGGAGCCGATTTCTATTTATACACAATATGTGCAGAATTGGTGTTTCTAGAGAGTTCCTACATGGACAGCTGTCCATGTGACAAAAACTACCTGCATCACCACAGCTGGGAGTACCTGACCCCTGTGTTGGCAGTCTTAACAAAGAGGCAGAATGAAAAGGTCACAGAAACTGATTTGTCCTCTTATATTTATACATAATCTCTACACATGAAGGCCTATAGGCTAAAGATGAATTAAGTTAGACTGGGAAAGATCCTGGAGTAGAAGGAATCTGAGGAGCTTTTCCCTCTGCTCTCTGTGTTACATATATCCTGGTGATAAATTGAGGACTTTGGTTTCCAGGGATAGTCATCTTAATACCTTTCACTCAGCAGGAATTAGCTTAAATAATTAACTCTTTATAGTTCAGATTGTCTAGAAGGAGGAAGGACAATATAGAAGGTAAGACACAAGTGTGGGAATGCAGGGCATGATCCAGCATCCAATGACATGAATGGAAAAGCTCCCATAGACTTCACTGGACACTGAATTAGTCCCTAAAATATGTGAATTGCATTCTTGCCTGTACCATAATCTTCTTCTAAAGCTTGACAAATCACTTTACCAATTTATATCTTAATCTTCCTAACTGTAAAATGGGCATATGTTTCCTTACCTCATGGTGGTCTTACTAGACGTACTTTGCTAGTATTGGTAAAGTGCCTTGAGGTCCTTGAGTGGAAGGTGTTATCAAACTTCAAAGAATTATTAAGAAAAAATATTGTATTAGTTACTGCGTATTTTTGGGATCCCTGTACCCCTCAATTATTTGAGAAAGACATTGCAGGGAATTGCAGGATAGGCCCCATTGCTTATATAGATGCTGAATTGATCTCAGCATTCTCTTAAATGGATTTACCATCAGAGAGATAGAAAGAGGAGAGAGAAAGAAGGATTAAATGGATGAATGATATTATCTGTCTCACTGCAGAAGTAAGGAGCTGAAGGCCCAGCTAGCCTCCATCATGGGTGTTCTCCCAGTTCTCCTCTTCTTCCTCCTCCTACTCAACTGTAGTTGTCAGAAGGACTTTCTGAATCAGCTTCAGAGGTGGAACTACAGAGAAGGAGGTAAGAGACACAGATGGGGAATCAGAGAGAGAGTATGGAGAAGATTATCTTCAAGTGCTGATGAAGGTTTAGGTTAGTTCTTATTTTATCCCTAGTAAAACCTGCAATCATCAATCTGGACTGCTTTTTTTAGGGTCCTACTGACAGAAGAAGGTATGGGGTGGGAGTGGGGTTACCATCCATTGTCTAGGAACAGAAGAGAAGTAGTCAGGATAAAAATATGAACTAATATAATTTTCACTCAAAACACAACCAACACCCCCTCACTCCATGCCCAGCACAACCATTGTGTGGTTTTCTCTGCATTTCCTGGTTCTGGCTGTTCTGGCAGCTGGGAATAGCTAGGTCATAGGAATGCCTCTCAGCTACATCTATATCATCCTGGGAACATCCACAGAAAATACTCTAGGCTCCACTGACTCCAAACCTGTCTTGTACTCCCCTTATATAAAGGGAAATCTCCAGGGGACTGATGCTTTACAAATCCCTTACATTGTCAGAGTGAGCATAAAAGGTCTGTGAGGCAAGGATGAATTGGGGCCTCTTTGTCTGAGAGGATGGATCAGTTTAATGCAGGGGTTTTGAAAGAGGAAGTAACCCTGAGTATACTACCCTATTTTCAGACAGATAATACAGAGAAACGTACAGCTGAGAATAAGGTCTATTGTTCTCCATGTATGAGGAAAACGAAAGTTCCTGTATCCAGGAGTAGGGCTGGGTGGAGTACATTTTTAGGAGATAGGAATCCAGTGAGATTGGTGAAGGATTTTAGTTCAGAAGTAGGAGGAGGATCCTGGCAGCTGGGAGTCAGACTGAGAGGTGCTTATCTGAGAAGGGGAAGTTGGGTTGGGATGTTTTGGAGAGGAGGGATTGTGGGGTGATTAGTCAGGGCAGTGGGGCTGGGGAAGAGAGGTGTCTGGTGACAGTAGGAGGGTAAAGCAGTGGGAGGTGGTGGAAGGTATTTGTTGGGGCTGTCATACTTAGTCTCTCAAGAGGAGTATTAAGTATATCAATGCAATTTACTGAGAATGAGCATGTGGTTCTCATCCAGGGTGCCCTCAGAGTTAAGGGGGAAAATGTGAAAGACCTTCCTATCAAATGAGATAAATGGCTAATGAGTTTCTTTGTTCCTTCAAATCTCCTCTCTTCTCTCCCATGGCATTCTGCTAATGCAGCAGACAAAGTCAACATCCATGGCATTAACAGTGTCACTCGTTTGCTGGAGAAATGGGGGAATGGCATCTTCTGGCAAATGAAACATTCCTTGCTGAGTCACCCTAACACTCTGCTGCCTGAGTTCTCCAGGTAACTCCCATCAGCTAATGGCATGATTCAGTGTTCAGATCAGTGTCCTCTCTCTGTGTATGTTCCATCATTCCACTGTCCTCATCCTCCTACTCTTTCCAAAGCAGGAGGAAATGGCACGTACTAAGAAACTCTTCCTGAACAATTTTTGAATAGCTAAATATCCTGTAGGTTAAATATTGCTACATATTTCCTAATAACCATTATTAGCCTGTGGAAAAATTATCTCAAAGGAAGAACAGGAAGCCCCATCATGTAAGACTTAGAAAACTGGGCTGGACAATGTAGTCGAGTTGGGAATACGTTGCAAGGAAAATCTAGAATTGGCCAGGGGCAGTGAAGGGGAGACCTGGAATCTCTATTATATTTGTCTATGTAACGTCTCTAGTTACACAAAATTGCTCTCTAGTCCATCAACTCACATTTTCCCAGCTCGTATTTCAGACATTACTAACCACTATGAGTTTAACACAGTCTTCGTATGTTGCTGTAGCCCCAGGCTATTGAAAGACAGTGAAGCATAAGTCTAACCATAGGGAAGAGAGAAAGAGGAAAGGAAGTAGAACAATGTATAAAAAGTCAAATCTCACTCAGAGCAATGCTACGGTATGCTGCCATTGAAGAACAAGTGGTTCTCATTCATAATGCAGACTTTTCTCTAACGAGAAACAGCTGTCTAGGAAATGCTAGAATCAGAGCTGGTTGAAAAGGGCGGGGGCGGGGCACAGGGATTTGCAAAAAGGTTTCTCCCTGCTTTGTTTTGTTTAAAAAATTTCAAGTTACAAAAAAATTTGACAAGCTCTATAGTTGGTCAAAAAAAAAGAAGGAAGCAAATATTGTTGCAAAAATATCATCAATATATTTCCAGTTTATTTTCTGACTTTCAACCCAGCTCTAGGTATCAGGGTGAAGTTCACTTGTGCAGAAGGCCTGTACAATGTCTATGCAAATTAAGGTCCAAGTGGGAGTCAGGTGGTAGTTAGGTCATGTGTGGGCTCTCCAAAAGGAGCATGATTTTCCCTCTAAATAATGGTATCAGTATAGTTTGTTCCCCCCTCTAATGTCATAGCATAGTATTACAGTTCTTAGACGGTGAATTCTTCAGGGCAGGGACTGTGACTTAAATATCTAGGGAAAAAAATCTAACACATGGTGGCTGCTAGTGGGTTAATAACAACAATAATAACAAATAACAACAGTTGAGACTCTAAAGTTATCAGATCTACCCAGTTAGGCAGGGTTGAGACTTGGATGGAAGGTCTCCAAACGAAACTAGAAGCTGGTATAGCTATCAGTGTTAGTGATTCAGGGGAGCTGTCTTCCCTCTAACTCTGTACTGAGCCAGATGGTCCAGAATGGTTCTAAGGGGTTTGCTGTCTTTCAGACAGGATGTAAAACTTTGGTCCAGGACATTTGTGCCCATTAAAGATCCCTTGACACATTCACAAGACTAGGTGCTAGCCTGATTATCTTGGCAAGTTTCAGCTTGGATAATTCCATTCTGCCCACTCAAATTACTCTGGCAGTTTCAGCAGAAAATGCTATTCTTCACTTCCTGCCCTAAAAGGCTGTGAAGTTTTATATATATATATATATATATATGTGTGTGTGTGTGTGTGTGTGTGTGGTCTAAATTTTCAACAGTAACTAGTGATTTTGGAAGCCTAACTTGTGACACCTTAAAGGAGCCTGATTTTCAGAAAGGTGTCTCAAGTTGGGCACCCAAAAACTGAAGGACTTTAGCTCACCAGTCCCTTCTGAAAATGTAGAGCCCATTTTATAGATCATTTAGGAATCTGCCAGGATGAAAGACACTATAAAAGTGAGAGAGATTAGTTGTTTTACTTTCTGTCTTAAGTAGTGGATCCAGGTCTGTGGTCATTCTACCTGTGCTGCCCCCTCTATCTACAGCCTCCATCCCATCTCCGAGGCACTTGATGACCTTCTGAAGGAAGTACGTTCAATGAAGAAGAGACTGGAAGAGCTGAACGAACGACTCAGTGCAATGAGCAGGGCCTTCTCTCCTATCCGATTCAATGCCCTGAGGGGACGGAGGCTCAGCAGTATGCAGCTGAGAAGACTCCCTTTCCAGAGGAGGAGGATGTACATCCGCAGGAGAGTTCAGCGGAATTAGCATTCTTCCAGAAAAGAAAAAAAAGAAACATCTCTATCTTTCTCTCTTCTGCAAGCCTTTATCGATGAGAGACTATTAGACTGAATGAAGTATGAGTGAGAGTCTGGATGCCTCAGGAGATGGTCAATTATGGGTTATGGAGCTGCCTTTCAAATGTAGGTCATTGGGTCAAATCCAGTCTAGCTCTGTGATGATGGCTGTGTTGTGACCCAGGTGTGATGAGTTGTTGATCTCGATCCAGTTAAGTGTTCGTATATTTCTCCTATACAGTTGTCCTCACATTTCCCTTGGATTGCCAACTATATTCCTTCTATGCAGATCAGATGCCTTTTTCTCTCTATTCTACTTCACAGAGAACTATGGACTCAGGGGTTAGGGGATCATGCATACCTAGGGACACTTAGGCCAAAATTTTCAAATGTTAGGCACCCAACTTAACATTTAGGTACCAAAATAAAAGTCACTTGATTTTCAATGTGCTGAGCACTTGACTTCAGGGAGAATTGTGCTTGCTTAGCTACTCTGAAAACAAACCAGATCACTTTTATTTAGATGCGTAACATTAGGCAGCTACATTTGAAAATTTTGGTCTCAATCTATAAACTGTTCATAGAAAGCATGTTCTGTTGACAAGCAGATGTTTTTAAAGAGTGTGAGGGAGGAGGGACTTCACAAGGCATTGGATAACAGGGAACAGTGCCTACATTTTCAAATATTGCTAGTGGTTAAGGGTGCCTCAGTTTTGGGGAGCCCACTTTTAGACACTGTATGGGGCTTGGTTTTTATAAAGTGCCAAGCACCCACCTTCTGAAAATTGGGTCCCTTTTAAGCATCTATTTAGGGGTGCCAAAAATCACTAATCACATGCAATGTAGGCCTGATCTTGACAGCAGTCTTTAAAACACTACACTGCCAACCAAGCCACTTGGGTCCAGACCCTCAAATGTATGTAAGCACCTCACTCACACTGATTTCAAAGGGAGTTAGGCTCCTAAATACAGTAGAGGATCTGGGCCTTGGAGACCAGGGGCCAGATTTTCAAAGGTATTTAGGCTCCTAAAGATCCTAGGTGGATTCTCAGAAGTGCCTCAGTAGGTTAGGTGCCAAACTCACCTGGTTCCAGTCTGTCCCCAGATGATTAACCAAGGAATTCTGAGAGGAGCTTTCCTGGTTCAGTAATAGCACATGTAACCCTTCTTCCCCTCTGAGTTGGCAGCAACAAGGGCCGGGTTCAGTATCCAGGGGTTCCATTTCAATAACACAATGCATAAGCGGCTCGAGTCTCCACCCAGTGACCTGGGACACTTACATAGCACACCCCCCCGGGCGCCTCTAGGAGGCAATACTTCCCCTCTCGCAAGCACGGAGTCTGAGTGTAGCAAAATCCATTTAATAAAAGAAGGAAACAATGCGGCATCCCATTGGAGAAACACCACAAACAGGATTATAACACAAACCATAAGCAAAAACCCACCTCCAAGTACATTTGGCAATGTCCTTTCCCCCTTAGGGTCTTAAGCCCAATCACTCCAAAGTCCAACAACCCAAAAGTCTCTGGTCAGTGGCATCCCAGAATTAAAAAGTTTATCTGCAGAGTTTTACCCCCCCAGCCTAGGTGGAAATTGGGGGGGAAGTCCATACAAGGTGTTAAGGGGCACCTTACGTGAGCCAGGGCGTTCTACTGCAGCCTTCACCACGACCAGCTCCACCACACCAGCTGTGCCACTCCTCCAGCTATCCCTGCAAACCGCTTTACTCTGCTCACTGTTCCATGGACTGCTCTAACATGCTGCAAACTGCTCCACTCTGCCAGCAGCTTAATGAAAGATCTTCATGTTCCCCCCCTAGTTAACACAGCACTCAGTGATCTCAGCTCAGCTCTTAGTAGGGGAGCTCCTAGTACACCATTAGCCCAGCATAAACTCAGCTCAGCAGTCTCTAGATAGACTCCTGATGGAATCAAAATTAGCTCTACTCTTTTATAATAGAGAGAAAACTGTACAATTGGTGTTCTAGACCCTCAAAAGGTGCCTATGCCACTAGATATACACACACCAACCCCCAACCTCTCTCAATTCACTGGGTATTGGAACCCATGTTCCTTGTTTAGCAAGTGTTACTTAAGTTATATTGAGACATCTCTGTCATAAAGCAGTCTCATAGTTCCTCATTCACATAATCAGGTGGCAACATTTTATTTATCCTGCCCCAATAACAAAGAAATTGGGGATCCCAGAGCTGTCAAAATAACCATCCCAGGCTACATTGGGCTATGGTGGGCGTGCCCATGCAAATATCTGAGAATTCACACTTTCTGAAATTCTTTCCACACTTCCCATAATTCACCACCAGATGTCAGGGTAGAGCTCATCCTGACTCTGCTTACACACAGATCTATCACTCAGTGAGCATATGATATCTACCCTTCTAACCATTATATTCAGTTTTGTTTGATTTTAATGTGGATTTCTGGACCAGTTAGATGGTTAGCACTCTTAGCTGTTATGAGAGAGACCTGGGTTTGATTCAGGAGAAAATGGAAGATTTTCTTTCCAGTAAACTTCTGCGAAGTTACTCTTCCTCTTAAGGCCTTGCATCTCAAGAGTTTCCTTGACTCACAGGACTTCCCTCTTTAAGTTCATCAGTGAAACTCCATTTGAATAGCAGTAAAAAGTTGTTGGAAAATGATGCACTCTCTCCTTCCTTAGTCATCCTCCCTGCAGTGTTTTTGTTCTTGCTAGCCTTGGGAAGAAAGTGAGAGACTATTGAGCACACAATCAAATCATGATTTGGATTTCTGAGCCAATGAAACTCCTGTGTCTTACCTCTCCTCACTGATCAAAATATAGGCTCATAGTGGGAGAAATTTGCCCCTGTGCAGTGGAGCTACACAAGACCTATGCATCACTTAAGTTCTAGTTAAGACCTCAAAACATGGTTTAAGTGGGACATAAGTGGTAGATAGTCCTTGTGTGGACCTTCTGCATAGAGGTGAATTTCACCCAACAAAAATTAGATGAAAATTAAGCAAGGTGGTGATGAAGTGGCTGATCTCTTGCCCTCTGACATAAGAGAAGAATAAGCACAAGACAGGAAATAACATCTCTCAAGACCCTGGGGAAAAGTATTCTTCTTATGAAAAGGTAAAGGGAGTTGACAAAGTGACACTTTCATTTCTATTGCTACCAAAAGTGATACCATGGACCAAATAAATCCAAAGGTAATTGTCCTGCCCTGTACAGAACTAGTAAAATTCACCTACAATATTGAACTCTGTTCTGGTCGAGTGCATACCTGAAATGTTAGTAAACTGGCAGAAAATGCAGAGAAGAACCACACACACAACCTAATGGAATAACACAAAAAAAGAAAGAGCATTGTATCTAGATTGGCTAAATGGCTAGTAGGAGGGCAACATGACAATTGTTTGCAAATATTTTAAGGAGGCAGAAAAGGCTGATAGGAACATGCTACTGTACCTCTGAACAAATATCTTCATCTTTTGTCAAGAACTGCACAGTAATAAAATAATTTTTTTAAGTAAATGACTGAGTAGAATAACAGGAAATAAAGACTATCTCAGCATTTGCTCTGTTATTACATATTATCAGTTCTCACATTGTATTGCACAGAACTCCCACTCTGCTTAGTGGTAGTGTCTTGCACATGTTGCTTGCAGGACTGGGGTTATGGTTTTAAAGTCTGTTGACTGCTTTGAGATCTCTGCATAAGAGACACTGTAAATGTCAGTTTTAATTATTTGTTCATCTTTCAGGTATGGAGATCCCATTGCCAGGTTTCCTGAATCTGTACAGATGGAAAATATTGGTCAGATGTGAAACTATTCAGCTCACAGAACCCCCTCATAACATTTTTTTAAAGAATAAAATAAATTTTAATGTGGAGTTGCAAGGTGTGGTGTTTTTGTTTTTTTGTTTTTGTTTTTTTGGTAATTCAGAAAATTATTAGCTAGTTTAGAAAATAAAATGGTGAATGAACTAAAATTACTTACAGCTATGGCTTTGTCTGGCAGTTTCTTTCACTCCTATTGTCCAAGAATAGTCTGATGTGACTTTCCCTCAATCCTGCCTGTTTAAATTGTTCCACTTTAATTAAATATTGATTGGCCCAGAGAAATAGTTAGAACGACTTTATAGCCTAGCTGTGAGGGCACTTCCCCAAGAGGTAGCAGATCCCTGTTCAAATCCCTTCTTATCAGGCAAAGGGGAGACCTGAACCAGTGATCTCCCATATCCTGGATGAGTGCTCTAACCACTGGGTTATAAAGAAAATTGGGCATCTTACTGGTTTTGTGTGAACTCACTTGAGGGGCCCAATTTGGTAAACAGTCTCTGAGTATGCCTATCCGGTCAGGCTCCACACATGACTTAGGCAGCTGAGCATCCATCTTCCCCAGGTTTATGAATCACTAGATGCCTCCTTGCAGCATGGATTTAGGCACCTAATTCTGTGAGGTGGTGGGGCTTAGCACACACTCCTCTCATTGGCGTCTCCCATTGGATAGCTTAGGTGCTGGCTTTGTGGCTAGCCTTCTAAAGCACCTCTCTCTCTATTCAGCGTATAGAAGCCTAAGTATCTAGCTCTGGCTTTGTTGATTATAGTCTTGCTCCTATGAGTTTCTAGTAGGGCTGTTGATTAATCACAGTTAACTCCCATGATTAACTCAGAAACATTTACTGCAATTTAAAAAATTCATTGCGATAAATCGCACTGTTAAACAATAGAATACCAATTGAAATTTATTAAATATTTTGGATATTTTTCTACATTTTCAAATATATTCATTTCTATTACAACACAGAATACAAAGTGTACAGTGCTCACTTTATGTTATTAATTTTATTACAAATATTTGCACTGTAAAAATGATAAACAAAAGAAATAGTATTTTTCAATTCACCTTATATAAGTGTGTAGTGCAATCTCTTTATTGTGAGAGTTTAGCTTACAAATGTAGGGTTTTTTTGTTACATAACTGCACTCAAAAACAAAACAATGTAAAACTTTAGAGCCTACAAGTCCATTCAGTCCCACCTCTTGTTCAGTCAATTGCTAAGACAAACAAGTTTGTTTACATTTACGGGAGATGCTGCTGACCGCTTCCTATTTACAATGTCACTTGAAAGTGAGAAGAAGCATTCACATGGCACTTTTGTAGCTGGCGTTGCAAGGTATTTACGTGCCAGATATGCTAAAAATTCATATGCCCCTTCATGCTTTGCCCACCACTCCAGAGGACATGCTTCCTTGCTGATGATGCTCATTGAAAAAATAATGCGTTAATTAAATTTGTGACTGATCTCTTGGGGGAGAATTGTATGTCTCCTGTTCTGTTTTACCCGCATCCTGCCATATATTTCATGTTATAGCAGTCTCGGATGATGATTCAGCACATGCTTGTTTTAAGAACACTTTCACAGCAGATTTGACAAAACGCAAAGAAGGTACCAATGTGAGATTTCTAAGGATAGATATAGTACTCAACTCAAGGTTTAAGAATCTGAAGTGCCTTCCAAAATCTGAGAGGGATAAGGTGTGGGGGATGCTTTCAGATGTCCTAAAAGAGCAAACTCTGATGCAGAAACTACATAACCCGAACCACAGAAAAATAAAATCAACCATCTGCTGGTGGCATCTGACTCAGATGATGAACATGAACATGCATCCGTCTGCTCTGCTTTGGATCATTATCGAGCAGAACCCATCATCAGATGGACGCATGTATTCTGGAATGGTGGTTGAAGCACGAAGGGCCATGTGAATTTTTAGTGCATCTCTCACTTTCAGGTGACATTGTAAACAAGACATGGGCAGCATTATCTCCTGCAAATTTTAACCAAACTTGTTTGTCTGATCAGTTGGCTGAAGTAGGACTGAATGGACCTGTAGGTTCTAATGTTTTACGTTGTTTTATTTTTGAATGCAGTTATTTTTTGTACATAATTCTACATTTGTAAGTTCAACTTTCATTATAAAGAGATTGCACTACAATACCTGTATTATGTCAGGATTTCTCAAACAGGGGTCTCTGCTTGTGTAGGGAAAGCCCCTGGCGGGCCGGCTGGTGTGTTTACCTGCCCCGTCTGCAGGTCCAGCCAATCGTGGCTCCCACTGGCTGTAGATCGCTGGTCCAGGCCAATGTGAGCTGCTGGAAGTGGGGCCTCGCTGTTTGAGAAACCCTGTATTAGGTGAATTGAAATATACTATTTCTTTTGTTTTTTACAGTGCAAATATTTATAATAAAAAATAATATAAAGTGATCACTGTATGCTTTGTATTCTGTGTTATAAATGAAATCAATATATTTGAAAATGTAGAAAATATCCAAAAATATTTAAATACATTGTATTCTATTATTGGTTAACTGTGTGATTAATCATGATTAATTTTTTTAATCACTTGACAGCCCTAGTTCCTAGGCATCTAAGTTAGGTGTTGTAATGCTCAATGTCAAAATTCCTAAGTCCCTTCTGTGGATTCCATGTCCACCTGACTTTCTAAGTGATCTCAGGTAAATCTACACTGTGCCTCAGTTCCTCACTTATAAAACGGGCTATACTTCTTTATAAGTGTGTGGGGAGGATAAATTTCATTAATGACCATGAGACACTCAGCTAACAAGATGAGGGGGACCATATAAGTATCTAGACAGATAGTCTGGCATTTTGAAAGGAGTTAAGGTTGTTAGGCACTCAAATGCCATTAATGTCATTGGGAGATGGGCACCTAATTTCCATGTGCACCTTTAAAAATCTATTGCATTATCGAAAGATTTTGGAAAACCCAAACAAATTATAGGGCTTTAGCTAACATTTATTAACTTGAAAGAAAGAAACTGTATTTCCCAGCATCCCCTTGGCTTCTTTCATTCTAAAATGAGCATTGTCTTCACGATTTTCCAGCCCAAAGGACCACTCAACTTTCTTCAGCATATACTGTATAGTACATATCATTGTCAGTATTCCCTGTATTTCACCTGTTATTTCCTTCAGATCCTCCTCCACATTCCTGGACGAATACTATCTGATCTTGTGCTTTGTTATGCCAGAGTTTCTCAAGTTGTTCCACTGCATCACCCACAGAGGCATCAGCTTTTCCCGGTTCCAAACTCTGATTGCGCTCAGTATAATCCTTCCTATAATTTATTAATAAAATCTATAGCTAAACTATTTACATCCTTGCACAAACCACTCCTTTACACACATCTGGCTCCCGAGGATCTCAAAACACAAACAGAAATAACTGTGGAGCGGATATTACCCCATAGTCCAGTCCTACTGATACGGGTGAAAGTGGTAGAGAGAGTTGATGGCCTCCACCTTGGAGGATCTGGTCTTAAGTCAGGGCCAGCTTTAGGAAGTGCGGGGCCCAATTCGAACATTTTCGGTGGGGCTCTGGCAGGGATGACTTTAAAAAAAAGTGGAAAAAAAAGCCTTCCATTTCTTTCATGTATTATTTACTTTCCATAACAATATGAATAATAAAATTATATATTATATACATTGCATCATATATGCTGTTGATTGGCTATTAATGACCATCATTTCACATGTGTGGGTCCCCGCTACTCCCTCGGGGTGTGCACATGTGTTGGTCCCAGCTGCTCCCTGCCCCCCTCATTGAAGCAGGTGTGCAGGGTTACTGCCCTGGAAACTGCAGGGCAGCAGTGGACATGGGGCTGGCTGGAGGCAGGGCAGGGGCTGACTGGAGGTAGGGTCTGGCTGCAGGCAGGGCAAGGGGTGTGGGGCTGGTTGGAGACAGGAGGGGGTGTGGGGCGGGCTGGCTTCAGGCAGAGCCGCAGGTGGGTGCAGCAGGGGTTTGCAGGTCTGGAGACAGCGGAGTGTGGAACTGGCTGGCTTCAGGCAGTGAGGTGCAGCAGGGGTTGACTGGAGACAGGGCAGAGGGTGCAGGCTGGGCAGAGTGTGCAGGGCTGGTGCAGGCAGCAGTGTGTGTGGGGCTGGCTGGCTTTGGGCAGGACTGCAGGGGTGTGTGGCAGGGGCTAGCTGGAGACAGGACAGGGGGTTTGGCAGGGGCTGGCTGTGGGCACGGGGTGCAGAGCTGGCTGCACGCGCGGGGGGCCGGACTGGTGTGGGCAGGTCAGGAAGTGCAGCAGAGGCAGCTGGAACCCCAGCCCTTTAAGTAGCCCCCAAACCCCCTTCTACCCTGCCCCGGACCTTTTAAATAGCCGTGGGAGCGCTGGGGAATGCATGGGGGGGGGGCTCTGGTGGCTATTTAAAGGACCAGGGTGGCAAAGGCAGCTGGAGCCCCAGGCCCTTTAAATAGCCCCCGGAGCCCCTCACTGCCCCAGGGCTCTGGGGGCTATTTAAAGGGCCCAGAGCTCCAGCCAGGCTTGTGGGGCTTGCCACACTCTGGCCGGAGCTTCAGCCGGGGCCGCCAGCATTGCCGCACTCCGGCTGGAGCGTGGCAAGCCCCGTGGCCTCGCTCTCCCGGCTGGAGCCCCAGCTGGAGCACGGCAAAGCCCCGCCGCCCCGCTCTCCCGGCTGGAGCCCCAGCTGGAGCACGGCAAAGCCCCGCCGCCCCGCTCTCCCGGCTGGAGCCCCAGCTGGAGCATGGCAAAGCCCCGCCGCCACGGCTGGAGCTCTAGCTGGGAGAGCGGGGCCGCGCCGCACTCCTGCCAGCGCTTCGCTCAAAGGAGCGGGACCATGGAAGACCCCAGAGCAGACCACAGCCGGAGACCGGGGTAAGTTAAAAAAAAAATTAAAACGGTGCCTAAGGCGTGGTGCCCTCTTAGGCGCGGGGCCCGATTCCCCGGAATCGGTCGAATCGGCCTAAAGCCGGCCCTGTCTTAAGTGACTTGCCCAAGGCCACATTGGAAAGTCTGTGGCAGAGCTAGCAATAGCTCTTCTGATTGCCTGTCCTACAAGTTAGCCACCAGACTACGCCACTGAGGTGGTGATGGGAGAAGGATGATGCGCCTCCGGGTGGCGGGCATACACTGGCTGAAAGTGCAGGAGACTGAGACCCTACGCTCAGAAGCCGCATGCATGTGCCTAAATGTCCGGATATGTCCCTTTCGATGCCAAAGGATGTGCCAAAAATCCAAGGCACGTGGGTCAAGCATCTCTGCACACGTGTGCACGTGCCCATGATTAGCCCGCTCCTCTCTGAGGGTCGCCCCCGCGGAAGCCCAAGGGTGGGAGCTGAGGGCGACAACCCGCCCCTGAGAGGGCACCTCTGCTGTGACTCATCAGCTGCCCCCGGCCCCGCCCGCACCAGCCTCCCCCCTTCCCACCCACACCAGCAAGGGCGGGGCGGGGCGGGGCGGGAGGAGGAAAGTGGCTGCTGCCGGGGCGGGGCCTCCCTGGGAGGAGGAGCAGCTGCAGCTGTAGCCGCGGCGCGGAGAGGACGGCGGCGGCAGCGGCATGTTTGGGGTGATCAGGAACTCCTTGTTCGGGTCGGTGGAGGGGTGGCCCTGCCAGGTGCTGAGCAGACGGGAGAAGGTAGGAGCGGGCTGCCCGGGAGCTGGAGGGCAGCGAGGTAGGGAGGAACTAGCCTCTCCCCCTCCCAGAGATCTACCCCGGAGTTTGGGGGCAGAGTGATTGGGTTGGGGTGTTAAACGGAGATGCTCCTCCTCTCCCTCCCCCCAGGCGTCTCTGCCGCCCCCGTGTAAACCGTCTAGAAGGGAAGCGTGTGCCCCTCATTCCCCTAATCATCCAGTTCCCGGGGGCTGACACACACACAGGGAAGCTGTGTGCAATGAGCCAGGATCCTTTCCTTTAACCCACGCCTGAGCCTCCAGAACTCCCGCTTGTTGGTATCAATATGGGGCCTTTCCCCCCGGCTGCATCGATCACCCTGCCCAGACATCCAGGCGGTGACTTATTATTTCTCCTTCCTTTTTAAAGGAATTATGTCACTGCCATTGCACAACTGGCCAAGTTGCAGACAGCGCCTGCATCCAGTGTTTTGGGCGGGGTGACCAGTCTGCCTGCCTTATCTCCGCACGGGGTGCACACAGCACTCTTGTCAAACAGGGGGCTTCAGAGGATTGAGCTAATGCAGCAAACGCCGAGAAACTATGGCTTTGCATTGTGGCCCTCTTTCTGGTTGCTATCCATTGCTGTGAATTCTATCCATGCAGAGAGAGAGTGTTTTGGTTTTGCCTGTTCTCCCCACCCCCAAAACGCGCGTGCACTCATGCATACACATGCTGTGCCTATCAAGTTCTACCACTCCTCCCTTACTATCTTGTGCACCCCAGAGAATCAACAGGGCGTTGAGTCCTCAGGGGATAGTAATGTGAAAGTAACTGGTCTGATCAGGTCTTTCCTCCTTCAGAATCCAACTTGCTCCTTGTTGCAAAAGAACTCTGCTGTGATCTGCTAGGGCAGGGATTGGCAACTTTTCATAAGCGTTGTGCCGAGTCTTCATTTATTCACTCTAATTTAAGGTTTCGCATGCCAGTAATACATTTTAACGTTTTTAGAAGATCTCTTTCTATAAGTCTATGATATATAGCTAAACTATTGTTGTATGTAAAGTAAAAAAGGTTTTTAAAATGTTTAAGAAGCTTCATTTAAAATTAAATTAAAATGCAGAGTCCCTCGGACCAGTGGCCAGGACCCAGGCAGTGTGAGTGCCACTGAAAATCAGATCGCATGCCACCTTCGGCACATGTGCCATAGGTTGCCTACTCCTGTGCTAGGGTTTGCTGCTGTGTGTAGCTGGTTTGATCAGCATTTTTCTATGATGATGGTGCTTCCCAGGGATGCAGGGTGGATAGGGGAGCCTTCACCTGCAGGGCTGCTCCAAGGGGAGCAAGGTGACCTAGAGCATTTATTTCGCTCAGGCCTTTCAAGTCTAGGTTACAGTTGTCCTGTTTTATCTCCATTTTTCCCCCCTGCCCCTGTCATCATTGGTACCACAAACAGTGGTTAACCCCATATTGAGATCTGCTCTGCTGCGAAGACATGATGACATCAGACTCAGGAGAGAGACTGACAACTCCATGGTCAGTCTCTCCACCTAACATTGAAACTGGTCTTTACATGGGAGGGTTATGTGGAAAGGGGTGGGGAGCAGTGTATGTTCCTAGGATCTAATTTTCCCCAGGGAGGCAATTTCCTTGTCGTGAGGAGCGTTTCATCTCTCAGGTGGATGTGTTATCTGCCTGTGTTCTTTTTCCAGGAAGAGGTAACCTATGAAGAAAGGACATGCGAAGGTGGGAAATTTGCTACAGTGGAGGTAGCTGGCAAACAATTTGATGAGGCCTCCAAGGAAGCCGTGCTCAAGCTTCTGAAATATGTGGGAGGAACCAATGATAAGGGTCAGAAATCTTGCAGACCTCCTTTGTTCAACTGCTAGTTTCATCTTGTCTGTCTCTGAGAAGGATTTGTAGTTGTATTTTCTAAAGGACAGTCTAAGTAGCTTCTTAGGGGATCTCTCAACATGTATGCATATGGTGTGTGGTTTTTGCGTCTTAACTCGCTGTATGTGCAGGGGGCCCACCCTTTTATGTGGTGATGGCAGAGATTACCTTTGTAGCTTTTATCTTAGCTAGTGTAATTGCACAGGCTAGTCTAATTAATAATAAAGTGTAGTAAATAATAAACTTACATTAATTTCCAATTCTCATCTTACTAAGCAAGGTACTTCAATAATATTCCACAACAAGGGTGTGGGGGGAGGGTCACAGAGTAATTATAAGTCACCTACAAATGCTTTTGCATCTTTCCCAGATGTCTGAGGAAGGCAGGTATATAGACTCCAGTAGCACTTGGCAGGAAGAGGGGGAATGAATGGAAGAGGGAGAAGGTTGCAGTTCTGGAAAGAACAGCAATTGCAGCAGCACAGTTAGTCAGTAAATGTGGTGATGAGGGAAGGTACCTCTAGCCATAATCCATAGCACTGAGATGAGACATACTGCACCTAAGTGTGTAAATAGATAAGAGAGCGCTTCTGGGACAGAGCACTGGATTGGGACACAGGAGAGCTGGTTTCTATCCCTAACTTGGCCACTGGCCTGCTGCATGACCTTGGGTAAGTCACTTCACCTCTCTGTGCTCCAGCGTCCCTGTCTGTAAAATGGGGATAATGACCCTGACTTTGGAGCTCTACTGAGGAAAAGCGCTCTGTGACAGCTAGATTGTTGTTGCTACCTCTCTTTGAGTGATTGAGGTTTCACAACCAGTGACAGCCTGGAGAGAGGGAAAACCAATCATCTCCAGTGTGAGTTGTAGTCATAACTTGCTGGATATACCTTCTGAGAACAACAAATTAATAGTTTACCATGTTGGGGTGGGATCACACACAGCCCTGGCCGGAGTTAGAACAGCTCAGAGTTCTGAGTCAGTGGCTCCCACAGGGAGTGTTTTGTTCTGCCCCAGCTGAGGCGTCATGCTGCAGGGCCTACACTGATTAAACTATCCATAAAGCATCTGGCACTGGCTACTGAAGGACACAGGATCCTGGCCCAGATTGGTCATTGGTCTGTCTCTTTATTGAAACTCCTGTGTGTTGATTTTCTGAGGTGTTGAGCCCTGGCAGCTCCCATTGATTTCACTCTGAGTTGTGAATGTTCAGCACCTCTGAAAATCCGGCCCCTAATGCTTAATTTCTCAAGGGCCTGGGCTCTGCTTGTAATACCTCTGTCTGTATCTGTCTTAGGGGTTGGGATGGGTATGACTGCACCAGTTTCCATCACTGCCTTTCCTGATGAGGACGGCTCCTTACAGCAGAAAGTGAAGGTCCTACTCCGGATTCCGAGCCAATATCAGGACAACCCTCCCCGTCCTGGTGATGACAGCATTCAGATTGAAGAGCGAGAAGGAATGACCATTTATTCCACGTAAGGGGCAGATCTCAGTATTCCCAGACAGCTGGAAAGTGTTGCACTTTGGATGCCCTAAAGAACAGGGTGCTCTAAAGAATACAGTTATGTTTGCCAGTTGACTCATCATTGGTTATAGATGTGTGTGCAATAGGGGAAGATTCAGGGAGCCTACTACACTGAACAAAAATGCTTCCCCCTTAATGTTGTTCATGTTTCAGCACAAAGCAAACGGAATTCTTTTAACTTTTGAAGCAAATGTAGTGTCTGTGAAAGATGGCAGCTTGCAATCCTGGAGATGAGAGTGGTCTCTGCACGTAACATGGACACTAGCAGTGCAAGTTTCTTTTTCACACCGTTGAAGGGGGGATGAGACTGACAACAAAGGGAGTGAACAGTCAAGTGGCAAAGTTTGGAGGTGATACAAAATTAATCAAGATAGTTAAGTCCAAAGTTGACTGTGAAAAGGTACAAAGGGATTTCACAGAACTAAGTGACAGGGCAACAGTATGGCAGGTGAAGTGCAATGTAGATGAGTGCAAAGTAATGTACATGAGAAAAAAGAATTCCAACTACACATATATAACGATGGGGTCTAAATTAGCTGTTACTAGTCAAGAAAGAGATTTTGGAGTCATGGATAGTGAAAACTTTAGTTCAATGTGCATCATCAGTCAAAAAGGCTAACAATGTTAGGAACTATTAGAAAAGGGATAGAACATTAGAAAATATCATGATGCCGCTATATAAATCTCTCTCTATATATAAATGGTGAGCCCACACCTTGAATACTGTGTGCAGTTCTGGTTGCCCCATCTCATAAAGGATATTGTGGTGCTGGAAAAGATGTAGAGAAAGGCAATAAAGATGATCAAGGGTATGGAATAGTTTCCATACAAGGAGAGACTAAAAAGATTGGGGCTGTTCAGCTTAGAAAAGAGATGATTAGGGAGAGACATGACAGAGGTCTATAAAATCATAAATGGTGTGGAAAAAGTGAATGGCAAAGTTATTTGCCCTTGCCCACAATACAAAAACCAGAAGCCACCAGATGAACTTAATGAGCAGCAGCAGGCTTAATACAAACAAGAGGAAGTACTTTTTCACGTGATGCACAATTAACGTGTGGAACTTATTGTCAGGGGATGTCGTAATGGCCAAAAGAGTAACTGGGTTCAAAAAAATAATTAGATCAGTAGTTGGAGGATAGCCACTGATTAACCTATTAGCCAAGAAGGTCAGGGATGCAAGACTAGAGATTATGATGGTGCCTTCTTACCTTAAAGTCTGAGTCTATGAGCCCCATGCTCAAGGCAACCCTATACTTCTGATCGCCAAAAGCCAGGAGAGGAAGCTGGGGGATGGATTTCTCCCAAATTGCCCTGTTCTGTACACCCCACCTGAAGCTGTGGTACTGACACTGTTGGAAACGGATACCGGGCTAGATGGGTCACTGGTCTGATCCAGTCTGGAAGCTTTTATGCTCTTAAAGTGGCATATTAGTTCAACAGTGGTGATAATTTGTGTGAATATGGGAGGAGTGAATACTTGCCTATTAGGAACTGGACTGAGATCATCAATTTATTTAACCTATGTCAGTAAGTGCTTTCACATAAGAACAACTTTCAGGCACTACCTTGGTTGTGCAAGGGTCCTAAAACTGTTGTTAATAAAAGCAAATGTTTTAAGAATAGATTAACTAATGTAACACCAATATTTAAAAAGGGCTTTAGAGATGATCCTGGCAATTACAGACCGGTAAGTCTAACGTCGGTACCGGGCAAATTAGTCAAAACAATAGTTAAGGATAAAATTGTCAGACACGTAGAAAAACATAAACTGTTGAGCAATAGTCAACATGGTTTCTGTAAAGGGAAATCTTGTCTTACTAATCTATTAGAGTTCTTTGAAGGGGTCAACAAACATGTGGACAAGGGGGATCCAGTGGACATAGTGTACTTAAATTTCCAGAAAGCCTTTGACAAGGTCCCTCACCAAAGGCTCTTACGTAAATTAAGCCGTCATGGGATAAAAGAGAGAGTCCTTTCATGGATTAAGAACTGGTTAAAAGACAGGGAACAAAGGGTAGGAATTAATGGTAAATTCTCAGAATGGAGAGGGGTAACTAGTGGTGTTCCCCAAGGGTCAGTCCTTGGCTAATCCTATTCAACTTATTCATAAATTATCTGGAGAAAGGGGTAAACAGTGAGGTGGCAAAGTTTGCAGATGATACTAAACTGCTCAAGATAGTTAAGACCAAAGCAGACTGTGAAGAACTTAAAAAAGATCTCACAAAACTCAGTGATTGGGCAACAAAATGGCAAATGAAATTTAATGTAGGTAAATGTAAAGTAATGCACATTGGAAAAAATAACCCCAACTATACATACAATATGATGGGGGCTAATTTAGCTACAACAAGTCAGGAAAAAGATCTTGGAGTCATTGTGGATAGTTCTCTGAAGATGTTCACGCAGTGTGCAGAGGCGGTCAAAAAAACAAACAGGATGTTAGGAATCATTAAAAAGGGGATAGAGAATAAGACGGAGAATATATTATTGCCCTTATATAAATTGATGGTACACCCACATCTTGAATACTGTGTACAGATGTGGTCTCCTCATCTCAAGAAAGATATACTGGCACTAGAAAAGGTTCAGAAAAGGGCAACTAAAATGATTAGGGGTTTGGAGAGGGTCCCATATGAGGAAAGATTAAAGAGGCTAGGACTCTTCAGCTTGGAAAAGAGGAGACTAAGGGAGGATATGATAGAGGTATATAAAATCATGAGTGATGTGGAGAAAGTGGATAAGGAAAAGTTATTTACTTATTCCCATAATACAAGAACTAGGGGTCACCAAATGAAATTAATAGGCAGCAGGTTTAAAACAAATACGAAGACGTTCTTCTTCACTCAGTGGACAGTCAACTTGTGGAACTCCTTACCTGAGAAGGTTGTGAAGGCTGGAACTATAACAGTGTTTAAAAGGGAACTGGATAAATTCATGGTGGTTAAGTCCATAAATGGCTGTTAGCCAGGATGGGTAAGGAATGGTGTCCCTAGACTCTGTTTGTCAGAGGATGGAGATGGATGGCAGGAGAGAGATCACTTAATCATTACCAGTTAGGTTCACTTCCTCTGGGGCACCTGGCATTGGCCACTGTCAGTAGACAGGATACTGGGCTAGATGGACGTTTGGTCTGACCCGGTACGGCCTTTCTTATTTTCTTATGTTCCTCATCACTTCCTGTAAGGCAGCTCCTGCAAACTGAAGAGAGAAAACGTAAATCATTTCCAGCTGCCACTTTCAGCTAAGAAACTGGGTTGTGAACTCCCTAGGAAATAACATTCTGTTGGCCTAACTGGCTACTGGGGTGTCACTGTTGTGCCAAGGAAAACCACTGTTTTGTTCAGCTGCTGTGATCAGGCTGCCACTTATGGATGGCATTTCAGGCTGGACATCTCTTTTAGGGAGGAAGGGGCTGGAAATAGGCACAAAGGAGTAAATATGATGTAAAAATAAATACATTAGGGTTTTCTTCTCTAACGTTTCCTTTGTGGTTGTTAGTTTTCAATGAGCAGAATACTCCTCTGTCTCTCATATCAGTCTGGAGGTCCCTCAGCAGATTTCTGTTGAAATTATTGATGGTACAGATGTTGGCCATAGACCGTAAGAGGGTATGCCAGTAACAATGAGAGAGTTAGGAACAGATAGATAAATATTGGTCACAGCCCACCAGCTGTCTAACTCGGGGTCAGTTAGTGCCACATGGTAATGTGGACATGTGTCCTCTAGAAACTAGAATCTAACCATCAATTGTCATTCAGGATTGAACAGCCATTTGGTATTTTGTTTGGTTGCTACACACACACTTATGCTGGATTCAAATCCACTCACCCATGGTGAGATGTTTCTGTCTGGCCTGGCTTTTCCCTTTGCAGTCTGGAAGCTCCTGCGGTGTGTCTGAATGCTGCCACAATCCAGCTTTTGTATTTGGTTGCCTCCATGGGCCCGGGCTGCATTGTCAACAAAGATGAGCAGCATGTTGTTGGCTGTTCCTGCAGGAATCAGTAGCAGCCCTTCGTTGTTTTTTATCCCTCTCTTACTTGAACTAGCCAGAGTTTGACTTCCTCTCATAGTTCAGGTTCCAGCAGGCAAGTGTTTACCCCACAATTAACATCTGTGTTGGCAAGCTCAGCACAAAGGTCAAGAATGGAATGGGCTTGGAGATACCTGTCCCTTCACTACAAGAAGCTATCCCTTCAGCTTGGGGTTGAGACGTAGGGCAGGACATGGGGGGCTAGTACAGGTGATGCCCATGCTTTATATATCTGTGAATGACTAAAGCTGTCTAGTCTCTGGACCTCTCAAGCCAGCACTTTTTTGCCTGCATTAGATTCAGACAGGATAGCTCAGGAAAAAGCCACAGCGCAGATCTACATCACTATGTATTTTTAGTGTCTTTTTCCCCTTTTGTCACCACATTTCAGGGTTGTCTCACTCAGTGTCTCCATGTTTGGCTCCTTTGCAGGCAGTTTGGTGGTTATGCCAAGGAAGAGGATTATGTGAATTATGCCGCCAAGCTGCGCTCTGCCCTGGGGAGTGAGGCAGCCTACCGCAAAGACTTCTACTTGTGTAATGGCTACGATCCCCCCATGAAACCGTACTGGCGACGCAATGAAGTCTGGTTTGTGAAGGAGTGAGCCACTGGCTTGTAAAGGTGTATGGTGAGGCTGATGTCTTCTCCAGCTTGTTGTATGTGAGTGGAGTCCTAGCCCTGTTCCAAACAAAACCACAGGCTCGCAGAGTCAAAAAAGAAGTGGTCTCAGTTATTAACAAAAATATAATTAAAAAGTAATACAACGTGAACCCTCCTCAACAAAGCCTTCTGCCAGGCTTAGCTCCTTGTAGGATCCCTTGGCTTTAGGATCTGACTCAGGTACTAGTGCTCTTCCTGTTTCCTAGACTCCTTTATTTTCAGGTGGGGAAATGAGCCAGCTGCACCAAGGAGTTTGCAGAATCAGCACTCACTAACGGGTGGGGGTTGCTTGCATTCACTGGCAGCCTGTTATGCCCCTCTGAAACCTGAGAGATGCCTATTATTGATCAAAGTCTTTATAACGTGGCTTTTCCATTCTGATGGGGTGTTACGATAGCTTAATTCCATGCTACACTGATGCTTTATCTGTTCCATTCGGAAAGAGTATAAAGGGTTAGATTGCTGTTGCTGAGGCGCTGTGCAGTGAAGATAGCATCATCTCCATTTCCTAGTAGTGCACAAGGGAACAGCATGTCAACAGTCTGATTCAGAAACCTGCTCAAGAGGAAGAGCCAAGATTATTTGTACAGCTTCCTGACTAGGAGATGGAACTCTTCAGTGTAAACTGCTGACCTGTTGCCATTAATCACTGGATAATGTATGATAAAATCTTGTGACTATTTCTTTGTGTCTATTAAGTGTTTATAATATGTTTTCTCTGAAACTAGCCTATGAAGGGGTCAAAATTGGACATGACAATGAAATCTGTATTGGCCTAAATGTATACAGAGGGATAAAGAGTCTCAACAGTTGGTACCTCTGACTTAGGTGTCTGACTTTTAGAAGAGCTGTGCACACAACAGCTCTCACTGAAGTGAGCACGAGGTTCTTGGCTCAACTGTCTTGAAAATATGGATTTGGGTGTCTAATTTTATGTAGACACTTTTGCAAATCTTGGCATTCATGTGTGTAAGGGTGTAACTAGTTCTGTGAACGCTGTAATTTCTTTAACTGGTACATATCAAACCAACACTTTAGCTGTCAATGGTCCTGCCAGCGGATGTCAGAAAGTATCAGATGTGGACGGATACACATACTACACTTACACAGGTGTGTCTATAATTTCAGCTAACTCAAACTAAGAGCAACGTTCTTATAATATCTCTCTGCGTGAATGCCCGAGGGCGCTTACTAAAAGGAACGGCTTCATCCTGAAAGCCAAAGGAGAAGCTGTTCAGATGCAAGTCGGACTCTGGCCGGTCATGATGTTTTAGGTTAAGGTGATCCTCTTGAGATGAAAGTTTTTCAGGGAGAAGGGAAGTTTAAGGTCCTGATCTTTCTTCCACTGAAGTTAAATAAGAGCTTTGGACTTCAGTGAACGTTGATCAGGCCCTTTACTGTCAGAACAGTTGGCTGGTTTAGGAAAAAGAATAGGTGGGTAGCTTATTGTTGCAGAAGAGAGGAAAAGCTAGAAATAAAGTAACAGTTGGCTAGAGTAAGTGTTATAAACAGATAGCTAAGGGTTAATGTCTCTTTCACCTGAAGCACCTGACCAGAGGACCAATCAGGAAACCGGATTTTTTCAACTTTGGGTGGAGGGAATTGAGTGTCTGAGTCTTTGTGTCTGTCTGCCTGCTTTCTCTGAGCTTTGGAGAAGTAGTTTCTACTTTCTAGTCTTCTGTTTCTAAGTGTAAGGACAAAGAGATCAGATAGTAAGTTATATGGTTTCTTTTCTTTGGTATTTGCATGAATATAAGTGCTGGAGTGCTTTGATTTTGTATTCTTTTTGAATAAGGCTGTTTATTCAATATTCTTTTAAGCAATCGACCCTGTATTGTATCATCTTAATACAGAGAGCCCATTTGTATTTTTCTTTCTTTTTATATAAAGCTTTCTTTTAAGACCGGTTGAAGTTTTTCTTTACTTCAGGGAAATTGAGTCTGTACTCACCAGGGAATTGGTGGGAGGAAGAAATCGGGGAGATCTGTGTGTTGGATTGCTAGCCTGATTTTGCATTCCCTCTGGGGGAATAGGAAAGTACTTTTTGTTTCCAGGATTGGGAACAGAGAGGGGGAGTCTCTCTGTGTAGTTTCACAGAGCTTGTGTCTGTGTATCTCTCCAGGAACACCTGGAGGGGGGAAGGGAAAAAGGATTATTTCCCTTTGTTGTGAGACTCAAGGGATTTGGGTCTTGGGGTCCCAGGGAAGGTTTTTCAGGGGGACCAGAGTGCCCCAAAACACTCTAATTTTTTGGGTGGTGGCAGCAGGTACCAGGTCCAAGCTGGTAACTAAGCTTGGAGGTTTTCATGCTAACCCCCATATTTTGGACGCTAAGGTCCAAATGTGGGACTAAGGTTATGATAGTAAGACATTGGAGCATAATTCTTGAAGGGGAGATGGACCAAAAAGAAATAGGTAGACAAAGATATATTTGTCAAGTTGAGGTTTTGCTTTTAAGACAGTAAAACAATAGATAGGAATGAATATGAACTGTTAAAGAGCAGGTGCTACCTTTAAAAGGTTCTGCACAACAAAAGGAACCTCTCTATGCACACGGTTATTCTTACCTAACCATGTGGAGAATGGAGGGGTTGGGTTCATCTTGTTACTAAATTCTAGGGTTTATTTTGGGATTCTTCCATATGAATTGCATGCAGTGTAAGCACTGTGCTCTCGGGCTCGAGGCAACAGGTGTGCTATAGTGATGTGAACCCACAGCTGATGAATTCTAGAATGTATAATAGGTAATAATAAACCTGATGTGATCACACTCCAGATTGGATCAACACACTGTAGAAGACTGAGGAGTTCACAAAATGTATAAGCACTGTCCCAACATCAAGCGGTGAACTGAGCTTGTGACTAAAGGCTGAGAGTTATGAAGTCCACAGGCTTTCCCTCCCATAGACTTCCTAGAGGTCAGATTTTGATGCCGTTGTGCAAACTAAACAGAACATTATCCCATGAGTAATCCCATTGATTTCAGTGAGATTACTCCAATTGAATAGCACCTTCCTTCACAAGCAAAAGTATTTAGATTCCGTTTTCCCATTCTTTGCAACATTTAAAAAATCATGACTTTTTAAATTGCAACTTGGAATTTCCTGACTTGATCAAAGGATCTGAGAGGGCAGTGGGAGCTTTTGATTGCTCAGCCCTTTTGAAGAGCAGGCCATTAAGTGCTTTGTCACTAATTGAAGAGCCTGATTTTAGGTTGAAAATCTTGGGGGGGGGTGTGTGTGTGTGTGTTTGGGAGACAGATCATGTCACAGTATCTATACTTAGCCACTGATCCCTCTCTAAATAAAAAACTGTTTGGCCTCAGTTATCTAAGTGTATGTGTAGATAATGAAGGGTTGATATGACTCCATGATAATATCTTATATCATATGCCCCATAAACTCTTAAACTCCTGTGTAACTTTACTTATGTGAGTATTACCATTGAATTATATGGGGCTACTCAGCTGAATAAAATTACACACTTGCTATTTACAGGATTAGAGCCACAAAACCCACTTCATTACATAACCGATCAACTCCTTAATTGACTTAAAAACTGCACAGTCCTCCTTCTTTTATGTTCTCTGTACCTTTTAAACACATTCCTTGTAGGAGAATAATACAATTAATCATATCAAAAAATTTCATGTAACCTCTTTTGTGCCTGTAAGGTGCCCTTATCTGTGCTTCACATGAACACTGAAAATGACACATTTTATGCGCCTCTGATCTTCAAAACTGAGTGATATTGTTAAAAACTGAGTGTGCATTTAAAAAAGTTAACTGAAAATAAAATGTAAAAGGAGATTGTTTCTATTGGATGATACAAAACCAGCCCCATTTGGATTTACCTTGTTAATTTCTTCTAGTGCCTCATGTTTGAATGACTGTTTTTTTTATTGTTTAGATCTCCTTTTGTGTACTTCAGATGTTACAGTTCTCAGCTCTCTATCCCAGACTCAGCTGCAAAGAATTAATTGGAAGCTAATTTTATTACTTCATGGATCTTGCTGTGCAGCCAAAAACATTTAGAAACCTGAAACTATCTCCCTATGAAATGTGAAGAAACTGCATGAAGCAATTTGGTCTAATTAAAAAATATCTCCAACATTTATTCTCTTCATCATCACCAACAAAATCCCACTCTGCAGAAGCAAATACTTTTTCCTAATTAACAGAGATAAAGGAATCTGCAGATATTTTAGCTGAATCTCTCATTCTGTACGATTGACCAGCCAGAAGGCTGAGCAGATTGATTCTCATGTATTGGGACAACAGCTTGCAGTGTAATAGTAATAGAGACAAAATATGAAGGTCTACATTCAAAAAGAATATAGATAGGAAGCACCTACAGGACCAGTCACTCTGGCCTGACCACAGTGGCTTGAGCAAACAGGTAACTCATTATTCTAGTCCTGCAAACACATACATCATTGAATGCAGTGTTGTTATAGCCATGTTGGTCCCAGAAATCCAGGGTGGGTGAGGTAATATCTTTTATTGGACCAACTTCTGGTGGTGAGAGAGACAAGGTTTCAAGCTATCTCTTCAAGCTGGTTAGCTGCATAAGCTTGAAAGCTTGTCTCTCACTACCAGAAGTTGGTCCGATAAAAGATATTTCCTCACCCACGTTGGCTCTCAGACACATATACCAGTAACTTATGAGTTTTCCTACTTGTGTGTGTGTTTCTAGGCTCTGCCCCAGGTTTGCAAGAATCAGAGATTTGTTGATTTATGAAGGAAAGACCTGTTTTGACAACACATAAATACATGTAATATTGAGTTAATAAGAGAATGGTGAATATAAGAGAGCTAATCCAATGGGCAGACCATTTAACTCTGGGTTGTCTTACAACATTCTACTCCCATTGAGGGGACAGGTAATTTTTGATGGGCAAACAACATATATTTTTTTTCATTCTCATCAGTCGTTGTAAAGGGAAGGAGAGTAGATTTTATGGTTGGAAGTGGCAAATTTTCATGATAGTTGTGCAAGGCTGCTTTGGGTGTTTCTAGACTGCCACCTGGCTAGCTATAGTAACAGTAATTCCTCTTTTGTAATGGGGTGTCAAGTGCAACTGCTTGCTCTTCACTAAGTATTTTGAGTTCATTTATCTAAAAACACATCACTTCTAATTGGACTGTAAGTAGCCACAGATGTATGATACCTACTATAAAACTGTTCCCAAACCTGATTTATTGGAGTGGGATCACTGGTAATAGTACCATCCTCAACAATGACAGATGGAGCAGCAGGAATCTATCTACTCAGTCTCTCCTGAGTATCCAAGCCAGCAGCTTACTATTTTTGTCAGCTCATTCATAGTCTTTCAGCTTAGCTCTAAATAAAATACATTGCACAGAATGGGTATTGGTCAGGCCAAATTCTTGTTTCCTAGTGCTCTGCGTTTCAGATGTTTTAGGAGATCAATCTGTGTAAATACTGTTTGATTTCTAAGACAGTGTGCTTGGGAACTAGAAGCTTGGGAGATTTTCAGAAGACACGAATAGGAGTTAGACACCCAATTTCTAGAAAAAATTGAATGGCTGTTTGTGCCTAACTGCTGCCATTTGTAGCTTTTGGAAATCTCTCCATTTCGTGTTTCTTTAATACCTATTGTGGAAACAATAAATAAACAACTGGTTGTCCCCTAACTAGCTTTTGAAAAGCTTTGTGTTCCATTCCAGGACTTGTAATATCCCTTATACTAATGTGAATACATTCCCTAATTTGAGCATGAGCAAGTAATAGAAACAGCCTTGATGTAAGGAGATAGCTAGATCACCTTTTCCAATCTTGAGGAAATAGAGTCAGCATCACTAAATCCTGTAATTAGTAAAAGAGGAGAGAGAACCAAAAATAAACTCCATCTAAAAGTCTATTAAGAAAATTATAAGGCAAAAAGTAGGCAAAAAATGTTACCCAAAACAGTGTATTAAGATGGAGGCTAGCATGCAGCATGACAGTTCTGCGATTTCAGTGGTAGCCGTGTTAGTCTGTATCAGCAAAAAAACCGAGGAGTCCTGTGGCATCTTAGAGGCTAACAAATTTATTTGGGCATAAGCTTTCATGGGCTATAACCCACTTCATCAGATGTATGAAGTAAAAAATACAGGAGCAGGTACAAATACATGAAAGGATGGGGATGCTTTACCAAGTGTTAGGTCAGTCTAATGAGATGAATCAATTAACAGCAGGATACCAAGGGAAGAAAAATAACTTCTGAAGTGGTAAGAGAGTGGCCCATTACAGACAGTTGACAAGAAGGTGTGAGTAACAGTAGGGAGAAAGTAGTATTGGGGAAATGTAAGTTTAGGTTTTGTAATGACCCAACCACTCCCAGTCTTTATTCAGGCCTAATCTGATGGTGTCCAGTTTGCAAATTAATTCCAGTTCTGCAGCTTCACGTTGGAGTCTGGTTTTGAAGTTTTTTTGTTGAAAAATTGCCACTGTGAGGTCTGTTACTGAGTGACCAGAGAGACTGAAGTGTTCTCCTACTGGTTTTTGAATGTTATGCTTCCTGGTGAGGGTTGTTTTCCTACAGTCAGGTCTCTACTAACCCTAGCTCTTTAATCAAAGATTGAAGAATTTCTAAATCCTCTTTATGATCAAGCTCAGTAAGGAAAGATCTTGGATCAACATTTAAGAGACAGCTAAAATCCCTTTCCCAAACTGATGTTATTTAAGCAAGGTATAATTAAATGTAAGGGAAAAAACTAGGTTAATGCAACATTAAGCTTGCAGAGTTAGAAACATACAAGTGAAGGCTCCTAGGCTAGAGCAATATTACTTGGCCATGTGGCATATATGTAGTACACACCCTGTTTCTTTTGCTTACGTTCATTATTTTAGGTTGTTAAAATCATAGTCAAAGCAAGGGCCTGATTTTTCCCCTACTTTATGCCTTTGAGCAGTGAGTTTACATCTGTGCAAAGTGAGTATAATCCAAATCAGTGTGATAGCAAGTTTACACTAGTGTTGCCTGGGTGTAAGTGACTGCACAAGGCAGTGGAGAAGCAAGCCCTCATTAGGGTTGCTAGTTTTGGTTGGACGTATTCCTGGAGGTTTCATCACATGATATAATCTTTAATTAAAGATTAATCTTTAATTCCTGGAGACTGCAGGCCGATTGGCAGCCCCACTCCAGAGGTCGGTTGTGCAATGTGCGGGAGTTCATGTTCCATTAACTCATGTCTTGCCTGACTTTTTGTAAATGTTAACCCTGCAACCTTAACACTGCATGAAGAGCCTTTATCTTTTTTTTTTTTTCAATTTAGAGGAAAAACAAAACAAACTGCTTGCCCTGAATAATGCTGCATTTGTGCAGTCCCAGTTACATTTTGAAGATCACACCTCATTGTGGTAGGCTGAACTGCAGAAGGGAGCTATTCTACTTCCCCTTGAGGTAAATGGAGTGGAGGATGGGCAGGTCTTTGCCAGTGTTGCTTGTTATTTGCCTTACAACAACGTGCTAGAGGTACCAGCTGAGCATGGGGCAGCACTGTGATAGGCACTAAATCCACAGAGTGAGAGATGCCCCCTACCCTAAAAGGTTTACACCCAGAGGAAAGGTCATTACCCTCCTTTTATAGATGGGGAACCAGGACACAGAGATTAAGTGACTTGCCTCAAGTCACACAGGAAGCCTGAAATTGAACCCAGATCTGCAGGTACGTGTAGCACCGTAACCACAGAACTATCCTTTCCCAAGCGTTTGGCTGGAGGCAGTTTCTCCCAAGCTGGGTTAATAACATAGAGCAGCAACCGATCTGTTTACATTTTGATAGCACCATCTTGGCAACAGAAAGAGGAAAAAGTACAATGGTTTTTGCAGTTTTTTTAATGAAAGTCTAGAATTTTCAAAATGCAAGAAAAACTGGAGAGAGAGACAAATTTGCAGTTTTTTCACCTCCAGGATTTTCTCCTGTTCCTGGCACTGAGGCAGTGATGTTTGGGGGTGCTCTGCATATGTCTCACTGGCCCTGGGAGGGAAAAGTCTAAAAATAAAAGTAGTGGGGGTGAAGTCTGAATGTCACTACAAACAGGCAGAATTCAGAAAAAAACCTTATTTTAAAGCAGCAAGGTGTAGCAGGGAGAAGGCTGTGTTTCTTCTCGTGTCTTCCTAAAGGGAAATGCCTCTGATCTATACTGCACTAACCAGTAGAGAATTTGAGCATTAGAGCATTGTGATACCCAAACTCTGGCAAAGCACTGTGCATATTGTGAGTGTGTTCCAAACTACTCTAAAGCAATAATAAGCAAAATACTTTTCCAGCATTTTCAGTTCTGTAACCCACCTATCATAAAGAACCCCTGCAGGCCCACTGGTATGACAAACCATAGTGGAACTCATGCAATATTATGAACATACCCAAAATAGACCCGGTGTATGTACCCAGGGCTTCTGTCAGTGCAGTGCACTTCAACAAACACAATACCTAGTTCCACAAAAATAAATAGACTAAGAACTTGATTTTCTTTACAAAGCTGATCTTTATCCCTTTGGAATTACTTGATATTTGGAAGGTGTTTTCATTTTGCTTGGTTCAAAATCGACCCATTTTGTCAGGATGACTCTCACGATATTATTTAAAAGTGTTATCAAAATGTTTAATTTATGGGAAATGTAGTTTTCAGTAAACAAAGCATTTCAATAATCATTTAAATAAAAGTTTTGCTTTAAAAATAACCCCCTTCCCCTCCCCCACAGCAAGAGTAGTCAATAGGTGGACTGTGGGCCAAATCCGCACTGTCAGACACTTTTGAACTGACTCCAAAATCTTTTTTTTTTTTCTGAAGTCTGAACCTTGACTATATCTTGACCAAGAAATTTGGACCTTGACAAAAAATAATTGACTAGCTCTTCCCTACAGTTGGTTGGAACGTCAACAATGTTACATGAAAAATGTGAGTGTCAGAAAAGGCTATTTCCTTCTTTTAATTGAAAAAAAAAAGTATCCAGAAAAATGTCAACTAGCACTGATCATGGCTGTTGTGATGGCTTCAAGCCAAGGGAGAAAGAAAAGATCCAGTCTGAACAGAAACTGGCACAGTGTAAAAATAGTCTCTTTTAATTAAGCAGCCCTATTTCTCTATAGGTTGGATCTTCTCTTTTTACTTTGTTACTCTTTTTTCTCTCATCTACTTACACATCCCCCTGCTCTCCTAGCATTCAGCCAGATAGAAAAACATGCCTGGTAGTGGGAGGCAGTGCAGAGTCTTTCCCTCCATGGAGTCTTGTAGCCACATCATCTTCTCCCAGCAGCTTAGCTCAAAGGAAAGAAGATGGAGGTCAGGTATGGAGGGCTTACAGTTGTCTTTTCCCTGGGATTTCTGATTTACAGTCCCTCTCCCTTTCAGTGATTAGATTCATGGATACGTATATATATATATATATATATATATATATATATATATATACACACACATGTATAGAGGGAGGTCAGGCTCATTCTTCAGTTGCTTGGTTGCATCCCCTGATGGCCAGACTCATGGGGAAGCACAAGGACTTTGTGGGGGATGAGTGGGATGGAGTCATTCTTGTTTTAAGTGGTCTCATGAACACACCCTGTTCCAGCGACCTGACTTAAAAGAAAGTGCACTTAGTAGTTATCTGAATGGAAGATACTTGATTCATTTTAAGGGCAAGGTCTGCTCTCCACTCTGCTGCTTGGGTGAATGTCCTGCTGATGCCAGAATTTTTCAGAGGACCATAGGACCAGAAGAGACTTCCTGGGTCTTCAAGTCCAGTCTCCTGTTATTGGAGGCAACCCTATCATGTAGGTCCATCATTTATCAGGCTCCATCCTAAACCTACTTCAGTTGTTTGCCCCCCGTATTGCTATTGGAAGGCTTCAACTTCCGCCCCTGGCATTGGGGGCCAGATCCTCAACTGGTGTCAATCAGTGTAGTGCTATTGAAGCCCATGGAATTAGGCTTATTTACACCAGTGGAGGAGTTGGCCCAGGAGCTTTATTTTCCCAGTGGTCTGAGTCATAGCAGGACTGGAAAAGGTGCATCTTCTTTGTCCATGATGCTTTTTAGCTGCTCTGGGCATGTGTGTTTGCTGCTCAAGTAGTGATTATTAATAATAATAAATAAGCACCTAATTTAGGGTTTTTTCTCCTCAACACATTTTACAGGCATAAATCACATAACACTCATAGTGCCCCTGGAGACTTGCTAAGGTCCCCAGTAGCTGAGGTTATCTTCCGCATCCTCACTTGGGAGTGTTAGCCACTTCCACTGATGCCCCAGCCCCCAGCAAGGACACAGAGAAGGTAAGTCAGAACAGCACACCGAGGATGTGACATTCTCTGCTAACGGGCTGTGGCTGCAGTGCATATCTGCAGGGACTTGGGACCTTTCCGAGCATTGGGGATGTCATCCAGACATTTGAGTTGGGGCTAAATCCCTGGAGAAGAGCCTGATGGGTGGCTTTAGAACCCATTAGCTCCAAGTCTTTGGATCTGCAGGCCAGGGCCATGAGGGATTGGGGCCATTGTTCCTGTTTCATACTTGGGCTTCAAGCTTTTGCTGTACAGAGCAGAGGACTCTCCTCCTGCCTGTTGCTGATGCCGTAGATACAACCACCTCTGGCCAGTTCGTAGAGCACATTTTACATACACTGGTGATCCCAAAGTCACAACTGTAGGGGAGAATACAGGAGGGGTTTGGATCAGCTAATCAGTCATTTTCAGTCCCCTATCACTGACCAACACATAATCAAGAGAGGTAAAGCGCTGCCAACCAACGTAATGACACACATGTTATGGTGGAATAGGGCTAGTGTGAGTGTCCACAGTGTCTCTGTGTGTCCAGCTGTTTGTTAGTTTGAATGTCACTACCAGCCTCGTCATTTTACCATTCACTAAAAGGCTGCTTTCATGATGTCAACTGACCTGGTACTCTTCCGTTTCGTGGGATTCAGGTTTTCCAGCATAGTGCCAGTAGATGTGCTTATTATTATTGGCATTGTGAAAATGTCCAGGGACCCCCAATTAGGATCAGGGCCTAACTGTGCTAGGTGCGGTACAAACACATAGTAAAAGACAGTCATTGCTCCAAAGACGTCACAATACAAAACTCGATGTCATGAATGTAAGAGAAAACCAAAGCTGTAATGATGCTGTATTGTGAATAAATTAAAGCACTCAGCTGCAAAGTCAATAGGGGCACTGAGAGAAATTCAGAGGCCTAGGCGAAATGGAGAGGCTGGTAGAGGTGCACAGAGAGCAACACTTCAACAATCCTGCCACCAGGAGCTGGAATCAGGGAGAGGTCACCAGTGCTGACTGAAGGGGTGGTGTTTCTTTCCCCACCCTGCTTCCACAGATGGAGCACGTTAACCTTCTTACGCTCATTGGTAGCCTTCATCAGAAGATACTTTATTAAACCTCTTTCAAACATATCATTCATCAACCTCACTGGCTTGCCCTCTGTAATGTTTTATGGAAATATGCTCATGAGTGTAAATATGATGTAACTGGAATATGCTTCATGCAAAATGTCTCTTGTAAGGCATCATTACAAAGCTTATGATCTAATGAGAGTGTTCATCCTATTCATTTGCATGTATTATTTCTATGTCTGGAGTTAGGAGAATAAGATATAAACTTGTATTACTGATGTAAACATATTAAGTGGAAGCCATTAAGGGTGCTTCAGAATCAATGAACTGTGAATGGGTATGTTTACCTGCAAGCCTTCCTCTGTACTTGTTGGCCAGTTCCTAGGTAATGAAGAAGGAGTTCTTACAGTGACACATGCTCATGTCACCTGAACTGGAATCCATCTTAAACCTGGTGCTTTTCCATTTTGAAGGAGGGGTGGGAACTCAGAGAGACAAAGGATTCCCGCCTTGTGCTAAAGCTGTAAAAGGAGGTGGAACAGAACAAAGGGGGTCCCAGTCATGAGAAAGCCCTGGCTTTTCACCTAAGATGCCTGCTGGAACTAACAAGGACTGTACCAGGGGAAAGGATTGGGCCCAGACTAGGAAGGAGTCCAGTCTGTGAAAGAAGCTTATTGGAACATATCTGAGGGTGAGATTTTACCTGTAAACAGTTTCTTAATGTATTAGGCTTAGACTTGCGTGTTTTTGCTTTATCTTGCTTGGTGACTTACTTTGTACTGTCTGTTATTACTTGAAACCACTTAAATCCTACTTTTTATTCTTAATAAGATCACTTTTGTTTATTATTGAAGCCAGAGTAAGTGATTAATACCTGTGCATATCTCTCTATCAGTGTTATAGAGGGTGGACAATTTATGAGTTTACCCTGTATAAGCTTTATACAGAGTAAAACAGATTTGGATCCCATTGGGAGCTGGGTGTCTGGGTGCTGGAGATAGGAAACCTGCTGAGCAGTTTTTGGTTAAAGCCTGCAGCTTTGGGGGCATGGACCAGACCTTGGTCTGTGTTGCAGCAGGCTAGCGTGTCTGGCTCAACAAGGCAGGGTTCTGGAGCCCCAAGCTGGCAGGGAAAATGGGCTCAGAGGTAATCTCAGCATGTCAGGTGACAGTCCCAAAGGGGTCTCTGTGACCGAACCTGTCACAACTTTATTAAACCTCTTTCAAACATATGACTCATCAACCTCACTGGTTCCCTAATCACAAGCTTCCTTTTGGTCACATGACCATTCTTCACATCTGGGATGGCTATGCAGATGGAATCCCACTCATGGTGCCAGGGCTCCTGGCAGGCAGGGCTGAGAGCCAGGAGGATACTTGGCTGAGTCTCCAAGTCACTGACTCCTTTCTCTCATCTGGACCTTTTCAACAAGCACATGCACTGACCAACTCCCCACCATGAATTCCAGCAGGAGTTACTACAGAGAATTCTTTCCCCGGTATCTGCCTGGTGGGTCTTGCCCACATGCTCAGGGTCTAACTGATCACCAGATTTGGGTTTGGGAAGGAATTTCCCCTCAGGTCAGATTGGCAGAGACTCTGGGGGTTTTCACCTTCCTCTGCACCATAGGGCAGGGGTCACTTGCAGGTTTAAACTAGTGAAAATTGTGGATTCTCTGTAACTTGAAGTCTTTAAACCATGATTTGAAGACTTCAGTAGCTCAGTCAGAGGTGAGGGGTCTATTACAGGAGTAGGTGAGTTTCTGTGGCCTGCAATGTGCAGGAGGTCAGATTCAATGATCGAGATGGTCCCTTCTGACCTTAAAGTCTATGAGGAGATAGCTAATCTCTCCTTTACCTCCTGAGAGGGTTTACTGTGTAACGTAAATTGATGGTGCTAAAGAATTGTTTTATAATAATTTAGGCTCAAAAACATTCCTTAAGCCTGATTGGCTTCAATGAAAGCCCAGGTTTAAAGTTAAGCATCCTTCCTGAATAAGGATGTCTTCCTGAACTGGGGCCATTCATGTGTGCTCTATAAATATCTCTGCCAACAGGATTCTAGAGAGAACACAAGCACCCTGTGGGTGCCCATTGCACATTAACAGCTGGAAGTGCTAGTGATGTAAGAAGTGATTCATTTTGCCTCACGTGGGATTTTTAATAAGGCTGTGAGAGCAACAAGGATGAGCATTCTTCCTTTGCCATGTGGGCTGGGCAATTTACACATGCACACACCCCCAGCCCAGGGAGCAGTGGGGAAGCAGGCAGTGTTCGCCCAGGGAGCACAGCTGTGCAGAAGATGCCTTACAGTCACATTGGATTTTCTCTTGCAGTGCTCTGGAGCAGCAAGACAATCTGGGATGCTCACACCCCATGCCTGGCTCCATGCCAGTGAGGCGGACTGCTGCCTTACTTACCGTTTGAGAGCAGGGTACGATCGTTTCAGGCCCATGATCCTGAAACCTTTGCTTTACAAAATAAATTCTGAATCTGAATGAACAGTAGCTCTCCTGAGGGGATGTAGAGAAGGAACCAGCCATTCCATGCCTTGATTAGCCTTTTTCCCTATTCCCAGGATGCACAACCTATTTGAGCTCATGATGGCTTTAGCCCTCTGCTAGAGTTTCTGTCAGGTTACTGCAAAAATCTGATGAGCCATGACCTAAGCCTGTATGCCTGTGAGCAAGTGTGGGTTTGCAAAAGCATGGCTTTGTGATCAGCTATTGCTACCTATAGGCATAAAGGACTGGCAGCAAGGGCAGGAGGAGTGCATGGGAGGATTTTATCCGTACATCATGAAGGCGGAAGAAAGGATGGCCAGTAGTTAGAGCACTAGCCTAATTTGTAGCTGAGATCACTTCCCTTCTCAGCGATAGGCTTCCTGTGTAACCTTGGGCAAGTCACTTAGTCTCTCTGGACCTCAGCTGTGAAATGCAGATAACAGCTGTGCCGTGCCTCACAGGGGTCTTGTGAGGCTAAACCTATCAAAGATGATGAGGTGCTTAGCTACCTTGATAATGGGAGACATATAGTTACCATTAGATGGATTTAATGGAAAGTGCCAAAATTAAGATGCCCAGTACATCAGTTCCAACTCCTTGGGTATATGTATTATGATGTGGTCTTTAATTACATAACACACAACATCCCCCCCCCCCTGCTTCTCCCGCAGGATCTCTGGGGATAAAGTACATACACAGCAAGTACGCCTGTGGTTAAGTCAGGATAAGAGGACTGGTGTTCAAGCTGCCTTTGCATTTGGATCTCCTTCTTGGTATTTTAGGGATGGGAGGCTGGAGTCCTTGGAAACTGAAAGAAAGTGCACTTTCGGTTCTTAATTACAATTAATGTAGTGGTGTATTGTACGGTCCTGCATTTAGGGTTGCCCGCTGTCTAATCACACAAACCCAAACGCCCCCTGCCCTGCCCCATCTCTGAGGCCCCCACCCCTTCTCTGAGACCCTGCCCCACTCACTCCATCTACCCTCTCTCCATTGCTCACTCTCCCCCACCCTCACTCGCTTTCACTGGGTTGGGGTCAGAGGTTGGCTCCCTGCCTGCCCTGGCCCTGTGCCGCTCTCGGAAGTGGCTGGCACATCCCTGTAGCCCCGGGAGAGCTACCCCTCCCTGCAGGCATGTGGCCAACTGGAGCTGTGGACTCAGCTTTCGGGGCAGGGGCAGAGTGTGGAGACCCCCTGTCTCCCCCACAGGGTCCTTAGGGACATGCCAGCCACTTTTGGGAGTGGCGCAGAGCCAGGTAGCCTGCCTTAGCTCCGCTTCACTGCTAGTCTTTTAATGGCCTAAAATTTCCCAGTTTGGCTTCAGTAGCCTCTGGGAGATAGAGCCTGATTCTGGGAGACTCCCAGCCAAACTGGGAGGGTGGGCAACCCTACCTGCCTTGAATGCAAGGCACTGGACTCGATGACCTCTCAAGGTCAGTTCCAGTCCTACACTTCTAAGATTCTGTGATAAAAAAAATCCCATGTTTTTATTTCTATGGCTGTTGCTAAGATCCACATGTCCATAAGGATTATTAAGTCACTAGAAGTATATAATGCAAGGTTTAAAGCCACAAGGAGTTTTGCCATTGACTTGATTGGTAAGGACTTGACTTTTCTCCCATGGATAGGCCATTTTCCCACTCTGACAATATCTTTCTGCTCCAGCTGACTTCAATGTGAACATCAGCTGCACAGGTGTAGGCAGAATATGCTCCACAAGTCTAATTGCATTTTAACAGTGTGCTCTGAAGGAGGAAACCAGAAGAGAAAGCACTGATGGGATGGGTCTGTCCCTTTAAGGAACATTTTTCTGTTTTCAACATCTCATCCCTTCAATGCCCTGAAGTCATTTCCAGCCTCAGCTCTCCTTTACAAAACAAACAAATAACCCCCCCCCCCAAAAAAACACAAAAAACAAACCACACACACACAACTCAGTTTCTCATATTTTCAAAAATTACAACAATAAAAACAAATTAAATCTTAAACAAGCAAGATAGATAATCAATCTTACACTGCCTTACATGGAGAATGAAAACATCTCAGGATTTAAAAAGAATTATCTACAGCAGGGGTCGGCAACCTTTCAGAAGTAGTGTGCCGAGTCTTCATTTATTCACGCTAATTTAAGGTTTCGTGTGCCAGTAATACATTTTAACATTTTTAGAAGATCTCTTTCTATAAGTCTATAATATATAACTAAACTATTGTTGTATGTAAAGTAAATAAGGTTTTTAAAATGTTTAAGAAGCTTCATTTAAAATTAAATTAAAATGCAGAGCCCCTGGACCAGTGGCAGTGTGAGTACCACTGAAAATTAGCTCATATGCTGCCTTCGGCACCTGTGTCATAGGTTGCCTACCCCTGATCTACAGCCTGTGGCATTCCCCTTTTGGAAGCTTCAGCAGGCCAGGGACCACTCGACCATGAGGCTCTGTTGGAGCTGTGCTGCTCAGGATTGCTGGGGGTAGCGGGATGGGGACCCTGTTTAATATGCATGAGTGTTGCCTTAACCCCTAGCAGTCTCACCAAAGGTCAGGGCCCTCAGGTGATAAGTATTATATAAAAACGCAGATAGTCTCTGCCCCCAAAGAGCTTCCAGGCTAAGTAGGGAAGAAAAAGGAAGTATGCCCTTCATTTTACAGATTGGAAATGGAGGCACAGAGGGTGATTGGCGTAGCCTGGGTAACACAAGGAGTCTGTGGCAGAACCGGGAAGTGAGCCCTAATCTCCCAAATTATAGTCTGGTGCCTTAACCAGAAGGCCAGCCTTCTTCTGAATTAGAGAACATGCACTTCATGTAGATAGCTCTGGCCTCCAGTCGATTCCTGAGATCTGTGGGACTTCCCCCATATGGAACAAGTGAGGGGGTGGACAGGGGCAAGTCCCCACATTCCAATGGAATGATTTCATGAAAACTCCTGAAGGTCAACCTCAGAAGCCCCTGCTCTCCCAGATCCCTTCCTCTCTCCCTCTCGAGATCAGCATGGTCCAGAGGATAGGGCACAGAGAAGAAATCAGTAGGTCTAGGCTCCAGGGCCAAGCACGTGCCGGGGAGCGGCAAGAATATATATACCCTAAGTCAAACCTGGACCATGTACCAAGGAAAAAATCTCTGCCATTGTGTAACCTTGAACAAAGCACTTCACCTCTCACACACTTTGGCTTGTCTGTTTAGACCAGGGGTGGGCAACCTTTCAGAAGTGGTGTGCCATGTCTTCATTTATTCACTCTAATTTAAGGTTTCACGGGCCAGTAATACATTTTAATGTTTTTAGAAGGTCTCTTTTTATAAGTTTATAATATATAACTAAACTATTGTTGTATGCAAAGTAAAGAAGGTTTTTAAAACGTTTAAGAAGCTTCATTTAAAATTACATTAAAATGCAGAGCCCCCCAGACTGGTGGCCAGGACCCGGGCAGTGTGAGTGCCACTGAAAATCAGCTCACTTGCCACCTTTGGCACGCATGCCATAGGTTGCCTACCCCTGGTTTAGAATAGAAGCTCTCTGGAGCAGGTGCTCTCTTACTAGGTGTTTGTACAATGTCTAGCACAATCTTTCTTCCCTCCACAATGTCGGTTGGGGCCTTGCAGTGCTCCTGCAATGCAAATAATAAATAGTCTTGCAAGACGTGCAATGGGCTTTTTAAGGACTGCATGTGGTCAGGACTTCAGTTTTGCATTTCATCTGAGAAATGAATTTGCTAAGTTCAGCCAGTGAAAGCAGAGTTCATCTGTAGTTCAGGCATGCATGGTTGTGTAGCTGAGCAACGACAAACTAACTTTCTGGCACTGATACTTCAATCAGAAAAGATAACATCAGTGAATTTCTTCATTCTCTTATTTGTTAGATCTGGTGGACTAGATGAAAAACACCTGGAATGTTGTTGCTTTGCACATCTGGATCGCTTTATACATCTGGGTTGCTTTACACATCTGGGTTGCTTTACATATTCATTGTACAATAATTTGGGTCATATGCTTCATTATGGGCATATAATTACAAATAAACAAGACTTGGGGCGAAGCTCTGGAACTACTCCGTATGAAGCCAGCCAGGACTCTAGGGGAGCATGCCTCCTCTCTCTGAACATACTGTCTCCAGGGCAAGAAGCTTACACAGCTTCCACCTTCCTGGGTCTGACCTCAGAGCATTCAGCATCCCCTTCCACACTGTGCGTTTCTCGCGGCGAGCCAGAGTTCCAAAGTCTAGATGATTCCCAAAGGTCATGGTGCGTGGATGGGGAGTTGTTGCATAAGGGCTGTTTCTAAAATAAACCTTCCTATACCACATACATTTTCACAGAAGCCTCACAGCCTTATTAGTTTCACCATTCCTTGTACAAATTTCAAACCAGCACATAAAGTGGATTTCTTGTGTATGTCACTAAACTCTGATCTGTGTGGTTATGGCCCTAGACTGGGACTCAGGAAATCTGAGTTCACTTCCTGGCTCTGCCACAGCCTTACTATGTGACTTTGAGTAAGCCACTCAGGGTATGTCTACTACACAGCAGCTGGGAGGTGTAATTCCCAGCTTGAAGAAACATACACATGCTGGCTCTGCTCAAGCTAGGCACAAACAATAGCAGTGTGGCTGCAGCAGCATGGGTGGCAGCTCAAGCTAGCTGCCCGAGGGTATGTTTACACTGGAATTAGACACCCGCGGCTGGCCCATGCCAGCCGACCTGGGCTCACAAGGCTTGGGCTGCAGGGCTATTTCATTGCAGTGTAGACTTCTGGGCCTGGGCTGCAGCCTGAGCTCTGGGACCCTCCCACCTTGCAAGGTCCTAGAGCCGGGGCTTCTGCCCAAGTCCAGAAGTTTACACTGCAATGAAACAGCCCCATGAGCCCAAGTCAGCTGGCACAAGCCAACCACGGGTTTTTCATTGCAGTGTAAGCATACCTGGAGAACAATCCTACCTGAGTCTCTGGGCATGTACTTGAGCGGCTAACCCAAGCTGCTGCCTGTGTTGCCATGGCCACTTGGCTATTTTTAGGTGCTAGCTCAAGCAGAGATGCACGTGTACGTTTACCCGAGCTGGAAATCACACTACCCAGCTGCCATGTAGACCCATCCTTAGGGTACATATGTCTACACCTTGGGCTGCAGGTGTCACTCCCAGCATGAGGAGACATAGCCTCACTAGCTGTGATGAAGCTAGTGCACTAAAAATAGTGTAGCTGTGGTGAGCAAGTGGTGAGAGGAGCTAGTTCAACCCAGCTAAACTGAAATAAACCCCTCTTATTATCAAAATCAATGTATCCAAACAGCCTTTTGTACTGGCTTAAGAACAGATTTAAAATTATAATTGTGCAATATTCTTGTGTAGACAAGATTAGAGCTGGTCAAGAGTTTTCCAACGGATCAATTTCCCATTGGAAAATGCTGATTTGATGTAAACAAAATGTTTTGCAGAAACACATCAATTTGATATTCTTGTCATATATTTGTATTGAAGTGCTTCCTTTTGACTTTTATAACTATGTAATACATAAAAGTCAAAAGGAAGCACTTCAACATTACAGAAACGAAAACATTCAGAAATTTTGTTTTGTGGGAAGTTTTGGCTGTTCATCTGATCCAGGATGAAAGGAAATTTCCAATGGCGGAATTTCCTGTGGACTGGACAATACCCAAATTTCAACCAGCTCTGAAGAAAACCTTTAATTAAAAAAGAAAAAAAGATAAAGAAGAAGCTGACAGTCTCTTGTTTATCACAGGATTCCAGGAGCTGGAGCTTTCAGGGGAAAAAGCCAACCAAAACCCAACCAAATATGGTAGAGTCTCAATAAAATCGTAAGGTCTGGCAACATTGCTACATCTCAGTCTCAGCATGGTAACCTCAGGCTCACAGAGAAAGCATGAGAATTAGTAGAAAATTATACATTAAAAGCAATATTAAAGGTCAGTTTTTAAAACGGACAATGAAGAAGGGTCCACCACAGACTCATTGTGGTGTGTGTGGCCAGTCAAACAGATTTCCCACTTCCCAGCCTCCTCAATGTTCTCCCCTGTATTTCAGAGCCACTTTGTGCTCAATTTTTTGGAAAACAACTGCATTTCCTTGATATAAGATTGCCACCTAGTGGCCAGTTACAAAATTTCACAGTGCAGCAATAAGCATGAGAACTAGCTAACAATGGCACCGTCCACAGACAGTTGGGATTTATTCCTGTATCACCTGTTCCATGGATGGGAGCCAGCATTCATTACAGGCCATCATTACAGTAAATATGTCCACCTGTTTATTCACTTTGTTAGTGATGAGATCGGGGCTGTTACTAAACAAAAATTACTAAGATGATGAATTTCTACAGGCAATTATTCCACTGACAGAGTTAAAAATCAGAACTACTTCAATACATTAGGACACTCACTTGGGGTGTTGATGTTTCGGGGAACATTTCAATACTAAATCCCAGTGTCCCTTCCCCAGGGGTCACTTCATGGGCTTGATCCTGCAAGCTGTTCAGTGCTGCAATCAATGGGTGCTGAACATTTTGCTAGGTCAGGCCTCATGTGTCTCATATTTGATCCTCCCCCACATCCTGGGACAATGGTAAGAAATCAGTCACAGAAAGCTTTGCTTCCTTCCAACACTGAACAAGAAACATTATTAAAAACAAGATAAGCTACTCAGTCTCTCTCCCCACTTCACTGTAGATCTACTGCATAGAAGTAACATTTTCAGCATTCCTCTTGCCTGGATTCCTGCAACTGTTTTAAGAACTAGTGTACATCTGTATCCTCACCATTTCCATAGTAGATTCAGTACAAAATTCTGGACCATGTTAAATCTGTGGTACAGCAACGTGGTATTTTCACAACTGAATAATTATCTAGAGAACAAAAAACTCTCTTTTAAACTCTGCTTTTTTCTGATATACACCCATTACTGACAGTGTGATGAGATTCAATCCACTGTTGGAAAGATCATGGGATAAAACCCAAGAGACACAGAGCATCTTCAAACGTCCTATGAAATAAGCCAGACTTACAGACACCCAGCCGCTCTCAGGATTCTGCTGCTTCTGTTGTTTATCACCCACCAGAGCTGTAATCTTTTGGTTTGGTTTGGAAAGACTTACAAATTGTTAAGCAGTAATGTTCATACTGGAAATGTGCAAGAGGGTGCGCTACTCATGACATAATGTACAATGACGTAGGTTCACCATAGTGAAGGGAAAGCAAACACCAGTTTCCTTGGAAATGTCTGGCTCACCCCATACTGGCATGTTGACTTTAAGGGCTGGTCTACACTACGGGGGAAAATCGATCTCAGATATGCAACTTCAGCTACGTGAATAACGTAGCTAAAGTCGAAGAATCTAAGATCGAATTACTCACCATCTTCACGGCGTGGGATCAATGTCCGCGGCTCCCCATGTCGACTCCGCAACTCTGTTGGGGTTGGTGGAGTTCCGGAATCGATATAAGCGCATTCGGGGATTGATATATCGCGTCTAGATGAGACGCGATATATCGATGCCCGAGGAATCGATTACTACCCGCCGATACGGCGGGTAGTGAAGACGTAGCCTAAGTGGTGGGAGAGTATCAGACCTAAGAATGTCATGTGGAGGAGGAGAGGCTAGATCACAAAGACTCAGGCCTTGGCTACACTGGCGCTTTACAGCACTGCAACTTTCTTGCTCAGGGGTGTGAAAAAACACCCCCTTGAGCGCAGCAAGTTACAGTGCTGTAAAGCACCAGTGTAAACAGTGCCCCAGCGCTGGGAGTGCAGCTCCCAGCACTGTAAGCTAATCCCCTCGAGGAGGAGAAATACCTGCAGCGCTGGGAGATCTCTCTCCCAGCGCTGGCGCCGCAACCACACTTGCACTTGAAAACGCTCCTGGTGCAGCACTTTGGAGTTTCGAGTGTAGCCAAGCCCGCAGTGAATCCAGGGGAGGGATGGATCACATGGAGAGAAAAGGAGGGGAGTATAGGTGCTCCTGGGGCTCAGGCAGTGAAAGAGAGAGGAGTGAGGAATCGAGCAAGGGAGAGCCTGTACCTGGCCTGAAAGAGAAGGGAGTGAAGAACAGAGATGTTAGATACTAAAGCCAGAAATCATGTAGTCTGGTCTCAGGCCTGAGAGGTAACACCTGGCCTCAGCAGTGGATCCTCAGCTACGGGCACAGAGTTGCTCAGGGTGTGTTGGGTCTGCTTGAGTCACTCAGTGCTGCAGTGTCGAGTCACTCAAGTTGGGGAGACCGGACTCTCCCTCACCACACTATACAGGGCACAAACAGATGAGTGCAGATGGACCTAAGTGAACCTGCGCTCACCAAATCCCATCTGAGCAACACCTGACAAAGGCCCCTCTTAGATCCAAGCGTTTTGTTTTCCTACTAAGGGAACATGACCGCTAGGGGTTCTCAGACTTCCCCAGCATTCAGGCCACACCCTAGAGAGACTGCTTGTGAAATGCCTCCCCTCCCAACAGGATTTCACAGGCCACTTCCTCTCCTGTTTGCTGCCACACCACTGCCCCTTTGGCAAATACAGAAATTGCTTGCAGGGAAAAAGTGACATTAGGAATGTATTCAGTGCATTGGAATTGTCTTGATTCAATTTAACAGCTGAAGGACGAGCCAGTGGCAGTATCATGTGACCAGGTCGCGCTCTGCAGAGCACAGTTTGGGAATTTACAGGTTACAGGCCTTCACACAGGGTAAAGTGACAGATACTGAAATTCAACTCTGGAACTAACACTGAGGCCTATGTTTTGCCAGTAAAGTACAGCAGCACCACCGGGGCCGGCGCTACCATTTAGGCAGCCTAGGCAATCGCCTAGGGCGCCAGAATAATTGGTGGGCGCTGTTTTGCCGGAGGGGGCGGCAGGCGGCTCCAGTGGAGTTGCCGCAGTGGTGCCTGCAGACGGTCGGCTGCTTGCACGGCTCCGGTGGACCACCCGCAAGACCAGCGCGCGGGGCAGCAGTACCAGTGCGCGGGGCGGCGAAATTGCCGTCCACCTAGGGCGCTCAAAACCCTAGCGCCGGTCCTGAGCACCACGCCATCCTGGGGGAGCTCAAGGAGGGATTTGGGAGAAACAAACTTATCCTGGGCACCCCAGGGTACTTTAGAAGCATACAGACATGGCACATCATGCTTTGGTGGGGCAACATGCTCCCCTTATACACTCAAGCCTGCTGTGCAGGCTAGTGAAGTGGGCTCGCAGCACTGCTTCCATCCTGCCCCGAGTGCAGGGTCTGCAACTATTCCTGGCCTTTTCACAGGCCATGTAATGGAGGACAGGGTGGAGAGGGAAGGCTCTCTGCACCCTCTTGTATAATGTCTGTGGTTTTTACAGAATTGATGGTTTTGTCTTACTGATGTTTTTGCTTTAGTAACTTTAGTTTAAGGGGAGTTATTTAAAAATTGTGGAGACAGGAGCAGGAATTGTAGCAGGAAACCCCTTGTAAATAGATTCTGCAATGGAACTATGCAGCATAGTGAGACTAGACTCCCAGAGTTGTCTCTCAGCTCATCCTGAACACCGCCTGCAGTGTGTTCACATGTACAATTTGGGACACAAGCTGGCGCTCACCATTCCTTCACTGGAGTAGTATCAGGGAGGAACTGTGCAAATGGAGTCTCCAATCCTCCTTTCTTGAGGATTACAAAGCAGCTCAGGTTCTCCCCACATGGTCTCCCTCCATTGCCCCAGCGACGTGGCCCTCACCTTCCTGTTTTGAAGTCAACACATAGGGCTCATCTTCTGCGCACCAAGCTTGAATCCTAACTGAACCTTCCTAGCCAACTTAGAAACAATGCTTCTGTGGAGGGGCTCTGGAACCGGGGAGTCAGGGGACCATGCCCCCATTACTTTTTACCAGCCATAAGGATGAGCGATGTGGGGGAGGGAAGAAAAGGAGCGAGCAGGGTTGGGGCCTCGGAGGAAGAGGCGGTGTGGGAGTGGGGTCTTGAGGGAAGAGGCAGCATAAGGGTGGGGGCTCAGGGAAAACAGGTGGTGTGAGGGCAGGATCTTAGGGGGAATAAGTGGGGTGGGGGCTCAGGGGAAGGGGTGGCTTGAGGGCAGGAACTCAGGGGGAAGGGGTGGGGTGGAGGCTCGGGGCCTCAGGGAGGGGGCACAGTTCAGGCACTAGTGCCCCCCCCCACACTTTTAGGGAGCTTCTGCTGCTCCTGCCTCTGTGATGTCACACCTAAGATCCCCCAGCACAGGATTAACAGTCTGAACGCTGCTAAAGAAAGCAGTGATGACTGTTTTACTACGCCCTCATCCTAGGGGAGAACTAGGGAGCTTTCCTTTGAAGACTCCTGCCAAGGGGAGGGGAATAGAGTTGGCCAGTCTTTCCCCAAGAGTGCTGCTGCCGCTGTAGAGACTAACTCCTTAGTTCCCAGTACTCATTAACATTTGTCACCTTATCACCATAGTAACAGGTGCTTATCACCATAGTAACAGGCGCTTACCCTAAGGCAGTCTCTAACATTTCACCCCAGCTACCACCCGTTGGTCCTCTTGGGGTGGCTGCTGATCTCTCATAGGCCATGGCTACACTCACACTTTACAGCGCTGCAACTTTCACGCTCAGGAGTGTGAAAAAACACCCCCCTGAGTGCTGCAAGATACAGCGCTGTAAAGCGTCAGTGTAATCAGAGCGGCAGCGCTGGACTCCCAGCGCTGCACGCTACACCCGTAAGGGATGTGGTTTACATGCAGCGCTGGGAGAGCTCTCTCCCAGCGCTGCCGCTTCGACTACACTCACACTTCAAAGCGCTGCCGTGGCAGCGCTCCCGCAGCGCTGCCGGGGCAGCGCTTTGAAATTCCAAATGTAGCCATACCCATAGACACTTGGTATATCACAGACATAGACACAAGCTCAGCAGGTGTCTTACTTACTTATGCTAATTTAGCCCAAGTCTTAAGGCCTAATTTAGCTATGGCCATGGCTACACTTACAGTTCTGCAGCGCTGGTAGTTACAGCTGTGTTCGTACAGCTGTGGCCACATTTGCAGCACTTTCAGCGCTGTTGGGAGTGGTGCATTGTAGGCAGCTATCCCACAGAGCACCTCGTCCCATTTTGGCGCTGTGGCTTGTGGGAAGGGGAAGGTAGTGTGCGGGTCTTTCTGCTTCCTGTTCCAACACCCCGTGGTGCTTTGCTACACATTCCGAGCAGTTTGGCGGCATTGTGAGTCTGCAGCGCGATTTCTGAGATTTCTGTTACAAATGGAGCCTGAGCTGCTGAGGACCTTGCTGATAAATGTTGCCAGCACATCACGCATGGCAGTGGAGCTATTCCTTCAGCTGCAAAGTGACAGTGAGGAGTCAAACGATGATATTGAAACACCTGATGCTCAAGACACTCAATTGCTTGTGGCAGTAACAGACGTGCTCAGCACTGTGGAACGGCGCCTTTGGGCTCAGGAAACCAGCACTGAGTGGTGGGATCACGTCGTTCTGCAAGCCTGGGATGACGAGCAGTGGCTGCAGAACTTTCGGATGAGAAAAGCCACTTTCATGGGACTGTGTGCTGAGCTCGCCCCTACCCTGCGGCGCAGGGACAGGAGATTGAGAGCTGCCCTGCCAGTGGAGAAGCGGGTGGCTATTGCAATCTGGAAGCTGGCAACTCCAGACAGCTACCGATCGGTGGCGAACCAGTTTGGAGTGGGAAAGTCCACCATTGGAATGGTGCTGATGCAAGTTTGCATAGCCATTAATCGCACCCTGCTAAGAAGAACTGTGACTCTGGGGAATGTGCAGGACATTGTGGATGGCTTTGCACAAACGGGTTTCCCTAAGTGTGGAGGAGCAATAGATGGGAAGCATATTCCTATTCTGTCACCACCCCACCTGGCATCAGAGTACGTTAATCGCAAGGGATATTTCTCCGTGGTTCTGCAAGCGCTTGTGGATCACCGTGGGCGTTTCACTGACATTTACTCAGGATGGCCTGGAAAGGTGCATGATGCACGCATCTTTCGGAACAGTGGCCTGTTCAGGAAGCTGAGGGCCGGGACTTTTTTCCCAGACCGCAAGATCACAGTAGGGGACGTCGAAATGCCCACTGTGATCCTTGGAGACCCCGCTTACCCCTTAATGCCTTGGCTCATGAAACTGTATACAGGGAAGCTTGACAGGCGCAAGGACCGGTTCAACTACAGGCTGAGCCGGTGCAGAATGACTGTGGAGTGTGCTTTTGGCCGTTTGAAAGCCCGCTGGAGGTGTCTTTATGGGAAGCTAGATTTGGGGGAAAGCAGCATCTCCGCTGTTATATCCGCGTGCTGTACCCTCCATAATGTTTGTGAAGGGAAGGGTGAAAGATTCAGTGAGGAATGGACCTCCGAGGTTCGACGCCTAGAGGCTGAATTTGCACAGCCAGAGAGCAGGGCTACTAGAGAGGCCCAGGAAAGGGCTTCAAGGATTAGGGATGCCTTAAGGGAGCAATTTGATGCTGAGAGCCAACAGTAATGTTTGGTGCCTTTGCTGTGCTCCTTTCTACCTTGGGGTACAGTATTTACCACTTTCTGCAATAATAAAAAGTATTGTAAAAGCCATAAAATCCTTTATTCAAAGTACAGTACATAAAAGGCCAGGGGGGTTAGGGTGGTGGACTGTACATTCACAGGTTTGAATATGTCCTGTTTGGATTGCTGTTCAATGTCTGCTGCACTTCAGGATTACTATGCTGCAGAGTAATGGGGGTGGAGTGCACAGGGTAAGGATTGTAGTTATCAGGGCTGGTAGGTGATCGTACAGGTGTTGGGGGCAGCTGGGGGTAATAAGAAACTGGCTGCTGGAGAAAGGTGTTTTGTGCAAATACTGGGGAACAAGAAAGAGAGCTTTGGGAGGGTTGTGGGTTACCACGGTACAGATCTGCCTGCATGGCTACGAGAGACTCGAAAGAGTCAGTTTGGCGAGCCAGGAGGCTTATCATGTGCTTTGAGGTTTTTTTGGTAGCCAATTCCTTTCTCCTGCTTTGTGTTTGCCTCCACTCATACATTTTCTCTCTCCATTCCTGCGTCTTCCTACTTTCTCTGTTGTAGTGATTCATAACTGCTTTGATCAATTCTTCTTTTGATTTTCGCAGATTTTTTCTCAAGTTCTGCAACCGACGTGAGGCCGGTGATCCGGCTGCATTAGTCAAGGTCACTAAAAAAAACATAGATAGAAACATGTAATACACAGAGGCTACATTGTTTATTATCACACAGTGAAGGAGTTTGTAGACTTTTTGTAGCATCATTCCCACATACCTAACATAACACAGAGAGGCCAGGGAAGCGAAGGCATGGCGAGCAACGGGGTGAGTGTTTCTGCCCCAACTTCACCTGGGAGGGGGAACTGACTGATGGCTCACTGGGGTTTACCTGCACTGGGTAGAGGAGGTAGCTGGTGGCCTGCACAGGGGACAGTAGGGAACATGAAGCTGGCGAGCTGCTGGCTGGGGGGGCGGTCTGCGGAACTGCCGGGCTGCTGGGGGTGGGGAGACTGGAACGCACAGGGGTGCTGGCTACCTGCTAGCAGGGGGGTGGGGAGACCGGAACGCACCGCGGTGCTGGCTACCTGCTGGAAGGGGGTGGGGAGACCGGAACGCACTGTGGTGCTGGCTACCTGCTGGCAGGGGGGTGGGGAGACCGGAACGCACCGCGGTGCTGGCTACCTGCTGGCAGGGGGATGGGGAGACCGGAACGCACAGCGGTGCTGGCTACCTGCTGGAAGGGGGTGGGGAGACCAGAACGCACCGCGGTGCTGGCGACCCGTTGGAAGGGGGTGGGGAGACCGGAACGCAACGCGGTGCTCGCGACCTGCTGGCGGGGGGGGGGGGGGGGACCGCGAACCTGGCGCCCTGCACTCAAGTATCCTTAAATTCTCAACAGTTTCCTACTGCCAGATATATCACTGCTGCGTGTTACCTGGGAAGAGAGGGAGGGTCTTCTACAGCAATGTGGATTCCGCCCTGGCCCCTATGCAGCTTGCCTGTGTGCAGCCATGGTCCCCCCACCCCTCGCTGCACAGTGGATCGGATGAGTTAGCCTGACCGGGACAAGGACCATGGTGGCTCTCCCTATAAACTTGCAAAAGCACATTGCCCACGCTCTGGCTGCAACTTTTCAAGAGATTACCGAGGCCGATTACAGAGACGTGATAGAGCAAATCTATGTGCTATTCCACGTTTAGGCATGCATGCAGGCAGCCATAACCCAAACCGTCCTCTCCCAAAACATAAAATCTGCTTACCCCGAGCACATTCCTCTGCTTCTTCACCAGCAACTTCCCGCTGCTGCGACTGGCTAGCCTCCTCCTGGCTTGAGAAGAGCTCCTGGCTGCATGCCTCCTGGGACTCTGGGGTGTCTCCCTCCACCCCAGTAGCCTCACTCTCGGCTTCCTCTACATCCTCCCCCACTTCTCCCTGCTCTGAACTCTCCATCGTGCTCCTAGGATTGGCAGTGGGGTCACACCCAAGTATGGCATCCAGCTCCTTGTAAAAATGGCAGGTTGTGGGGGCAGCTCCTGAGCGGCGATTTCCCTCACGGGCTTTGCAGTAAGCACTGCGCAGCTCCTTAATTTTTACTCTGCACTGCAACGCATCCTGTTCATGGCCTCTTATCAGCAAGGACTGTGATATCTGCCCATAGGTATCATAATTTCTCCGGCTGGAGCGCAGCTGTGCTTGCACAGCTTCCTCACCCCAAACACTGATGAGGTCCTGCAGCTCGGAACTGTTCCATGCTGCGGCTCATCTGGGGCGTGGAGGCATGGTCGCTGATTGATTGATTGATTGATTGCACTCCACACCTGGCTGAGCAAACAGGAAGGCGATTTTTAAAATTCCCGGGGCATTTAAAGGTGGGATCAGCTGAGCCCAGGGCAGTGGAGTGTGCAGGATTACCAGAGAGGTTTAAAAGGTATGCTGGGATACCTCCTTATACCCCGGAGGTCAATAAAAGCGCTGGTGGGGTCCACACTTGCTGACCAGCGCTGGATCACCAGCGCTGGAATAGCTACACCCGAGGCTCGACCGAGTGTACAGCCAGCGCTGCAACCAGGGAGTTGCAGTGCTGGCCGTGCTTTGCAAGTGTGGCCACATCCTAAGTTGCAGCGCTGTAACCCCCTCACCAGCGCTGCAACTCTCTAGTGTAGCCATGGCCTAAGATAAATATCTTACAGGCCTGAGGCTTGTTGGCTCTTTGTTACAACATTAATTAATACTTATATTTCACCTCAATATCCTAAGTATATCTGATACCTTTGAGTATTGGCTACAACTACCATTAACAACAGTAGACACTTTCATAATGGGTTGTTGGGTTATTTGCTGTATGTTAGATGACACTCCTCAGTGTTGCAAGTTCACAGAAGAAAACGTCTTCCATTATGCAACAAGAGGGTTGCTTACCTCTTTGGCATCAGTTGCCTTCTTTTGTGCCTCAGTTTCCCTCTCCTGTTTAGCCCTCAACCAAAGCTAAGTGTCCTCCAGTTTTAGAGTCAAACAAAGTCCAAAACAAATGCCAAAATGTCTCCACATCTCTGTCAGGGTCACGGCCTTTCTTCCACAGTCCCTGCCCCTTCAACTATTCTCCTCTTGATGCATGGGAGTGGATAGGAGCATCTCTCTCTTGTTCCAGGTTTCTTCATCTCTCCCAGGATCTGTTCACCAACCACCATGATGTCCTGGGTTATCCTTTCCCAGCCGTTTGTCTCGGCATGTAGTTCCTCCAACAACCAGTGCAGTCTCTCCCTCCAGGACACACTCTCAGAGTGAGAAAAGTGGCTATCCTTTAACTCACTTCCTTTCCCAACAGGCCTTGCTCTGAGGTCTACAACTACAGTGGTCCCTGGACTACAAGTCCCAGAATTCTCTTGATCTGGAAGGAAAACAGGCACAAGTCAGAGCTAAGGCATGAACTTTTCTTAAAGGCCCAGCTCAATGGGTGACAAATGCACAAATACTCTCTCTTTCTCTCTGATTACCAGGCCTGCTGGCCAGTCAGCTAAGTTCCCAGGATTTTATATTCTTTATTCAGTGGAAAGAGATGCATCTTCCAACTCTAAATGTCTAGGTTCATATTTAAGTGGTTTTACTGGCAGGAGCCAATTTGAAAGGCCTAGGGTTGTTACTGAGAATGACCTACCTCCTTCACCTGCCAGCTTCACCAATGAGATATCAAGTTCCATCATTCTGGATGATTGTAGATCACATGTAGGGCTGGGGATAGAACTTAAGGTAGTGGAGCCTCATCCATTTTGGTCCTTGCATATACTTACCAATATCTTGAATTTCACTTAGCAGCTGGTTGGCTGCCAGTAGGGAGAGTAGAGCACAGGTCGATTGCGCTCAGTTTGGCCTATCTCACACAGAAGGTGAGTGGCTGAGTTGTGGGTCTTTCGCAGATAGCTCGGAGATCATTAAGACATGGATGCAGAATCCATGGACAAGTCTTGCTCAGTAGCTAATAAAAAACAAACAAAATTCTGAAAGTCACTTCCAGGTTTAAACTAGTGTAAATGGTGAATTCTCCGTAACTTGAAGTCTTTAAACCAAGGGTCGGCAACCTTTCAAATTCAGTGTGCAAAGTCTTCATCTATTCACTCTGATTTAAGGTTTTGCCTGCCAGTCATACATTTTAACGTTTTTAGAAGGTCTCTTTCTATAAGTCTATAATATGTAACTAAACTATTGTTGTATGTAAAGTAAATAAGATTTTTAAAATGTTTAAGAAGTTTCATTTAAAATTAAATTAAAATGCAGAGCCCCCTGGACTGGTGGCCAGGACCCAGGCAGTGTGAGTGCCACTGAAAATCAGCTCGCGTGCCACCTTCGGCATGCATGCCATAGGTTGCCTACCCCTGCTTTAAACCATGATTTCAGGACTTCAGTAATTTTGCCCGAGGTTAGGGGTCTATCAAAGGAGTGGCTGGGTGAGGTTCTGTGGCTAGCAATGTGCAGGAGGTCAGACTCAATGATCACGATGGTAAGGCCTTATCTTCTGGCCTTAAAGTTTATGAGTCTATGAGTCACAGATTTTGTTTGTCACAAAAATCATGGCCTTACAAACATACAGTCTTTATTGCACCTATTACACGTGTGCATGAAGCCCTGTCATGCCTCTTCCTAGTCCCATTGTACTGCGTGCAGCACTTGCATGAGTGCTGGGAATGCCAGTTTGTCCTTCTTCTTGGTTCCGGGATGTCCTGGGCCCATGACGTGAAGCTCTGCCGACTGCCATGCTTGTCCTTCGTCCTAAATTGTACGCTAAGCTGGCTTTATAAAACCGGCAGGTTCTGTGCAATTCCCTCTCATTTGTATGTATTTACAATATTCTAGCACACTGTAATCCCTAACTAGTTTCCCTCTCGCTACACTTATTAACCTACTTACTCTTCACACACACATAGTTCTGACAACTCTTGGTTTCTGTGGGCAATTTCAGGTATTGATTTTAAGTAATAAAATCTTAATTGGGCTATGTCCTGGTTTCCTTGAGAGCCCACACAACTATCCAAGTGTGTCAACACTAGCAACATTTGCACCTGTCATTCTTCACTAGTGCAACTCCACCGCTGAAAGCAGCAGGTGAAATGATAGTGCAGACAGGGCTCTGACCATGGTTAGACACCTAAGACTGGTTTACATTAGCATTTCCACCATTGCTAGTTTGCACTGGTGGTGAATTACATGTCTGAATTTTGCTAATGCATACAAGGCTTTTGTTTTAAAACCACAGAAATTAAGATTATCTGAGGGGGATATCAGCTCCCTGGTTTAATTGTGAGGGGATTAGAGGCAAGGAATCTTCAGTGACAAGTTCACTACTGTGAAGTTTGCTTCTTCTGTTGGTTCTCCAGATCCTGAATTTGTTGACTTCAGCTGACACTGCAAGGCCTATCTGTTTCCCTGAGGTGTTTTCTAGAATGTGAGTGTACATAGGATTGCGTTTAGGGTTGAGTAAATAGATGCAGATGAGAAATCCATGGGGGAATCCAGAACATCCCTGCATATTAGGACATTGGCTCCTAGCTGCAGTCTGTAGATTTTTCAATAATTATGGTACAATTAGATGGGTGCATTTTTGTAAACTGAAATAAATAGATACACATTATTATTTCTTTTTATTTATTATTAGTTACATTCTTACAGTGTGCTCAGTGTGGAACAAGACACAAATAATAGAATCCAGACTCACACACATGTGCATGCACAGCTGAAATACTCGCAGCATTCTGCACACGTTGTGTAGGGCCTGGTTCTAGAGTTCTTCATTTCTTGGGCAACGTGCAGTCTGAATTGCCTTTTCTGTCTGGAACAGTAGCACAGAGAAGCCAGGGCTACTAAATCTTCTTCTCCAACAGTGCATCACCTTACAAAGTTAAACCTGATCCACAATGACAACTCCTAAGGGGTTCAGTGCTTGTCCCCGCCCTGCTCCCTCTGGGGGGCTTATGCCAACTCACTCATTACAACCCATGGAGTGTCACAAACGACAGATTCTGGCCCTTACTCCTCCACTGCACTAGAAGGTTCATTTCACTGATGAAGAATTACAGTTCCTGTGAGCCAGGCTTTTATTAAATATTCCACATACAAAGTATTAAATAAATATAGAATCATCAGCCACTAACATACCTAGGTCGTTCACTTGGGGATGTCTGTGTATTTATATATAAATGCAAACAAGACTATTTACAAAATGCATCGCAGACTCCAGGAAGAGTCAACTCTGCAGACTTATCACCAGGACGCAGCTCACACACACTTCTGAGAAAAAGAGAGTCTACCTCCCCTCCTGTCTTGGGAGATTTGGGTGGCCAGGAAGCATGAGACTCAGGGGCTGGAAGGAACCAGAAGTCAGAAATGTCAGAAAAGAGGTTTGAGGGACTGAAATCAGTGTTAGGAAGACCGGAGTCCTAGTGACTAGAAATCAGTGCTGGGAAGGAGCTCTGTGGTGGTGCTGGTGGTCAGTGGTGGGAAGGTTGTCTTGGGGGTGGAGTTTGGGAATCAATGGTGAGCAGCATGTCTTGGGAAGAAGCTGTTAGGAGAGCTGGTCAGGAAATGTAGAAGGTTTCAAAATTTCAATGGAAACTAATGTTTCCAAAACTTTTAATTAATTCCCTCCCTCATGCCATTTTCCAACCAACTCTATAGGGGGATAAAGTTGGAAAGAAAAAGAAAAAGAAAGAAAGAAAGAAAGAAAGATTATCTCTCTTTGCCAGCCAGCTCTAGCTGTGAGTCAGTGCTATGGAACTAGAGATAGAGAGGCTGCAGTAGTTGGGTGGATCAGTGCTGTATGGGTCAGGTACTTTCAGCAATACATGAGACTTTGGGCCCTGGGTGTCAGAAGGCAGTCAGAAGGTGATTCGTGAAAATTCTTGCTTGTTTCAGTTTACCAGCTGGCAGTGCGCACAAGGATGCTAAGGTGATCAGGACTGAGTGGCCTGGGGTCTCTGCTGACAAGGTTCCTGATTCCTGGCCTTACCACAGAAAGCTCTGGTGCCATCAGAAACCCACTGCCTCTGGACAATAACAGCTGAGCTCAGTCACATGATTGCGGATAGGGAACTGATTGAACAGGAGTAGGTAGGGGGATTTATGTTCAAAGTGCTCTGCTGGATGAATGGAAGGGAATTAAAGTGCTGCATGCATAAAGCCAAAGGGAGCTGGGGAAGAAAAAGGGCCCATCCCTTTCATCAGTCGCAGTCCTATCAGTCAGGTTCTGTCTCTGTTTAGCAGGATAGAAGCAGAGTCTTTCTCTGAGCCTCAACTGCCCATGCATTGTCTCTTGGCTGATCACTGAGCTGTTACTTGGTGCCTTGCCCGCCAGTGTAATCCTTGTACGGACTGACCTGGGTTTTAGGCCGGGGGATGGAGAACTCCTGCTGAGGTTTGAGGCTCTGAAAAAGAAACAATCATGTGATCAAACTTCAAAACTGGAGAAGAGTAAATGGGATGAGAATGAGTAAAAAGGTACACTGAATATAAGGAAACACTCCCCGAGAGCACAAGCTGTTAGGCCGTGGAGCAGTCTCCCAAGGGAAATGGCGGAAGCCACATTGCTTGTTGAGCTCTTTGAAACAGGACTGGACAAAGCACTCTACAATAGACTGTGGAGAACGATCCTATACTGAACGATTAGGCCTAGCCCAGCTCTAGGGTGACCAGATGTCCCGATTTTATAGGGACAGTCCCAATATTCGGTTTTTTTTTAATATGGGCTTCTATTACTCCCCACCCCCATCCCAATTTTTCACACTTGCTATCCAGCTTTGACAGATTCTATCATCCCTGACGGGATAGTGAGTTTTCACTGAGGCAGGTAGGGGGTTGTCCATAAGTTACACATTGCATTAAGGATGGGTGGGTCCTTAATTTTGCATGTATGTTTCAGTGTTCCAATGGGATGAATAGTGGGTCCTGATAGTCACCAAAATTACATGTTACACAGTTTAGGGATAGCCTCTTGTCTGCCCAGGATTGATTACACTACCTCTCCCAATAGCCAATGAACAGGGAATGGGGATATACCACAGCCTCACTCAGACAGCGCCAGCCTCTCTCCAAATGAAGGCATCAACCTCATTTCCACCAAAGATTCCTCAGCCTTAGGGTCAACCCAGCTCTGCCTATCCCGTGTACAAAAGGCAGCTTCATCCCATCTCCCTGGTGAAACAGATGAAAGAAGAGATGTCTTTACCTCCATCTGAAAGTGAGCATGATGTGGAATGTAGCGTGGATCCCTGTTGTTTTCTGGGCCTAGAAAAAAAAGGAAAAGAGAAGAAGGCAAACAGTAAATGTTACAGTGTCACCATGACAACACCATGCCAGAGGGGGCCGAATGCTGTATGGAGAACTGCCTCTGACTGTCCTCTAGGTAACCAGCAGGTAGGAAGAGTGTGAATTCCACAGATGATTTTACCATTTCCCATTTTCTTATCAACCAGAGACTGATGAGAAATATCTTAAGTAAAAGGATGTGGTAGAACTAGGGGCATTGAAATGTCTTTCTCTTCTTCCATAGCTGTTGTCCTTCCCACATCCCAGATCCTACACAAAAAGATCTTCCCATATGCAGACTTCAACAGAGCCCTCCACCCCAGAGCCCCTCACACACATGCACTGCATGACCCCACTGCAGTGTTCAATGGGAGAGCATGTCCTTTCCCTAATAAATTCTACCTCTAAGTCATTTACCATCTTCAAATTCCTTCCTAAACCACCCTATCCCTTCCAACTCCTGGTTGGTGCTCTCTCTCTCTCTCTCCTGCATTCTAGGCACTGCAAGCGAGGATGCTATGAAACAAGACACTTCATTATACCTGTTGTGGTCTCCTCCATGATATAGGCTTGGTTCTCCACTCCAAAGATCTTCTTCATGAATTTAGGCTGGCAAGAATAGTTTTCTGGAGGGTAGTCCTCAGGGTTGCGTGGGCTTGTCAGAAAACAGAATTCAGGCACCATGTACATCATCAGGAAGACCCATCCATTGGACACCAGAGCTATGCTGATGACAGGATCATCCCAGATGTGTTGTTTCTTTAATTCTGGGTTGCCTCGCAAAAGCATGGTGATCCACACCACCCAGATGGCTATGGAGAACAAGCCAGTGACATAGATGTGTGCTCCATGCCTCTTCCAGCGTTTGTATGTCCCACAGCAGGTGAACATGGAGACCAGGAAGATGAGTGCCATCAAGAGGAGCACGTAGATCAGAAGCATGACAAAGTCCATATTGCGTTGTTCTGGACTCATCGTAGTAAAGTGAATATTTTGTCTGGCCACTATAACGACTACATACACTATGGCTATAATAATCTGCACCACAGTGAAGCTAATAGCAATAACCAGCAACACCGGGTACCAAAAGGGGGCCTTCCCCCTCACCAGTTTGACAAGGTTGAAGGCATGGGTCAGGAGGCAGGAAAAGCAGAGGGCGAAGAGGACGCCAAAGAGGAAGAAGCGGGTGGGGCCAGTCTGGACATTAAGTTTAATGATGAAAGCAAAGGTGAGGCCGAAGATCCCTAGGGTGCCTAAGAGGAAGAGGAAATAGATAGGGATCATCTGTCGCTTGGTGGAGTCTTGGACCTTACCCATGAAGATGAGTAGCAAGAGAATGAAGCTGATTGTGACAATGACACCAGCTGTAGCCAGTGTTTCCAGGACGATGCCCCAGGCTTGTTCAGTGTCACTGAGTAAATAATAGTCAGAGTCAGTGTTCTTGTTGCAGGTTGGAGAAGGCATGGAAGCCATGGTGACTCACAGAACAGCCGTCAATAGGGAGTTGGGTTTAGCGTGCGGTGCTGGGTACTGCTGGTATCTGACGATATACAGGAGATGAGACTAGATGGTCTGTTCTGGCCTTAAACTCTATGTCTCTATGAATATTCTTCCAAAGATCTGCAGAAGAAGTTGAGACACCAATGTAGCATAAATCTTGTTAAGTTTTACAGCAGCTGGGGAAAGAAGGAGAATAGGATCCAATACCTATTTTTATCTATAAGTCAAGCTATTGGTAAGAATTATTGCATCACAACTAACCAATGGTCCATCTAGTCTGGGATAATGTCTCTGACAGTGGCAGGTGCCGAGCAGACCTTAGAGGAAGATGAATCACTCCCTAGCCTCACCTCAGAATGTCTCTAATTATGCAATATTCTACTCTAATGGGGAGAGGTTTCTTCTGGACTCTAGCTGAATGCCCTGAAGCATAAAGATTGATAAGCCTTGCAACTTTTATTCTAGGTAATGGAACTGCAGACATTATTGTTATTCATAGACATACTTAATACTTTCTTGAAATTCACTAAGCTACAGTATTTGCCTCCATAGCCCACACCAATGAGTTGCTAAGTTTGCTTATACATAGCATGAAAATAGATTTGTTTTTTGTTAGTTTTCACTTTGTTGTCTTATTCCAAGTACCCTCTTGTCCTTGTTTTATGGGAGTGGGTGACCTGAAGCCCTAGATTAGCTTTCTGCATTCTCTTAATTATTTTGTATACCTCTATCATAGCTGCTTTTACTGTTCTCCTGTCCAACCGAAATACGTTTGAGGTCGGCCAGTAACCAAGGGGCACAAACTAATACCTATTTTTCATGCCTAAAGGGTAACAAGAAAACATTTTTCAAATACACTAAAATACATTAAATACATTAAAAGCAAGAGGAAAAGCAAGGACAGGATAGATCCATTACTCAATGAGGAGGGAGAGACAATAACATAAAATGCAGTAATGGCCAAAGTGTTAAATACCTCTTTTGTTTGACTTTTCAGAAAGATTAACAGTGATCAGATGACTTAGGGCTAGTCTACACTGGCAGTGCTTTAATGTGGTTTGTGTAGTTGTGGCAGAGAGCTCTCCCAGTGCTCTAAAAAAAACCCACCTCCATGATCCCACTGTCTATACTGGTGCTTTACAGAGCTGAAACTTGCTGCACTCGGGGGGCTGTTTTTTCATACCCTTGAATGAGAAAGTTGCAGTGCTGTAAAGTGCCAGTGGAGACAAGTCCTAACATAGTGAACATCAGTAGGGATAGGATCTGAGGCTAACATAGGAAAGAACAAATTAAGAATTACTCCGTCCTGGTTTTAATCACAAATTTATATTAGTATAACTATTGATCTCCCAGAAGTGTGGAACATCCACACCCTTGTGCGATGCAGTTATACTAATCAAACTTCTGGTGTAGACAGTGTTAAGTCAATGGGAGTTAAATCAAGCTGGAAGGGGATGACAGTTAAATTAAGCTGGGAGGGGTTGCAAGCACTTTGGAGGACGGGTTTAGAATTCAAAATGATCTGGGCAAACAGGAGAAAGGGTCTGAAATAAATAGGATGAAGTTCAATGAAGACAAATGCAAAGTACTACATTTAGGAAGGACTAATCAATTGAATAAATACAACATGGGAAATGACTGTCTAGGAAGTAGTATTGTGGAAAGGGATCCGGGGGGTCATAGTGGATCACAAGCTAAATATGAGTCAACAGTGTAACTCTGTTGCAAAAAAAGCAAACATTATTTTGGGTGTATTAGAAGGAGTGTTGCAAGGAAGACACCAGAAGTAATTCTTCCACGCTAGTCAGCACTGTTACGGCCTTAGTTGGAGAACTGTGTCCAATTCTGGGCACCATACTTTGAGAAAGATGTGTACAAACTGTGGGAAGTCCAGAGAAGTGCAACAAAAAATATTAAAGGTCTAAAAAAAATGACCTATGAGTAAAGACTGGAAAAATTGGGCTGGTTAGTCTGGAGAAACAAAAACTGAGGGGGGGACACAATAACTGTTTCAAGTACATAAAAGGTTGTTATGAATGAGAGGGTGGTAAATTGTTCTCCTGAAACACTGCGAACAGGACAAGAAGCAATGGACTTAAATTGCAGCAAGGGAGATTTAGATTAGACATTAGGAAAAACTTCCTTACTGTCAGGGTAGTTAAGCACTGAAACAGATTACCTAGGGAGGTTGTGGAATCTCTCTCTTTGGAAGTTTTTCAGAACATGTTAGACAAACACGTCTCTGGGATGGTCTAGATAGCATTTCTCAACTAGGGGTCCACAGCCCTCTGGGGATCTGTGAGCCCTTTCAGGTGGGTAGCGGGGCACCATGGCTGAGGGGGCATGAGGGTGTTGCCACCACAACTGCAGTGCCTTACCCAGAGTGGGGCAGTCCCGAGGCAGCTCCACCCCACCACCTCCTACTCTCCCCCAGCTCCTCTCAGGCCCCACCCTCTTGCCAGGTCATAGATAGAGGGGAAGCTGGAGCCAGGCAGTGCAGGGCAGCTGCTTCTCTGGCTGGTGGTGCCATGGAGCGTGCTGTCGTGGCATTCCCCCGTCTGCTGCTGGTGCCCAGGTTTGTGGTTGATCCTCAGGTCCCAGCCCCCTTTGACTCCTCGTGCAGCCAGTAAGAGCTACCCCAGGCAGGGAAACTTGGCTTCAGGCTGGCAGAGCCCTCGGGGAGCAGCTACCACAAGGGGAGCCCTCTTGGCAGACAGCCCCTTGCTGCCCCCTCCCGGCACCCTGAGCTACCTCTTTGCCCACACACGGCCCCTACCTGCATCCTTAGTTACCCCCCTGCCTGCACCCTGAGTGGTTTTCAAACTGTTTGAGCTGAATCCCCACTTTGAGTTATATTTTTTTGGTTGCATCCTTCCACAGCCCAGACAGGCTGGGTGGCCTGCTGAGGTGAGTCAGGGAGTGAAGGTGGCACTTCCTCCCTGGACCCCACTGTGCAGAGCTGGCTCAAGCCCCTTGCTCCCCCAAAACAGAAGTCAAACTATGTCTATGCCCAAGGATCCCACCCCTGGCCCAGAGCCCCAAGTCCTCCCTTCACCCGCACTGGGCCCTGGAGTTTTTATAGCATGTTGAGGGGGGGCTCAGAAAGAAAAAGGTTAAGAACCTCTAGTCTATATAATACTTAGTCGTGCCTCAATGCAGAGGACTGGACTAGGTGACCTCTCAAGGTCCCTTCTAGTCCTACATTACATTTCAATGATTTCTATGTCAGTTTGGCAATAGAAAACATATCAAAGACACCTGTTCACCGCATGTGCTTCCCCATTGCCCTACAGTGGCTGGAGGCCCGAAAGAGAGTGTCAGTGCTAATGTTGTTAATGTCTCAGGAAACAGTCTTCTTTGTCGCAGGCAGTAGTGATGCTGCTTTGAGGGTCCCTAGTTCAAGATCCTATGTAGGATGTGTTTCTAACACACCAATATGCTCAAGCTCTGTTATTATCAAGTCTTAAAAGTGACTGCAAAGGGGGAAATGGCCTTTGCACTCTTCTTTCTGATATGTGAAGAAATGTTGAGTGATTCCATGAAGTTCATTGTTAGGTGCAAGCCCCTGCCCATGGTTTTGTTTTCTCTAGACCATTTTCTCCATTTGTGGCCTAGTCCTGGGATCCTTTTCCTTGACTTCAATGAAGCAGGACTGAGTCCTTAAAAAAAAAAATTATAGAAAATCCAACAAAGGATGGCGCCCTTGGATGTCAGACGAAGCACACCTGTGCATGCCCCAGGGTGAGCTATCTGATAATGGTGTATTGTGCCTCTTCTCGGCATCTCACCCCACATTGAGGGAAATGCAAAATGTACTGCTCTCTAAAAAAACCCAATGGTTACAAAAATGATAAGTATGTAAATATACAGGAAATCTGGAAGTCCATGGGATGCAACTGAGGAGAATAGAATCAAGGCCACTGCTACCAGGTGGAGAGCACTGTTGTGTTACGTTGTCTCCACAGATCCCACCACTAAACCAGACACCACAACTGTGTGAATTACCCTCATCACTACAAACAATGTTGCTTATGAATTTAGTCCCTTTGGTTAGCAAATTGTTCACAAGCTAATCCTGATTTGTTTCTAATGTATTTTGTGAATTGGGATTAATAATTTTCTTTCTGTAGGGTGTTTTCCAACTGCTCCCTAGGGCTATTTACTCTGTGTTTGGACACCTAAGTCATAAAGTAGAGTTTCTGTTCCTGACTCGGAGGGCTGAACTATTTTAAACAGGAGAATGACTAGTCACAAGTAGTGAATCCCGATAATGCATGTCCACTGGAGATTTTCAGATGAATCATCATTCATTAAACTTTGGGGATTTCTGATCATTTGTACAAATGCCTGGCAGTTGTCCAAACACTTGTGAGTAAGGAATAACACGAATTTTAGGGAAGTAAATCCAACACTTGTATTCACATAAATATTCACACCTCAGATTATTTCACTCTTTGACCCCCTCTAGCAGACACACAGACAGGGGCACAATGTACAGACAGCTGGAGATCGCAAAGAGCAAGCATGGGGCACAGAGACAGGCACAGGACACACAGACAGTGAGATATGCTGAACAGCACATGCTGGCAGTGAAAGAAACATTAGAGATTCACCAGTGCAACACCCAGCACTGGCCAAGGATGGGAAGAGTTCTAAAATCTTTGAGATGGGGGTCAGAAGTCACCTGTTAATTTCTCTTCTCACACATATTTTTTTATAATCAGTGATTACTTGTGTAATAGCATTGATACGTGTAGCCGTTCACAGCCATCCCTGAGAACTGACATCGCTTTTAAAATGGAAAGGCACCCTTTTCAGAGTGTGTGTGTGTGTGTGCGTGTTTGTGTGTGTGTGTGACAGTTTGCAGGGTGTATGCCTCTGTCCCCCACATGTTAGGCTGGAGATTCAGCGACACCTCTGAGCTGAAAGGGATGAAACATGCCCCCTCTAAATCTTTTCTCTTGGGATTACGATCCCTCCCCAACACACTCATTTTAATACTGTAGTTTACAATACTTATAAGGACTTTACATCTGTCAATCTCAAAGCACTTTGCAAGGAAAGAAAGCATCATTATCCCCAAGGTAACAGGAGGGGAAACTGAGTCACAAAGGGAGCCTAGCATGGGGGTTGGCTTCAGAGTCCATGTTCCAGCCTAAGCCATAACTTCAACATGCTGTCTACACAACTATAGTTAGAGTGCTGAGTCTGGCGACTTGGGCCGGAGACTAGCTGCCATGGGCTCCCGAAGGCTGTGTAGACATATCCAGAAAGGCAAGTAACTTGTCCAAAAGTACACAGCAGGTCAGTGGCTGGGTCAGGAACAAAACCCAGATCTCCTGACTCCCCTGCCAAGGTTCTAGTCACACTACCAGGCTGTTCAACTTAGTCACCCTTGAGAAAGGTCTGAGTTCCCTGCCTCCCTTGAAGGCTTTAGCAAACCCCAGCCCCATAGCTCTGAATTACCTTATTGGTATACTGTATAGAAGCTGAGACCTCAGTAACAGTGGCTGAAGGAAGAAAATTCCAACCGCACCCAGGTGGAGAGTAATGCTAGGAAGTTCCTGTAATCTCGGGCAAGCAGCAGGTCTGCGCTCATTCTCTAAGGGCAGCTTTAAAAGTAACCAGGATGGGGAGGGCAGGGAGTGGGACACGCCTATTCGAGTTCCACTACTCCTGGTGCTGTTATAAAAATAAACTCCTGGTGCCAGGAGATGAAGTAAAAACTTCTGATGTCAGTGGGGTAGTCACCCTGCAGTAGGGTGGAGAAGGAACCTCAGACAGACCCAGCCCCAGGACTGAATCAAATACTATTCATCAAGGCATCTGATAAACTGCACCTCCCTGGCATCAGCAGGGCAGGAGACTGTGAGAGCCTTTAGGGCAAGCTTAACAGTACAGCCCCTCCCCATCATACCTAGATATGCTTTCCTGCCGTGGAGCTAATCACTGACAAGGGTTGTAAGTACAAGACACCCTGTGACGAGAATGACCCTTCAAACTATACTCTGACCCTTATACTCTGTATCTCTCCAATCCTGACTCCAAACCTAGATGAATTCCCTTCTCTTCTGTCCCTGGGCAGGGAAGGGAATTCTGTCATGTAGCTAGGTCCACAGATAAGACCACCTCAGACCTTCCTTGCTTCGGATTCCTTTATGGTCACTACCTCTCACTATAATCTGTGACTGCACCCACAAGCCCGTAATCATTCCCCTGAAAAGAGGAGTTTCCCGTTACTCTGCTCTGGTGCCCCAATAAAAGGAGGACTTGGCAATGATGCCTTGTGCTCTATCAGGAATCTGAATCACTTTGTCACAGTTATTGCTCTGATAAAAACTATAACTCAGGGTACAGGAGGGTCTGGCTCTGAACTATCACACCTGTAACAGGGAGCCTGTCTAAAAGTCAACAGGGTAATTTGAATGCGAGAGTTATTTCATTTTATTTATGGAGTTATTTCGTTTGAATGGTGCTTTCTGGGAATAGTCTCCTTTATTATTAGTTATTATTTGCAGTACAGTAGGTACTTAGAAGCCATAACCAAGATCAGGCCCCATCATGCGAGGCACTGGATCTTATGACTATTATTTATTATTTGTATTTTCCTAGTACCGAGGAGCCCCCATCAGGGACCAGGACCTCATTGTCCTAGAAGCTGTACAAACACAGAAGAAAAAGATGGTCCCGTCCCAAAACAGCTCACACTCTATCAGTATAAGACAAGAGCCAACGGATGGATACAGCCAGGCAGATAGTGGAGCACAAGAAAACAATGCAACAATGTTGATCAGCATGGTAGGCTGTGGTCTCAGCACCCTAGCAGCCATACATAGTAAGGGTATGCCTACACTACTGGCTGGATCGGCGGGTAGTGATCAATCTATTGGGGATCAATGTATCGCGTCTTGTCTAGACGCAATACATTGATCCCCGAACTCACTCCCTATCGACTCCGGCACTTCACCGGGGCGAGAGGCGGAAGCGGAGTCGACGGGGGAGCTGTGGCCGTCGATCTCGCACCGTGAGGACATAAAGTAATTCAATCTAAGTTGATCTAAGATGCATTGACTTCAGCTACGCTATTCTCGTAGCTGAAGTTGCATATCTTAGAAGGATCTCTCCCCCCGAGTGTAGACCAAGCCTTAGAGACATACAGTAAGAGGCAGCTCCTTACCTGAAAATCTGACACTCCAATGAAATCCACTTGTATTTTCATCATCTGACTTCTGGCCAACACTAATATAGTATGTGTGTGGGTGCCTGTCCAAATGATCAGAGAGTTACACTGATCCATCTCAATTTCATTTCAGTGTACACTAAGAAAAGAGATTTAAAGTTTCTTAAAAACACTCCTTGTAAGTCCTTGTTTTAGTGAGTTAGGAAAGAAGCAGGCAATAGTGAAAATCACAGGAGAGGAAAGGGAATTTCTCTCAAGAAGATTTCAGCACCAACTCTCCAGACCCAAGAGGGTGTTTCAGAGAAGTGATCCTGGTTTTGTATCTACCTGAACCAACCTTATGAACCATCTGAAATTCACCTGTCTCTAACCCTGGGTATATACATAATATATAATGCATGACTGATATAAGTGGAAAGTTAATTACATATATTTAAAAAAGAGACAGTGAACCTCACTAGGGTGCAGTGTCAGGTTTCATCCATGTTTGAAAAAGGATTAATGATGACATTTTCCAGGAGGCCACATAAATTACGATTAACTCATTCAGCACCCCAAGTGCTATATAAACTTGTGAAAACATGGGGTAACATTTGTACAAGCACCTCAGTGATTTAGGACCTATGTGCCATTGACTTTCAATGGAACGTAGGCACCTAAGGGTACATCAACACTTTGAGCTGGAAGTATGATTCCCAGGGTGAGGACCAGGAGGAGCAGAAGCTTCCTAAAAGTGTGTGTGTGTGGGGAGAGGGGCACCAGCACCCAAACCGTGGACCTGCCCACCTTGTGCCATCCCTTCTCCCTGAGCCCCCGCCCTTGCGCCTCCTCTTCCTCCCAGGCCCCACCCCGCATTTCTCCGAAGCATAGCCCTCCCACTTTTAAAAGTGATGGGGCTATGGCTGCCTGGCTCCCTCCCCTGCTCTGGATCCTCGGAGACATACTTATGCCAGCTGTGATTGAGCTACTGCACTAAAAATCAAGTGTAGCTGTGGTGGCATGAGGGGTGGGACGAGCCAGTTGCCCCAAGTACGTCTCCATCCAAGACATAGGAACAGACTCTGGGGGTAGGGCTACATTAGAATGTAAGCCCAGGATTAGCAGAACTTGAGTTAGCAGACCCTGGGTTTGTTAACTGAGGGAGTGAGCATCTACATTCATTTGTAACCCTAGGTTAGGAATTGTTGAACCCTGGGCCCCAGCTTGGAACTGTAACATCTACCCTGCATTATGCAGGCCTGAGTCTGACCACTCATAGCCCCGTGTTTCCAAGCACCCTCACAAAACGTGGCCGCTGTAGCCCTTTATTTGTGGTGCAAAGTGAGAAAACTTGACTGCTCACCCAACTTGCCAGTCCAGAGTAGAAAAAAAGTCAGTCTGGGGGACCTTTGGCAGACTCCGAGAGCACAAAGACAGTGGGGCTGCATTTACACTACAAAGTGAGAGGACTTGAACCTTAAGTCCCAGCTTGGCTCATGCTTGGACCCTCCACCACTGTGGGTCCTCGGTTAGTGCAATTTGTGTGTAGATGGCAGGAGAGTTAGGCTCGAGCCTAGGTTTTAACCCTGGGCTTACAGTGTAGTTTAGACATATGCGTAGGGGCTTTAGAAAACGTTACGCATGATCCCTGCCCTGAAGCACTGGCAGGCCAAATGTAACTGGCATGTAGGGGGGTTGCTATATTTCTGCAGCCTGGGAATTATAAAGGTGTATTGGTCAGAAACAATGGAACTGAACCTGCTTCCATTCAATTCAGTAGCAAAACTGCCTGTGGCTCCCAATGAAGATCAGAGTTCTACAGTCTCTCTCTGGTTGGTTGGGGAGAGAACAGTGAAGTACACAACAGAGTAAAGAGGTGTATAGGAAGAGATGACACTTAATCCTTTGGAATGCATCTGGATTATGTGCTTTTTTTTTTTTTTTTGGCCAGCAATATTGGCTGGGTATCAACTATGTCCATTAATTCCTTCTGCTCAGCTACTTTATAGAATGTGCCTTAGTGATGTCACAGACACACCTCTTTCCTTCAAAACATGTTTTTAATGCTCAGAATCATGGTGACTCAACATTACCTTAATTTACACCCTGTCCAACCCCATTGGCTTCTTCTGTCTTTAAATTCATTTTGATACAAACTTTAGACCATCCACTGGGACTGCAGTGGAGTAGGGAATTGGCACTGAGCTTCAAAGCCTTAAATCTGGCCATGTATGTTGTCAATTCAAATCACCCCTCTGCTCAAAAACGTTCAAAGGCCACAGTCTAATGTCAGCAAGACACTGAAAGGGAAAACCAGGAGCCCCTTGTCAAAATTCTGCCATACATTTGAAAGGAAACTTGGGATGGTTTTCCTGCCTCTCAGTTCCCTGCTCCCTGAATGCTGCTAAATCAGTTGGTTGATGCTTCAGGGTAGAGAGTGTCAAAGTTAGACTCAGGACTCACAGTTTGTCAGACCACTCTGTTTTATTAGCACAGCGCTCTGCTAATAACACCCAAATAATGTGAGCACCATGCAAGACACAAACTATCTTATTTATACAGATAAAAGAGCGGGAATTAGACAAAGGGACAAAGAAAGCAAAACAGTAAAATTCACTTGGGGCACAGCATGCATATCCTACTTCCTTACTAACTCTTATCGATCTAAGGCTAATACTTCACCAATTGCCCTTAAACAGTGCAATTGTTCTATGTTAATGTCTGTATTCCTGACACCTGGATTGCAGCATTCCAACAATTTTGCTTAAAGGTACAGACAGCATTTCTTTAATCTTTTCTATTTTTACAATATAATTCATTCTACTTTCACAAGAGGAAAAGAGACAGAGAGCGTGGGTGTCGTGTCACAAAAGTACATCTTAAGGACAAATTATTTTCCTTTTGGAATTGACCAGATGGCTTCAAATAGGATGGAATTGCTAAGAAAAAGTTGAATTCAAGAGCTCTACAATGTCTCCCACTTCACCCCCTTCAGATTACTCAAGCTTCACACTGTGCTATCTGCCATTACACAGCTCAGGAACAAACGAGACATGCACAGTACATGACACTCAATATGCGTATTTGCCAAGCAGTGCTGGCTGCTTGCTCAACTGTGAAGAAACTTTCTTGTTTAAATGAATAGATTTCTCCAATACTTTTCTCTTTCTAACACATGTTCTCCTGGTACATGGGGACCATGAGGCTATGAGCAGGGGAAGTTTTAGGAGGTGCTGGGATGGGGTGTTCACCCCACACATACCAGGAAAGAGATACTATGGGTCTGAGAGGCCAATTAACCTACCTGCTCACACCTGGAGTGTGGGCTGGACTAACATGAAATAAAGCCCCACTGGGAAAGAACAGGGTTTGGGGCCATTAAGTACTGGGTGAGGTCAGTGGAGAGAGGAGAGGAGAGGAGAGGAGAGGAGTAACCTGAAAGGGGGTGAGTACCAGACCAGCATGGCTTGGTTCCTTCAGGGGTGAGGTGGAAGTGGGGTCCCTGAGGAGCTGTAGCCTATCTGAACCCCTGAGTGAGAGGAGGAGTGTGCTGGGGTTGATCAAGGCACAGAAGCCTGTGGTTAGGTGGGAGGATGATTTAGCAACAGAGGCATGTCTGCAATGAGTTTTATTTATGTTTCATTTGGACTTTGGTGAAGATGGCCATAGCCCTGGAAGGGGTAGGCCCATCTCTGCAAAGTGGTTGGGCTGAATGGCTAGGACTCTCCTATGGCAAGAGTAGGTCAAAAGACAGTTGCGGGGAAGAGGGAAGAAACTGAGGAAAAAGTTGCTGCAATATCATAGCCACCCAGGAGGGTGCATGGTGGGGTGGCAACTTTGCCACAAGGGCCTATGTTAAAATATTCCAAACAAACACTCTTTAATATTCCCTCTGAACACAGACACCAAAACACTGGAGCTACTTATTGAAATGGAAAACTGGAGATGGACCAACATTCCAACAACAAGCAAATATGTAGATATTAAGAGGGGAAAGAAAATTTGTTCTTCCTGCCATGGATCTGCTACTGCCCTTTCACAAAAACAGGGAGTTGTTTTAAATAGTGTTATCTACTGGGCACCAACAGCGTGTGGTGTTTGTATAAACACCTGAAGATTTGGCATCTGCCTTACAGAGTTTACAATATAAAACTGATTTGACTCTAGAAGAAGGGATTTTATAAACAGGAATAGTGGCTGATGCACGAAAAGAGGGAAGGTGTTCCCAGAGTAAGGGCTGACCCAGAAGAAGTTGTTCTGCCTCCCCTCCCAGGGAGGATGGAGTGAGTTCCCCACCCCTGCATCTGGGGAAAGGGATTAGGAGAGAGGAAACCCTGAGCCAGATCCCTCGCTGGCACAGTTTAAACCAGTGGAGAGCTCTGTCAGTTTACACTAGCTGAGGATCTGGCCCATTATTTGTTTGTGTCACATCTCTGCTGATTCCTGTTTTCTTGTTGTATTCTTCATTTTTAACGCATGCCAGAGTGTCCAGCTCCAAGCATGGCACACACCAGCATCTCTAACAGGCGAGAGGGTGGAGGCATTCCTCTTCTCTGCTCTAGGGTGTCCTCTGCATCCCCCGATAAATCTCAAGAATCCCTTGCTCCTCACATCACTACCACCACCTTTCTGGCTGGAACAAACTGGATAGGATTCCCACTCTGAGCCAATTAGTGCCTCTCTTCCCTCATCCTTGACATTATGATGTGAGGTAAAGCTGTGTGGGAAGCTTCCCTGGAATGAAGAGGTGTATGAGGGATCAGCTAATTGGAGTAGTGTGTGCCAGCCAACCACAGCTTGTTAGCATAATTTATCAAGCTTTGTAATTAGCCTGAGGGGCAGATGTCAGAATCTGAAAGACATCTGAGATGGAAAAGACCTACTGGGTCCTTTGTGTTCATGCCCTTGCTAATGCAGATTTCCCTGCAGTCTTTGTCAAGCACTTTGTCTCGTCTAGTTTCAAATGATAAAAGTGATGGGGCTTTCAATACTTCCCCTGCCCGACTATCTTCATCTTAACAGAGCTGCAGACCCTTGAAGCCCTGAAGTCCCCAAGACAGAGGCAGTCCAGCAGTCTGCCAAAGAGCCAGGTAGGTGAACTGATAGGAAGCCAGGCAAGGTTATGTTGGAAATTCCTCAGCACTGAACCATCTTCACAAAACATCTTGGGAAGCATATGTGGGTTGGGTTTTTTTTGGAAAATTCCTGCCAAAAATGTTGCTAGAATTTTTTTCGGCCAGCTTTAGTATCTAATCTAACTGTGTCCCTCTCAATCCCAGGCTCATCACTTTCTCATTCTGGTTGTCATTTAGCCAAACTAAATATTTAGATCTTTTAATCTCTTCTATAGTTAGTTTTAACTACTTACTTGTTTTCCTGGAGTCAAGTGCATTGGAATTGAATGGCCATAATTATTATTACTTCTATTCTAGTAAGCACCTAAAGGCTCCTGTCAGGACTGGGCCCCACTGTGCCCTGTGCTGCACATAAAGAGAGATATGGTCCCTTCCCTGGAGAGCTTACAATCCAAGTGAAATCAGGTAGGAAAAATTGGGTCTCTTGTGCAACTGTGACACTTCGCCAAATGAGGTATCATTGGAAAAGTTATGATGTACTGACTATGATTATCCTATGTGTATGCATGTATCATTTTAGTATCTAAAATTAGGAATATGGACTATATCAATTACAAAAGTGTTTGCACCTGGGGAACGCCCACCAGGCAAAATGCAATCAGTCTGGCTGGTTAGTCAATGGGCCAATAGGGAGAACAATAGGACTTTGAAGATGCTAATCTCCCACCTTCCTGGGAAGTCTCCCTGAGGATTTATGGCTACTTTGACACTGCAGGGTCATATGATCATGTCACCTGGTACTGGACTCCATGTTGGACTGCTAGTATTTTTCCACAAAGGGGGTGGGGATCAAACTGGGAAACAAAGGATTCCAGCCATATGTAAATCCTATTTAAAGCAGGGAAGTGAGTTAATCAGGGTCAGTTCTCCACTGAACTCTCATCCAAAATGACTGCTGAAAACACCTAAAACTGACTGGGGTAAGAAAGGGCTGGAACCAGGCTAGAAGGTGTCTAGCCTGTGAAAGGAATACCTAGAGTTCTAAGCTGCAAGCAAGAGCAGTTTGTCTTCAAGAAACTCTGCAACTTTCTTAAAACAACATTTAGGGTGAGAAATTACTACTTGTAGCTAGTTTCTTTAGTGTATTAAGCTTAGTTTGTGTGTTTGCTTTATTTGCTCAGTAATCTGCTTTGCTCTGTTTGCTATCCCTTATCATTTGCAATCTGTCCTTTGTAGTTAATAAACTAGTGTTTGTTTATTTTAAAACTCAGTTTGTGGAATCCATAACTGGGGGCAAAAAGCTGTGCATATCTTCCTCCACATTGAGGGAGGGGGCGAATTTCATGAGCTTACATTGTACAGGTTTCTGGGCAGCACAATATAATTTTGGGTTTGCAATCCGGAGGGGGTGGGCACCTGAGTGCTGGGCAGTTCCTGAGGTAAGTCTTCCCACACAGAGCTGGTCTCAGTGTCTGTGTCTTTCTGCAGCTGGGTGTAGCTCTACCTGTGTGTGTGCTGGAGGAGGCTTGAGGGCCTGGCTCAATAAGGCAGTGTAAGGCCAGACTGGTGGAACTGGTGGGCTCAGTGGTACCCCAGTACATCAGGTGGCACTGCGAGGTCGGGGGGGGGGTGTAACCCTGGTGTTGCAGGAGTTTTTTTCTTCCTCTGTCTAGTTTATCTAAGGTATTTCTGGAGTGTCTGGCACCACCATAGCAAATTCTAGCTGAGACTCTTTTTTTGTGGTGGGGGAGGGGGAAGCTATTCTTGCTCAGCTTCATTGGGAGCGCTAGCAGAGTCAGGTTCCTGGTGACTGCCAGCATTTTAAGCATTGTGTCCTTTAACCCTGCTCAGAGCTCATCTAGAGACTACACAGTTAAAAGGCTGGCTGTCATTGGTGCCCAGTCTACACTAGAGATCTCACCATTTCTATGACTGGTAGAACTACACCACTGCAATGGTAGAAAACTGGGGGTGGGGGCAGGGGGAGCCCACTGTAAACAACACCTAAGCTCTGTCTCTTTGTCACATTGCCTGGGGTGGAACTCACTGTATCGGTACAGTGTGTACAGTGCACTGCCATAAAATGTCTCAGCCCAACATCATAAAGGTCAACACATACATTCTGGAAGTTTTGTGGAGAGACTAAACTTTGCTTACCTGGCTCCCTTGCTCAGCTCTCTGCCTGTGCAGAAGCATCAGTGAGTGAGAGTCTACTGAATTCAAAGAGCTGGTTGCAAAAGGAGGGGTGGGTGTGGGTGTCACTTTTTTTCCCTGCTGTTTCATTTTGATGAAAGCTCCATAGAGACCCTTCCATGCTAAGGCTCCATTTTAGGTACTTAGTTTTCCTCAGTTAAATAAGTCTTTATGCTTAAATTTCACATACAGCTGCTCAGCTGTGCGGGAAGTTAATTTGGAGAGCTTGGTAAAATTCCATGCAGCTGCGGAGTTATTTGCATGTGCATAATAAAGGCATTTACCCACACGCTGACATTATTCACACTGGACTGAGTAATGTGTTAAGTGCTTGGATACCTCAAAGTTTGCTAAACACAGTGAGCCTGGTTCTGTGTTTACGTACCAGTGTAAAGTCAAGAATAACTGCAATGATGCCAATGGTGTTAACTCGATATAAGTGAATAGAAAAACAGGCTCCAGTCTTTGTCCTCAGTGGCCTTGAACATAGGGGCAAAAATATGATCTGTAACTCACAACTGGAGCAGTTCCACCAGTGAAAACTGTCATGCAGACAGGGCTAAAAGCTTTACCTCTATCACCTGACTACATCTCCTAGTGCGGCTCCTACAAGTGGGGCTGCACCATGATAAACTATGGGTCTGGTTTTTGACGTGTTTGAAGAAAATTTGGGCAAGAAAAAAACCAGCCTTCTGTAATATGTGATCAGAAATCCATAGCTGTGGCGCTCTGGGCTGGAGCCCCAGGTACATTCAAACACTGTAGAAGCCAGTTGAAAGGGAGAGCAGCAGCTGATCTTAACATGGACCTTTTAAATTCTTCTTGCCCAGCTGCTGCTGAAATGGCAGTTGCACTCACAATCTCTTCTCCAGCAGAAAACATCCTTACTTCTCAGACATATTGATGCACACAACCACGTCACACTGAGATCATGTTTCATTTTAAAGTTCCTTGGGGCATTGCACGCTACAAATTGAAATCTGAAATGGACAGATAATAGGTGTGGGAATGGCAGACATCCTAGGTCCCTTCCAATAACACTACTCAGGAAAGGGGCCACATCAATTTTTGTATTGCATTTGAAGAAGACCAGCAGCTTTCCGGCCATCTTTCTTAAGTGCCGCATTTTGTTAAAGTCACAGTAAAAGTTAGGGAGCAAAGGCCTGGAAAGCACAAACCTTGAATTTCCCCTGCCCGCATTTCTTTCACAGATTCCTAGAGTTTAAGGCCAGAGGAGACCATCAAATCATCTAGTCTGACCTCATGTATATCATAGGCCATTAACTGTCCCTGTTCCCTCTGTACTGAGCCCAGTAACTTGTGTTCAGTTCTGCATTCTCCTTCAAAATCCTTGCTTTAAATCACTTCTTTCACAAAACCTTTCAACAATAATTGTTTGATAACATATAACCTTAAAAATATTTTAATGACAGCTGCCCTGTTTTGCACATCAATTGCTGCTGCTGCATTATGATACAAATATCCTCATTCTATTGATTGGACAAGATTTTAAATTCCTTGGGGCAAAGAGCACCCTTCTGCACACACGGAATGACTAAATAACAATAGAAATGTGAGCTAATAATAGCCACACCAGTGTGTGGCTGAGAGAGGTGTACCTGCCCCACAGGGAGAGGAATGTGTGTGTGTGGGGGGCATGTTTTAAGTGGTCTGGTAGCAGCCCTATTCCAACTGATGGCTCCTGTAGAATGCTGCCATCAGTTAGTCTGTGTGTGCACATGTACACACCAGCCCAACCACTCCCAGACTCATTCCTTCTCGAATGGATTGTGGCAATTTGAGCTCCACCTTTTGGTTTTATGGGATTATTTCCCCAGTGTTTAAACCCCTATCCAAACAAGCAAAGTACAGGAATTGTTTCAACAGTGAAGTACAGCCACAGCTGGGAAGGAGACAGGCAAATCACCATGCCTCTCCCCCACCGCATCCCTACCCAGCTCCCCAGGGCCCCAGCTGGAAGTCGTGTCGTGTCTGCAGAGTATATTTAAAGTTTCCAATAAAACACTGTGCATGTTGCAGTGAGGGGAAAGTTGGTCCAGGCTCACCAGTGCAAGCGCTTACCGTGGGGTCCTTGGAGTGTCCCCACACATCAGACAAAACTTATTTCTTGGAGTCACAGTTGAAAGATCCACTCACAGTAAACACTGAACTTTCTCAAGCAGATAAAGAAACAGCACTGAGTCAACCCTGCTGGGATTCAGACCAGAGGCTCTGCCTGTGTCAGTACTGACACATAGGCCTGGTCCACACTACGCTGTTAAATCGATTTTAATAGCGTTAAATCGATTTAACGCTGTACCCGTCCACACTACACTGCTCTTTATATCGATTTAAAGGGCTCTTTAAATCGATTTCTGTACTCCTACAAAACGAGAGGAGTAATGCTAAAATCGATATTACTATATCGGATTAGGGTTAGTGTGGACGCAAATCGAAGTTATTGGCCTCATTATTTTACAGTAGCTACCCACAGTGCACCGCTCCAGAAATCAACACTAGCCTCGGACCATGGACGCACGCCATCGAATTAATGTGCCTAGTGTGGACGTGCACAATCGACTTTATAATATCTGTTTTATAAAATCAGTTTAAGCTAATTCGAATTTATCCTGTAGTGTAGACGTAGCCTCAGGCCATGATGTCGTCTCTTCTTATTCTCCTCCTAATTCCATTTTAAAGTAAGGGGGAAGAGTGGTGATCTGGTGCCAAGAGCTGGTTGTAAAGTGAGTTTATTTTCCCTCACCTCCTCCTGCAAAGTTAATTTTTTTATTAAAAAGAATCAATTTGGTTTTCTTAAAAATTAGACATTTCCCAGGAAAACTTTTCTTTAGTCTAAACCCCAATATTCCATCAAAAATATGTGATGGGAAATTTCGATTCACCCTGCGGGATGCAAGCCCTACTAGCTCTGCTGATGGGATTTACAACGCCATCCAGAACCACTTGGTGAGTAAATTTCTTCGCGTCTCCCACTAGCCCATCCTTTGTCCTTTCACTACAGTTAAGCATTTAGGATGCCTGCTATTTAATGGGCTCCCTGGAGTTGTCTAGCCTGATTTGGTTTTATTAACTGATGAGGCTGGTTGGTTCTCTGTCTCCTTCCTCTTTTCCTTCACTCTGCCCTCCTGCTCCTCCTCCTGAAAGGTGTGAAAGGTTGTGGGTTTGGAATCATGCCTATGCTTCCAGGACTGTAAGAGAACAGGCAGTGTTCCTGCTCACCTAATAAATAAACCCACAGGCACATGACATTGGCTGTTTGCTAAACAGAGGCAGAGTGTGTGGGTCAGAGCCAACCCCTGTGAAAGGATTTCATGTTTAACAGGCAATTAGCAGCCAATAAAATGTGAAAGGGAAACACATGCAGTCAAAGACAAATAGCAGGTATGGCTGTGAAAGGGGTGGTGGCAGGGTCTCCTAGAAAAGGACAGGTGCTGTGCTCATCACTGGAAGGGCAGCAGTACCCGTCTCTTCTTGCCAACAGGCTCTATTCCTCTTCAGATCACAGTGCTAGGGGAATGTTCAGTTCATTATTAGTATAACGACTACCCTCACTGCTTATTAAAAACAGTGTTACAGAGCAACTTTCAAAGATTGTAAATTGCTTTACAGGACCACTGCACTTGTCACTGAAATGCAATCATCTCTGGGGTGGGGTGCACCAGCTATTTAACAGCGCACAGCAACATTACAGCACAATTCAGGACAGAGTGGGCAGAAAACTGTATCCAACTGAATTTAGAGGGGACATTTTATTTTGGCAGAATGTTCATAGATTTATTTCTTTAAAAGGTCAGAAGGGACTATTATAATCATCACTCTAACCTCCTGTATAGCACAGGACATAGAGTTTCAGCCACTAATTTCTGCATTAAGCCTAAGGTGAATGAACTAGAACATTTTACAGGAGAACACCCAATCTTGGCTTTAATATATTGGCCTTGTAATAGGATTCAGCCAAGTTATTGGGACTAACATCCCTCCTTCCCTGCAAACATTGTCATCAGTTCTCAAATTACAAGGGCTCAGAGTCTGGCTTCTGTATCGCATTGGCACACAGAGGGGCAGTGGTTCTGTACTGGCATAGTGAACCCTGAGTCACCAGCAGCAGTCTATAAGTCAGGGCCCCAAGCACTTTCACTTTCATAGCTGTCGACACCTGGAATAATACAGTACTTGACCATAGGTTATGGCAGCAATGACTGGGATTTGGGGTGCAGAGTTATACCAGATACTCATTCTAGGTGCATTCGATTCTGGCCTCCTCAGAGGTGCCAGTACCTGCTAGACCCACACTTCATCTGCTGTCTTGTTGGGATTCTAAAACGTTTTGTGATGGCTGATGAGCCCCACCTTTCACATGGTTAATCCAGATGGTCAGAACCTCCACTGGCCAATTAGATTCTTCCTTTGATAACCACTCATGCATAATATTATCTATTATCTGTTCAGTGGCTAAGGTTATGGTAAAAATTAGGACTCATCCTGAAAATCCAGGAAAGCACAGTCTGTCCCAAGTCCCAGGAGCCTAACCTTTGCTGGACAAATAGATTTAAGAGTAATACAATTAGTGCTTTGTCTGCACTAGAAAATCAGGTCTGTTTAACTGTTTGTCAGGGGCATGAAAAATCCACATGCCTGAGCAATGTAATTAAGCCAACCTATGTCCACATGTAGACAGCACTAGGTTATTGGAAGAATTTTTCCATCAACCTGGCTACTGCCTCTTGAGGAGGCTGACTACCTTCACCCATGGGAGACTCCCTCCTGTGTACACTGAAGCGCTACAGAGGTGCCGCTGCAGTGATGCTTTAAGTAGAGACCTAAGCAAAGTGGTTTCGGGAAATGACCATTTCCTGACAACTCACAGACCTACCTTTATTAAACAATGGAATAGTCTCTCAAGCGAAATGACAGAAGCCTCATTGTCTGAGTCATTTCTAATATGAACAAACAATGCGTCTGTGAATATAATAGAGAGCGAACCAACATGAGCTGGAATTAATGGGGTGGGCCTAAGGGAGATGGAAAAATGGGACTCCTCAGAGGTTTGACAAGAAGCTGAAAAGAGCTGCCAGGGAGTCTTTTAAAGAATAGCCCTGGAAAGGTCAGAGTGATGAGGCATTTCTGTTCTTGTTGACATATTAAACGGTCTTGATGATAGCCTGTCAGCATTGTGCAAGAACTGACTAGTCTGCGGCACCTTCGCTGGAGGAATTTGAGAGAGTAGAGCTGGGACGTCAGGGAGAACAGCGATACTCAAGGCCAAGAGCCACACCTCAATCTGTTTATATTACTTACCTCCATGGCTGAGTGCCAGCCACAGCACAGCATTTCCAGGCAGGCTGCTGAGAGGGGCAAGGCTGGGGCAGGCGCGCTGTCTAGGGTGGCCCATGACTGTGAGTGCCTACCTCGAGGCAGACTGTCAAAAACAGGGCAGACAGCCCAAACTGGTGGTGGAGCCTATAATTAGATTTCACCAAGCCAGTGATAAATGTGCATTCCTGGATCAGTATAACCAGGGCCGTCCTTAGGATTTATGGGGCCCTACGCAGTATTATTAAACTGGTGCCCGTATGCCGGATGGCAGCCCAAGCTCACAGCCTGGTGGGGGAGGGGGAGGAGGGACTTGACAGCAACGGATAATGAGATGCCCAGCCTGCCTCATGGTGGCGGAGAATCACAGTTCCCCGCAGAGACTTCCATGCCCTCTCCCTCATGCAGAATGGACATGAAGAAAGTACCTAATTAAAAGCACTAAAATTTGGGAATAAAAAATGTCAATCACAGGTTTTTTGATATGCCCTGAAGTTTGTCAGAGATTTATTTGCAAAAACTTCATAGTAAGGGTGAGTCAGCTGTCCTGCTGAATACAACATTACATATAATGGAATACATGATGCAGCTCTTCTGTTTTACATTTTCTTCATCAGTATTTCTAAGTTGAATTTATATTTTAAATGTACTCAAATCTTAAGCCAGCATTCCAGATTACTACATATTTAACTCACTGAAACAAAGACATTCTTTTAAATTAATCAGAGAGGTTTAGTGTGTTCATAACAATGTTCATTGCTTTTAGAAAAAGGGAACAGTAATTTACTTTGTGTGATCTCCATAACAAGAGACATGGTTATGAAATTTCACCAACTTTAAAAAAAATATGTTTCCAAAGATTTTAGGTATAACAAGGATTTTGTCTTACTAAGGTACTGATTTTGCTGGAGGGTTCTTTTAAAACTGGTTTGTTGGATAGTCAGAAGTAAAGAAAGGGAACTCTTTGTCCAGCTATCTGGAAGGGAAGGACTGTTGTCCCTTTAAGGGCTCTCTTCACTGGGGAGTGGAAGGAGAGGTGGTGAAGGGATGGACAGAAAGGACAGGAAGACTTGGAAGCAATTTTTTTTTAACTATGGTAATTAAAATGTGTATTTTAGATAAGGGAGGTCTTTTGAAGGATTTATTTAAAAAACTATGTCTGAAGATCCACGCATTTAAGGCTAAAGATGATTGTGCATCTAAAATTCTATGCAAGCATTTTTTAGAAATGTGATTTTATAATCTTCACCAGCTCACTAATGAAATATTTTTAAAGCAAATTTTAAACTAAGGTCCTGTAGACCATGTTCTGTGTAAATATTACATTAATGCACAACTGTTTTTGTCAGTAAAGTCAGAAACGGACAGTATAAAAATTTATTTGGGCATAAGCTTTCGTGGACATCTGATGAAATGGGTTCTAGTCCACAAAAGCTTATGCCCGAATAATTTGTTAGTCTTTGAGGTGACACAAGGACTCGTCCTTGTTTTTGCTGATACAGACTAACAGGACTACCACTCTGAAACCTGTCAGTATATACCCTGGGGTTGGCAAATGCCTGTTAAATGGCTTTATTACCCCTTGAATGTCTCTTTAACAGTTTCAGTGTTGTGCTAATAAGTCTGGCAGACTGGAGGTTTTTTCACTTTTAACTACTAGATTCCCTCCCAAGGAAGACTCACCAGGCTAGAGCAGCCATCTGTGGGAGCCTGCAGGAAGGGTCAGAGCAGGGATAGGAAAACAAGCGAGTGGACACTAAGACCCAGTGGTGCCCTAAATTTTCAGGTGCCCTACGCAGCTGCCTATGTTGCCTATGCCTAAGAACGGCCCTGAGTATAACAGTCTTACTATGGAGTCACAGACAGTCCCCTCAGATCAGGGGTGGGCAAACTATGGCCTGTGGGCCAGATCCGACGCATCAGGGCTTTGGATCCAGCCCATGGGATTGCTACTCTCGTGATACCATGGGCCCCGCACTACTCCTGGGAGCGGCTGGCACCATGTCCCTGCGGACCCTGGGGGAGGAGGGCAGAGGGCTCCATGCGCTGCCTTCGCCTGCGGGTACCTCCCCCGGAGTTTTCATTGGCTAGGAACAGGGAAACGTGGCCAATGGGAGCTTTGGGGGAGGTATCCGCAGGTGAGACTAGCGCGTGGAGCCCTCTGCCCCTCCTCCCCCAGGGGCCCCAGGGACATGGTGCCGGCTGCTTCCGGGAGCAGCGTGGTGTGGGGCCAGGGCAGGCAGGCAGCCTGTCTTAGCCTCACTGCATACTGCTGCCACCCCAGAGCCACTCCAGGTAAGTGGAGCTGGACCGGAGCCTGCATCCTGAACCCCTTCTGCACCCCACACCCCAATCCCCTGCCCTGAGCCCCCTGCTGCACCCCACACCCTTCCTGCACCCCAACTCCCTTCCCTGAGCCCCCTGCCGCACCCTGCACCCTCTCTCACCTCAACCCCCTGCCTTGAGCCCTCTCGTATACCCTGCATCCATCTTGTGCCGCAACCCCTTGTCCTGAGCCCCTTTTTGCACACTACACTCCCTCCCACACCCCAAACTCCTTCCCATACCCCAACCCCCTTCCCCAGCCCTACATTCATGGCCCTGCATGCAATTTCCCCACCCAGATGTGGCCCTTGGACCAAAAAGTTTGCCCACCCCTGTCTTAGACCATCCAGTCTATCTTATCACCCAGACAAACTGGACTTAGTGATAAATGATCACTTACACCAAAAATCAGGTTGTTTCCAGTCCCACAAAACCAGTCACTTATCCCAGATCAACTGGCACTCTAGAGTTTACCCCCAAACACAACGCCTGTAGCTAATCCTGTAGTTCACTATCTAAAGGTTTATTAACTAGGAATAAGAGAGTTATTTACAGGCTAAAGCAAGCTAACATATATACACTAATGAGTTACCATCTTGATCTGTCTATTCAAAGTGTCTTTGGACAGACCCAGGAGGCAGCCCCTGGGGATTTCTGGGTTCAGTTTAGATGCAGTTTAGATTTTTGTTCCTTTCCTCCAGAGCTCAAGATGATGGGACAAGTTCACATACACGTCGCTTTCTCCTGAGTGAGCGGGGAGCAATCAATAAAGTCTTTTGTCCTCTGATGTTCTACAATGGTTTGTCTGGTGTCTTTGGGCCTTCTTTTGTTGGGCAGGAAATACCACTTCCTGGTAACCTCGTTTTGGTATCAGAGTAGCAGCCGTGTTAGTCTGTATCCGCAAAAAGAACAGGAGTACTTGTGGCACTTTAGAGACTAACAAATTTATTTCAGCATGAGCTTTCGTGAGCTACAGCTCACTTCTTCGGATGCATAGAATGGAACACACAGACAGGAGATATTTATACATACAGAGAACATGAAAAGGTGGAAGTATGTGTAAGCAGAGTCAGGATGAGCTCTACCCTGACATCTGGTGGTCAATTATGGGAAGTGCAGAAAGAATGTCAAGAAGGTGAAATCTCAGATATTTGCATGGGCACACCCAGCGAGGCAGCCTGGGATGGTTATTTTGACAGCTCTGGGATCCCCAATTTCTTTGTAATTGGGGCAGGATAAATAAAGTGTTGCCACCTGATTATGTGAATGAGGAACTACGAAACTGCTTTATGACAGAGATGTCTCAATATAAATTAAATAACACTTGCTAGACAAGGGACATGGGTTCCAAAACCCAGTGAATTGAGAGAGGTTGAGGGCTGGTATGTGTATCTGGTGGTATGGGTGCCTTTTGAGGGCCTGGAACACCAATTGCACATCCTCCTCTCTCCACTGTTAAAAAGTAGAGCTAATTTTGATTCCATTAGGAGTCTATCTAGAGACTGCTTAGCTGAATTTATGTTGGGCTAATGGTGCACCAGGGCTCCCCTACTAAGAGCTGAGCTGAGATCACTGAGTGCTGTGCTAACTAGTCGGGGAGCCTGAAGACCTACTGTTAAGCGGCTGGCAGAGCGGAGCAGTTTGCAGCATGTTGGAGCAGCCCATGGAACAGTGAGTGGAGTGAAGTGGTTTGCAAGGACAGCTGGAGGAGCGGCCCAGCTGGTGTGGTGGAGCTGGTTGTGGTGAAGGCTGCAGCAGAACTCCACGGAGAGGTGGAGCAGTTGGCCCTGGCCCATGTAAGGTGCCCCTTAACACCCTGTGTGGACTCCCTCCATTTCCACAAAGGCTGGGGGCGGGGGAGGGTAAAACTCAGCAGATAAACTCTTGAATTCTGGGGTGGCACTGACCAGAGACTTTTGGGTTGTTGGACTTTGCCACCTTCAAGTCTGTCACTGAGTGGTTAGAGAGGTTGAAGTGTTCTCCCACTGGTTTATAGACAGCCTCCCAACCTAAAGCAAATACTCACCAGCAACCACACACCATACAACATAAATCCCAACCCAAGAACCTATCCTTGCAACAAAGCCCGATGCCAGCTCTGTCCACATATCTATTCAAGTGATACCATCATAGGACCTAACCACATCAGCCACGCCATCAGCGGCTCGTTCACCTGCACATCTACCAACATGATATATGCTATCATGTGCCAGCAATGCCCCTCTGCCATGTACATTGGCCAAACCGGACAGTCTCTACGCAAAAGAATAAATGGACACAAATCTGATATCAGGAATCATAACATTCAAAAACCAGTGGGAGAAAACGTCAACCTCTCTAACCACTCAGTGACAGACTTGAAGGTGGCAATTTTGCAACAAAAAAACTTCAAAAACAGACTCCAAAGAGAGACTGCTGAACTTGAATTAATATGCAAATTAGATACAATTAACTCAGGCCTAAACAGAGACTGGGAATGGCTGGGTCATTACACTAATTGAATCTATTTCCCTATATTAAGTTCTCCTCACACCTTCTATGGATCATCTTAATTATCACTTCAAAAGTTTTTTTTCTCCTGCTGATGATAGCTCATCTCAATTGACTAGACTTTTCCTGTTGATATGCATACTTCCACCTTTTCATGTTCTCTGTATGTATAAATATCTCCTGTCTGTGTGTTCCATTCTATGCATCCGAAGAAGTGAGCTGTAGCTCACGAAAGCTCATACTGAAATAAATTCGTTAGTTTCTAAGGTGCCACAAGTACTTCTGTTCTTTTTGCTAGTTTTGGTAATGCTTCTCTCCTGACTATGGCAGTTTACAGTTACAGAGTGTAGCGAGGCGGACTGGCTCCCACCCGCGCCTGAAAGGGCCGAGCCAGAACAGACGCCAAAGTGGGCGGAGCCACCGCCGCCTGTTCCTGTCCTCCGGAAGTCAAGGGGCGGGCCGGGAAGTATAAAGGCCCGGCCCCGGCGCTCAGTTGACCGCTGGCCGCTGGAGAGGACAGACTCTGGTGCCCTAGCTCCCGCTGGGCCGAGCCTGCCCCAGGCTCGCTACCCGGAGGAGGACCGGCCGAGCCTGTCCCATCCTTGCTACCCTGAGGAGGACCAGCTGGGCCTTCCCCTCGCCCGGTACCATGAGGAGCTGCCTGAACCACCCTGTGTCCAGTATCCCGAGGACCAGCCCCGCTTACCCAGCCTGAGGAGCCCATGGTGTGGGACATTGCGGAAGATGCAGGTGATCCACAGGTACCAACAGGGGGAGATTGGAAGTGGCTCGGGGGTAGCCGACCCTAGTCTGGCTCCAGGAGACCCCGAACCAATGTCAGTGTGTTGCGGCCAGGATCCCCACTGACACAGCAGCAGGCTGCCTGCCGTTGTTAGGGCCCCGGGCTGGGACGCAGTGGAGTGGGAGGTCCTGTGTCCCCCCTGCCACCCTTCCAGGGGTGGCAGACTCCCCCTCTCGCTGGCCTGAGGAGGCCTTTCTTCTAGACTTTGAACTGTTTGCTCATTCCCTGCCTAAGGGCCTGAGCCTTGAATTACTAGTTGCCCCGCCCTGCCCAAGGGTCTGGGCTTATATACTGTTTGTTTGCTCAGTCCCTGAAAGGGCCTGAGCCTTAAACTGCTTGTTGCCCCACCCTGCCCAAGGGCCGGGGCTTATATACTGTTTGGTTTGCTCAGTCCCTGCCTGAGGGCCTGAGCTCCTGGCTGTTTCCTGCCTCACCTGGCTAGGTCGACAGCTCACCCAAATTTGGGTAGCGAGGTGGACTGGCTCCCAGCCGCGCCTGAGAGGGCCAAGCCCCCACACCGGACCGTTACACAGAGCAAACATTTTTCCAGTTACAGGACAACCACTTAAATATTACCTTATAACATGGGATATAGATATTGTAAATGGGATTAATACATGCAGAAAATACACAAGCATTTCATAGAGTTTACATACTGTATACATTCTTATAAGACTAATATCTATTTTGAGAAAAACTAACGTATAGGTGACCTGGTCTGGTCTCCAGTGATAAAATTGTTAGTTCTCAGTGGTTCAGTCAAACTGGAAGAGCATAACGAGTGGGATCCCACAGAGATAAATTTTGTTCAATATCTTCAGCAATGATTTTGATAATAGAATAGAGAGTTATAAATAAAGTTTGTGGACAATACTAATTGGGAGGGGTTGAAGTCCTTTTTAGGATAGGATTAAATTCAGAATGATCTGGACAAACTGGAGAAATGCTTTGAATAGGATGAAATTCAACTAGGACAAATGCAAATTACTCCATTTAGGAAGGAACAATCAATTGCAGACATAAAAAATGGGAAATGACTGCCTAGGAAGGAGTACTGCAGAAAGGGATCTGGGGGTCATAGTGGGTCACAAACTAAATATGAGTCAACAGTATAACACTATTGCAAAAAAAAAAAAAGCAAACATCATTCTACGATGTATTAGCAGGAATGTTGTAAGCAAGACACGAGAAGTAATTTTTCTGCTGTACTCCACTCTGATTAGACCTCAACTGGAGTATTGTGTCCGGTTTTGGGCACTGCGTTTCAGGAAAGAAGTGGACAAATTGGAGAAAGTCCAGAGAAGAGTAACAAAAATGATTAATGGTCTAGAAAACTTGACCCATGAAGGAAGATTGAAAGAATTGGGTTTGTTTAGTCTGAAGAAGAGAAGACTTGGGGGGACATAATAACAGTTTTCAAGTACATAAAAGATTGTTACAAGGAGCAGGGAGAAACATTATTCTCCTTAACCTCTGAGGAGAGGACAAGAAACAATGGGCTTAAATTGCAGCAAGGGAGGTTTAGGCTGGACATTAGGAAAAACTTCCTAACTATCACGGTGGTTAAGCACTGGGATAAATTGCCTAGGGAGAATCTCCATCATTGGAGATTTTTAAGAGCAGGTTAGACAAACACCTGTCAGGAATAACACTTTGTCCTGCCATGAGTGCATGGGACTGGACTAGATGATCTCTCGGGGTTCCTTCCAGTTCTATGATTCTTAGTTAATGCTTGCAGCCTGGGCAAGAGCTGGCATCTGGCCTGCCAGCATCACAGCTATAAGCTTGATTGTCAAGGCAACAGGATCCCAATTATTGAGCAGTACACAGGGAAGGGGATGGGAATATGATGTGTGAAGGAATGGAAAGAAAATGAAAGAAGGAAAAAAAATGGGAGGGCTGCATGAGCAGAGAACAGAATGGAGGATTTAGCAGTGCAAAGTGAAATGACTGAGTGAATGACTAAAGAGAAGGGTGCAAAGATGGGGCTCATTCAAGAGGTGCCAGCTGATTATATTTCAGCAGCACCCAGAGGACCCATTCAGTATCAGGGCCCCAGTGTGATGTGTGCTGTACAAACACACAGGTAGATGCAATTCCTACCCTATCTAATTTGAAACATCATGTAACACATGAATGACAAATGCTAGGAAGGAATTTGGATGCAAGTTTCAAGTTCTTTGATCAAAAGATACCACTTAAATGCTCAACGCCCGCTCCCTGGATGAACAGACCCCATAATCTATTCAACTTCAGTTATTGATCCCACTTTTTCCCCCCACTTGAAAAGCTTCAAGATCCCCCTTCTAATCATCAACAGACCCCTGGTCATTTTCCCAAGGTCCAACCTATAGTTTTACAGGCCAGCTGGTGCCTTCAGTTCAGACAGGTTTGGGGCTTCCTGAGCGCTAGAGTGAGGGCAAGACACCCTGGAGCAGCCCCAGCCCAAGGAGACCCCAAATGCATGAGATTTTAAGTTGCACACTGAAGGTATATGCTACCTGCAATCATGCAGGTAAGAGAAGGCTCGTTTGACGTTTTAAAACAAGTCAGTACTTTGAGAAGACCTTAGGGGACGGATGTGGGGAAGGGTGGATACTGCAGCTGCTTGTTAACGATTCACCCTCTCCCAAGAGAGTCACTTGTCACAAGTGATAGCATAGGCAGTTGTTGTTCCTCCCTGTCCCTCCCCCATTGTCATTCCATTCTGGGCAGCATAGGCCATAGGGGATCCTGGAGGTGCCCCTCTCTGAATGGTACCCTGAGGTGAGGTAAAGTTGTGGAGAACTACACTGAACAGGCCCTGAGACCCTCCAGTATGTGGAAGCAGAAAATGTCATTAGGGCATCTGTTGTTACTGACTATACCCAATCCAATGTGGCCAGTAGAGTCAATGGAAGGACTCCCACTAGTTCAGTGGGGGTTGGATCAAGCCTGAATTGTGGCAGGGAGTAGAATCTCACACAAAGTTTTCTGGCTTGTGCAGCGTTTGTTTTGAGGCTCAACATTACTTTTGTTTTCATCACAGATAGATCCAGGATGCAAAGATGACATGGGGTTTAGCAACGTGGGTGGTTGGTCCCGAGCCTGTTACACTGAAAACAGGAGGGCTAGCAATGGGAGACAGAGGCTCTCATTTTTTCCATTATCAGTTCCAATTTTGCTTCAGGTTAGGAAGAATAGCTCAGTGGTTTGAGTGTTGGCCTGTTAAACCCAGGGTTGTGAGCTCAATGCTTGAGAGGGCTGTTTAGGGAACTGGGGCAAAAATCTGTTTGGGGATTGGATTAGGTGACCTCCTGAAGTCCTTTCCAACCCTGATATTCTATTAAAGATGAAGGGTCCTCCTTAACTCCTGGTGATGACTACTCAGTGAAGTGCATAGGTTAGTTTAATAGGCAGGACCCCACCTCACAGACACTGCTATTTATTCCCCAGAACTTCTCCTTGTCAGTAGCTGTTGGAAAGTCTTTCCTGAACTATTGTCTCATTTCTTGTCTCTTAAATTATAAGCTCCTTGGTTATTTTCAGCTGCATGGCTGTAGCTATTTTAGTGAAGAGCTTCTCCTGGCGGTGTAGTTAATTGACCTCTGTGAGAGGTGGTAGCTATGTTGATGGGAGAAGCCCAGGTTAGGTCAGTAAAACTACGTACCTCATTGATGTGGATTTTTCACCTTCCCCCCCGCAGCGATGTAGTTATACCAATGTACATTTTTCATGTAGACCTGGCCTATGTCGAAGCATTCTTCCATCAATATTACCCTGGTCTAGATGCAGCTAGAGTGTGGCTTTTTTCATATCGCTGGCCAGCATAGCTATGCTGATATAACTTTCATGTGCATACCTAACCCAAGGGTTGGTAACAAGTGATTATGGTGTTCACTGGCATTGATTGAAGTTATTTCACATTACCACCATCCCACCGTTCTAAGTTACTGTAAGTTATCTGGATTGTCAGAAAGCCTTTGACAAAATTTCTCACCAAAGGCCCTTAAGCAAACTCAGTAGTCACGGGATAAGAGGGAAGGATGGATGGATGGTTGGATGGATCAGTAACTGGTTAAAAGATAGGATACAGAGTAAGAATAAATGGTCAGTTTTCACAATGGACAGAAGTTAAGAGCAGATCTGTACTGGGACTTGTGCTGTTCAACATATCCATGATCTGGAAAAGGGAGTAAATAGTGAAGTGGCAAAATTTGCAGATGACCATTTTTCCCTGAGTCCATCCAAGACCATAGTGATTGTAGTAATGATAAAACACAAACACCATATCACCTGTGTATGTACACTTTTCACAATGCAAACAATCTGTATCTAACCACACAATTCCTCATACTCAAAGGAAACCTGCATAAAACTTTCAAAAGACAAGCCTGGGAACTTAAATTCATAACTTTGCTAGGTACTAAAATCATGGATTGAACAGATACACTGGATTTATGTCTCACTACAACAATCCATAACCCACTTAACTTCCATCCTCAGCCTTCCCTCCCAACGTTATGACTGGAGAAGTGTTAACGGGTTACTTCACCTTGAATGATACCGTGAAATATACTACTTATACTAAAAAAACAACAAGGAGTCGGGTGGCACCTTAAAGACTAACAGATTTATTTGGGCATAAGCTTTTATGGGTAAAAAACCTCACTTCTTCAGATGCACAATTAAAAATGAGCAAATTGCAAGATGTGTCCTGCCGCTTTGGATAGGCCATCCCTGTAATTTCAAAGTAAACAGCACATTTACCAGAGATTCCTTCCCCTGCACCAGGCTCGCCCAGGCTTGACTGTTGGGACAGGCTGGACTTTGGTGGAGTGATAAACAGCTTGTTGCTCGCTGCGCAGCTGGATCTCCCAGTCACCTTTCCCCCAGACTCTTCCTTTTCTTCATGCATCTCCTCCTCCTCCTTGCTATTCACAGCAGGGGCCTGGGACTTGGGGTTCTTGGCAGGGTCATCCCTACCAATTATGCTGCCCTATGCAGCCCGAGCACCTGCTCCCCCTGACCCCGAGGGTCTGGGCTGCGCTCAAGGCCTGCGGGCCTGGGAAGGCAGGCACTGTGTGTGTGTGTGTGTGGGGGGGCACTTTGGAGTGTGTAGCCTGCATGGTAACCTTGACAGTTACACCCAACAATGAAGAGTTGCTAGATGTGCTCGCCAAGATGGGCAACCAGGAAAAGGAATTTCAAAAATTCATAGGGAATTAAAGGGGAAGGGGCAGGGGCACCATCCTGTTTATCTGACTTCTGGGCAGCAGAGTTCACAATGGTAACCACAGTGTTCAGTGTAGGGCATTGTGGGACAGCTCCTGGAGGCCAATAACAGTCGAGACAAGTAATTTTGGCAGCTGTTACACTGAAACTGCATTGACCTGATTACATCGATCCTGACTCTGTGCTGCTTGGGGAGGTGGTGTTATTAAGTCAGCGTAGGGGGGCAAATGTAAGTGACGATGTAAGTTGCTTGCGTCAACCTAACCGTGTAGTGTAGACCAGGCCCCAGCAACAGATGGTCCAATGAAAGATATTGCTTCACTCATCTTGTCTTTCTAATATAGTGGGATCAACATGGCTATACCACCACTGCATACATGAACAGAGAATTGTTATGTACCTTTTTCCACAATACAAAGACCAGAGATCACACAATGAAATGAATAGTCATTGGGTTTAATAAAAACAAGAGGAAATACTTTTTCACACAATGTACAGTTAACATGTGGGACTCATTGCCATGGGATGTTTTGATGGCCAGAAGTATAATGGGGTTAAAAAAAGAACTGGATAAGTTCACAAAGAATTAGTCATGCTGGTCAGGGATGCAACACCATGCTCAAGACAACTCTGAACCTCTGACTGCCAGAAGCCAGGGGACGATCACTTCAGAGCTGTCCTGTTCTGTACACTCTCTGTGAAGCTCTGGTACTTGCTACTGTCAGAGACAGGATACTGGGCTAGATAGACCATTGCTCTCAACCAGTACAGCAGCTTTTATGTCCTTTTCCTTGGGTAGATTAGTTACCTCCCTGCTTCCTCTCATGTTATATTTATACAGTAGTGTTAGTGAGGGCAGATCAGTGTACATGCAATCCTACTGTTATTGACTCTCTGTCATTCATATGACAAAGTTTAGAGTAAAAAACAGGGGTGGTACCATTTCCAATGTTTAAATCTGTAGACTCTATAAAAAGATTTATGAACAACAGAAGTAAACATTACGTGCACATATCATAGAAGGAAAACACCTATACAGGAGAGTCTGAGCAATAACCTATTGCAACTAAATGGTTATTGTTCCTTTTGTGAAACTGAACTATATACAGTAACAACAATAAATCTTCTAGGATCCACAGTCATAGAATATTAGTGTTGGAAAGGACCTCAGGAGATCATCTAGTCCAACCCCCTGCTCAAAGGAGGACCAATCCCCAAATCACCTCCTCAAGGATTGAATTCACAACCCTGGGTTTAGCAGGCCAGTGCTCAAACCACTGAGCTATCCCTCCCCCAAGGCCTCATGCAATGTCTGTCTATACCACTGATTGGGACACCACAATGATCATTCTTCTCTGGTGTAACATAACATTCCTCCAATTGCTTTCTTAAAGGCTTGCTAAGTAGCCCAGGTTCCTCCTGTACATTATTCTTCCATTGCCCCAGGGAAGGAAGGCTCAAAAAGCCAAAGCCTGATGTGTGGGAGCTCACTTCCTCTGTTCAGAGTCAAGCTCCTAACTGAATTTTATTGGTTACCCAATTTAAAGCCCTTCTAGAAAGCTAGGTTCTCTGGACAAGGTCGAAGTGGAGACCCCTCTCCACACCCCGCAAAAGAACAAGGTAAACCCAGCCATCTCTACTTACACTGCCCGAAAGGAGTTGTTGGAGAAAACCTACTGACGGATTTTTGGGAACGGGAGGAAAGGAGGGCGTGTATGGGACGGGTTGTGCCCCTAAAACAATGTCCAATATAAGAGGTGAAGGGAAGTGGTGGAAGGAAGAGAGGAAGTCTGTTTGGAAAAGGACTTCTAGAAGGCTTTGATCTACTACTTATTTAAACCCTATGTTTCACTTTTATGTAGAGAGCACAAAAATACATTGCCTTTCCCCCCTACTCCATGCACATGCAAACCCATTCTAGGGACATGATTCAGCCTACAGGTTGCTTGCAAACGATCAGTCTTAAATGATTTGCTACTCTTGGAGTGTGGCTAGCCACCTAAACTCACCTGGTGGTAATTTCTGCTGATAAGAAGTTTTTCAACAGGAGGGAAAGTCTGATTTCAAAATGGCCAAACACCCACTTGTGGTTTTGTATGGAATTTGGTGCCAGGTTTATGTGTGCACGCATGAGATTTTTGCTCTGCATAATGTTTGCAAGAATTAGTCACTCACTCAAATGTTTGCAGAAAGTAGTCAAAGCACAGCTACAGAAAAGCCAAAAATTCTCTTGGAACAAATGTTTGCATGTTTCTGTGGTGCAAGTCGCCGAGCTCAAACCTTGACCGATACCCTTCCTTCCTTTGTGCTTACACCCTTCAAAATACTTGTAAGCAGTTACAATATGATATAGATATTTGACTAAACTATGGCTGTTAAGTTATTTCAGTCTCAGTTCATAAATTAGTCCTTCCAGAATCCAAATCATTTGTTATTCTGGGAGCTCCCTCCAGAGTTGGGCCTCTTCCAAATGCTCACTGTACATCACCCGCTAGTGGTGCTGGTAGAAAATTGTCAGGTTTAGCTCCTAAATTATTTAGGCCATTGGTTATGAAGTGGGTACCTGTTTCACAGCACTGCACACCCTGTTTCTGTGATGGGTCACAGGTTCACCCTGTATGGTCCAGGGACATGGCCGAGGCAGCTCAAGTTCCAACCCCTCTGGTCAGTTGATCCTAGACTCTAGCAAAAGGAGATAACTCCGCTCCTTGGTCTAATCTTTCTAGGTTGCCTCCTTCCATTAACAGCAAGGTGTTGGAAAGGCTCTCTTTACTTTTTAAGACAAGGATTCCGAGCTAGTAACAGGTATAGAGACCCCCCCCCAAGGGAAAAGCATTTCAAATTATACATAAAAAGGGCTCTGGGCAGCCTGTCATAACTTTACATTACAAACGAGTACAATCCATTTCCTGTTCATCTTCAGCCCTCACCCCCTTACAACAATACACCCATTGTAAAATACATCCCAGTGACCTACAATGCCTCAAGCCATATTCCTCATCTGAATTTTAACCCCGAATGCCACCAAATTCAGGCTACAGTAGACTAAGCTTGGAGGGAATGAGATCAAGGATCACACTGGACAATTTACAACCTAACTTAAATAAGCTGATGGAGTCTAATGCTGTCTCAAAATTAGTACTTCAGGACTGCCTTATTAGCAATCTCTACCAAGGACTGAGAGCACGTCTACACTACAAAATTAAGTCAACCTAAATTACATCACCATAGAGCTGCCACAGTAACTACATAGCTTGAGTGTGTCTACACTTTGCTCCTTGTGTAAATGGTGCATGTCCTCACCAGAAGCGCTTGTATTGATTGTCCTGTCAGTGTGAGCCTCCTGAAAGCTAACAGTCGACATAAGCAACGCAATATCTACACTGACACTGCATCAATCTAATGACATTGACTTTGACTCTACGCCGCCCATGGAGGTGGAGTTAAGTTGGTGTAGCAGGGCAGTGACATCGGTTGCAGCATGGGCATCGGGTGGAGCCCCCCTCTGCGGCTAGTCCCCAGCTCTGCCCCTTCTGCCCACACCATCCCCACAGTTGGAGTCCCAAGACCCCCTGTGCCTCTCCCCCACCCCCGTGGCCAAAGCCACAACCCTCTCCTTGCCCAGAGGAGCCCTGGTCCAGCTGCAGCCCAGAGCATCCCCCTCTTCGGTTAAAGGAGCCCCTGAGGCTTCCCCTCTCCTAAGCAGAGGAGCCCCAGCCAGACAGGCCGAAGCCCTGAGCCTCCCTGCAAGCCTGGAGGAACCCTGGCTGGGCTGGCCGAAGCTGCGCTGTGCCTCCCCTCCGTGGACTCAAACCATCCACCACCCAGGGGAAAAGCGTCTGCAGAAGACACTTTTGATATGCCCCATGCATGTTCTGGGGCGGCTGCCAAGGCAGTATGTGCCTCCTCAGCCTGCATGGGGCATAATAAACACACAAACTTTGCCGCCAAACCCTGCAACCGGAGGTCTGGCGGCCATGCCGGAGGCAGAACCTCCTGTGGCCTATTATACTCGCTGCCCATGGGTGGGAGTGAAATTTAAGTGTTTTCAACATTTCCATGGTTAGGCTGACATAAGCTACCCTCCCCACAGAAAGGTGTCTCCTGCTCCTATCCTGTGATGTCAGATACAGGCATTGCTAATAGCCTAGGTGAAATTAGCATGCTACCCTCCTGGAAGGAATGAGTATTAGGACCCTATGCTTTCCCACTCCCTCGTTTCGGTAACGTAAGCACCCGCTCTTGGCACAATCATACCAAGAAACTCTTTCCTGGTATTCAAACATATTGTGATATTTTTAGCTGAAATTAACACACATCGCTTGAGTAGGTGAGGCACAGGCAGGAATGTGGGTGGGGAAAGCACTTTGGTTTTCTAGTGCTAGGAATTTTATAGCTCTTGTCATTCCAGCCCGGGGTGGGGGCAAGGACGTCAATACCTCTCAGGACCACTCCTCCCTCATGAAGAACGCCCTGTATTCCTTCATAAGGAGTGGTTTCGCTTTCTTTGGAATTTGAGTGTTCCTCTTCTCACATTCTCCCTATAATTAAGTTTCTAGGAAACGGATGATCTTGGATCCCTAGTGCACATGCAAGACAGAATCTGAGATTTGCAATCCTCCGCTGTGGAATAGGAGCCAATGTCCACTGGAAGGAAGAGGCTCGTGTTCTGGCTCACCTTTTACCCCACAGTGCTCCTTGAGTTGCGGTTTAAGTTTTATCAAAAGGCAGCCCCCTACTCCAACAGCATAGTACCCCTTAAATCATACTGGAATGCTTCTTCAGTACTGACTCGGACACAGGGCTGCCGGGGGGGTCAAGTGGGGCAATTTGCCCCAGCAGGGGCCCCCATGAGAATATAGTATTCCATAAAAAAAAGTTGCAACACTATAGAAGCGGTCCCCCAAATTGCTTTGCCCCAGGCCCCCTGAATCCTCTGGGTGGCCCTGCTCAGGCAAAAGCTTGCCACACACTGAGTTCTTGACACCACTCTCAGCTATATAAGGATTTTCCTTGGAGGCCTTTGAGGGTATATCTACACAGCAATTAAACACCCCAGCTGGCCTATGTCAGCTGACTCCGGGTCACAGGGACGAAGCTCCAAGGCTGTAAAATTGTGGTGCAGACTTTCAGACTAGGGCTGTAGCCTGGGCTTTGGGACCCCGTGAGGGGAGAAGATCCCATAGCCTGGGCTCCAGCCCGTGCCCCAACATCTACACTGCAATTTTACAGACCTGCAGCCCGATCCCCATGAGCCTGAGTTAGCTGACAAGCTTCTATCACGGGTGCTTAATTGCTGTACAGACATACCATCACATACTGACCAGCAGGGCACGGGCAGCGAGTTCCATAGCCACGTGGTGCTAAGGCACCAGCAATATTTAGAGCCCAGGGGCTCAGTTCCACCAATATTTGGGGCCGGGTGTCCTCCTCGTGCCTCCCCTGTCCCCCTCTTGCCTTCCTGGCTCTGGAGCATGGCTGCTACTCTGAAACCTGACACATTGTCTCTTCCTGCAGCTCCATGTTGCCTACTTGCAGCAACTGCTGCCTCAAGGTCCTAGTGCCCCCCATCTCCACTGCCATGGCAGGCTGACTCTGAGCCTGCCCTTTCCCCTCAGACCCTTCCCCTTTCCAGCAGCACAGGTGTCCCGTCCCCCCTCGCCCGCAGTCACCACTCCTGCCCCATGCTGGGCAAGTAGGCAGCCCCACCCCTCACCCCCCAGTGAAGCTACAGTCAGGAGCAACAGCAGGGGAGGCGGCGTACGCAGCACCCCCAACGGGGGAGGCGAGGGAGATTCCTGGACCTGAGAGGGGCCCTGGGAGCACATGCAGTGACTGTGTGCTGCTGGGGGTGGGGGCAGGAAAGGGGGGCTCCTCGTCCCCCAGAGCTTGCTGCTGCCAGCAGGGAAAGGGCTGGGGGGAATCCTCCTCCCTGGCCCCTCTCCCAGAGCAGCCTGCCTGCACGCCAAACTCATCCCAAGCCCTGCCCCACCCCAGAGCCCACACCCCCAGTCAGAGCTTTCACCCCCCATGACACCCTCAACCCTCTGCCAGAACCCTGAGCCCCTCCAGCACCCCAAACACCTTATCCCTCATGTCAGCCAGAGCCCTCATCCCCCTATACCCCAATCCTCTGCTGAGCCCCTCCAGCAGCCAAACACCTTATCCCCAGTCCCAGCCAGAGCCCTCATCCCCCTGCACCCCAACGCCCTGCCTGAGCGCTGAGCCTCTCCAAACACCTGATTCCCAGCCCCAGACAGAGCCCTCACCCCCTACACCCCAACCCTCTGCCCAAGCCCTGAGCCCCTTCCACACCCTAAACCCATCATCTGCAGCCACACCCCACACCTCCGCACCCCATCCCATCCCTGAGCTTGCACCCTGCACCCCTATCCCAGCCTAGGGCCTGCATCCCAGACCTCCTCCCCCACCCAAACTCCCTCCCAGAGCCGTGGGCAGGTGGGGGGCAGAGTTTGGGCAGGGGCAGGTTCTGGGCACCACCAAAATTTCTCCAAACCTGCCACCCCTGCTTAGCTTGTGAGATCCTAAGCCAAGGTGGAACTCTCACTCTTATAGTTGTGGAACACCTTATGACAGCAATTCCCAGTCTTTGTTAAAAGCTCCCTTACTCGTTGGTGGATAAACAGGCTCTCTCTCCCATTTCCTCCTCTTTTTCATTCCCCCCTTTCTCTTTATTGTGTTTATTTTCAGTTTTACTCCCCTTGCTCACTGGAAAGCTACATGCTGCTCAGAGTGGGTGGGAAAGGGGCATCACTTAGTAGTGCTGGGGGACTGAGATGCTTTCACAGCGTTTGCGTCTGTGAGCTGCTATTGGATCCTACAGACAGCTGGGTTAGAGATCACTGCAGGCACGGGGAGAATGTAGATTTTAAGGACAATTTTAAAAGCTGTTTTTTATTTTTTTTAAATCTATCCCTCCAGCTGTAAAGCCAGGGTCTATTACCATTAGTTTAACTGTGTAGGGCTTAGGGAGAAAAAGTTAAAGCAGTTCTCAACCTATTTATCATTGTGTAGCAATGTGTTACATGGGCCGCAGGTTGAGAACCACAGCGCCCCCCCTGCTACAATTCCCCTCAGACGCACTTGCCCAGAGACTCATCCATAGAGCAGGGCCAGGAGCAGAGCTCTGTTACACTGGGCACAGGACCCAAGCCCTGCCAGGCACCAAGGACCCTGGTGCAGGGGCAGGAGTGGATACCCATGTAAAACCTGGGGGTGCACCAGCACATCCCATTCCCATAGTTCTCTCACCTATGCTGACCGGCACCCCATATCCCCTCAATGCCCAGAGCCCTTCCCCCCCCAAGACCCACTCTGCCACACTCTGGCCCCTGAAGCACTCAGACCCACTGCTGGCAGGAGCACTCCAGCAGGGCTGCCTGCCACTGTCTCCCCCCAGTTGGCCCTGCCAGGCTGGCGCAGCAAATTTTGAATTGTTTTTTAGCACAGCGCTGTGTGCTAACTAGCCTGCATGCAGCCCACGGGTTGAGAACCACTGGTTTAAAGTTTTTAAAAGTGAAGGAGCACCTAGTGATTACAATACTAGTATGGGTTGGTTTCCCTGTTCCACCACACACTTCCTATGAAACTTGGTGCAAATCACCACTCAGGGTCTGTCATCAAAAACAAATGGATGGCAGCAAGCTATGTGACTGTTCTTTTGCACCTTGCAGACGCTTGTTAATGTGCTTTCTCAAAAGGGCTTGGCTACACTGGCACTTTACAGCGCTGCAACTTTCGCGCTCAGGGGTGTGAAAAAACACCCCCCTGAGCGCGGCAAGATACAGCGCTGTAAAGCCTCAGTGTAATCAGTGCCACAGCGCTGGGAGCCCAGCTCCCAGCGCTGCAAGCTACACCCATAAGGGATGTGGTTTACGTGCAGCGGTGGGAAAGCTCTCCCAGGGCTGGCGCTCTGACCCCACTCACACTTCAAAGCGCTGGAAATTTCAAGTGTAGCCATACCCAAAAAGAACTACCAGATCAAAGCGCTGTAAGGAGCTGTTACCTGCCAGCAGGATACCCACAAAGAGACTGTAGCAGACTGATGGGGGGAAGAATCACATCCAGGTTCCTGGGGGCTAATTACTCCTGTAGACAAGCCCTTAGTCTGTGCTTCAATGGGGATAACAGCAATTCCCTACCTCACAGAGGTGCTGTGAAGATTAACTGTATCACTGTAGTATCTGAGCACCAGAAAGTCTTTAAATAAGTACTTGATAGTTTTAGGTACATTTGTACCTAAGATCACAAAGTCCAGTATTGTGAGCTGCTCTTGAGACAGAAACAAGTGCTTGAAGTCCCATTAAAAAAGTGTGTAACACTCCTTTATAATAACAATGCTCCTGTGTCTAGCCCTGATGAGTTACAAGCTGTCACCCTTACACAGGCTTCAATCAAGTGATAGCATTCTACTCTTTTGGGAGGGAATGGACTCAAGAATTTGGTGGTGCACATCCATTTGAAGCTGTTTGGAATCAGTAAGTTGCTACTGCAAATGACCAGGATAAATAACTGGTAAGGCAGTCAAGGTTAATGATAAATATTTTGCATCAGATGACCATCATCTTAGGTGTATGTTTGTGTTATAGGCAACAGAGCTCGTCAACAGTATTGTTAGAAAATGCTATTTAAACTGTACATTGTAAACTGAAATTCTGCAGGAATGTGTTTGATCTTGATGATCTTTCACAAGGAAGTTAGAACACTTGCTTTTGATAACACTTTAACTGTAACTATTCCTGACTTTTACATATTGTATTTAATATTTAATGTTTTAACATCAACAAACTGGCTCTGAATCAGTTTTTCAGAATTTTTAAATTTCAAAATTCAGATTTTTTCCTTCCCATTCAGAACCCCCTCCTCCAAATATCTGCATTTCTGGGGAAGGGAAATTCTTGTTTCTGACCAGCTCTAACAGACACTTTGTAAGCCACCCAGACAGCAGAATTATTCAGTTGCCTGAGGAGGTGGTATGTTTTTGAAAGTAACTGAAGAGCACCCTTTCAGCTCATATTAGCACTGGTTTACTGCTGGTGTACTGAAAAGGAAGTTGAATTCTCTCTTCCACTTTTTACAAAGAGGTTCTCATGCTTCTTATATTCTACTAAGCTCAGCAGCAATACACAAAGGAAGCATTATTGGGATAAAGAGGAAGAGCCAGAAATAGAACATCTGATAATCAATTACTGTTCTTCCAGCATAAAAGGCTTTGCTGCTTGACTGTGTAAAACTGCCCCCTAGTGTTGGCTCTCAGGTACTACAGGAGCATAGAAAGCAGTACATCAGTCTGCTCATGCCTCTCTATTTTCTTGGCATTTGTACTCCAGCAGGAGTAGACTATATGAAGTCACTGCAATGTCTGGGACATCAGATAGCTGCCACAGAAAGCATGGTGACAGCATATGCTGAGCTGACTTCACAGTAAGGGTGTGGGTGGAGAAGATGTTGACCTACAGGGGAGGGAAACCCCTTAAAACAGATAACTTTGAAAGTTAGCAGAAATGGCACAATAAGTTAGAATACACAGAAAGGCAAATTGATTTGTGGCTGAGCAAAATATATTTGGAGTTTTTGCCCCAGCATGAGTGTCTCTGTTTAAGGCGAGAATCCTATCCTGAAGCATCACATGCATACCCTGGAAAATTTAAGGTGCTTCTCAGTTTTCTTCTTCCTTCCAATTGTCTTATAAAAAGAGACACTCGCTGAGGTTTGGATGGTGAGTGATGATAGGCTGCAGCATGATTGGGGGGAAAAAAGTGTCCATAGGCCAACATTTCCCATTTAATCCCTATAAAAATGGGCTTTGCCAGGAGACTGTTGCTTCCAGGTCCAGGGGACAGTCCAGCTGCAGGAGATGACTCCCTCTTACAGCCCAGCATTAGAACAGATACTAACCCTCAGTAGGAGGACGGGTTCTAGCATACTACTAGGGTGCAGGTTCACCCTATGACTTTAGACGGTGCTGGAGACGCAGACATGATGGAAAATTTCTTTCCAGCTGGCCTGCCATTTATAAGTGTAGTTCTGGAGGCTTCAGGTTTGATGGAAATACTTTGTGGTAGGTACCGCCCCAGCCCATGTAAACTCAAAGGGGACAGACATTTAAGTATCTGGCTAACGGGCTTTCCTTTTCTTCATTTTCCCACCAGCCACCTTGTTCCTGACACCTGTAGCTCCCTCTGTGTCATCATCATTGGCCTCATCCCGGGATCGCTTCTTTTTCTCTCCCTGCTCCCGCAACTCCTGAAAAAAAAACAAACAACCCCCCCACCGCCATACAAGGTGAGCGATTGCTAGAGCTCTCCACATTCAGAGAGAAATTCAGGGCAACGGAGAGAGGCAAGGGACAAAGTGAAACATACCATACGAGCAAATCTCTGGGCTTCAGCCACACGCTCTGTTAGCATCATGACCTCCTCCTCCTGTGTGGGGAATACAGGCAGCTTCTTGCCAATGAGATGCTCAATGCGCTGGAACAGTTCCACATCATACCTGGAAAAATGAAAGCCCATACAGATCAGTCTTCCCAGGAATACTTTGGTTCTCTTTAGCCACAGCCTCCACCCCGAGACAGCCAGCCATATGTAGCTCCTATCAGAGCTCACCACACTGAATTCTGCCTGCTCCTCAGGGCAAAAAAGATGTTCCGTACTCATGGAGCAGGAGGACAGGTGTGTCCTACTCTGAAGCAGCTGGAAGAGGCAGGCACACCCTGATGGTACTTACTGAGTCACAAAGGTGATGGATTTGCCAGACCGTCCAGCTCGAGCTGTCCTCCCCACACGGTGAATGTAATCCTAAAAACAAATATCTCCATCAGCAACAGGATGTGCTCTGCTAAATACTGAACTGAAAACAGTCCCTGGAAATGCGCTTTGTGCCCAAGTATACCGAGGCCCCAACAAGCAGCAGGTAAATGGCTATGCAGGGAGGACTATTCATTTCCCTAGGACAAAACAGAAGCATGAGGGAGGGGAGAAACAATGGTCAGGATTTATGCTCAAAGGAGTAGCATGTGTAGCTCCCTGAGAATTGAGGGGATGGCGAAAGCAGCTTTCTAGTTTGTTCTCTGGCATTAAACCATCTCTGAACTATGATATAGGCATATAAAACAGTGCCTCTCCTAATTTTTTCCTTTTCTGACAGTCAACTGCACTGCAAAATCTGCAGGACAAAATTAAACCATGATATAAATAAGGTGAAATATCAAGACATTTTTGGGTACACCCTGTTGGACTGTGGAATAGTCTACGGGACATGGAAGTTCCATTGCAAGGGTCATTTAATACTAGACAAAAACTCTGGAGAACATACAGTGGGAAGCAGCCTTGAGTGGGCAAGACGAACTAGATCTGAAGTCTCCCAGCTGATCTGAGGAGCACTTGCTGGTTGTATGGCACTAATTCATTTCCTAAACCACAGTAAGGCAGATAAAAATACTTTAGCCACTCTTCTATACTTGCCATTGGCTTGTTATATGATTGCAAAAAATAAGAAGGGAAGAGGTCTGAGACAGTGAATTGCACGGGGAGGTGTCCACAACTAACTATTAAGATGTGGTCCACTTTTGAGAAATCCTGGACTAGATGACCTAGTAGGTTTCTTACTCCTAATCTACCCGTAGTCTTTTCATAATTTAAGATCTTCAAGAACAGGGACTATGTCCCTCTTATTTGTTTGCAGAGTCTAGTACACCATAAGTATTACATGAAACAATAGTCCATTTTAATTTCTAGAATACTGAATATTGTTTACCTAACAGCAGGTATTGAGCTATAAGTTAGTCTTAACAAGTGATGCCATCAACTTGAAAAGTCACATCTGATAATGCTATGCCTTACATAGAGAGATGTCCAAAGATTACTCTTCAGATTTAGTAAAGTGTCTATTTCAGTTTGATAAATTTGTATAATTTCACAGCACTCTAGTCTAATCAGTTTCTCCCTTGCAAAGAAAATTGTTATGAACACAGAACAGAAAAACCCTAACACTGACTGACTTTTTAAAAAACAAACAAAAAAGTCCACAACATACAGAAACTGGAATCATCATAAATTGGACTATTTCCCAAGATTAAAATGGATATTTTCCCTTTAGCATGACACAACAGAAGCTGGAATTTATCCCCCTGGCCCTCCCCACATGCACAGAGAAAGCAATCCCTAATTATCACGCCCCTGTTCTGCAGTATACACCAACGTACCCAAAAAGCAAGACCAAGTAAAAACGTCACCATAGAAAAGAAATGCTACAGCTTCATCTAGAAGAGTGAGCTAAGAGCTCCAGTCAGCAGAGGAGAAAGAAGAGAGTCTTCCGTACTGAGCTTCGGTGATCAATCTTAAGCATCAGTGGATAGGAACCCCTGGTTATCAAGGTGAGTATCTCACCTTGGAATGTGTGGGAATATCAAAATTTATCACCACATCCACATGTGGGACGTCCAGACCTCTGCTTGCAACATCTGTAGCCAGCAGAATGGAACGGGACTTTGCCTTGAACTTGTTCAGGGATCCCAGTCGCTTATTCTGTGATAGCAGAAAGAAAAATAAAGAAACAAGTTTATAACTCAAAAGTTAAGGAATCAAATAGCAAAGGACTGATCCTATTCTTGTTAAACTATTGTTATCCTTTTGTATACAGAAGGATCGGGAGATCCGATACTGGTACACTGGAATTTGGTGGCTGCATTAATGTTAAATTAAGCTCTAGGGAGCCAGCCCTACACACGTTATGGTCACGACACAGTGGCACATCCTCATCTCATATACACCTACACAGCAAGGAGTGGGATAGGCTACTACCTGACTCATCTGTCCATGGAGGGATATGGCAGTGAAACCCAAGTTGCGGAGCAGGAGAGCTGTCCTTTGAGTGTTGTTGCAGGTACTGCAGAATATCATGAAGGAGTTCCCAGCCAGTTCATTCAGGATATAAACCAGGTAACTGTCCTGCAAGGATCAACACACACAGTAGTGGTACAGACTACATGAGAGCAAAGGACCACTTCAACCATAAGCCAGAGAAGGTCAGAAAGAGCAGGAGTGTAACTATGAAGGAGGAGCAAGAATGGCTTTGAGGATGGGGAGAGAAAAGAGTCATTACCTTGAATCTGGAGGGGATGAAAATATAATGCTGCTGCAGTTTTTCAACTGTCTGATATTTGGAGGAAACAGCACATTTAACAGGGTTCTTCAGTGCAGCACGCTGGAGCTTTTGCACCTGAATGAGGAATCAAAATAAGTCAGTATTAGCAAGATGCTAATCCTCCAGCAACACAGCTCTAAGGCTCAGTCTACACTACAAACTAGGAGAATGATTCCCCTACTTGTGTGCAGGTGCTAGCTCTCAAGATAGTGTGAGCATGAATGGCAGTGTAGCCATGGTAGCACTGGTAGTGGAGGCATGGCTGGGTCATGCCAAGCATGTACCCACCAGTTTCAGACAAATTTGTACACAGCCAGGTTAAGCCATGCCTTCACCACCCATGCTTCCACGGCTACGCCACTCTTATACTGGTGCTAGCTCAATGAGAGATAGCACGAGCATGCTTACACAAGCAGGGGAATCACATCCCTAACTCATAGTGTAGATGTAGTCTTAGGGAGGAGGAAAGGGGTGTAGAAACATTTATCAGATAATCCATGACCCCTTCTCCCACTTTCAAAACACACAGGCTGATCTGAGAAAAGTTATGCTCTCACCTTCTTGGTCATGGTGGCAGAAAAGAGGAATGTCTTCCTGTCACGGGGAATCACTTTTAGGATCTTATCCACCTGTAAAAGAGGGAGGAGGCAAAACCTGCTATTGAGGCACAGTAGAAGTCAAGACATGCACCCCTTCAATTAAGTGTTCCAAGCAGAGGATGCAGAGAATACATGAATACAGGCCCATATGCTAATCTGTCTGATATAGGAGGAGTGGCCATTGCAATAAATCCCTCTCTTCTTTTAAAAGAACCATATAAAATGAAGCTGCATTGTGGGCTGACACACCTAGACAGTCACCATGGACCCCAAAAGTCTACACGCAGTATATCTGCAGGAGTATGTACATCAGCATGTCCACCTAATGAGGACCACCACCACAAACATTTAGGGAAGAATCCAACAGAATTTAACAGAGATTAGCTCATTTCTAAAGTGTTTAAACCACTGTGTAGAATTTAAGAGAATTCTATGGGATGTTAAAAGTTACATATAATTTACTATTAAGTTTTGTGGGATAGTTTAATAAAGCTACAGCAACATTTTCTATTACAGCGCTTCTCAAACTTCATAGCACTGCGGCCCCCTTCTGACAACCAAAACTACTACACAACCCCAGGAGGGAGGGATCAAAGCTTGAGTCTGCCCAAGCCCTGCCACCCCAAGGGGGCAGGAAGGCAAAGCTGAAGCCCAAGGGCATCAGTCTGGGCAGGGGGCCTTTAACCTGAGCCCCACTTCCCCAGGCTTCAACTTCAGCCCCAGGCCCCAGCAAGTTTAATGCCAGCCTTGGCAACTCCATTAAAATGGGGTGGCGACCCACTTTGGGACCTGACCCACAGTTTGAGAACTGCTGTTCTATTAAGTCTTATAGACATTTAGAATGGTTTCTTTAAGACTGCATTGATTTCATCTGTTAAATTCTATAGGACTTTTCCTTTACGGCGGGTATCGTAGGCCTCACCTCTGTCTCAAAATCCATGTTGAGGATCCGGTCAGCTTCATCCATAACCAGGTACTTAAGAGCTCGCAAGTTGAAACCTTTTGTGTTCTCCAGATGGTCAATCAGACGGCCCGGTGTTGCTACCAACAGAATCAAAAACAAAGGTAAAGGTGACAGTAATGGGAAAAATGTCTCAGAATGCAGTCCATGTGAGGAGGGAAGAGGCACTGCAAGTGAGGAGGGAGGGACTCTGCTATAGAGTTGGCTTCTTTTGCCTAAGATTGTAAAGGCAGTCACAGCAGTATGGAGCTGTGCTGGGAACTGAAGATGATTGGTAAAAAGCCAAAGCAGACTGATTTTCCCTGGATGGAAGAGCTCCTGTGCACCAGAGCTGTCTTAAAATGAGACCACCAGACCAAGCTTTCCAAGGGGAAAAGTGGGCCACATCAGAGGCATCCTGAGAAGAGCTCTAGACCATGGTGTTTGAGTTCTTGGGGGAAAATAGGAGACCAGTCCCAAGGCAATGTGGCTGGACCATTTTGAGATGAGCTTGCATTGCATCCACTGTCCCTTCTTCAAAGCCAAGAGGAACATACTCAGGTTACACTTATTGCTCCCTCCAGACACATATAGGAACTTCTAACAAGCAACACCACCATTTCACATTCCTTAGGAGGCGTGTGATCTTATGACAAGCATCACTCTACATGCTGATTTCTTACCAATTATAACATGCGGCTTCTTGGCTAAGGTCAGAGCCTGTGCCATCATGTCAATTCCACCCACAATAACCGCTGTGGGAAAAAAAGAGGCAGAGTGAGTCCCCCTGGAACAGAACCAGTACAAGCCAAAACTATAATCAACAATCTACCTATTCCTGTCCCCTCTCAAATCCACCCACAATTTATGTATAGGAATTTAAAGCCACTTATCTTAATAAAAATTCTCTTTAACTACATTTTGGCATCCCTGACCAGTAACTGTCTTCCCCCAGATATCCTAATCCAGATTTCAAGTCCTCAGCTCATTTACTGTCATGGCCCTATGTTTTCCACAGTCACAAAGCTAGCTGCAAAATCCACCCCTTGCTACTAAGTTTAGCTGCAAAATCTGTGAATTCATTGTGAGTTCCTAGCCCTTATGGTTGCAAACTAAACCTTAAAACATTAATTTGAATATGGAACTGCTGCAGGGAGTCTGCAAAGAAAGCCTGATAGGTGTGAACTCCTCTATTCAGTTCATTGGGGTGGTGACTCAAATTTATGGCTGACAATTTAACACGTGGTTATGGGTGATCCTCCTCACTTCCCTCTTGGGAAACGTCCGCTGCCTGGATGTACACCTCAGAGACGACAGACTGCTACGTGCTCTTTTTCACACTAAAAGGTTATATACCACCACCATAAATACTACCCCTCACCAATGATCCTTTCCCAGTCCCATGCTTTATTCCTCTATCTCCCCTCATTCCATAGTCTCTATTCCCTTTCTTACAGTTTAACAGCTTTCTCCTACTCCCTCAAATTTTCACATAGTAACATCTGAACTGTACAATTCTGAGGCCCATTAGAAGGCTACTCACCACTTTGGACACCAATGGAGGATCCAAGGGCTTCAAACTGCTCTGAGATCTGGAAGGCGAGCTCTCGGGTTGGGGTGAGGACAAGAGCAAAGAGGCGTTGGGGTGTTTCCAGCAGTGTCTGCAGGATGGGCAAAGCAAAAGCCCCTGTTTTTCCAGAGCCTGTCTCTGCTAGCCCGATGATATCCCGGCCTAAAAGAGGAGAGGTGGAGGCAAACCCTGTTATACTAGAGCCTAGAGAGATGCCCTCCCAGCATCATAAGAAAAAAGAGAAACCCATAATGAGATCTGAGAGACCTGTACCAGCAAGTACTCACAGGAGTGAGAAAACAACAGGTGCAAGGACACAACACCCGAACAGGGAGCCTCCATAGATCTTTGCAGCATTTAAACATGGTTTTATTCCTATGTAACTGTTAACTTGAATCCCACAGTCCCTTTTATCTTTCCACTAGGTTCCAAGCAGCATATAGTTTGTCTTAGAACTTCAGGTCGCAATCTCTCACTTTACATTTCACTAAATCCAACCATTTTATACACCATTGCCCTCAAATGATTAAATATGTCCAAAAAAAATTATCTTTGTCACTTCATGACTGATAAGGAAATCTGGTCAAGTTTTAGACATGTTTCAGGGCTTAGGAACCTTGCTGCAGACAGATCCAGTAGCAGTACCAACTTTGCTTTTGCCAAGACGCCGTCTGTTCTGAGGCACAGGCACATCTTAAAAGAACCCCAATCCTTGACTTCAACCAGGAAAGTTTCTAAAGTGTAACTAATTTTAGAAGTACTAATACCTATGTGGCTTTTATTCAAATGTACCTGCCAATAAGTAATAGAACAAGCAAACACTGAAAAAATAACTCACCTTTTAAAACATGTTATTGAATTGTCTTCTTATCCCAATAGTGTTCATTTTATGAATATTCTAGTGACTGAGTTTAGTGACAGGAATGTTAGCTAAAAATGTACCTGAAATCAGCAATTACAGGATGTTCCCAGAAAGCCATTTTGAATGAGCAATTATTCACTCTGGAGACCTGATGCTAAGATACACCTTCTTTCAGGCAGATAGCAGAAGTCTACCATGCATCTATTAGAGATGTAAAATGTTATCTGACCATAACTGTTAATCCACAGCCTGCACCAAGCTGGCCAGACGGACCCCAGTATGGCTCGAGGGACCTTGGTTAATCTGTTAAACGATATAATTTTAATCATTTAACTGACTACTTTTTTTTAAACAATATTTACATACCTAGCATCTATGTGACTAATCAAGACAGCTGAAATTTCAAATATTCACTATGAACTGTTAATGAAGTTGCTACAGAGCAAGATTTATTTACTGGCATTAACTGGAAAATAGTTTTGAGAAGATCATGATATACAGTAATATTTTACAAAGAAGAAAAATAAAATTTGTTGAATTATATGCTGTGAATGTTTCATCCAGCCCCATTAAACAGCATGTTTACCCAATGCTATATCTTTATAGTGCACTTCAAAACTAAACAGCAATACAGGTAGTGAGGAATACTGTATTCATCTAAAATCGCAGGGGAGGTTTAGGGTGACCAATTGTCAGATCTGAACTAGAATCTGGACAGGATACTGGAGTTAACATTCATGCTCCTGTGGAAAGTGAAGCACTGTCTTCAATCACCTCAAGAAGTAGAGACCTTTACAAGATTCACCCATGTGAAGTCTACACCCTTCTTCCCACACCTGTTCTCAGAAACAGAAAAGCAGACTTTGCTCACCTTGGAGAGCCATAGGAATAGCCTCAACTTGAATTTTAGTTGGTGTCTTCCATCCCAACTGGTCACAAGTTTCACACAACACATCTGTTACTCCCTGAGAGTGAAAGAAAAAAGGGGACAAACATCAAGAAATGGCCAAGAACTACCAGGCTAGCTAATCAAATGCAGCTGACGTAGTTAAGTCCCTCCCAGTCAACCCATGGACACTCAATACTGCACCCACAAACTATGGGGATCACTTTTAAGGAAATCCCTCAATTAAAAAAAAAAGGAAAATCTGTCTTAAAATGTTACCTCCTATTACTACAAGTACCTGCTAATATCATTATGACTAAGACCACCGGGGGGGGGGGGGCACGCATGGGGGTACGGGGAAGGGGATTTCTTTTTTCCAAGTCATGCATTCCACAGCACTTTGTATACAACCAGTTGCATTTCCTCATGTCTTCCCCGTTACTTAGTTGGTTTTTTCATATAGAAATGGGGCAGAGAAAGGCATTTAAGAACAGAATAATGTGATTTTAAAAGAGAAAATTTACCTGGGGGTAGAGGGCTAGGACAGGTATAGCATCTTCAGCTACTTTAATTTTTTTAATAACCATATTTTATGTTAATAGCATCTCTTAAGCTCTCATATCAAGAGTAACTGAGGGCCCAAATGAAAGCTGGACAGTTTGCCAGTTAATACCCCCCACTCCCTTCCAGGATACCCCTGATGCAGAGAGGCAAATAGTACCAGCACAGCACACCTGGAGGGCTGCGTGTTCTGGGCCCACAGCAAGTGCTGGCACCAGATCTACTTTCAACTCTCAAAGATTAAGCAATAAGCAGCAAGACTCAGCAGGCGAGGAAGGGCACAGGGTGGCATCACCTCAGGTCCCAGGCAGGCGGAACGGGAGCGCTCGCTACGGTGCTTGGCCCCGACACCACCCTCGTACCTGAGCCCCGCACAGTCTTCAGCGGCAGGGCGAGGCGGGCCGCGCGGTCCTTCCCACTGCACAGGTGCGCAATGGAGACCGAGGGAGCCGCTAGCAGAGCGGGGAACTGAGCCAGATACACAAGACCCAGGTTAACCGCCCCCCCCCCCCCGCGTGCCCCGCAGGGAGCCGGGCGCGCCAGCGTGACGAGGGCGGGGGACGGACACCGCGCGGGGCCCAGAGCAGGGCGGACCCGGACAGGAGACACCAGGCCCAGGGGAGAAGGGGGAGGGGGGCTCGTTCTCCGCTTGTCTCACCAGGTCCTTGAAGCTTCGCGGCTCTTCCGCCTCCGCCTCCAACGGCCCCTGCTCCGCGTCCGCCGCCGCCATCTTACGCTTCACCTTTGACCCCCACCGCGGGGAGCGCCGGGACACGTGGTTTCCCGAGAAGCATCGCTTTCCAATGACGTCACATCTCATATTATGGCGACGGGGCGGGGCAGGTCTGTCACGAGGCCCGGCCAATCGGACGCAGAGTATTGTGCGACTCGTTGTCCCAGCGCGGCAGGTCTCCAGCCAATCAGAGGACGCAACCCAGGGCGCAATGGGGCGGGGCACGTGAGCCGCGTTCTTTCCTGGTTCTTGAGAGGTGCGTGTGATGAGAATACGGCGGCGGGAGGGGCCCTGGGAGCTAGTGTGGTGCGCGCGTGCTGGGTGCGCGCGGGCGGCGGGAGGAGCCCTGGGAGCTAGTGTGGTGCGCGCGTGCTGGGTGCGCGCGGGCGGCGGGAGGGGCCCTGGGAGCTAGTGTGGTGCGCGCGTGCTGGGTGCGCGCGCGTGGCGGGAGGGTTTGTGTGTGGGGGCGCTACAGGGAGCTCCCGCCGGGGGCCAGGCCACATGGGGGGCGGGCGCTGAATGTGTCAGGTCTGTTCCCCCAGGCAGAGTTGATCTCCAGTGTCTGCATCAAGGTGAGACCTGGCCGGCCTGGTCCGCTCTGCGCCCACTGCGCTCACTCCTGCTGGCTGCTTTTTGCCACCGGCTGGGGCAGTAGCTCAGAGCTCTGGGAAGGGCGTTACTCCCGGCCGGGGCAAGGGAGGTTTGTGCAAGTGTCACCCGATGATCAATATCAAGTTGCCCATAAAGCGGGTGAGAAAGGAAGCGGAGAGCTCAGCGGCGTCTCATTTTGGTGCTATCAGTGGATTGTGCTTGGCAAGTTCCACCATCCTCACTGATCCATGGTGGAGTCAGAAGGCCAGAGGCGAAGAGCAAATCTGGGACTCATCACCCTTCCCTCCAGAGCAGGAGGAGCTTGCTATGCTTTGGTGATGGGCTGGGGTGAAAGGAGGAGAGATAACAGGGAGAAGAGGGAAATACCAGGGAGGTGCTGAGGACAACTGTAATAGACGCTTAAATTAAATGTATATCCCAAATAATTAAAAAAAAAAAGGACCAAAAAATGCCGCAGTGGCTAAACAACAGAGTAATAGAAGCAGTTAGTGGCAAAAAAGGCTTCCTTTAGAAATTGGAAGTCAAATCTTTTTAGGAGCATAAAATCAGGTAAGTCAAATGTCAGAGTATAAGGCAGGCTAATACAGAATGTGAAGAGCAGCTATCTCAGGAGGCAAAAACTAAGAGCAACATTTTTGTAGGTACGGCAGAAACAGGAAGCCTGCCAAACAATCAGTTTAAAATAATTATTCTCAAATGAAATAGACTATATGCAGCAAAGGAAAATAAAACATTCACAACTCATTTATTGGCATAAAGGGAGAAATAAAATCCTCATTCATGGCATCTCTATTGAATATATTAGAATCTATGACAATATTCCATATAAATATAGTGGTAAAAAAAAGCTTTCCATGTTTATATTAATGAAAAAAGAACATGAGTACTTGTGGCACCTTAGAGACTAACAAATTTATTTAAGCATGAGCTTTTGTGAGCTACAGCTCACTTGTTCGGATGCATAGAAGAAGTGAGCTGTAGCTCACGAAAGCTCATGCTGAAATAAATTTGTTAGTCTCTAAGGTGCCACAAGTACTCCTGTTCTTTTTGCGGATACAGACTAACATGGCTGCTTCTCTAAAACCTGTATTAATGAAAACTGTGTTTAGTGAGATCATACTCACTTTCTCCTAGGTGCAGGATAAGGGGGTGTCTTTGCCTTCTACTTCTATCCCCAAAAGTAATTGTCTGTATTCAGAAACAGTGCAACTCCCTGGGGTTTGTCTTTCCTGTATGCTGCTGCCCTGTCGATTTCACATTTCTTTATTGACTTTGTAAATGATGCCCATTGTGTTACCTTACAAAGCTTAATTTACACCTCAACAAAGACAGGTGAATAAACATCATTTGTTTGACGGAAAACCTGTCTGTTAACTGTGCCTTAATACAGACTTTAAAACATGTTTTCTTTATATAAACATAACTCCTTACATAGTGTCTGTACATACATTTCACAATGCTATTAATAACCAGTATGACTCCAGCTTTCATTTAAGACCTCACATGACATTCTTTGGTGAACCAGAATATAAACACCATAATCAGGACAGTCCAGTAAACCCCCTTGCCAGTTGGCATTAAGAGTTTCTTGGGTCACAATTGCATAAAAGCTTCAGATTTCTCAGAACAAAAATGTCTATATTAGCAGCTCTCCAAGGCCAGGCAGTGGAGCACTGGTGTTCAGCTGAGCGCTATCTCGTGATCTGCGGAAAACTGGCAGACTTTGTGGAGATGCTTCTTTTCCTTGTTTCCATGTGTTAAATCGCACCTAGAGAGTTAAACTTTAGAGCTGGTTGAAATCTTCTGTTTCTGTGGAAAATTTTAACAAATAACTCCCCCCCCCCAAGTTTTTCATTCAAAGCTTTTATTTTCCCCCAGAAATTTGAAAACCAAAATATTCAAGTTGGAAATCTTGCTGCCTCATGGGAGTTGTAGTTCAGGTGTGTTAAGCTCCTATTCTCTTCTATTGGCTGGACTTCCTGATCAGATAACGTCTCCCATGATGCAACATGGTCTCCTATCTATGAGAGGTTTGGTGGTTTTTCATGGGAATCCCTGGCTATGATCCATTATGAGATGTAGTCCAGCTGGAGAGCTTGCCTCATAGAGGAGAATGGGTATATGAAGCAACTGAACAACAACTACCATAAAGCACCATGTCAGCATTTCTAAATCAAAATATTTCAGGTTTTGAGTGAAATATTTTTATTTTGGGGTGGTTAATTTTTCAATGAAAAATCAACTTTTTTAGATAATTTTTGTTTAATCAAACACTAATTTTTCTGTCAAAAACAGATTATTGTTTTCAGCCAACCCTTGTAAGATTACCTTATAGTCTTTCTAATATTATTTTTCAAAATAAACTATTTTTGATGTGCCAGAGAGAGAACAGCTGGGAGGATGGGTCCATGCAATTATGAATGAGAAGGGAGCTGTTCAATGCAACAACCTTTCTGTTAAGTTGTGCTCTGTACTATGCAAAAGATTGAGAATCCACTGATGTTTACTATTGATTTCAGGCAGCAATGTTCCTATAAATACCCCCTAATGGCATAAGAAGGAGTGAAGCTAATGTGGCTGTCTGGCAGATTGAAGTTATTTTTAAAGTTTCAGCCATATGACCTCTGGTTATGTGAGGTCACATGGGGTAGTAGAAGAGGAGACGGATCTGTGGTAGCAGGAGCCCGGACAGGTATCAATTGTATCTACTCCTGCAGCCCCATGTTTGTAATGCATGTGTGCACACACAAAAGTGCACAGCCAACTTAGGGGTGCTGAATATCATTGACCTGACTTAGAAGAAAGGATGCTAAACTGTCACAGAATTTGTGTTAGACTAGTACAGTGATTCTGATTTCAGTGGAACTTGTGAGCGTCTTTCTGATGAGCACTCTCTCAATCTAGAAAACCTGGTTGGGTGGAATTGAGGAAATGGTGACATAATTGAGCATCTGTCAATGGATTCCAAATGTGCTGTTTCCTGTATTCCTAGGACAATGAGGAAAGTGAGGGGAAATCCAAATAAATGTTGTGTGACAGGGAAAGGAGAGGAAGCCTGAAACAATACCCAGGACACCATCCAGAATGGAACTACCACTTCCCACAATGTTCAGGGGCAGAAAATACTGGAGGGGGCTCTAGACTAGACTCTTGAAAAGTTGGCCAGCAGCCAGATCACCTTAGGCTGTGATCTTATCATATGTTAGAACTAAGTCGTTTTAGGCCTGTCAGTACTTAGATGGGAGACTCAAAGGAAAAGCTACGGTGGTGCAGGAAATGGAGTTGGTGATACAATAGGAAGTCACTCTTCCTTCTGATTGAGTGAAGTCACTGCCCTTATGCTGCCTTCTACTGCTGCAGGTGTTATCTTTTGGAAGAAATGTGAAACCAAGGACCAGATCATTAGTGGCTATTAAGAGTGTCCCTGGAGTAGGAATGTTAGGTCTGATGTCTTGGCCAAATTCCAGATTACGTAATTCTAGTTTGCCTGAAGATGAGGGGATGGATCACTTGATGATTACCTGTTTTGTTCATTCCCTCTGGAGCACCTGGCATTGGCCACTGTCAGAAGACAAGATACTGGGCTAGATGGGCCTTTGGTCTGACTCAGTATGGCTGTTCTTATGCTCTAAGACTTCTTTTGATAAAAGTCTACTTCCTGTCCTAACGTGTTGGGTAAGTTGATGTGTAGTTAAACACCTGCCACTTTCCATGTTTATGGATACTGTAGGTAAAGTTGTTTGTAAAGCACTTTGGGATTACTGAGGGTGAAAGGGACTAAACTAAATGTAAAAATATTAGTATTTAGTATTAGATATTTTTTGCTGATGGGGGTCCCACTCAGTACTTGGATCTTCCCTCGCATGATTAGTAAAACCCATCTAGGGTTGGGTATGATTTTGAGACCTTGTTAGGACAGTCCTGTGTATCTGAATGTGCACACCAGGACTGGAAGAAACCAAATCCTAAAGTCAATGGGAATTTTGCCTGGGTAAAGATTGAATTAAGACAGAAGTTTCTGCCTGGCTGGCTGAATGTGGAAGTGAACCCTTTGACTGGATCTCAGCTTCTAGGCAGCTAATTGAAAGGATGTTCCTGGGAAGTTGAGAAAGGGGAGTGGAGGGCAGGAAAAGAAGCAATTTATATTATTATTGCCACCCAAATAATGAAATGAATTGGAAAACAGAGTCAGTCTTTCAATGATTTATTTACCATAAAACAAACACCACTCATGATTAAGACTAAGTTTTAGTCACAGGTATTTTAGGAACAGTCATGGACAGGTAACAGACAGTAAACAAAAATTCACGGCCCGTGACTTGTACTATATTCTCCTGACTAAACCTTGGGAGTGCCATGGGTGCTCGTGGGGGGGGGGGGCATGGGTGTTTGGGGGGGAGCGGCCTGGGAGTGCTGTGGGTGCCTGGGGGGGGCAGTCCAGGGGGCTCAGCAAGTGCTGGGGGAGTGGTCTGGGGGGCAATGTGGGTGCTTGGGTGGGAGCAACCCAGTATCCCCACTTATGCTGGGGAACGGTGGGGAAAGAATTGGCAGGACTGGCAGGCTCCCTGCTTGACTTCTTGGAAGTTGCAACATGTCCCTCCCTAAGCTTGTAGATCTGTGTGCTGCCAGTTCCGCAGCTCCCATTGGCCGGGAACTGCAGCCAGTGGGAGATGTGGGGGCGATGCCTGCAGGAGGAGGCAGCGCATGGGAGAAACATGTTGCCACTTCCAGGGAGGCCACCCCCACAAGGTAAACACTGCCCGAAGCCCTCACCTCCTCCCGTGCCCCACCCCACAGCCCTGAGCCCTCTCCCACACCCAAACTCCTCCAGCTGCTGTTGGGGGTGAGGGTGGCGGTGACCCGAGACTGCCCCAGCAGTGGCCAGTGCAACTGGCCCAGGGGTTGCCTGAGATGCTCGGGCAACCCCAGAGCGAGGTGCACCGGCTGCTGCAGAAGTCACAGAGGTCATGGAAAGTCACGGAATCCACGACTTCCATGACCTCTGTGACAAACTCGCAGCCTACTCATGATGAATATTGAAAAGAAAGGGAGAAGCTGTGACCAGACTGGCTGGTCTCTTCTAGCTGATCTTCCTGTGCTCTCTGGGCTGAATTGCATGTTGCTGTGGATCCAGGGCTGTCCTTAGCTGGCCAGGAGTTAGTTGTGGGGTATTGCGTTGCTAGAGCAACGTTTTTAGAGATCACGCAATACGTCTGTACTCACACCAAGATAAAACACTTTCGCTCACATGCAATCCACAGGGCCATTTTCATGCACTCAGAGACATGCGCAAACAGCACTCGTACTCACACAAGTGGAGATGTGCACAGACTTGTACACCCAATACTTATATGGTATGGATATGCGGGACTGATGTTTGAGATCACATATGCATACAATACACCCGCCCATCACTCCTCCCACACCAAATATACACAACACTGCTAGTACTGGGTCTTTATTTACAGCGTCTGGTAGCCAGAAAGGCAGCAGGGACCCAGCACTGGGGTATGGATGTTGTAGAATATCAGAGATCACACACATAGAGAAATACATATACACAGACACAAAATAGCTTCAGATTCATTTCATTGAATCAGCGTCACATCAGAGTCATTACTCATGCGTGGCAATCATTCTCGGATGTGAGATGCTCTCAGTGACAACTGCTTTTGGTTTTTTAAAGTACATAAAACCACATGTTCCAAGAACATGGGAGGGGCATAAAAGAAGAACAAGACTTCAAACTTTGCTACTCTGGCTTGGCTTTTCCCCCACCAAGAGTTTCCTCTGCTTCATACATTTAAATCCTCCTCTTTTGGTCATTTTTTCATCCCTGCACTGAGATTCTGAAGTTCCTCGTGTATAGCTTGTTCTGCATGTGGGACTGAAAATGTACCTAGACCTAAGCCTTTTTCCTACTAATCTAAAGCTAGCTTCCAAGTCCTCTCTCCTACATCTGTCTTAGCTACTTATATGCCCCCCTTCCCCCACAATGTGTAAGCACTTCACAATATGCAAAGTATTGAGTTCCCAATATGCCTGGGGGATAAGGAAATGCTATTATCCCCATTTTGCAGATGGGGAACAGAGGCACAGAGGGGCCAAGTGACTTGCCCAACGTCACACAAGAAGTCTGGGGCAGAGCAGGGTCTCCTAAGTGCTAGGCTAGTGCCCTAACCACTGGACCACCTATCTCTTCTACATCACTCTCTTTCATGAGTACCAATATATATCCCAACCGCAGAATCCTCCACAGCACTCGCTAACAGTGTATTGCTGTCTCATGAGACCTGCCACTTTCACACTGATACCCGAAGACGCCTAACTATTGACATCTCTAGCTATCAAATCCCCTGCCACATCTTACAACTGGAACATCCTTTTTGCATGAGGAACTGTCACCCTCCTCTACATATGTCAAGAGGCAAGCCCTCCTGTTCAGGGATTTGTTCCCCATTTCCACTTTTTTCCCCTCCCATCCCGAGAGCTGTACTTGGTTTCCTGCAATCTACATGTTTTGTGCCTATTTGAATTCAGACAATTCTCTTCCTTTTTGATAGGGTGTTGTGCTGGCTGGTGAGTCAATAGGAGACTGTCCATCAGATATTTGCCCTGTGGAATGCTTCCCTCTGGGTTGGAAGCCATTTTTTTAACATTCTTAAACATTTTTTCTTCTTTAAATACAATTCTAAAGGCTTAAAATAACTCTATATAAATAAATAGGAAAAAAATCACAATTTCCACTTTGTCCGACAGCACGTGGAAAAGAAAATATCTCTTTAAAAGGGAAAGAATACTTTTTGGTGCATAGTGCCTGCTGAGATATTATGTGTGCTGTACTGCCATCTAGTGGATATAGTTTGTCACATCTCTGGCTACTTTAGTAGGAAATTTGTGAGTGCTAGATATATCAATAAATCTCACTCCTTTTACCTCTATGAGAAGAAGAATTCACAGGTTATTTACAACCAGGGAGCAAGACCGGGCAAGGAGCCTTTTGATCTAACTCCAGACCCATTCCTCTCTGCCATCATGGAGCAGCACCAAATGGGAGCCAAGGAAATGTGGGCAGATTAGCCTTTAATCCATCATTTACCCTACTGGTCTTCCACTAAATGTAGGCTCTGGAGTCGTTCTTGTCATTTACTCTACAGGCTAGATCTCCATCATAACCTCAAATTTTAGTTCAGTACTGCAGGGAGGTAAAAGCATCAGCTCCCTTTTAGAGACATGCTTGCTGTCATATTTAAATCAGAACCTTGTAACTTGTTCTCAGCTATGAGGATGGGTGCCACGAATGCTTGTAAAAATAACAGCAGTAATAAAAATAATGACTAATATGGCATCTCTAACCCCACACTTTTGGTTTTGACTGTTTCAGCTGGATGATCCCTGGGGTTTGATGGTGATCCTGGCACTTGAGCTGGGGTTTCTTGTGTTGGAGGAAAGTTCTGCTCTGGATTCTAAGAGTTCACAGACTTCATCCATTGCTCTGATGCAGGACTCAAGGTTTTCAGCCAGTTTCTGGATTTTTGCCTTTAGCACAGCTTGGCTCACCTTTGTGACCTCCCTCGTGTACTCCGGCACAAGAAAGTTGCGCGAACCGTAGAATACCATGAAGCAGATGGAATTGTACAGTGAGATGGAAGCATTTTTCTCTGACTGAAGCAACAGGGGGTCCATTGGGCCCTGTCCACGGTGGAGGAATTCTAGGCAGCTCAGGATTTCCCTCATCTGGTTCTGACAGTTCACTGCAATCTCCTGCACCCTTCTCAGTTCCCTGGAGTTAGAGAGCACTAAGGAGAGATCGGAGGTGACATTGACAGCCCCTCCGGCAGAGGCTACGCCCAGGCCCACGGCAGAAGCCAGGAGAGATGCCCCTAAAGTGGCAGGGCTCAAGGAGAGCCCTACGATGGCTGTGATTGCTCCTACTGCACTCAGGGAACTCCCAGTGATGTTTGCAATCAGGGATCGCCTGCGCAGCTTGTTGATGTTTCGTGCAATCTCGCGAAGCTTCCTGATCTGGCCATGCAGCTTACTTCTCTGATTCAGCAGCAGCATTTGGAAGTGGCGTGTAGGGTCCAGTGCTGGAGGAAAGGTTATAGCATCTCTCTCCATGGCCCTGTCAGGAAATACAAACAGATGGGCTTTACTCAGTCAGTCAGTCTTAGGAGTGTGTGTTTTAGGATTGGTTCAAGGCTCTGTCTGTTGTTTCAAGGTAGTGCAAGTACCAAGGAGGTGAATCCCAGGCACCTGTTCCTTCGTGGAGATCCTATGGGATTTATCCTGGGTTCTTTCTGTTTAAAGGTGGTGAATACAGAGACTGATGAAGGGAAGCCTAGAAGGATAATCCCAGGGACATGGATTCTCAGTGGAGATCAGGTTCCCCATGGGGAGTTGCAAACATATTTCAGGAGAGTCACGCATCCATTATCTTTTTCTTTAAGGTTAGTTGTGAGTGAGATCCTGAAACATTTTTCTATTGTCACTGTATGAAAAATGTTGAGAACCATATTTCTAGGGTGAATTTGAATGGGAAGATAGTAAAATAAATGATTAAACAATCAATTTGTAAGCCCCTAGAGCAGGGGTCCCCAACGTGGTGCCCGCAGGTGCCATGGTGCCCGCAGGGGCATCTAAATGCACCCACAACCTGGCTGGCGGTGGAGCATCCGCCAAAATGCTGCCGAATTTCTGCGGCGTTTCAGTGGTGACGCCTCTCGATGACGTCACTTGCTGACAGCAAGTGACGTCATCGAGAGGCATCACCGCTGAAACGCTACAGAAATTCGACAGCGATGCCTCTCGAAGATGCCACTTGCCGCCGACAAGTGACGTCATCAAGAGGCATCGCTGCTGAAATGCCGCAGAAATTCGGCAGCATTTCGGCGGATGCTTTACCGCCGCCACAGTCCTTCGTCTGGTGCCCGCCAGACGAAAAGGTTGGGGACCACTGCCCTAGAGGATAATAAGGTGATAAGTAATAGCCAACATGGATTTGTCAAGAACAACTCAGGCAAAACCAGTTTAGTTTCCTACTTTGACAGAGTTACTGGCCTAGTGGATGGGAGGAAGCTGTAGACATGATATATCTTGATTTTAGTAGAGCTTTTGATACAGTCCCACATGACATTCTTCAAATATGTTAAGGACTGTAATAAAGAGGATGGTAATTGATTATTTTCCAGGTGCACTGGAAGTAGGACAAGACCTAATGGACTTATTCTGCAGCAAGGGTGATTGAGGGTACATATTGGGAAAATATTTCTGATTATAAGGATAGTTCTGTAATAGGCTTCCAAGGGAGGTTGTGGAATCCCTATAATTGGAGGTTTTTAAGAACAGGCTGGACAAATACCTTTCAGGGATAGTCTAGGATTACTTGGTCCTGACTCAGTGTGGGGGATTGGACTTGGTGACCCCTCGAGATCCCTTCTAGCCTTACATTTCTATGTTCTCTTTTCAGGCATTGTGTGATCATTACTGTGCTACTGGTGTCCTGTACTTAGCTTAAGGGAACAGAGAAACAATCTAATGATAATGCCTAGCTCTTTGTAAAGCATTTTTCGTAGTTGATTTCAAATCACTTTGCAAAGTATCATTATCCCCATTTTACAGATAGGTAAACTGAGGCACAGAATGAAATGACTTTCCCAAGGTCACATAGCAGCAGAGCTGGGAATAGAACCAAGTCTCTTGAACCCCAGTGCAGGGGCCCCACTGCCTCCCTAGCTAGAGCAGTTTTGCAAAGGAGCTACAAATATGTGTACACTGCAGCCAGTGATGTGATTGCAGCATGTGTAGCTGTACAAATCTGCCCATGATCCTGGGTATTACTTGGGCAGATAGTCTGCGCTGAAGTCCATGCTGCCATGCCTTTACTGCTATTGGTACTTGCGCTAGCTAGAATAAAGCTTGCTTGGGTATGTCTACACGACCTGCAGTCACACCTCACACCTACAGTGCAAGGGGTTCTTGGGACAAATTATTTGGTGGCCTCAGAGTGTGGCCCCCAACTCTTGCTGCTCTCGCACTTTTCCCTAAAATACTTAATTTGCATTAGGAAAAACAAATAAATATGCACATATACACGTCCATATCGTTGTAATTTATTTATTGCTAACTAGCAAGTCTGCTGTGACAAGTGGTATTAACAAACATACAAGTATCACTTGTCACAGTAGACTTACTCAGCACCAAGAAGTCTGGGGACAAATTAAGCCCTGGCTGGTGGATCGGGGGAGGCAGCAGGGTACAGGGGCGATGCGGAGGTTGGGGGGGGGAGGTGTTGCCCAGGGGAGGCAGCGAGGGGCCGGAGCCTAAAGCCCTGTGGCTGGAGCCCGAAGCCTTGTGGCCAGAGCCTGCCTTCCCTGCCACGCCTGGGCTGAAGCCCAAATCCTGAGCCCCACTGCCCCTGGGAAGGTGGGGAATTCTCCAGCTGCCCAACTCATTCTAGAAGCCCCAGCAACCAAGGCTGTCCATCCAGGCACACCAGGAGGCTGTGGCCACAAGAAAAACCTCTGGTGATCACATGCAGCCATGGTGACCGCATCTGAGAAATACGGAGACAGACCCTTAGAGGTTGTTTCCTATCTGATACAACTTCATGTTGAAAGACAGGCAGCCACTAGAGTGCCAGAGAGTGAAAGATTTCTGTGGCAGGGATCCTAACCCACCCCATCTCTAGAAGACACAGGTAACCGAATCAACACATTAACACTATTCTCAATCACCATTCCTGTCCCCTAAACTGGTACAGATGACAAGCACTGAGCCAAACATTTGTGCAGAACATAATCTGACATGATAATAATATATAAGAAATCAATTCTGGTAGCCCCTTAATCATTTGTGCTACTGATTTTCTTGCTGAGAAAATGAACATTTTCCTAAAAAGAGAACTGCAGTCTCACAGACACTACTAGTAAAATAATAATTTTAAATATATCCCCCTCCATTCCAGGCTTTCCTGTTGTCTCTCCCAATTTACAGGGAGAACAGAATCTCCAGCTGCTCTCTCCCTCCCCCGGTTTTCAGAAAAAAGTTCCCTATGTATTTAAATATTTAAATAGTAGTAATAATAATATAATTAATAATAGAAAAGTGCCTGAAACAGACCAAAAATATTTCTGGACAGAATACTCTTTCCTAATCATTGGTGCTGAAGGGGTCCCGAGGAATAATTTTTCCAACTTACCTTTCGTTTCCAGCCAATCTTGCCACGGACAAATTTTATGCTGTTTCTGGATGAACCCAATTTATAGTTCCCACGAACCAATTGCTGCAGTGGGAATGCTTTGCCTCATAGTGGGAGTTTGCCATTTCCTGCTCCCCTCGTCCAGAAGGATGTGACACACTGGAAAGTGATCTGGAGACAGCGCAGCTCACATCATGTTCAGGAAATGATCCCGTCAAATGAACATTGTGTGTTCGCTTTTCCTGAAGTGCAGGAAAAAAAAAATCAGACTATTCCTGGCTCCGAATGAGAGCATGCATCCTCCTAGGGGAATCACTGCCCTTCCTCCCCTTTAAATAGCTAGTGACTTTATCCAGTACTACACCGACTGGGATGAGTGCTAGCCAGTCAGCTTGCTGGATGAGTGAACCCTCATGTGCGTGTAACAAATAAGGAATAAATAAAATACACTTTCAACCAATCAGTTTATTTGCTAAGCATAGTGTACTTTTGAAAACTGAACTCTGATGGAGATCCTAGTCCAGGGGTGAGCAAACTTTTTGGCCTGAGGGCCACATCGGGGTTGCGAAACGGTATGGAGAGCTGGGTAGGGAAGGCTGTGCCTCCCCAAACAGCCTTCCCCCCGCCCCCTATACGCCCCCTCCCACTTCCCACCCCGACTGCCCCCTTCAGAACCCCTGACCCATCCAGCCCCCCCACTCGTCCCCTTGACCGCTCTCTCCTGGGA